>NW_028301564.1:1317500-2020000 GCF_042242905.1 Orbicella faveolata | reverse complement strand
GCTCAAATGGTAGAGCGCCCGCATTGCATGCGGAAGGTGCCGGGATCGATACCCGGATAGATTTTTCCTCCAAAAGACAAAATTCAACTTATTTTGTTGAACGTTTTAAAAATAGTATATAGTATTTTAAATTGTTTTAAAATGACAGTAAATGTAGCGCATTGAAATCTCCTTTTTTACTTTATGTAATTTTTGACAAATGCTGGAAATCCGTTTTCTAAAATTATGAGTCAGTATTCTCGTTTTGAAGAAAAACAATTGATCTACTTCATGACGTATTCAGGGGAATTAGCTCAAACGGTAGAGCGCCCACTTAGCATGCGGGAGGTACCGGGATCGATACCCGGATTCTCCAAGGAAATCAAACACATTTTTGCTACTCATTGCAACATTTTTTTGTATTTTCTCTTCTTTTTGCTGGTCTTTTTCCCCTTCTTATCTACTGTTACTGTTATCTCTGCGGGTAGAGTGCCATCATTACTTCTTGATATGAGTCGCCTGCTGTACTACTGTCACTCTGATATCTCCTGGCACTAGAACAAAGGTCCTTTGTCGTTTATTCTCTGTCTCCGCCGAGGTAGGCCGAGATAACGACTCCACGAACTGAAAGGAGCTGACCGAAGGGCCAAGGTCTTGAGTTCAACCCTTACCCAGACCATTACCAATACTTCTTCTTCTCTACCTGACAGCAGGACTTCATTTTGTTTTTTGGATTTTGGTTTTGCAGTACGAATATCTAAGGCGTTGATCGTAACAAACGATAAAAAGAAAGACATAACCAATTTTGGATTCTCTTTTATTCAGTTTCTAAAATACTATCGATTATCTCATTACTTACAAATTTGTTATCTGAAGTTACTGAACAGGCTATATTAAGGACAGGAATTATTTTATAACCAAACCCAAGAAAACTTTGTTTGGGGAGTTAGCTCAAATGGTAGAGCGCCCGCTTAGCATGCGGGAGGTACCGGGATCGATACCCGGATTCTCCAAGATACCTTTTCTTCTCATAAGAACACTGGGGCTTTTTCTTAATTTTCTAGTTTTTGTTGTTGTTCCTTTCCTCTATATTTTATTTTTTTTTTTTGCGACAAGCCTACGGTAGAAATCCAACTTATCCGCAAAAATCATTCTATTGCTGCTCTATTCTCACTAAAACAAATGTCCAAGGTCGTTCCCCGATATATAACGGATCTGGTTATCCTGCTGAACTAGCTTCAAATTGTCATGTTCTTTTTGTGTCAGTATTGTCTGTTTCTTTTCATGTTAAAGGGATTACTGGAACATCACCGCAGCTGATGATCTACTAGATACCGTAATATCGATCGTATAAATCTTTAAATCTACTTAATCACAGTAATTTCACTCATAAGTTTCTATCAGCATGCGCAGTTCATTCTGGGGGATTAGCTCAAATGGTAGAGCGCCCGCTTTGCATGCGGGAAGTACCGGGATCGATACCCGGATTCTCCAAGGCCAAGTTTTTTGCAACAACAGTAACTTTTTTTTGTCTTTTCTTTCCTTTTTGTAGTTCTCTTTTTCTTATTTATCTGCTCATAGAACGCGGGTAGTACTAGTGTGTCATGACTTCCTGCAGAAAATCACTGTATTCCAGTCACTCTGCTCTCTACTGGCACACGCTAAAACAAAGGTCCTTGTCGTTCACGCTCAGGCTATCTCCAGCAGCCGAGGATGGCGAAGATGACGACCTTGGAGTGTCTGATGTCTCGGGCAACGTGAAAGAAAATAGTTTTGCGAACTGCCACACGCTCATTCAAATCCGGTCCTGCAGTAGACTACAAACTAATCCGACTTCTATTTTAACAAATGCGTAGCATGAGTTGGTCCGTTAGCTCAGTCGGTAGAGCGTGGTACTGATAACGCCAAGGTCGTGAGGTCGACCCTCACATGGACCACGACGATTTATTTTTTTTCCTTTACTTTTGTTTTTTTTTGTTGTTGTTGTTTTGTTACGTGATTCAAAAACATTTTAAAGCTGATGTTCGTCTCTTTTTTTCAGCAAACGCCTCGAGGAAAACACTGAGAGCAATACCTGGATCTTAAACGCAGGCTACAAAGTGGCTGAACTAGATTACAATTCCCATGTTCTATTGAGTCAATATTCTCTGATTGAACGGAAAATTGAGATACTTTAAATCTATTCAGTTACACCAACTGCAGTCACTACTTTTAAATGGCAAAAGCGTATTCCGGGGAATTAGCTGAAATGATAGAGCGCCCGCTTCGCACGCGGGAAGTACCGGGATCGATACGCGGATTCTCCAAGGCCAAGTTCTTTGCAACAATAGTAACATTTATGTCTTTTCTTTCTTTTTTGTAGTTCTCTTTTCCTCATTTACCTGCACATGACTGCCTGCACAAAATTACTGTATTAAAGTAGCCTACAGCACAGGCGGATTAGCGGGTTCTAGCGCAATACGTTCGTGTATCGCGCTAGAACCTGCTAATACGCCTGTTCTGCAGGCTAGTATTATAGTCACCGTGCTATCTACTGACACTAGAACAAAGGTCCTAGTCGTTCACCCTATATCTCCAGCAGCCGAGGATGGCGAAGATGACGACCTTGGAGTGTTTGATGTCTCGGGTGATATGAAATCCCGAAAGAAGTCTAGCGAACCGCCAAGCATTCATTCTTTCTCGAAATTAGATGATAACATTTAAGATGATTTAAGAATCCAGTCTTGCAGTATTCTAGAAGCTAATTTGTAACAGCAAATTGTCCGTTAGCTCAGTCGGTATAGCGTGGTGCTGATAACGCCAAGGTCGTGAGTTCGACTCCCAGACGGACTACGAATATTTAGTTTTATTATTTTTGATACGTGGATTCAAAAAGATTTTAAAGCTGATATTCGTCTCCTTTTCTTTGCAAACTCCTTAAGGACAAACTTGAGAGGATTACCTGAATCACGAACACAGCCTGGCTACCCTGTCTGCACTTACTTACAACTCTCATGTTCTTTTGAGTCAGTATTCTCTGTTTGAACAGGAACTTGAGCTACTTTAAATCTATTCAGTTACAGCGATTGGAGACACAACTTTCAAGTAGTTAACGTATTCCGGGGAATTAGCTCAAATGGTAGAGCGCCCGCTTAGCATGCGGGAGGTACCGGGATCGATACCCGGATTCTCCAAGGACAAGTTCTTTTTTTCCTCTCGTGACAACAAAGATATTTTAATTGTTTTGGTCTCTGCTTTTTTTTTCTTGCTACAGGGACAAACCATCACTGGAGGTGATAATTTACTAGACACCACAATCATAAATCCCGTAAATCTTTAAATCTAGTTCATCAGAGTAATTTCACTCATAAGTTTCTATTCGGATGAATGTGTTCTGGGGTATTAGCTGAAATGAGCGCCCGCTTTGCATGCGGGAAGTACCGAAAGCAATACCCGGATTCCCCAAGAAAAATAGTTTTGCTACCCATGGTAACATTTTGTTTGTTTTTTTGTTTTTCTAAGCAGTTATTTTTATCTGCAAATAAAACGCGGGTAGTGTACCATGACGTCCTGTACAAAATCACTGTATGCCATTCACTCTGCTATCTACTGGCACTAGAACGAAGGCCCTTGTCGTTCACTCTCTTTCTTTAGCAGCCGAGGATGGCGAAGATGACGACTTTGGAGTGTCTGATTACTCGGGTGATATGAAAACCCGAAAGGAGTCTAGCGAACTGCCAAGCAGTAATTCTTTACCAAAATTAGATGGTAACATTTTAACTCCGGTCCTGCTGTGGATTACAAATTTGTCTTTTGTTTAACACTTGTATAATACCAGTTGGTCCGTTAGCTTAGTCGACAGAGCGTGGTGCTGATAACGCCAAGGTCGTGAGTTCGACCCTCACACGGACCACGAAAATTTGGTTTTATTTTTTTGTGATAGGTGGATTGAAAATCATTTTACAGCTGATGTTCGTCACTTTTTCTTTTTCCAGGAAACTGTTCTAAGGACAACCCGAGAGTATTTCCCGAATCATAAATACAGGCTACCCTGCCTCAACAAGCTTACAATTCTCATGTTGTTTTGAGTCAGCATTCTCTGTTTGAACAGAACGTTGAGCCACTTTAAATCTATTCAGTTACAGCAAGTGGAGTCATAACTTTCAATCACTAACATATCCTGGGGAATTAGCTCAAATGGTAGAGCGCCCGCTTAGCATGCGGGAGGTACCGGGATCGATACCCGGATTCTCCAAGGACAAGGCAAAAATCGTTTTGCTACTCATGGCAACATTTTTGTCTTTTCTTTTCTTTTTGCTGGTCTTTCTTTCCTAATTTATCTCCAGTTACTGTTACCTACGTGGGAAGAGTGCCATGGCTCCCTGCACAAAATCACTCGACTATAGTCACTCTGCTATTTCCAGGCGCTAGAGGAAAGGTTCTTGGTTATTTGCTGTCTGTCTCCGGCAGCCGAGGAAGGCCAAGATAACGACCTCGCGAACTGAAAAGAGAAGACCGAAAGGCCGAGGTTGTGTTTTGAACCCTCACAAAGACCATTACCAATGATACTTTTTCTCTACTTGACAGCATGACTTCACGTTTTGTTTTTTAGTATACGAGTATCTAAGGCATTGGCCATCTGCTATTCAAACATTGTGTTTGGGGAATTAGCTCAAATGGTAGAGCGCCCGCTTAGCATGCGGGAGGTACCGGGATCGATACCCGGATTCTCCAATGATACTGTTTTTTTTTTATTCTCGTGAAAAAATGATATTTGCTACGCAGCTAAATATTGTTTTTTTAAATAACGTGTTTTTGCTGTTGCTTTCTTTCTTTTTTTACATCTTTTGTCAGAAGCCAACCGTTTAGACACCCAAGTAGATTTTCCTAACGTTTTACGCCAAAAAGCACTCTATTGCTGCTTTTCTTTTCACTGGACAAATCTCCAAGGTCGTTCCCCGATATATAACGGATCTGATTACCTTGCTGAACTAGTTTAAAATTGTCAAGTTTTTGTGTCAGGATTGTCTGTTTCTTTTCTTGTTAATGGATTAACCCATCACCGCAGATGATGTTCTACTAAATACGGTAATATACATCATGTATATCTCTAAATCTACTCAATCACAGTTCTTTCACTCATAAGTTTCCAATGGGGGGTGTATTCTGGGGAATTAGCTCAAACGGTAGAGCGCCCGCTTTGCTTGTGGGAATTACAGTGATCGATACCCGGATTCTCTAAGATAAAGATAATTTATTTGTCTTTTTCTAAATGTAACATAGCTAAATGAAAAAACAGTTGTTTGCTGCTATCTGAATAGTTTTGACGAACTAAGAATATAAACTAGATCGTAAGTTCTAAGTTCAACTCGTGTATGCAATGAAAACTGGTAATAAATGTTCACGTTGTTGGATTGTTGCGGTGTTTTTCACTCCGAAATACAAAATTCAGATCTACAGTAATTCTTTAATGTTATCTGGTAAATTACCACTTCTTGAATAATTTTAAAATAACATTTTTAAGTGTTTTAAAATCACAATAAAGGTAGCGCGTTAATATCTTTTTTCGTTTTCAGCAAAATTTGTCGAAAACATGGATATAGCTTCGCATTATCAGTTTATTTTATTACATAGCCTTATTTTCATCAGAATACCTGTTCAATGGGGGATTAGCTCAAATGGTAGAGCGCCCGCTTTGCATGCGGGAAGTACCGGGATCGATACCCGGATTCTCCAAGATGAAGATTATTTTTTTGTCTTTTTGTCTTTTTTGCGATTCTTTTTTTCTCATTTTTCTACTCATAAAACGAAACTAAATGTGACATAATTAAGTAAAAAAATAGCTGTTTGCGGCTAATTGAATAGCTTTAACGAACTAAGAATATAAACTAGATCACAAGTTCTAAGTTCAAGTCGTGTGTTTTTTTGTTTTTTGTGTTTTAATGTTCACGTTGTTGGAATGTTTCGGTGTTTTTTACTTCGAAATACAAAATTCAGATCTACAGTAATTCTTTAATGTTATCTGGCAAATGATCAGTTCTTGAATAATTTTAAAATAGCATTTTTAAGTGTTTTAAAATCACAATAAAGGTAGCGCGTTAATATCTCCTTTCATTTTCAGTAAAATTTGTCGAAAACATGGATATAGCTTCGCATTATCACTTTATTTCATTACATAACTTTACTTTCATTAAAACACCAGTAAAATGGGGAATTAGCTCAAATGGTAGAGCGCCCGATTAGCATGCGGAAGGTACTTGGATCGATACCCGGATTCTCCATTTGTTTTTTTTAAGATAACAAAAGCTCAATTTAAGTTTCGATTCTAATTTGCCAGTACATGACTTGAGACTGCTGCAAAAGTAGAAGAATCGTTTTATCGAAAAATCGATAACGTTCGAAAGTTCAACTTCAGTTGCTATTACTGAAGTGATTTAAAGTAGCTCAATTTTCTATTCAAACAGAGAAAACTGACTCAAAACATTAGAATTGTAAGCTAGTTCAGGCTGGGTAGTCTGTGTTCATGATTCAGGTATGTAATGCTCTCAGAGTTGTCCTTAGAAGAGTTTGCTAAAAACAGAGAGACAAATATAAGCTTTAAAATGTTTTTGAGTCACCATACCATATAAAAAAAATAGTCGTGGTCCGTGTGAGAGCTTAAATTCCACAACTGCTTAAGTTGTGCGCATAACTCCCATGATCAATCATGTCTTCATATCTTTCTCCGCAGTTCAAATAAATGAATTTTCATATATACACTTTTATTCTTCACCTTCTAGGGTATATTACGAACTCACAAAGTGGACAGCTCCCAGTTAACTAGATGATCAATCATGTCTTTATATCATTCTCCGCAGTTCAAATATATGATCTTTCATGTATACACTTTTATGACAATTTTAAGCTAGTTCAACAGGGTCATCAGATCCGTTATAGATCGGGGAACGACCTTGGACTTTGTTTCAGTGAAAAGAAGAGCAGCAATAGAATGCTTTTTGCGAAAAACGTTAGGACAATCTACTTGGATTTCTACCGTAGGCTTGTCATAAAAAATTAAAAATGGAGGAAAAAACACAATAGACACGGAAAAAATAAAAAAAAACCCTCAATGTTATCACGAGAGAAAAATGTTCCTTGGAGAATTCGGGTATCGATCCTGGTATTTCCCGCATGCTAAGCGGGCGCTCTACCAAACTGAATAGATATAAAGTAGCTCAATGTTTCTGTTCAAACAGAGAATACTGACTCAAAAGGACATGAAAATTGTAGGCTAGTTCAGCCAGGATAACCCGACTGAGTTCATGATTCTTACTGTTTTCCTTGAGGCGTTTGCTGAAAAAAAGAAGCGAACTTCAGCTTTAAAATGTTTTTAAATCCACGTAACAAAAAACACATGAAAAGTAAATTGCCGTGGTCCGTGTGAGGATCGAACTCACGACCTTGGCGTTATCAGCACCACGCTCTACCTACTGAGCTAACGGACCAATTGCTGTTGCGCATTTGTTAAAATAAAAACCACATTAGTTTCAGTCTGTTGCAGGACCGGATTTTAAATGTTACCATCTACTTTGGTAAAGAATGGGCACTTGGCAGTTCCCAAAACTCCCTTAGGTATTTCATATCACTTGAGTAATAAGACACTCCAGGGTTGTCATCTTCACCATCTTCGGCTGCTGGAGATAGAGATTGAACGACAAGGACTTTTGTTCTAGTTCCAGTAGAGAGCAGTGATAGTAATACAGTGATTTTGTGCAGCAAGTCATGGCACACTCCCCGCGTTTTATTAGCAGATAAATGAAGAAAAGAGAACTGCGAAAAGAAAAGAAAAGAAAAGACAACAAAATGTTACCATGGGTAGGAAAACTCTTGATCTTGGAGAATCCGGGTATCGATCCCGGTACTTCCCGCATGCAAAGCGGGCGCTCTACCATTTGAGCTAATCCCCCAGAACATATCCCACTGTGGAAACGTATGGATGAAATTGCAGTGATTGAGTAGATTTACAGATTTATATGATCTATATTACGGAATCTGGTAGATCATCATCTGCGGTGATGGGTTAGTCTATTTAACAAGAAAAGAAACAGACAATACAAAGGCGTCACAAAAGAATATGACAATTTGAAGCTGGTTCAGCAGGATAATCAGATCCTTGAGTTCTGCGGTAAGCCTCTGATAAAAAAAACAAAACAAAACAAAACAGCAAAAACAGGCAATTAAATAAATAAAAAATAATATTTCAGTGATAACAAAGATCGTTGTTATCATTAGAAAAAAAAAAGAAGTATCACTGGAGAATCCGGGTATCGATCCCGGTACCTCCCGCATGCTAAGCGGGCGCATGGCATTTGAACTAATCTCGCAGTTTTTTTCTGCTTTTGGTTATAAAACAATTGCTTTCCTTTATATAGCGAGTTAAGTAACTTCAGATAACGAATTTCTAAATAATAGGATTGGTTATATATCTCTTTTTATGGTTTGCGAACGACTTATGGGCAGGGAGGAGTGGTGGGAGGGAAGTTAATCCCAAAAACATATGGTTTGGGGTGTGCCGCCCCTCTTGCGCTATTTGACACCAAAATCTACGATTTTTCCTACCCTATTTATGGCCTGATGAAAAACTGAATACGATAAGCTATTTAAGAGCTGACCTTTATATCTATACTTGTTTCTACCAATTGAGCTAATCCCCCAGAATACGTCTATAATAGAAACTTATGAGTGAAATTACCGTGATTGAGTAGATTTAGAGATTTACCTGATTTATATTACCATTACGGTATCTAGTAGATCATCATCTGTGGTGATGGGTTAATCCATTTAACGAGGAAAGAAACAGACAATACTGACACAAAAGAACATGACAATTTGAAGCTAGTTCAGCAAGGTTAACAGACCCGTTATATATCGGGAAACGACTTTGAACATTTGTTCCATAAAATGCTTTTTTGTGGAAAACGTTACGACAATCTACTTGGATTTCTACCGTAGGCTTGTCACAAAAAATGATAAATGGGGAAAAACAACAACAAAAACGGCAAAAAAAAGCCCCAATGTTATCACGAGACATAAACGTTCCTTGGAGAATCCTGGTATCGATCCCGGTACCTCCCGCATGCTAAGCGGGCGCTCTACCAGTGTTTTCCTTGAGGCGTTTGCTGAAAAAAAGAGACCAACAGCGGCTTTAAAATGTTTTTGAATCACGTAACAAAACAACAACAACAACAACAAAAAAACAAAAAGTAAAAAAAAAAAAGACAAATAGTCGTGGTCCGTGTGAGGGTCGAACTCACGACCTTAGCATTATCAGCACCACGCTCTACCGACTGAGCTAACGGACCAACTCCTGCTACGCTATTGTTAAAATAGAAGTCGAATTAGTTTGTAGTCTACTGCAGGACCGGATTTTAAATGCTACCATTTACTTTGGTAAAGAGTGAGCGCGTGGCAGCTGGCAAAAATTTTTCTTTGATATCGCCCGAGACATCAGACACTCCAAGGTCGTCATCTTCGCCATCCTCGGCTGCTGGAGATAGAGCGTGAACGACAAGGACCTTTGTTTTAGCGTGTGCCAGTAGAGAGCAGAGTGACTGGAATACAGTGATTTTCTGCAGGAAGTCATGACACACTAGTACTACCCGCGTTTTATGAGCAGATAAATAAGAAAAAGAGAACTACAAAAAGGAAAGAAAAGCCAAAAAAAAGTTACTATTGTTGCAAAAAACTTGGCATTGGAGAATCCGGGTATCGATCCCGGTACTTCCCGCATGCAAAGCGGGCGCTCTACCATTTGAGCTAATCCCCCAGAATAAACTGCTGATAGAAACTTATGAGTCAAATTACTGTGATTAAGTAGATTTAAAGATTTATATGATCGATATTACGGTATCTAGTAGATCATCATCTGCGGTGATGTTCCAGTAATCCCTTTAACATGAAAAGAAACAGACAATACTGACACAAAAGAACATGACAATTTGAAGCTAGTTCAGCAGGATAACCAGATCTGTTATATATCGGGGAACGACCCTGGACATTTGTTTTAGTGAGAATAGAGCAGCAATAGAATGATTTTTGCGGAAAACGTTAAGTCAATCTACTTGGATTTCTACCGTAGGCTTGTCGCAAAAAAAAAATATGAAGGAAAGAAACAACAACAAAAACGAAAAAATTAAAAAAAGCCCCAGTGTTGTCATGAGAAGAAAAGGTGTCTTGGAGAATCCGGGTATCGATCCCGGTACCTCCCGCATGCTAAGCGGGCGCTCTACCATTTGAGCTAACTCCCCAGACAAAGGTTTCTTGGGTTTGGTTATAAAATAATTCCTGTCCTTAATATAGCCTGTTCAGTAACTTCAGAGAACAAATTTGTAAGTAATGAGATAATCGATAGTACTTTAGAAACTGAATAAAAAGAACCCAAAATAGTGCCGGGAGATATCAGGACTGTAGTACAGCAGGCGACTCATATAAAGAAGTAATGACGACACTCTACCCGCGTAGATAACAGTAACAGTAGATAAGGAGGGAAAAAAGACCAGCAAAAAGAAAAGAAAATACAAAAAATGTTGCAATGAGTAGCAAAAATGTGTTTGTTTTCCGCCGAGGTAGGCCGAGATAACGACTCCACGAACTGAAAGGAGCCGACCGAAGGGCCAAGGTCTTGAGTTCAACCCTTACCCAGACCATTACCAATACTTCTTCTTCTCTACCTGACAGCAGGACTTCATTTTGTTTTTTTGTTTTCGGTTTTGCAGTACGAATATCTAAGGCGTTGATCATAACAAACGATAGAAAGAAAGACATAACCAATTTTGGATTCTCTTTTATTCAGTTTCTAAAGTACTATCGATTATCTCATTACTTACAAATTTGTTCTCTGAAGTTACTGAACAGGCTATATTAAGGACAGGAATTATTTTATAACCAAACCCAAGAAACCTTTGTTTGGGGAATTAGCTCAAATGGTAGAACACCCGCTTTGCATGCGGGAGGTACCGGGATCGATACCCGGATTCTCCAAGACACCTTTTCTTCTCATGACAACACTGGGGCTTTTTTTAATTTTTTCGTTTTTGTTGTTGTTTCTTTCCTTCATATTTTATTTTTTTTGCGACAAGCCTACGGTAGAAATCCAAGTAGATTGACTTAACGTTTTCCGCAAAAATCATTCTATTGCTGCTCTATTCTCACTAAAACAAATGTCCAGGGTCGTTCCCCGATATATAACAGATCTGGTTATCCTGCTAAACTAGCTTCAAATTGTCATGTTCTTTTGTGTCAGTATTGTCTGTTTCTTTTCATGTTAAAGGGATTACTGGAACATCACCGCAGATGATGATCTACTAGATACCGTAATATCGATCATATAAATCTTTAAATCTACTTAATCACACTAATTTGACTCATAAGTTTCTATCAGCAATTTATTCTGGGGGATTAGCTCAAATGGTAGAGCGCCCGCTTTGCATGCGGGAAGTACAGGGATCGATACCCGGATTCTCCAATGCCAAGTCTTTTGCAACAACAGTAACTTTTTTTTGTCTTTTCTTTCCTTTTTGTAGTTCTCTTTTTCTTATTTATCTGCTCATAGAACGCGGGTAGTACTAGTGTGTCATGACTTCCTGCAGAAAATCACTGTATTCCAGTCACTCTGCTCTCTACTGGCACACGCTAAAACAAAGGTCCTTGTCGTTCACGCTCAGGCTATCTCCAGCAGCCGAGGATGGCGAAGATGACGACCTTGGAGTGTCTGATGTCTCGGGCGATATGAAAGAGAAAAGTTTTGCGAACTGCCACACGCTCACTCTTTACCAGAGTCAATGGTAGCATTTAAAATCCGGTCCTGCAGTAGACTACAAACTAATTTGAGTTCCTATTTCAACAACTGCTTGGTAGCAGTTGGTCCGTTAGCTCAGTCGGTAGAGCGTGGTGCTGATACCGCCAAGGTCGTGAGTTCGACCCTTACACGGACCACGACAATGTATTTTTTTTTTAACTTTGTGTTTGTTTTTTGTTGTTGTTGTTTTGTTACGTGATTCAAAAACATTTTAAAGCTGATGTTCGTGTCTTTTTTCTCAGCAAACGCCTCAAGGAAAACACTGAGAGCAATACCTGGATCTTGAACACAGGCTACAAAGTGGCTGAACTAGATTACAATCTCCATGTTCTGTTGAGTCAATATTCTCTGTTTGAACAGAAAATTGAGATACTTTAAATCTATTCAGTTACACCAACTGCAGCCACTACTTTCAAATGGCAAGCGCGTATTCCGGGGAATTAGCTGAAATGGTAGAGCGCCCGCTTCGCATGCGGGAAGTACCGGGATCGATACGCGGATTCTCCAAGGCCAAGTTCTTTGCAACAATAGTAACATTTATGTCTTTCTTTCCTTTTTGTAATTCTCTTTTCCTCATTTACCTGCACATGACTGTCTGCACAAAATTACTGTATTAAAGTAGCCTACAGTACAGGCGGATTAGCGTGTTCTAGCGCAATACGTTCGTGTATCGCGCTAGAGCCTGCTAATCCGCCTGTTCTGCAAGCTAGTATTAAAGTCACCGTGCTATCTACTGACACTATAACAAAGGTCCTAGTTGTTCACCCTATATCTCCAGCAGCCGAGGATGGCGAAGATGACGACCTTGGAGTGTTTGATGTCTTGGGTGATATGAAATCCCGAAAGGAGTCTAGCGAACCGCCAAGCATTCATTCTTTCTCGAAATTAGATGATAACATTTAAGATGATTTAAGAATCCAGTCTTGCAGTATTCTAGAAGCTAATTTGTAACAGCAAATTGTCCGTTAGCTCAGTCGGTATAGCGTGGTGCTGATAACGCCAAGGTCGTGAGTTCGATCCCCAGACGGACCACAAATATTTATTGTTATTATTTTTGATACGTGGATAAAAAAGGTTGTAAAGCTGATATTCGTCTCCGTTTCTTTGCAAACTCCTTAAGGACAAACTTGAGAGCATTACCTGAATCACGAACACAGCCTGGCTACCCTGTCTGAACTTACTTACAACTCTCATGTTCTTTTGAGTCAGTATTCTCTGTTTGAACAGGAACTTGAGCTACTTTAAATCTATTCAGTTACAGCGAGTGGAGACACAACTTTCAAATAGTTAACGTATTCCGGGGAATTAAATCAAATGGTAGAGCGCCCGCTTAGCATGCGGGAGGTACCGGGATCGATACGCGGATTCTCCAAGGACAAGGCAATAACATTTTTGCTACTCATGGCAACATTTTTGTCGTTTCTTTTCTTTTTGCTGGTCTTTCTTTCCTAATTTATCTCCAGTTACTGTTACCTACGTGGGAAGAGTGCCATGGCTCCCTGCACAAAATCACTCGACTATAGTCACTCTGCTATTTCCAGGCGCTAGAGGAAAGGTTCTTGGTTATTCGCTCTCTGTCTCCGGCAGCCGAGGAAGGCCAAGATAACGACCTCACGAACTGAAAAGAGAAGACCGAAAGGCCGAGGTTGTGTTTTGAACCCTCACAAAGACCATTACCAATGATTCTTTTTCTCTACCTGACAGCATGACTTCACGTGTTGTTTTTTAGTATATGAGTATCTAAGGCATTGGCCATCTGCAATTCAAACATTGTATTTGGGGAATTAGCTCAAATGGTAGAGCGCCCGCTTAGCATGCGGGAGGTACCGGGATCGATACCCGGATTCTCCAATGATACTGTTTCTTTTTTATTCTCGTGAAAAAATGATATTTGCTACGCAACTAAATATTGTTTTTTTAAATAACGTGTTTTTGCTGTTGCCTTCTTTGTTTTTTTACATCTTTTGTCAGAGGCCAACCGTTTAGACACCCAAGTAGATTTCCTAACGTTTTACGCCGAAAAGCATTCTATTGCTGCTTTTCTTTTCACTGGACAAATGTCCAAGGTCGTTCCCCGATATATAACGGATCTGATTACCTTGCTGAACTAGTTTAAAATTGTCAAGTTATTTTGTGTCAGGATTGTCTGTTTCTTTTCTTGTTAATGGATTAACCCATCACCGCAGATGATGTTCTACTAAATACGGTAATATACATCATGTATATCTTTAAATCTACTCAATCACAGTTCTTTCACTCATAAGTTTCCAATGGGGGTGTATTCTGGGGAATTAGCTCAAACGGTAGAGCGCCCGCTTTGCTTGTGGGAATTACAGTGATCGATACCCGGATTCTCTAAGATAAAGATAATTTATTTGTCTTTTTCTAAATGCTATCTGAATAGTTTTGACGAACTAAGAATATAAACTAGATCGTAAGTTCTAAGTTCAACTCGTGTATGCAATGAAAACTGGTAATAAATGTTCACGTTGTTGGAATGTTGCGGTGTTTTTCACTCCGAAATACAAAATTCAGATCTACAGTAATGTTTTAATGTTATCTGGTAAATTACCACTTCTTGAATAATTTTAAAATAGCCTTTTTAAGTGTTTTAAAATCACAATAAAGGTAGTGCGTTAATATCTCCTTTCGTTTTCGGCAAAATTTGTCGAAAACATGGATATAGCTTCGCATTATCAGTTTATTTTATTGCATAGCCTTATTTTCATTAAAATACCTGTACAATGGGGGATTAGCTCAAATGGTAGAGCGCCCGCTTTGCATGCGGGAATTACCGGGATCAATACCCGGATTCTCCAAGATGAAGATAATCTTTTTGTCTTTTTGTCTTTTTTGCGATTCTTTTTTTCTCATTTTTCTACTCATAAAACGAAACTAAATGTGACATAATTAAGTAAAAAAATAGCTGTTTGCGGCTAGCTGAATAGCTTTATCGAACTAAGAATATAAACTAGATCGCAAGTTCTAAGTTCAAGGCTCCTCTCAGATTATGAGGTTGTTGTCTTGGCCTTCCTCGGCTGCCGGAGAAAGAGAGTAAACGACCAAGGACTTTTTATCCAGTGCCAGGAAATAGCAGAGTGACTGTAGTACAGTGACGTTGGGCAGAACGTTATAAATCTCCACCGAAATGCGGTATACTTGAAAAAAAGCACCACACTTGAAAAAATGCGGCACACTTTAGGAATGCGCCACACTTGAAAAATTACGGCGCCCTTGAAAAAATACGCCACAGTAAAAAAAATTGCCGCACTTGACAAAATGCGGCACACTTGAAAGTATGCGCCACACTTGAAAAAATGCGCCACACTTAACTTGAAGAAATTCGGCATACTTGAAGAAATGCGGCCGACTTGGAAAAATGCACCACGCTTGAAAAAATACGGTAACCTTAAAAAATGCGGCACACTTAAAAAATGCGCCGATAAAATGCGGCATACTATAAAAATACGTTACACTTGAAAAAATGCAACATACTTGGAAAAATGCGCCACACTTGGCAAAATGCGGCACACTTGGGAAAATGCACAGTTTTGCATAAAATTGTTTATATCTCCCTTTCTACCGTTTGCCAAAGATTTCGGGAAGTGCTGATGTCTAATGCCTTAAATAATTGTATGGTGTCAGGTAGATAAAAAGAAGTATTGGTAATTGTCTCTGTGAAGGTTGAACTCACGACCTTGCACTCTAGGTCGACTCCTCTCAGATTATGAGGTTGTTGTCTTGGCCTTCCTCGGCTTCCGGAGAAAGAGAGTAAACGACCAAGGACCTTTTATCCAGTGCCAGGAAATAGCAGAGTGACTGAAGTACAGTGACGTTGGGCAGAACGTTATAAATCTCCACCGAAGTGAATAACAGTAACATTGGATAAGTAAGGAAAAAAGACCAGCAAAAAGAAAATAAAAAGACAAAATGTTGCCATGAGTAGCAAAAATGCTTTTGTTTTCCTTGGAGAATCCGGGTATCGATCCCGGTACCTCCCACATGCAAAGCGGGCGCTCTACCATTTGAGCTAATTCCCCGAAATGCGTTTGCCGTTTGAAAGTTGTGACTCTATTGCTCTAACTGAATAGATTTAAAGTGGCTCAAAGTTCTGTTCAAACAGAAAATACTGACTCAAAACAACATGAGAATTGTAAGCTAGTTCAGGCAGGGTAGCATTTGTTCATGATTCAGGAAATACTCTCAGGGTTGTCTTTAGAACAGTTTGATGGAAAAAGAAAAAGAGACGAACATCAGCTGTAAAATGATTTTCAATCCACGTATCATAAAAAGTGAAACGAAATTTATGTGGTCCGTGTGAGGGTCGAACTCACGACCTTGGCGTTATCAGCACCACGCTCTACCGACTGAGCTAACGGACCAATTGCTGTTACACAAAGGTAAAAACAAAAGGCAAATTCGTAATATTCAGCAGGACCATCTAAATTTGGTAAAGAATGAACGCTTGGCAGTTCGCTAGTACACTGATTTTGTACAGGGCGTCACGGCACACTAACCGCGTTTTATCAGCAGATAAAAAGAAGTGCTTAGAATTAAAACAGAACAAAATGTTACCATGGGTAGCAAAAATATTTTTCTTGAAGAATCCGGGCATCGATCCCTGTACCTCCCGCATGCAAAGCGGGCGCTGTACCATTTGAGCTAATCCCCCAGAACATAACTCTTTTTGAAAACTTATGAGAAAAGTTACTGCGATTGAGCAGATTTAGAGACTTACTTGACCTATATTGATCTTTATTATACCATGCCATAGAAAATACAGCCAAACAGAATACAGGAAAGCCGTTGTATATTCGACGGTATTACCTCCAATCTTCCCACCATGCGCTTCGAGCATATGGCGTTGATTGTGGTGGCCACTGTATGTCTATGACATGGTATAAATCAGTTCTGTAACGCTATCTTTTACCCTTTAAAATTAACAAAAGCTACCTATAAACAGAGCTCTTAAATGGAGTATTTTGTTTGTATTGTGTCCATTTTCAGTTAATTATTGTAATTTGTTTGGAAAACTAACAGTTTATTACAGTCAGGAGTTACATTCAGGTACTTAAGTCATACAAAAGGCTATGAATTTTTAACCGATGATCACCAAGGGAAAAACATGATCGAGTTGAACACAGAAAAAAAATTATTCAGCATAATTGTTGACAAATCTGGCAACTGTCTGGTCCGTGTGAGGTTCGAACTCACGACCTTGGCGTTATCAGCACCACGCTCTGCCGACTGAGCTAACGGACCAGTTGCTGTTACCAAATGTGAAACAAAGAGGACATGTGGTTACTGAATAGTGAATAACCACAATGGTGAATAAAGACTAGTGGAGTTTGGGGATACATGTATCAAAGAAAATGTAAAGAGAAACTTAAACAACGAATTCAGTACTTGTGGCAGTTTGATTTATCTCGCCGCGCCCTTAGATTACGTCGAGACACGAGGCTTACACAAATAAAAAGACTAATTTAAGATAGCTCAAAACAATTTCCAGCAGTTACATTTTGATGGGTCATTATAACCGCTCTTTATCACTTGATGCTAAAATCATTGTATCAACAAACTGCCCAATCATCGCTGAACTCGTTGTGATCATTTTTGTGACACAATGGATTACCATAGCAACAGAATAACCTGCTAAAAACACCCTTAACTACAGCTTTAGGGGCTTATAATTCATACACGACATGGATAATTTTTTATATTATCAAATTTTGATAAGTATGTTAAGATGCAACTTTTGGCAAAGTTGAATTCGGTACATAGGGTTCAGAGCCACCTTAAATTTTTCTTGAATTATTTAAAAATAGCTTTTTTTTTAAAGTGTTAGAAGATAGTAATAAAGGTAATATATTAAATGTCTCCTTTTCTATTTTCTGTAAAATTTGACGAAAATTTCCAAATAGTTACGATGTGCTGAATAGTTGAATTCATTTTAATTCAAAACTTTATTTTCATTAAAACACTTGTGCAATGGGGAATTAGCTCAAATGGTAGAGCGCCCGCTTAGCATGCGGGAAGTACCGGGATCGATACCCGGATTCTCCAATGAAACATTCTTTCTTTTTTCTCGTGACAACAACGATATTTGCCATCAGTGAGGTGTTGTGTTTTTTTTTATTTGTTCGTTGTTGCAACTCTTTTCTTCTTCTTTCTTTTTTTCTTTTTGTCAGAAGCTTACCGTAGAAACCCAAGTAGATTCCTCTAACGATTTCGGCAAAAAGCTGCGATTGTATTGCTGCTGTTCATTTCACTGGAACGTATCTCCAAGGTCGTTCCCCGATATACGTGATTATTCTACGAACTAGCTTGAAATTGTCATTTTCTTTCATGTCAGTACTGTCTGTATATTTTCTTGTTAAAGGGATTAACCGAACACCACACATGATGATCTAGTAGATACCGTAATATAGATCATGTAAATCTCTAAATCTGCTAAATCACAGTAATTTCGATCATAAGTTCCTATTGAGGGACGTACGCGGTCGGGGGGATTAGCTCAAATGGTAGAGCGCCCGCTTTGCATGTGGGAGGTACCGGGATCGATACCCGGATTCTCCAAGGAAAACAAAAGCATTTTTGCTACTCATGGCAACATTTCGTCTTTTTATTTTCTTTTTGCTGGTCTTTTTTCCTTACTTATCCAATGTTACTGTTATTCACTTCGGTGGAGATTTATAACGTTCTGCCCAACGTCACTGTACTTCAGTCACTCTGCTATTTCCTGGCACTGGATAAAAGGTCCTTGGTCGCTTACTCTCTTTCTCCGGAAGCCGAGGAAGGCCAAGACAACAACCTCATAATCTGAGAGGAGTCGACCTAGAGTGCAAGGTCGTGAGTTCAACCTTCACAGAGACAATTACCAATACTTCTTTTTATCTACCTGACACCATACAATTATTTAAGGCATTAGACATCAGCACTTCCCGAAATCTTTGGCAAACGGTAGAAAGGGAGATATAAACAATTTTATGCAAAACTGTGCATTTTCCCAAGTGTGCCGCATTTTGCCAAGTGTGGCGCATTTTTCCAAGTATGTTGCATTTTTTCAAGTGTAACGTATTTTTATAGTATGCCGCATTTTATCGGCGCATTTTTTAAGTGTGCCGCATTTTTTAAGGTTACCGTATTTTTTCAAGCGTGGTGCATTTTTCCAAGTCGGCCGCATTTCTTCAAGTATGCCGAATTTTTTCAAGTTAAGTGTGGCACATTTTTTCAAGTGTGGCGCATTCCTAAAGTGTGCCGCATTTTTTCAAGTGTGGTGCTTTTTTTCAAGTATACCGCATTTTGTTAAGTGTGGCGCTTTTTTTCAAGTATGCCGCATTTTTTTTTAACTTTGGCGCATTTTTTCAAGTGTGCCGCAGTTTTCCAGGCGTGCCGCATTTTTTCAAGTGTGGGGCATTTTTTCAAGGGTGGCGAATTTTTTCAAGTGTGGCGTATTTTTTCAAGTGTGGCGTATTTTTTCAAATGTGCCGCATTTTCTCAAGTTTGCCGCATTTTTTAAAGTGTGCCGCATTTTTTTCAGTATGCTGCATTTTTCCACGTGTGGCGCATTTTCTGAAGTGTGACGCATTTTTTCAAGTTTGTCGCATTTTTTCAAGTGTAGCGCATTTTTTCAAGCGTGGCGCTTTTTTTTAAGTGCGCCGCATCAGTTTTCAAGTGTGCCGCATTTTTTCCAATTATGCCGCATTTTTTCAACTGTAGCGCATTTTTTCAAGTGTGCTCCTTTTTTTTAAGTGTATCGCATTTTGGATTCTCGTTTTTTATTTCTAATGTTAAGTTGCAGAGATTTTTGATTATTTTATTATTCAGAAATTCGTTGTCTGAGTTACTGGCTATATTAAAGAAAAAATTGTCTTAAAACAAAAGGAGACAAAACCGTGTCTGGGGAATTAGCTCAAATGGCAGAGCGCCCGCTTAGCATGCGGGAGGTACCGGGATCGATACCCGGATTCTCCAGTGATACTTTCTTTTTTAATTATCTCTGATGACAACAACGATATTTGCTGTTAGTGAAATATATTTTTTTAATTGGCTCTTTTTGTTATTGTTTTCTTTCTTCTTCTCTTTATTTTTTGTCAGAAGCCCACTGTAGAAACCCAGGTAGATTGCCCTAACATTTGCTGCTCTTCATTTCACTGGAATAAATATATAAGGTGGTTTCCCTATATATAACGGATCTGATTATCCTGCTGAGAGCTAGCTTAAAATTTTTATGATGTTATTTTCTGTCAATATTGTCTGTATCCTCTCTTGTTAAATGAATTAATCCATCACCGCAGATGATGGTCTACTAGATACCGTAATATATAGATCGTATAAATCTCTAAATCTACTCAATTACGGTAATTTCACTCATAAGTTTCTATTGAGGAATATGTTCTGGGGGATTAGCTCAAATGGTAGAGCGCCCGCTTTGCATGCGGGAAGTACCGGGATCGATACCCGGATTCTCCAAGATCAAGATTTTTGCTACTCATTGTAACATGTTTTTGTCTCTTGTTTTGTTTTGTTTTCTTTTCGCAGTTCTCTTTTCCTTATTTATCTGCTCTTAAAACGCGGATAGTGTGTCATAACTTGCTGCACAAAATCACTGTATTACAGTCATTGCTGTCTACTGGAACTAGAACAAAGGTGCTTGTCGTTCACCCTCTATCTCCAGCAACCGAGGATGGCGAAGATGACTACTTTGGAGTGTCTGATGACTCGGGTGAAATGAAATCTCGAGAGGAGTCTAGCGAACTGCCAAGTGCTAATTCTTTACCAAAATTAGATGGTAGCATTTCAACTCCAGTCTTGCAGGTGATTACATAATAGTTTGACTTTTAAGTTAACACTTGCGCAATTGCAATTGGTCCGTTAGCTCAGTTGGCAGAGCGTGGTGCTGATAACGCCGAGGTCGTGAGTTCGACCCTCACACGGACCACAAGTGATAACAATGGGTTGACAGGCCTACACAACTCCTATCCACGTGTCGTAGCCGCTTTGAGAGTTTTGCTCGAACTAGTATATCTTTGAGGATCTGCCCCTTTTGTATTGTACGATAGGGGGATCTTTGAATATTTCGCTAAGCAATAATCCTGTTTTTAGGAGGACATTTCACCAGAGTAGAGCCGTTAGAGGTCATAGGTCTGCGTGGTTTCCGCTGCTATCCGCGTGTAATTTGTTGAGTTTGACACCTCTGTTTTTGGCCACGTGCTATTTTTTTAGCTCATTTGATTGCAAGATATGTTTTAAGCTCTCTAAATATTAGCTCTGGAGGGACAAAGTTTGAAATATTCCGTGAGCATGTTGGTTACTTGCATTTTGTATTATTTCGCCGGGCCCGGCTGTTTGATTTACTGTTGCAAGTTATGCTGCTTGTTATCACGGGTGTCATATTTATCTTTGTCCGGCTTCGCCAGAGATAGCTGTAGCTTTCCTTGTTGAAAGCTATGAGTCTGTCTTAGAGAGACGTTCTTATGCTTCTTGCATCAATTTCATCGAGCTTTTTGTCCTTCCAGTTTGTTCGTTCTGGAACTGCAAAAGTAGGTGTTCACGCGCAAGTCTGTGGACCGTTTAGCGTGTTGCTTATGCTATTGTGTGGTTTTGTTCAGGCAAAAGCTCTGAATTTAGGAGTTCTTCCTATGATTGTTCATCCAGCTCCACGTTGTGGTTGTCATTGCTTTTATTTGCGATGTTGGCAGGTTTTCTGGAGACTGTTAATAGTCCCTCTTTTGTTAGGAGGCTCGTAGCCTTGTAGATCAGGCAAGACCGCGGTTTCGATCCTTCTGGATCTCATCAGTTGCCGATAGAATGGAGTGGTAGAGACCAATACTCGGTAACACTCCGCACCTGGCATATTTTTTGGTATTATATACTCGTTCGGCGGATCGAGAATTCTTGATTGTGATTGGTAGTTTTGCCACTAGCGAATGGTGGGCATAAAGTCTTCGATCCTATTGTACACAGCTTGACACTGTGTTTTCTATGATGGCTATAACGCTTATTTTCTCCAGCATGTGTGATTTGAATTGAAGGATAAAGCGTAAGACAGTTATGCGTTGCATTTATACGGCATATCTCCAAGTTTTGGAGGGCTGCGTAGAGTATTTTGCACGCATTTCGTATGCTTATCCTTTGTTTTTAGTGTAGCTAATGTACACCTTGGACTCACATGCTGTGATTGGATTAAGTTTGTACTCGCACGTGATAGGACCACAAGAATTCATTTTCATTTTTTTATGATTCTCGTGGATTTCTTTTTTGAGTCAGTTTTCTCTGTTAAAACAGGAGGTTGAGCTACTTTAAGATTATTCAGCTATAGGAACTGGAGTCACAAAATGTATACCGGGGAATTAGCTCAAATGGTAGAGCGCCCGTTTAGCATGCGGGAGGAACCGGGATCGATACCCGGATTCTCCAAGGAGCACAAACACATTTTTGCTACTCACGGCAACATTTTTCTCTTTTCTTTTCTTTTTACTGGTCTTTATTCATTACTTATTTACTGTTGCTATTGCTTACTTCGGTAGAGATTCTTAACTTTCTGCACAAAATCACCGTATTACAGTCTCTCTGCTATTTTCTGGCACTACAAAAGAGGTCCTTGGTCATTTACTATCTGTCTCCGGCAGCGGAGGAAGGCCAAGATAACGACTTCACGAAATGAAAGGAGACAACCGAGGAGCCAAGGTCGTCAGATCAACCCTCACAGAGACCATAACCAATACTTGTTTTACTCTACCGGTATACGCGCATATTTCCTCAAATGGTAGAGCGCCCGCTTATCATGCGTGTAGTACCTTGATCGATGCCCGGATTCTCCAGTGATACTTCCTTTTTTAATTATCTCTGATGACTACAACGATATTTGCTATCAGTAAATTATTGCTTTTTAATTTGTTCGTTTTTGCTGCTGTTCTCTTTCTTCTTTTGTTTATTTTCAGTCAGAAAATAAACAAAGTGGGTTGTCCTAACGTTTGTTACTCTTCTTTTAAGTAGAATAAAATGGTGGCCCGTTGTATAACAAATCTGATTACCCTGCTGAAGTAGCTTAAAATTGTCATTTTCGTTTGTGCCATTATTCTCTGTTTCTTTTCTTGTTAAAGGAATTAACCGCCAATCATCAAAGATGATGATCTGCTAGATACAGTAGTATAGATCATGTAAATTTCTAAATCTACTCAATCACAGTTATTTCCACATAAGTTGCTCATGAGTGATGTGTTCTGGGGGATTAGCTCAATTAGTAGAGCGCCCGCTTTGCATGCTGGAAGTACTGGGATCGATACCCGGATTCTCCAAGATAAAGATTTGTGCTACCCATAGTAGTGTGTCATGACTTCCTGCACAGAATCACTGTATTACAGTCACTCTGGAGTTTTTATGATACGTGGATTCCAAAACATTTCGAAGCTGATATTCGCCTCTCTTTTTTCCTGCAATTTCTAATTCTTCTAAGTACTGAACCCTGAGAACCTCTCTTCATATTAAGAATATGTGAATAACAAAGCTCTGTAATCAGAAGGTTTGAGATTTTGCTACGGCTTTCCGGTGCGAAAACTTTTCGGGACCTTCGGGAAACGGGCCCCTGATTACCTTCCTAAACTAGCTTAATATGTTCTTTGCGTTAGTATTGTATGCTTCCTTTTCTTGTTAGACTAATTAACCCATCACCGCAGCTGATGATCTACTAGATACCTTAATATAGATCATGTAAATCTCTAAATCTACTCAATCACAGTCATTTTCCGCCTGATTCTTGCGTACCGGAGGATAAGCTCAAATGGTAGAGCGCCCGCTTTGCATGCGGGAGGTAACGGGATCGATACCCGGATTCTCCAAGATCTAGATTTTTGCTACTCATGGTAACATGTCTTTGTCTTTTGTTTTCTTTTGTCTTATTTTCTTTTGGCAGTTTTCTTTTCCTTATCTACCAGCTCATAAAACGCGAGGAGTGTGGTATGACTTACTGCACAAAATCACTGTATTACAGTCACTGCTCTCTACTGGAACTAGAACAAAACTCTTTGTCGTTCACTCTCATCTCCAGCAGCCGAGGATGGCAAAGATGACGATCTTGGAGTGTCTGATGACTCGGGTTATATGAAATCCCAAGAGGAGTCTAGTGAACTGCCAAGCGGTCATTCTTTGCCAAAATCAGATGGTGACATTTAAACTCGGGTCCTGCAGTAGATTTCAAAATAATTTGGTTTTTAATTTAACACCTACGTAACTACAATTGGTCCGTTAGCTCAGTCGGCAGAGCGTGGTGCTGATAACGTCAAGGTGTCGAGTTCGACCCTCACACGGACCACCAGAATTTCTTTTTATTTTTTTATGATACGTGGATTCAACAACTATTTGAAGCTGATATTCGCGTCTCTTCTTTTCTGCAATTTCTTCTAAGGACTGAACCTGAGAACATGACCTGAATCATGAACATAGGCTACCGTGCCTGAACTCGGTGTTCTCGATTTGAATAGAAAATTGAGCTAATTAATTTAGATCTATTCAGTTACAGAAACGGGAATCACAACTTTCAAACGGCAAACGTATCTGTCCGGGTTCTCCAGGGAAAACGAAAACATTTTTGCTACTCTTTGCAGCATTTTTTGTCTTTTCTTTTCTTTTCGCTGGTCTTTTTTCCTTATTTATCTGTAGTTACTGTTACCTATGCGGTTTGCGTGTCATGACTTCCTGCACGAAATCACTGTACTACACTCACTCTGCTATTTCCTGAAATTAAAAGAAAGGTCCTTGATCGTTTACTTTCTGTCTCCGGCAGCCAAGGAAGGCCAAAATAACAACTTCATGAACTGACAGGAGCAAAGGGCTCAAGAAAATTAGGAGGAAAATCACTGTGACCGAAGGGCCAAGGTCGTGAGTTGAACCCTCACAGAGACCATTACCAATACTTCTTTCTTCTGCCTGACAGAAAGACTGTACAGTTTTTCAAGTTTAGTATACGAGTATCTGAGGAATTGGTTATCAGCAATTCCATAATTTGTTCGCAAACCAAAGAAAGGCAGATATAACCATAGTTGATTCTGTTTTTATTTGTAATGTTGGATTGAAGAGATTATCGATTATCCAATTATTTAGGAATTCGTTATCTGAGGTAAATGAACTGGCTACATTAAGGAAAGCAATTGTTTAATAACCACAGAAAGGGTAATTGTGTATGGGGAATTAGCTCAAATGGTAGAGCGCCCGCTTAGCATGCGGGAGGTACCGGGATCGATGCCCGGATTCTCCAATGATGCCATCTTGTTTTCTTTCGTGACAACAATGATATTCGCCGTCAGTGAAATATTGGTTTTAATTTGTTTGTTTTTGCTGTTGATTGCTTTCTTTTTATTTTTTGTCAAAAGCCTATACTGTAGAAATCCAAGTAGATTTTCCTAACGTTTTCCGCAAAAAGCGATGCATTGCTGCTCTTCTTTTCGCAGAAACAAATGTCCGAGGTCGTTCCACGATTTATAAAGATTTGATTAATCCGCTGAACTAGCTCAAAGTTAGCAACTTTTGTAGGAAATAAATGTGATTGAGTAGATTTAGAAATTTACATGATCTATATTACGGTATCTATTAGATCATCATCTGTTACGATGGGTTATTCCCTTTAATAAGAAAAGAAACAGGCAATACTGACACAAAAGAAAATGACAATTCTAAGCTAGTTCAGCAGGGTAATCAGAGTCGTTATACAACAGGCAACCACCTTGGATATTTATTCCAGTGAAAAGAAGAGCAGCAAACGTCAGGGCAATCTACTTGGGTTTCTAATAGGCTTCTGACTAAAAATAAAAAAAGAAAGAAAATAACAGCAAAAACAAACAAATTAAAAAGCAATATTTCAGTGATAGCAAATATGGTTGTGGCCATCCGATACCTGGATTCTCCAAGATTAAGGTTTAAGCTACCCATGGTAACTTTTTCCGTCCTTTTTCTGTTTGCAGCTCCTGTTTCCTGATTTATGGTCTCATAAAACGCGGGTAGTGTGCCATGACTTTCCTCCACAAAATCCGTATTACAGTCACTCTGCTATGTACTGGCACTACAACACTAAAGGCCTTTGTCGTTCACTCTCCGGTAGCCGAGGATGGTGAAGATGACGACCTTCCTATCCTATCCTATATCTCTTTATGCCATAAGGCACATAAGGCTTTGACATTCTCTGTCCAACCACTACGGTTTGCTGCGAGGTTTCTGACATTCGCCCATGACTGCCACCCAGCTGTTTTCCTTTCATCTTCAACCATTCTCCTCCATGTTGTTTTGGGTCGACCAGGCCTTCTTTTCCCTTCTGGCTTCCATTCCAGAGCTGTGACGCAATGTTCCTCTTTGTCTTTCCTCATTATATGTCCAATCCAATTCCATCTTCTACGTCTGATTTCATCGCTCGTTCTGTTCGCTCCAGTGTTCTCCTGAATTTGTTGGTGGAAGATGGTCTGAGGCCACCTTATTCTTAAAATCCTCTTCATGCACTTGTAGTACTTGTAGTTTCCAAGTTTCACAGCCATACATCAAAACTGACCTAACAATTGTTTTAAACAATTGTACCTTCGTCTTTCTGCCAATCTCACTGGTGCCCCATATTCTTCGCATCCTATAAAAAGCCTGTCTAGCTTTACTCAGCCTATGCTGTATGTCCTTGGGTGTTCCACCTTCTTTGTCCAGCAGTGCGCCTAAGTACACAAACTCTTCCACCTCTTCTACCTGTTCACCATTAATCTCTAATCGTTGGTCGTTTTTGGCATTCACCCGCATGACTTTTGACTTCTCTGCATTGATCTTAAGACCGACTCTTGCAGCTTCATCGGCTAGTCTGTTGGTCTTATCTCTTATGTCGAGGTACCTAGACGACAACAAAGCGATGTCGTCGGTGAACTTCCATCGTATACCAGTTCTTCTACCTTCCGTAGTTCTGCTCATGACCCAGTCAATTGCAAGTAGAAATAGGAAACCAGACATGACACAACCTTGCTTTACTCCTGACTGGACTTGAAACCATTCTGTTGTTTCACCCTCATCTAGAACTGCACACACAAAGTTGTTGTACATCGCCTTCACCAATTCGATGAGCTCTTCTGGGATTCCGTACATTGACATGATCTTCCACAGACTTTCCCTATGTATAGAATCGAACGTTTTCTCAAAGTCTATGAAATGGGTGTACAGAATTGCGTTCCATTCGTTGACTTGTTCAAGTGTATTCCTGAGAGCAAAGATCTGATCAATGGTACTTCTGTTCTCTCGAAAACCTGCTTGTTCCTTCCTCAGGATGTTGTCGACATCTTTTTTGATTCTACTTGTCAACACTCTTCCAAAGATCTTACTGATGACTGGTAACAGTGTAATACCTATCCAATTCGTACATTCGCGCATGACGAAGATGACGACCTTGGAGTGATTTATTTATTCATTTAACTTCGCCTAACTAAAATACTTAACTTATATACAACAAGTGTCTGATGACTCGGGTGATATGAAATTACGAAAGGAGTCCAGCGAACTGCTAAGCATTCATTCCTTGTCAAAATTAGATCAAGGGAAACATTTAAACACCGGTAATTTGGCTTTTATTGTAACACATAAGGAACAGCAATTGGTCCGTTAGCTCAGTCGGCAGAGCGTGGTGCTGATAACGCCAAGGTCGTGAGTTCAATCCTCACACGGACCACAAGAATTTATTTTCATTCTTTTATCATACGTGGATTCAAAAAGATTTTAAAGTTGATGTTTGTCTCTTTTCCCCCCCCGCAAATTCGTCTAAGGACAACTCTTAGAGCATTACTTATATCATGAACACAGCCGGACTACCCTATATGAACTTGCTTACAATTCTCGTGGTTTTTTTTGGAGTCAGTATTCTCTGTTAGACCAGGAAGTTGAGCGACTTTAAATCTATTCAGTTGTGGGATCTAGGGTCACAAAATGTATTCCGGGGAATTAGCTCAAATGGCAGAGCGCACGCTTAGCATGCGAGAGGAACCGGGATCGATCATGTCGATATCCGGATTCTCCAAGGAACACAAACTCATTTTTACTACACATGGAAACATTTTTCGCTTTTCTGTTCTTTTTTCTGGTCTTTATTCAGCACTTATGTACTTTTGCCATTAATTACGTCGGACTCTGTCTGAATTAGCTCAAATATTAGAGCGCCCGCTTTGCATGCGGGAGGTACCGGGATCGATACCCGGATTCTCCACAATTAAGATTTTGCTACCCATGTTAACATAGCTTCTTTTCTGTGTGCAATTTTTTTCTCCTCTTTTATCTGCTCATAAAACACGGGTAGTGTAACATGAAATCCTGCAAGAAATCGCTGTTTTATAGTCACTCTGCTATCTACTGGCGCTAGAACAAGGGTCCTTGTCGTTCACTCTCTGTCTCCAGCAGCCAAGGATGGCGAAGATGACGATCTTGGAGTGTCTGATGATTCGGGTGATATGAAATCCCGGAGAGGAGTCTAGCAAACTGCCGACCATTCAGTTTTTGTAAAGATTAGACCACGGATAAAATCTAAATTCCGGTCCTGCAGTAGATTACAAACTAATATGGCTTTTATTTTAACTTCTGCGTAACAGGAACTGGTCTGTTAGCTCAGTGGGCAGAGCGTGGTGCTGATAACGCCAAGGCTGTGAGTTCGACCCTAGCACGGACCACGAAAAGCTCGTTCTATTTTTTGTTATATATATGTGGATTCAAAATCATTTCCCAACTTGTCTCCTTTTCTTTTTCCAGGAACTCTTCTAAGGACAACCCTGAGAGTATTACCTGAATCATGAACACAGGCTACCCTGTCTGAACTTGTTTACATTTCTGATGTTCTTTTGAGTCAGTATTCTCTGTTTGAACAGAAAATTGAGCTGTTTTAAACATATTGAGTTATTTCAATTGGACTCACGACTTTCAAATGGCAAACGTATTCCGGGGAATTAGCTCAAATGGTAGAGCGCCCGCTTAGCATGCGGGAGGTACCGGGATCGATACCCGGATTCTCCAAGATCAAGATTTTTGCTACTCATGGTAACATGTCTTTGTCTTTTGTTTTGTTTTGTTTTCTTTTCGCAGTTCCTTTTTCCTTACCTACCTGCTCATAAAACGCGGGGAGTGCGCTATGTCTTGCTGCACAAAATCACTGTATTACAGTCACTGCTCTCTACTAGAACTAGAACAAAACTCTTTGTCGTTCACTCTCTGTCTCCAGCAGCCGAGGATGGCGAAGATGACGATCTTGGAGTGTCTGATGACTCGGGTTATATGAAATCCCGAGAGGAGTCTAGTGAACTGCCAAGCGGTCATTCTTTGCCAAAATCAGATGGTAACATTTAAAATCCGCTTAGCATGCGGGTGGTACCGGGATCGATACCCGGATTCTCCAAACATTAGTTTTTTTCCTCCAAAGGGCAAAATTCCACTTATTTTCTTGAACATTTCCAAAGTATCTTATTGCATAAAATTTTCGCGTCATGTTTGTTTCGCGAATTTCGCGATTGAAAAAAAAAATCGCGAAATTAAAGTAACGCGAACAATAAGTGTCGCGAAATTAAGTGACTTTCATTATGTTACTGTTGATATATAGCCCGGCCGTTGTGTTTTTGTTAATTTTGAGGTTATTGTACCTTTGATAGAATCGGTTTACTAAAATTCAAGGACAGTTTTTTATTATTTTCATTTATTTTTATAATTACATTACATTCATTAAGTTACATTTAAAAGAAACAGGAACTTTTACCCGCGTACTGTAAAGTACTTACATTACATACTATACTTGACTCTACACCTACATTGTATATTACACTATCACACACTTCTACAGTACACAGTAATTTACTTAATCACTTTACATACTACTTTTACATCCACATTGTATACTACACTACTTTACACTACTTATACTTAACGCCCGAAACGGTTTTAGGTGCAGGGATCCCAACCAGTTCTTACTTAACTTTATAAAGATGCTGCTTTTAGCCCTCCCCCAAATCTACACACGTGTATTTCACTTGTGGAAAACTATCGATTTGGACAGTGTTTGGGTTGGAGATTCTCGCCCATATAAACTTTCTTTTCTCTCGTAAGTTCTCGCGCGTTTAGAAATACGGCACACTCGCGTTTTAGGTGCAGGAATCCCAACCAATGCTCATCTAACTTTTAAAAGATGCTACTTTTAGCCCTGCCCCAAATCTACACACGTGTATTTCATTTGTGGAAGTCTATTGATTTGGACAGTGTTTGGGTGAGAGATTCTCGACCATATCAACTTTCTTTTCTCTCGTAAGTTCTCGCGCGTTTGGAGATGCGCCACACTCGCGTTTCAGGTGCGGGGATCCCAACTAATGCTTAAAAATGCTACTTTTAGCCCTCCTCCAAATCTACACACGTGTATTTCACTTGTAGAAGTCTGTCGCTTTGGACAACGCTTGGGTTAAAGATTATCGCCCATTTATATCTTTTTTTCACTTGCGTGTTTTCGCGCGTTTAGCGATGCGGCACACTCGCGCTTTTTGTGTGGGGATCCCAAACTATGCTTAGGGGGCTCTTTAAAAATGCTAGTTTTGGCCCTCTCCCAAATTTACACAAGTGTATTTCACTTGTGGAAGTCTATCGATTTGGACAGTGCTTGGGTTAGATATTCTTTCCCACGTCAATTTTCTCCCGCGTGTTCTCGCACGTTAAGCGAGGCGGCACACTTGCTTTTAGATGCGGGGATCCCAAACTTTGCTTACCTCGCTTTTTAAAGATGCTAGTTTTAGCCCTCTTCCGAATCGCCAATGTGTATTTCATTTGTGGAAGTCTATCGATCTAATTAGTGCTTGGGTGGATATTTTTGACGATGTCAATTTACTTTTCTGTTGTCTTTTCTCGCCCGTTTAGCTATGCGGCACACTCGAACTTTTGTTTTCTCTCTCGGGTGTTTTCACGCGTTTAGAGATACGCCACACTCGCGATTTTTGTGTGGTGACCTCAAACCATGCTTACTGGACTTTTTAAAGATGCTGCATTTAGCCCCTTCTCAAATCTACACACTTGTATTTCACTTGTGGAAGTCTGTCGCTTTGACAATGCCTGGGTTAAAGATTCTCGCCCATTTATATCCTTTTTTTTCACTCGCGTGTTTTCGCGCGTTTAGCGATGCGGCACACTCGAGTTTTTGGTGTAGGGATCCCAAAGTATGCTTACGGGGCTCTTTAAAAATGCTACTTTTTGCCCTCCACCAAATGTACACAAATGTATTTCACTTGTGGAAGTCTGTCGATTTGGACAGCGCTTAGGCTAGAGATTCTCGCCCATATCAACTTTCTTTTCTCTCGTAAGTTCTCGCGTGTTTAGAGATGCGCTACACTCGCGTTTTACGTGCGTGAATCCCAACCAATGCTCACCTAACTTTTTAAAGATGCTACTTTTAGCCCTCTTCTAAATCTACACAAGTGTATTTTACTTGTGAAAGTCTATCGATTTGGACAGTGCTTGGGTGAGAGATTCTCGACCATATCAACTTTCTTTTCTCTAGTAAGTTCTCGCGCGTTTAGAGATGCGCCACATTCGCAGTTTTGGTTTCGGGATCTCAAACTATGTTTACTGGACATTTTAAAGATGCTAGATTTGGCCCATTCTCAAATCTACACACGTGTATTTCACTTGTGGTAGTCTGTCGCTTTGGGCAATGCTTAAGTTGGAGATTCTCGCCCAAATCTAGCGTCTTTAAAAAGTCCAGTAAACATAGTTTAAGATCTCAAGACCAAAACCGCGAGGGTGGCGCATCTCTAAACGCACGTAAACTTACTAGAGAAAATAGAGTTGATATACGCGAGAATACCTTACCCAAGTACTGTCCAAATCAACAGACTTCCAGAAGTCAAACACACGTGTGTGGATTTGGGGGAGGGCTGAGAGTAGCATCTTTAAAAAGTTAGGTAAGCATTGGTTGGGATTCCTGCTCCTATAACGCGAGCGTGACGCATCTCTAAACGCGCGAGAACTTTCGAGAGAAAAGAAAGTTGATCTGGGCGAGAATCTCTCACCCAAGCACTGTCCAAATCGATAGACTTCCACAAGTTAAATACGTTTGTGTAGATTTGGTGGAGGGCCAAATCTAGCATTTTTAAAGAGCCTCGTAAACATACTTTTTGATCTCCACATCAAAAACGCGAGTGTGGCGAATCTCTAAACGCGCGAGAACTTACGGGAGAAAAGAAATTTGATATGGGCGAGAATCTCTTCCCCAAGCACTGTCCAAATCGAAAGACTCCCACAAGTTAAAAAGTACACATGTTTAAATTTAAGAGAGGGCGAAAACTAGTATCTTTAAAAAGTCCAGTGAGCCTAATTTAAGATCCGGACACCAAAAGTTCGAGTGTGCCGCATAGCTAAACGCGCGAGAAAAGACAAGAGAAAAGTAAATTGACATCGTTAAAAATATACACCCAAGCACTGTTCAAATCGATAGACTTCCACAAGTGAAATACATGTTGGAGATTTGGAACAGGGCTAAAACTAGCATCTTTAAAGGGCGAGGTAAGCAGAGTTTAGGATCCCCACATCTAAAACACGAGTGTGCCGCCTCGCTTAACGTGCGAGAACACGCGGGAGAAAAGAAAATTGACATGGGAAAGAATATCTAACCCAAGCATGTCCAAATCGATAGACTTCCACAAGTGAACTACACCTGTGTAGATTTGGGGAAGGGCCAAAACTAGCATTTTTAAAGAGCCCCGTAAGCATAGTTTGGGATCCCCACACAAAAAACGCGAGTGTGCCGCATCGCTAAACGCGCGAAAACACGCGAGTGAAAAAAAGATCTAAATGGGCGAGAATCCTTAACCAAGGCATCGTCTACAGCGAGACTTGCAGAAGTGAAATACACTTGTGTAGATTTGGAGGAGGGCTAAAAAGAGCATGTTTAAAAAGTTAAGTAAGCATTGGTTAAGATCCCCGAATTTAAATCACGAGTTTGGCGCATCTCTAAACGCGCGAAAAGTTGCGAGAGAAAAGAAAGTTGATATGGACGAGAATCTCCAACCCAAACACTGTCCAAATCGATAGACTTCCACAAGTGAAATACACGTGTGTAGATTTGGGGCAGGGCTAAAAGTAGCATGTTTAAGAGGTTAGGTAAGCATTAGTTGGGATCCCTGCAGCTATAACGCGAGCGTGGCGTATCTCTACGCGCGTAAGAAGTTACGAGAGAAAAGAAAGTTGATATGGGCGAGAATCTCCAACCCAAACACTGTGTAAATCAATAGTTTTTTCGCAAGTGAAATACGCGTGTGTAGATTTGGGGGAGGGCTAAAAGCAGCATCTTAAAAAAGTTAGGTAAGCACTGGTTGGGAACCCTGAACCTAAAACGCGAGTATGGCGTATCTCGAAACGCGCGAGAACTTACGAGAGAAAAGAAAGTTGATATGGGCGAGAATCTCTCACCCCATGAGGGGACGCAAATGACTTCTACTGTAAGTATCTCTTCCCGGTGTTTTTTTTTTTCAATTCTATGACAACAGGGCTGTATTCCTCTAAGGCTATGGGTGTAATTCGTAAAAACACTGAGTTCCTATAAATCATTTAGAAATTCTTCGTTCCAGTTCAAATTTATGTTGCTGGCACATCGGTGGGCACTTTATATGTAGACCGGGATGTAAGATACCTTAAAACTATTTTTACTGTTCATGATGCACTGCTACGTTAGTCTGCTTTATAAATATTTAACTGCTCTAGTCGAGTTTTTATTTCAATATACGGACCTTTACGATTCGTTGCGTGTACGAGCTATTGGCCAAGCGATTGGCCAAGCCATTGGTAACCGTGCATGGTCACCTAAAGCACTGACAATCTATCTTAGCTCCATGTACTAAGTTTCTCCTCGCGCTTTTTTTTGCCATCAGCTGTGTAATTGTGCGATATTTTCTACACAATAACTTCAATTGCCGAGCATGATAATACTGCACGTGGCTTCCACTGCCAACGACATACTCAGACAAGTATTCCAGATCATCTGAGCTTTTATTCCTTAAGATTTGTTTTAGATTGATTAATCAAACGCTCCTTTACCCTCGAGCAAGTATCTCGATGCGAGCTCAGAGTTTCTTGTGACGGCTTTCATTGGGTAAACAAGACATTTACGTCTGCTCGCCGCGCTCAACATCCATTCGTAGGCACTTTGGTATCTTTATTTTTAGTTCGTAGATCTGAACTTGGTTGAGGGGGAGAAGCAGAGGAAGGTTCATGTTGTGTAATTCGTTCATCATTGCGGGATTACTTGATTTATCGGCCTTTCCCGGTTTTGTCCGCTCACGTTTTTTTCTTGCCCAAGTCTTTCTCCACGTATGTTTAGACGTGATCCGATATATAATGACTTTGTTTTGTTCCAGATTATTGGCGTCGGTGGAGTCCGCCATCATTTGAAAGCATCGGGAATGACTCGAACGCACTGTTTACTTTTAAAGCACTATTAATATCGTGACTTCATTTTAAAGCTTGTCTCATACTCCATCGGCCCTTTCTGGTTTATTTTTTATTTAATATCATCGACATGTAACTGAAACAGATTTTGACGCCTTCCTTGGCTGCAAGACGAAGAACCTTAGTGAGAGTATGTAAGGAATACTGGGAAAATTTCCTACCATTTCTCTGCGGTACTTACAGTAGAAGCCCCGTGCGTCCCGTCATGTTAAAGTAACATTGCCAAGGAAATAAATTGTGTTACTCAAAAACGCGAACATAAAGTGATTCAAAATACAAACTTTTCGCAAAATCGCCGAGTTTAAAGATGATTTCCGGTCCGTACTGCGCAGTCTCAGCACCCTAATGTTTATCAACATCAAAAAAAACCTCACTCGACAAAATGCGAATCGATGTTATTCGTTGTGGACCACATACCTTATCTTTGAGGCCTTTCAAATTCTTTTTCCAACTGCTTCATTGATTTTTACAGCTGCAAAGTCGTTTCGTCAAGTGATATGAGAAAGAACGAAGCATAAAGCTTCCCGTGGCTTCGCGTAAATAACGGCAGTTGAAATGAAACTTTGAATTTACCTCATGTATGTAGTTGCGAAATGTTCACATTTTGTGACGTCATACATGAAACAAAACAAAAACGTAATCAACTTTCCAAAGTGCGCAGTACGGACTGGAAATCATCCTTAAGTGTCGCGAAATATGCGCACCTCAAAATCGCGAATTAAACGTGTCTCAAAAGATCTTCAAGTAAAACGACAGTGAATGTAGCGTATTGATATCTCCGTTTTTATTTTAATTAATATTTGACAAAAACTGGTCATGCGTTTTCTCAAATAATTTCCTAGTTATTAAGAATCTGTACTGTGGGTCATATAAATTTACTTTTTGATTCAGTCTGGGTTCAATTACATCAATACATTTATTGCGTTCGTGAAGTGTCCAAAGCGAGGCTCGCTTTGACGTGACAGGTGACATCTTAACCGAATGCTCCAAGAGCTTCGTATCGCAATATCAGATCTTACTCTACAAGTATTAAACACAATAAAAAGAAATAAAAGAATCAGGACATTTTAACACAAGAGTTAAGCTTAGATATTTACTAGTCATGTTGCTTCGTTGAGCATCCTCTTTATCCAATTGCTTGTTGTTTACCTTACCTTCGAAGTTCTGCTAACGAAGCTTCCTTTCTTTCTTTTCAATATCTGAGGTGTTCTTGAGAACTAGTATGAACCTTTGGATAATTTGGCTACCTTTCATGCTATAGAATTCGTGGACCGACCCGTTCCGAAAACACTTGACATCTTTGTGTGTAAGATGAGCGTAAAATGCATGATTCTTTCCAAAGTTTTCTTCAGAATTAAAATCAGCATTCTGTAAATAATGTCGTTCGCGGAAGCGTAAGCTGTTTTAAATTCTCATCCCAAGTTTCCAAGCTCTACGCTGGGAACGGCTGGCACTATGGCTTCCCATTTGGCGACTAAGAAAAAGAACAGCCCGTATTTTCTGCTTCGAACTTTCCTGTTTTGTGTGATTTCTGATGAGTTCCTGTTGAAGTTTTGGGTTAGTGCTGTGCTCCCGTTTTAAGTTTTGTTTTGGTATTGTGGGTTTCTTAGAGTATTTCTGTTTAATTTTTGTGTTAATGCTCTGGGTTTTTGATATTGTCTTAAGTTTTGTGTTAATGACCATGCTCTAAGTTATGTGTTCCTGTTCTGAGTTTTGTGTTAGTATTGTGGTTTTCTAGGGTGTTCCTGTAGAAGTCTTGGGTTGATTTTCTAGGTTTTGTGATTCCTTTTTAAGTTTTTTGTTCATTTTCTGGGTTTTATGATTCTGTTTTCTGGGTTCAGTTGTGTTAGTGTTGTGGGTTTTATGGAGTGTTCCTGTTTACGTTTTTGGTAAGTGTGCTGGGTTTTTTGTTAATGTTCTGGATTTTGTGATTCTGTTTTGTGATTTGCGTTAGTATTGTGGTTTTTGTAGAGTGTTCCTGTTTAAGATTTGAGTTAGTGTTCTGGGTTTTGTGTTCCTGTTTCATGTTTTTTGTTAATTTTCTAGATTTTTTTTTTTTTTTTTTTTGCGGTTTGTGTTAGTATTGTGGGTTTTGTAGAGTGTTTCCACTTAAGTTTTGAGTTAGTGTTCTAGGTTTTGTGTTCTTGTTTCAAGTTTTTTCTTGTTAATGTTCTCGGTTTTATTATTCCGTTTTGCAGTTTGTGTTAGGATTGTGGGTTTTGTAGGGTGTTGCCGTTTAGGCTTTGGGTTACCTAGTGTTGTGTGCTTTATATTCCTGTTTCAAGTTTTGGGTTCGTGTTCTGCGTTTTGAGTTCCTGTTTTGAGTTTTGGGTTAATGTTGTGGGTCGCGTTATTCTGTTTTGTGGTTTGTGTTAGTATTGTGGGTTTTCTAGTGTTCCTGTTTACGTTTTGGGTTGGTATTAGGTTTTGCGTTCCTGTTTCATGTTTTTTGTTAATTTTCTAGATTTTTTTTTTTTTTTTGCGGTTTGTGTTAGTATTGTGGGTTTTGTAAGTGTTTCCACTTAAGTTTTGAGTTAGTGTTCTAGGTTTTGTGTTCTTGTTTCAAGTTTTTTCTTGTTAATGTTCTCGATTTTATTATTCCGTTTTGCAGTTTGTGTTAGGACTGTGGGTTTTGTAGGGTGTTCCCGTTTAGGCTTTGGGTTACCTAGTGTTGTGTGCTTTATATTCCTGTTTCAAGTTTTGGGTTCGTGTTCTGCGTTTTGAGTTCCTGTTTTGAGTTTTGGGTTAATGTTGTGGGTCGCGTTATTCTGTTTTGTGGTTTGTGTTAGTATTGTGGGTTTTCTAGTGTTCCTGTTTACGTTTTGGGTTGGTATTCTAGGTTTTGCGTTCCTGTTTTAAGTTTTGTGTTATTGCTGTGGATTTTGCGATTCGGTTTTGTTCTTATCTGCCACAGTACAATTGTATCTGTCGTCGTTTTATCTTCGCCCACTCAAAGTTAAGTTGGCGAGCTTGGCATTCAAGTCCTTAGTTATTACAATACAGTTATCTTACGTCAAATAAAACGTTTCTCGTACTTTTGAATCATATATATTGTAACAACTCCGTACTTAAAGGAAGAGTTATTTCAGTAGCTCCAGTGTAAAGCCTGTTTCGGAAAAAGAGGAAAACCAAGGTGTATCTTTACTTTTCATTACTAGTTAAAAGGTAAGGTATCTTTAGAATATCACAGTTTTTTTTTAAAAAATTCGTTCGGTTATCTTTCTCACATGAATTCTGTCAAGACTAAAATGCTCAAATTTATCGATTTTATTTCCAAGCTCGATTGCCGAACGGAAACCGGATAAAACAGAAAATTACTGGAGAGATAAATTGGGTTTTCCCATTTCCCATGATCGTATTTCTGGCTAAAATTATAGGGTTTTTCTAACAAATGTCAAAACAAGATCGACGTAGGACGCCCTGATTGTTAAGTGAAACCAGGGAGAATTTACATCCTTTCAGTTCTTCAGTTTGTATCACCTTATAATTAAGATGAATAAATGAAAATTAAGATGAGACTCAGGGGAAAGAGTTATTGAAAATGGAGGTACACAGCACATGCATACGGTGTAAAGGTTGAATTTCCACGACCTTCAAATGAAAATAGTATGGTATATATTACAGTGAGCGTACTTGAAGTCTCATGCAAGGTCATCTGTTCGTTCAGTGTAGTTAGATCTACTTGTCAGTCATGCTGGATAAAATACAGAGTTTTAAACATTACACATAACATTTAACAAATACTTACCCATTAACAGTGGGTTTTGATGTCTATTTTTTTAATAAAAAATAACTTATAATAGAGCAGGTATAAAGTTCTCAGTAGCTAATGACATAACCGTGCACGAGGAGAAATGTTTATCTGTAGTAAAGATACCGTGACTTGTTAATTTTTTATTCGTTTTCACCATATATATTTGTTTATCACCATCGCGATTATAAATGACATGTAAATTTCTGTCCAGATTTTTTTCTTCTTTGTAAATTTAAATAAATTCAACTTCTGCTCGGTCCTAAATAGTAGTTTTTTTTTCTTCTTTTTTATCATAAAGTTGGGCTAATATTTAAGTTCTAAGGCCTTGAAAGGAAACTCTCTGTTGTAGAGACACGTTTCTTCTAAAAGTGTCCAAACTTTTCCAAAGAACCAAATAATATTGTCAGTTTCCTCTGACTATTTTTAAAACAGGAACTCTTCAACTGAAACTGAAGCGATTTGAAAGGGACTTTGCAGGACGGGTTGGAAAAGTGACACATGATCAGAGTTCTGCAGGCAACCTGTTTGATCTCCAGATATAACTTTTACGTAATTAAAGAATTCTTCTGACTGGGCTTTCCTTGCCCAGGGATCAAAGTCAACGAACATGGATCATGCAAACTTCACGTTGAATTCAACCGCAATACCAACCACAAAGGACGTCGGTAAGGGAGAATACGCTAAAGGAATAGGTCCAGATGACGCTACGTGGATTTTGACGAGCGCTTTCATCATTTTCACAATGCAGTCCGGATTCGGCCTTCTCGAATCCGGAATGGTCTCCAGAAATCATGAAGCAAACATCATGGTCAAAAACGCGATTGATGTGATCTACGGTGGATTGTCTTATTGGCTTTTTGGATTTGCACTCAGCTTCGGAATCAGCGAGCGTAAAAATCCATTTTTCGGCCTTGGATATTTTTTGACAGACGCTGAGGAAAGCGAAATGAGGCAGGTGTTTTCAAAGTACTTTTTTCAGCTCTCCTTCGCCACGACTGCGACCACCATTGTTTCTGGCGCGATGGCGGAAAGAGCAAGCTTAAAAGCCTACACACTTTACTCATTCTTAAACACCCTGACATACAGTATTCCTGCTCATTGGATCTGGGACGATAATGGTTGGCTTCGGAAAATGGGCGCCGTTGATGTTGCCGGATGCGGCGCGGTGCATTTAGTTGGCGGAGTGAGTGGTCTGGTGGCGACTTTAATGTTGAAGCCAAGAACTGGTAGATTCGATTCAAATTCTCCACCGAAACAAATGGCTTCTCCTACAAACGTTCTCCTGGGAACCTTCATGCTATGGTGGGGCTGGCTTGGGTTTAATTGTGGCAGCACATTTGGAATAAGCGGAATGAAGTGGAAGCTTACCTCCAGGTAAGAATGTTCTAGTATAAAATGGGCCTTATTAACGGCCAATTAAATCATTAAAGAAGTAATGCAAATTCAGAGACATTTATGCCGTTTGCCGTAAACGTCATAACACTCGCAGCTCGAAACTCGTTAATATAACAGAATACTCGCAACTCGTTAATATAACGTACAGCTCGGAATTGGGCTTGACTCGATCTTTAAGTCTTGTCTTTCGTGTAATTATGATCTTTTACCGAACTGGTGGAAAGTCATAGTGATGCAGTATTTTTTTTACCGATTCGAGTCGTAAAGTAACATTTACCTGTATAAGGATTGCCATTATACGATGTTTTTTCATCAAGGATTACTAGATCATTAGTAAAATCTGTCCATATATTATTTGCTCGTAGGTGTCTTATCGGCGCGTCATGCAGTAGACCAATTTTGATGTATTAAAATTCAGCCTAACACAATAGACATCAGCTCGAGTTTTTGGAGAATAACTACAGAGTTTGTGGGATTTATTCCCCACAGCCTCGTGCTGAGGTGTATTGTTTCAGGCTGAATTTTAATACATCGAAATTGGGTTATGTTAGCCTGCCAGGTTAGATCACGAACCAAAAGTAGGCGTGCGTTCGTAAAACGTTCATTAGTTCTTGCGCGTTTACTCCAGTAGTCGCAACCTTTTATAGTCGGCTCACACCGGGGTACATGTTGCGCGGACAAGAGGCGGGCACCTGTTGCAGCCGCAGTATCCCTCATGTGACGTCATGCGCGTGTTTTTACGAAGAAAGATTTGTTTCGTCCCCGCAACATGCTGCATGAAATTCAGCTGGTTTGAATACGTGGATCATGAAGCAGGGACAAAATGACCTCAGTTTTGAATGTCGCATGGTGTACACTGCTCTTGCAAACTGTCCCCACAACAACACACTTGTATGTCTCAATCCGCCTCGTGTGCACCAGTTTGAGTACCGTCCCTTCAACATGCGTAAAATGTATACACACGAAGGGGCTTGTCACCGCCTTGCGTCCCTGCAACGTGTCTTCTAACCGGTGCGAACTTAATGCAATTTGTTAAACAGGGCAGCAGTTGTAACTATCAACGGCTCTATTGGAGGAGGGATACTGGGTATGATATACAGGTAGGCTGATACCAATCTGAATAGTTCTGTGGTCTAAGACTAATTTTTCAATCCAGCATAACTTGTATTGACTTTATTACAAGAAATACATTCCGTGATTGACTTCTTTGAGAATGACTCTTCATCACGAGGCTGACCACGTTCAGTTCCCTCAGTTCCCCGTGTAAAGTGCTCTTCCCCCACGTGGACGTATAATGAGCTGACATCGTTTCATCTAGGAGTAATACCGTGGGATCGAGACCTTCTAGATAAGGTAATATCGTTTTACATCTGTAGACTCGATTACCGGCCGCTGTTGGGGGAAAGGAACTCGCACTCCTCCGCGGAAGTTTTCTCCGCGGGGAGGAATGTAGACGGGACTCGAGAGAGTGGTGGAAATCGAGCCTGCGTTACATCTTAAGCGCGATTTATTCCTTTTGTTCTTACTTTCAGCTATATTTGTTTTAAGGACAAGTTACACATTCCGATTTTTGTGACAGGGATTCTGGCCGGGCTCGTCAGCATAACAGGTAAATGAATTTGCTTCGAGTGCAAGTATAATACCACTTTTGCAGCTAACATTTAGTCGAAGCTGGTCAGGCCTTCTAGGCTGCATTAAGATGGCTGGCAACGGTTTTCAGCATTTACTAGTCATGGGTAAACAAGCTGTGATCATTTTTTGACATCTTAAGTTAACGCCCCACCCTTTAATTTTAGTTTTTAGTGCTTCTAACTCGAAATGAGTTCGGTGATCCCTACATATTAAAATGGCTCAATAAAATATATATATTTTTTCGACTCCAGAGTTCGTTGCCAACGGTTTGAGAGTATTCTCATGTAATGAAATGGAATCACACTCGCATTATATTTCGTCCGACAATGTTTGTGTGTGTGTTTAACAATCATTTACATCTCTTCTATTTTATACGCAGCCATCTGTTCACTTATTCGTCCGGGGGAAGCCATTGTCATTGGTGCAGTAGGTGCTCTCCTAGCCTGCCCTGGATGTGCTCTTCTCGAGCAGCTCCGAATTGATGACCCTGTCGGTTGCGTGCCCACGCACGGTATGGCGGGAATTTGGGGCCTATTGTCCGTCGCCTTCTTTGCCGAGAAAGACATACTCGAAAATAGGTTCTCTCATGAATTTGGAATCCTCAAGGGCGGTCCTTGGTCCTTCTTGGGGGTCCAACTGCTAACGGTGGTTGCTATTGGCGGCTGGGCTGCGCTTGCAACATTTCTAGAGCTGCTATTGGTCAAGCAGCTTCTAGGACTTCGCATGAGCGTGGAGGATGAGTTAAAGGGTGCTGACAAAATGGAGCATGGAATTGACGAACGCGATCCGCAATCGACTCGAGACAGTTGTGGCGTCAGTGGGAAAGAAAATGGGCGCGAGGATGCATTGAAAACAGCAGATGTAAATGGGATTAGTTCGGAAGCTTCTGAAATTGACGGAACTTTAGGGCTATACGAAAGTAGGGTGTGAGGAGAGAACATTGTGTGATTATACTTTTGGTTCATTTATCCGCTTTTCTTTCTTTTTTTCAGAAATGAGAAAATCCGAAGTAGATGTTGTTTTTGTTGAATTATCAGCTGCCAATTGTTGTTGTTCGTCGATCGTGTACTCATTGCACATTAGACACTTATGTTTATCGTTTTTGAAGCTTGACGAGCAGGTTCTCTCCTTTCCCGCCATTGAGCAGTTTATACGGGGGAATTAGCACAGATGATAATGCACCCGCTTTGCATGCTGGAAGTACCGGGATCGATACCCGGATTCTCAAAACAACTTTTTTTTTTGCTTCAAAGCGAAAAAATCGAGATCTCCAATTGATTTTGCACATTATATGGTGACTTAATTTCGTGAATATTTTGTCAATAATTAGAAATTTAAATCATTTCGACGCCAGATTCACGAGAAAAGCCAGACGTCCTTCTGACGCAATATCTCTGTCGTTTGTTATTATGTAATTTTTTTTGTTAGTTAACAACAGCTTACCTTATGAACTATTTGTTCAAAATAAAGAGACTATGTCAAATGTGATGTCAGGTAACAAATATTCTCAAAAATGTTCAAAAATACTTCCCAAAGTAGTAATTTGTTTTATCTAAGGATCTGTTTTTCATGAAACTACCGGGAGATTAGCTCAAATGGTAGAGCGCCCGCTTTGCATGCGGGAAGTACCGGGATCGATACCCGCATTCTCCAAATAATATTATTTTACTTCAATAGACAAAATTTAGATCAACAGTGATTTTTAATTTTATTTGGCAAGTTATTTTCTTCAAAATTTTACAAATAGAGGTAAGTATTCTTAATTTTTTTTAAATTAGTTAATATGGTGCATTGATATCTCCTTTTTCATTTTCGGTAACATTTGACAAAACTTAGAAACCCGATTATTAAAATAATCTCGCAATAGCTAAGGCATCTGTACCAGGTGGAATTAGCTCAAATGGTAGAGCGCCCGCTTCGCATGCGGGAAGAACCGGGATCGATAGCCGAATTCTTCAATTGTTTTTTTTATCAATTTGTCATTGGATTTTTTTTTCACTGTTATATTTTAAAACGTGCACTGAGAATTTCTATTGCATTCCCTTTCAGGAGACGATGTTCGTGTCTTTATCTGTAGGAAACCGTAAATGCGCCATATTCTCAATGTTGAGCAGATTCTCATTGAATATTTATTTATTGAATGCGATTATCATTTTTTTAAATCTTCAAGAAGAGCTGGCTCATTGCTGGCGGAACTTAAGTATGGCTTTTTTAACACAGGGTGTCATGGCATCTGTAACAGCGCGCCATAATCCACCGAGGAAAAAAAATGGCGGCTGTACAGTTTACCACAATGCATGTCGTACCTGGATTATCAAATTAAAGTAGGCATAAAATCATATCTTTGCAACATTAGTCGCTGTATTACATTCATTGTGTACGCTAGGTTTGAAGCTTTAGGAAGTTTTCTATGCATTTTTCATGAGCGTTTTAAGGGATTTTGACGTTAAGAATTATTGGTAAATGCACCGGTCGCCATCTTGTTCCCAACAGTGGATTTTTTTGGATAAAGGAACATGAGCTTTCGGCTGTTGATCTACAGCCTTCGACGGATAAAAATGGAATGCAAAAGGATAAAATATATGAGCTAATTTCCCACCTGTACAAAGATGCCTTTGAAATATTCACATTAAAGCACTGATTAAAACATGGACACAACTTTCATTTCAACCAAGAATGGAGAGATAACATTAGGAAAAAACCAAATATAATGGACTTTTAGGAAATCCAAAGTTCTCCCTGTTTTAACAGGAAGGAAGGAAGATATGAAAAAAGTAAGCAAGAAAAGATGAATGCAGAATCCCACACAAATGCAAGAGGTCAGTTATGCATACATAACTTGAATGAGCGAGACGTACCTAACCTGTACCTACCCATCCCTTTCGTAAAATATAAGCCAGATTTCTCTTTTTCCTCTACATTCAAATATGGGATGTGAACATTCCCAGATCAGACTCAGTTTATTGATTTGTTACATAACCTAGTGTATACCCTGGAGATTTTGTCGCCACTCTGTTGCTAAAAAAGAGTGTTGCCAAATCAGAGTAGCAAAGTCGCACAATTAACAAGAGTAAATGTCCCTTACGAATGCTGAGCTATTGTTTGAAACTCGAGACGCATTGTCCTCTTGTGGAGGGACAGAATTAGGTGCACTTAAAACTGGAATAGAACGTTACTCCTACCAGCTTTCCACGCAACGATCGTTTTCAAACAGCACCTCGATCACAACTAGCGCACTGACCACATCAATGCCTAACACAGTTGTCGCAGACCTCATAGTCCTTGGATTAAACCATTTATTAAGGGAAACTTCAGATATCGAGTTCTGCACCAGACAGATGGTTTTACAGGCGATATTTATCATTAAGTGACAAAAACTGGAATTGGGATCGGTGGCCTGTTGGTCTAGTGGTATGATTCTCACTTCATGTTCAATGAAGACAGCATCATAACGAAACAGCCAATTCTACGATGGGTTTTGGGACGTCACAACGACCCGTTTGAAACAGTGGAATACTTTCCTCCTATAAAACAAATTACTTTCATGTTCGTGCAAAAAACAATTGTAACTGACCCCATAAAACCCTCTGGATGAAGAATAACCCTTAACCAAGTGTTTCTGTTGGCATCCATCTTTTTCAAACCAGTAGGAGAAGGCAGCGTTGTTACAACGCCGGACTTCGCGGAGGTCGCGGGTTCAAGTCCCGCTCTTCATTTGACCGCTTGGTTGGAGTTGCTTCTTGGTAGGCCCTAGTTTCAACTTCTTGGTCATGCTTGTAAATAGCCAACTGGTCTGCCTCCTACCAGTTGGGATTTTTAAGCCTGTTACATCTAGTTGATATATCTGTTTCCTTCAGTTTAAGTGACACGTCTATGAACTAGTAGGTATAGCTAAGCGCATTGACCACTATAAGCAACAACATTTCAACATTTTTTTGAAGCTCTAGGAAAATAACAGACTAAGGTAAATTTGATCTAGTCCTTTTGTTTTGTACCGAGCCGGAGGAAAAATTAAAATTTTTTTAAAAAAATTATCTTTTTGACAGCCGAGAGCAGGGAAATCAGTTACAAATCTTAAGATAGTGTGTTCCAGTTAAAGAAAAAATTTGGTCCGTGTGAGGGTCGGACTCACGACCTTGGCGTTATCAGCACCACGCTCTGCCGACTGAGCTAACGGACCAGACACATTAACCTGGCTGCAGTCTTTTATTAATTATAACTGCCTTCGTAAATTTTTTAAATTAACCATATCTACGTTACCTTCACAATAGTTAGATATAATACTTACAATATAATGAAGTTAAAAAAAGCCTTCGCACATGGAAGTTACCATACTAGTAAGTTACCATAAGTTGGGTCTTGTGAGGTACAACACCCGCCTAGAAGTGTCAGTTACTGCTGTGTATTCAAACTGAGTGATTTTATTTTTTAAGAAGTATATACTTTGTTAAAATAATTATCTAGAAATTAGAAGTTGTTTCCCATTTAGTTATTTTCTAATCATGTCTTGTCAATATCAGTAGCCTGCTTATGTTCTAAATAACAAGGAACTAGAGTGAAAAGTAACATGTTTTCTTTAATTGTATTTGTTTTTCTAAAATGAAATTCTAAGTACACTCGTCAAAAAAAGCTTAAAACTAATGACCAGGTCATGCCTCTAACATTGTTTTTTCAATAAGTTAGAAGCTTGTTTATTGAGCCAACTGGTTACGCTTTGGGGAATTAGCTCAAATGGCAGAGCGCCCGCTTTGCATGCGGGAGGTACCGGAATCGATGCCCGGATTCTCCATACTGTTTAATTTATTTACTTGCCACAATTTTAATACTTGTAGATATTATTTTATTCTCATTGCTTAATAGTAAAAATCAGTCAAAGTATCAGTCTGTTACCAAGATTAAATTAAGAAAACCAGCCCTTTTCTGCGTGAAAAAAAAAAAAAAAATTGGCAAGGGAGTGTTGAAGTTTGAGGGGTTACAATAAAGTAGTCAGTTTATGTTTAAAATCTAGAAGAATAACATAAATACTTTTTTTTCTTGTCCATATTTCATACTTTGAATGATTGACCAAATGAAATGCCCCAAAAATTTGATTTGTAAAGTAACTCAACATCCACTAAGTACGATTGGTCCGTTAGCTCAGTCGGCAGAGCGTGGTGCTGATAACGCCAAGGACGTGAGTTCGACCCTCACACGATCCTTTTTTGCGTCCGATAATAACTTAACGTAATCTCAACCAGTAACAGTACATTGTTTTCAAAACAAAATACGCAGTTTGCGCATTTTATCAAGTAAAGAACAATTAAAGATTGAAGCGCAGCAAGGATGAGACATAATTAAAAATTACAATGAAAACGTTCGCTGGCTAAAAAAAATTCAAAAAGAACATGAGCCTTCGGCAGTCGATCTACAGCCTTCGACGAATAAAAATGGTATGCAAAAGGATAAAATATATGAGCTAATTCCCCACCTGTACAAAGATTCGTTCGAAATGTTCACATTAACGCACTGATTAAAACAACTTTCATTTCAACCAAGAATGGAGCAGTAGCAAAAAAAACCAAATATACTGGACTTTTAAGAAATCCAAAGTTCTCCCTGTTTTAAGAGGAAGGAAGGAAGAAGGGAAAAAAGTAAGCAAGAAAAGATAAATGCAGAATCCCACACAAGTGCAAGAGGTCAATTATGCATACATAACCTAACCTGTACCTACCCATCCCTTTCGTAAAATATAAGCCAGATTTCTCTTTTTCCTCTACATTCAGACATGGTATGTAAACATTTCGAAATCAGACTCAATTTATTGATTCGTTGCATAAGCTAGTGTATACCCTGGAGATTTCGTCGCCGCTTTGTTGCTAGTTTAAAAAAAAGTGTTGCCAAATCAGTGTAACAAAGTCACACAATTAACAAGAGTAAATGTCCCTTACGAATGCTGAGCTATTTTTTGAAGCTCGCGATTCGTTGTCCTCTTGTGAAGGGACAGATTTAGGTGCACTTACAACTGGTATGGAACGTTACTTCTACCAGTTTTCCACGCAACGATCGTTTTCAAACAGCACCTCGATCGCAACTAGCACACTGACCGCATCAATGCCTTAACACAGTTGTCGCAGACCTAATAGTCCTTGGATTAAACAATTTACTAAGGGAAATTTCAGATATCGAGTTCCTCACCAGACAGATGGTTTTACAGGCGATATTTATCATTAAGTGACAAAAAGCTAGAATCATAAGCGTCGGCCTGTTGGTCTAGTGGTATGATTCTCGCTTCGGGTGCGAGAGGTCCCGGGTTCGACTCCCGGACAGGCCCCATGTTTACTATTTTGTCAAAAGATTTTGCAAGTCGTAACAGCATCGATTTCTGTGGCTTTTTTTATCACTGGCTTATTGCATGTAAAAAACTGAACGAACGAGCGAAGGAAGAAAAGCGAAGAAAGTAAACGAAAAATGATACTTTATTCTCACGCGAAAGCTTGGGCATGCGCTGAACTATGAAACTCTGCCTTTAATTTCCTTACCATATACAAAGCCTTCTTTGAATGTGTTTTAATAAATATCTGCAGCTCAGAGAATGTCTTTTTTAAATGAGCAAGGAAACATTTCCCGCGCAAAGAAGGAAAAAAGAGAAACACAAATTTGGCTTGCTTTGGTTTGCGTGCAGTCCTTATCAAAACAGCAAAGGGAGTTTTTAAACTGTTTTTAAACAAAGCAGTGTAAACTTGCTAATAGAGTTGCCGTTGGTTTCGTATTAGTGAAGCAAAAAGCTGCGCATGATTAAGCCCGGTTTTCACTAGTGGCGCAAGCACAAGCGCAAGTACAAACGCAAGCATTAGGGATGACCCAAGTAAAAACGAAATTCGATGCAAACACAAGCACAAAGAAAATCATTTCAACGTTCCGCTATTTTGAAGAACTGTTTAGGCGCGAGGTAATCTGGATCCAGTGTTTTCATTAACCAAACATGACCACGTGTGGTTAATATCCTTGGCTTGTGATTGCCCTTGTGCTTATGACTGCGTCAAGGCCGTTTCCACGGTGAGATAAGAATTATTAACTGAAGGCAACCATAGGTTTGCTAAGAATCTGGAATAAATGAACGAGTAATCTTTACTTATTAAACACGATGGAACTTAAGCTATAGCTTGTGGGTTCATGTCGATGTCGCGATAAGAAAACCCATCTAAAAATTATTCAAAAAAAATCCACTGTGGGGAACAAGATGGCGACGGGTGCATTTACCAATAATTCTTAGCGTCAGAATACCTAAGAAACGCTCATGAAAAATGCGCAGAAAACTTCCTAAAGCTTTGAACCCAGCGTACACAATGAATGTAATACAGCGACAAATGTTGCAAAGCTATGATTTTATGCCTACTTTGATAATCCATGTACGCCATGCATTGAGGTGAAATGTACAGCCGCCATTTTTTCCCGCTGTGGATTTTGGTCCGCTGTTACAGACGCTATGACAACTTGTGTCGAAGAAGCCGTACTTAGGTTCCACCACCAGCGAGCCAGCTCTTCTTAAAGATTTAAGGAAATAATAATCGCATTCAATAAATTTATTTTTAATGAAAGTCTGCTTAACATTGAGAATATGGTGCATTCACGGTTTCCTGCTGAAAATTTCAATGCACGTTTTAAGCTATAACAATGAAAAACAACTATCCAACGACAAAATTGAGAATCCGAATAACAGTCAATACTAATGATGAGTAATACAGTAATTTTGTGCAGGACGTTATGGCACACTATCTGCTTTTTATGGGGCGATAAATGAGGAAAAAAGAATTGCAAACCAAAAAGACGAAAAGACAAAAAAAATGTTAAAATGGGTAGCAAAAATATTGAATTTGGAGAATCCGGGTATCGATCCCGGTACTTCCCGCATGCGAAACGGGCGCTCTACCATTTGAGCTTATCCGCCATTGTACAGATGCCTTAGCTATTACGAGGCTATTTTGAAAAACAGGCTACCACTTTTCTTCAGGTGTTACCGAAAATGAAAAAGGATATTTAATTACACCACATGAACTAATTTAGAACAATAAAAAAGACACTGCTATTTGTAAAATTTTGAAGAAAACAACTTGCCAAATAATATTAAAAAATCTGTGTTGATCTGAACTTTGTCTTTTGAAGTAAAATAACAGTATATGGAGAATCCGGGCATCGATCCCGGTACCTCCCGCATGCAAAGCGGGCGCTCCACCATTTGAGCTAATCCCGCGGTTGTTACATGAAATCAGTCTTGGATAAAACAAATTACTAGTTTTGGAAGAATATTTGGACATTTTTGAGGACAATTGGTACAAGCTATTGTCATAATATTACAACAGAAAAATAACTGCTAAATAATATAACTGATGCAACAAAGTTTGCTATTATATTTTGACATTTTTCAATTATGATTTATTTACTTGTCAAGATTACTATTACTTGAGTATCATTACTCTTAAAATACAAGATGCCATAAAACAGTTCATAAAGTAATCGAGACATGCAATCATAAAAAAGCAACTGCAGGAGTCAAATAAAGAAACGAAAAAGATTGTTTCCGGCCGGGCTCGAACCGGCGATCTTCCGCATGTTAGGCGGACGTGATAACCACTACACTACGGAAACCTCGATGAAACACTAATGATCTTAAAACGAAGTATATCTAAACCACGTTAACGTGGTACTATGATCAAATTTTCCTCACTGTTTTCCATTCCCCTCCAATCTGATTCAAATATTTTAGTGATTTTCAGCTCGAAAAACATTAAACAAGGCCACAAACACCACCTAACACATTTATATGCTTGCTGGATCATGCAGATGAGGCACCACTGGCAAGTATCAAAATAGAAAGCCAAAGCTGGCCAGAAAAGCTTTTTCTATCGAGAGGGTATGTACCCCATCATGTTCCCATTGTAACAGAACTGTTTAGCTCATATTGTGCAGCACATCTAGTGGAATCTTACCGCAAAGAATCAAAGATTTCTGATAAAATTGGCAGAGATATCTTTTTCATTAAGTTTGATCAAAATTTGGTCGAGTTTATGACGTCATCAGTTGGCCAATTTGCATATTTTAAAATCTTGAATATCTTTGGAACGAAAGGTAATCTTTGAAATGGTAAACAGCGTTTTTCTTCTCGTACAGTCTACTTGTTTATGCTTTAAAATGGCTTAGATGGGAAAGATGCGAATTTCGTGATATACAGTAGCACTTTAAATGTACCATCATGTAATTTTTCAGTCGACCCCTGCGTGGACCTTAAAAATAAGACTATTTTTGGATAACACAACCTTACAAAAATTCCCTGTTAAACAATATGTGAAGCTTCGATGAGCAAAAGTAATAAAAAAGTGTTGAGAATTGAAAAGTTCGACCCCTCTAAGGTACCGATGGGATTTGAACCCATGACCTCCTGTTTACAAGACAGGCGCTCTAACCAACTGAGCTACGGCGCCCTACATTAGAGGGAGAGAGACTTTATGGATTCAAGAAAGAAACATCTGGTAGCCAGGAAAGAGAATTTTGTTCTCTTCATAAGAAGTGTGTTTTTTAAATTATGTGGGGGTAATGATCCTGTTCCTTTGTCTGTTTCACTGCTTGGCTTTTTTTATGCATTCTGATCAGATAAGGGATAAAGTTGGTTTCCTTTTTTTCAGACATTTAACCAACTGATCGGAATCGTTCGCTTGTTGATATTCATAATTTTGTGACGTCTGTCAATCAAGACGGGCATGTTTTTTTTCTTTTTTCATCTTGTAGCTTTTACCGAGAAAGCAACAAATCAGTATTTGCGCTTTTGAAATATGTCATTTCTGACGATTCAGGGAGGAATTAGTCAGAGATTACTATTCTGAGAGCATGATGGAGATGCTGGCGGGGTGTCCTGGGATGATTAATTAAGGACTTTTTTGGCTTTTGGCGGGAGATTTACTTCATACTTGATCGGTCAGTCTTCGTGTTCGTCCAAAAGTTTATTAAGCTTTGTTTTAACAGTGTCTTGTAAAATGTTCTAGCTTATTGATTTGTACCCTTTCCTCGGAGTTCTGAGGAATACGTTTCCACACATTTTTTGACCATATCTTAAGGGTACGCTTTTAGTGGTTTTTCGTATTTGGCGTAGCACAGGTTCTAATTGTTAGAACCAACAGTTTTAATTTGCAAGGAGATAGATTATCTTATTAGACGGAATACATCTGCATCAGATGACTGACTGACGCATCCTCAATAAACTATTCACATTGAATGTCTCGTGTCAGTGCTGAGTCAGAATTGCTCTATTGACATGACGCGGAAAACTCCGTTTACTCCGGAGTTGGACTGGTAACTACAACACAACACAGAACAGGTATTAAAACACCAGCTGAGTCATGGGAGTAGCAGATTAAAGCATTTGTCTATGTGTCTGGCCTGTTGGTCTAGTGGCATGATTCTCGCTTTGGGTGCGAGAGGTCCCGGGTTCGACTCCCGGACAGGCCCAAATTGTGGTTCTTTTTAAATAGTAATTAAAATAATCATAACAATAATTTTTTAGCAGGGAGCATCCTTTATCAAAGAAGTTTTTCATTTGGGCCCTGCAACTGTTTTCAGATGAGTTTACACCTGGAAAAACTAGTATTTTCCAAATTGTAGGTATGGATGAGACATTCACTCGTTCTTTTAATCTCTCCTTCGCTTCCTGTTAGACTTTTCGTGAATCCGCTGATCGATTTAAAGCGAACTTTAGTCACAGCCCAAGAGAATCCCAAGCGGCTTTAATACGTGCATTTTCATCCTCCAAGAAAACATCAACGCAACGCGCGTGTTAACATTATCCGCGGGAGAACTGGATACTATATCTAAAAATAGTTTGAGAGGAATTACCTTGAGACATATGGGAGGTTAACTATCTCACTCTTCATGCTCTCCTGATACCGGCGAAATGTTTAAGCAACCTGCCAAAATACTCTACACCCTCAAAGATGTTCACATCATGCTATACAATAATAGGGGTTAAGGCTATGGATTGTTTGGACTGATGCGATCATGAAATGGTCGATGTCATCATCTTTATTTTTCGCCAAATCTTATTAGCAAAACGTAAAAAGAAATTGATTAGTTATTCCATTTAGTTTACCTTGGAACAAAACAAAATGAACGGAAAAGTTTAAAGCGATGGCTTTTGTCCTTGGTTCATTTGAAAGCTTTTATTTAACACAGAAATTGCATTCAACCGTCAACTTAAAGCAGAGAGACTTTTAGTTTCTCCAGCTGAAACTCATACATTTCTGGCTGCCAAGCCACTAACAATCAGTAACACAAGCTTTGTTAAGATCATAGCTCGATAGCGTTATTTAAGGTATCGATCCTAATATGAAGTTGCTAAAGGAGCTCAGTTACGTCAACACCTTCCGTTTTTTTCCTTTTGTTTTGTTTTTGCTGACTCAAAATTTTGTAAGAGGTTGCTAGAGTTGGGTAGCAAGATATAGTCTCATAGGAAAAAAAATCGTGTGTTTCCGGCCGGGCTCGAACCGGCGACCTTCCGCGTGTAAAGCGGACGTGATAACCACTACACTACGAAAACCGGTTACGAATGTAAGATCCCATCCTCAATGGTGTGCTAATCAGAAAAGGGTAGTTTCTAATTTTTGATCAGGAGGACAGAAAAATAAGTCCAGGAAGTACAGCAAGCAGTTGAACACTTGCCTACTACTCATGATGCTCAAAATTGAAGTTTTTCAAAAACGGTGCTCTCCTTGTTTTAGCGTTACCATAGGATCTCACTCGAGTTAACCGTCAAATGGCCAAAAAATTAACCGTCAACCGTCAAATGAACAAACCAATATTAGCCGTCAAGTGTGTCAGATATCCTTAATTAAGAACTAAACGATTGACTAGGGTCAAGTTATGGTATTTAGAAACCAACGTGTTAATATCTCACAAAGAGATACACTTATGTTGAGTCCTTTAACTTCTAGTCACGAGAGCAGGAGATAAATGCGCGCGGTAACAGAGGTGATATAATTACATTAATTGGACAAACGTTTGAAGACTAAAGACGTAATTTTGAATGCACAAATTATAGGACTAATTGGATGATTCAAATATGAGCAAATTTGTACCCTTTTATGAAAAATACGGCCAAATTTGCTTCGACCGTCAAAAAACCAATAATGATAACGATCACGATCACGATAATAACGGTTTATTCACATCACATCCGCGCAGTGGCTGTTTGTTTGAGAAGACCTACTTACATGCAATGCAACTAGAAATTACGCTAACAGGATGGGCTCTTGACGCCAACTATATAGAAAATAATTATCAAAACGAAAAGAACCGTCCCCGGGTGGGCTTGAACCACCAACCTTTCGGTTAACAGCCGAACGCGCTAACCGATTGCGCCACGGAGACTTCCATGAAAACATTCTGTACAATTTTCATCAAATTTTGTGGAAGAAATTTTAACTTGCGTAAGGTTTCTGTTCCATTATTGCATCTTGCTCGAAAGACATGAAAAGCGAAAAACCGGGGGAGTTGGATAGTAATTGTCTTGGCCAATGAGACAAAACAAAACAGGTGTTATAGAACCAGTTCGACAGACAGAAGTAGATTAAGACCTTTGTTAAATGACGTTCAGCCACGTTTGGCCTGTTAGTCTAGTGGGATGATTCTCGCTTTGGGTGCGTTGTGAAAGGTGCCTGTTCGACTCCCGGACAGGCCCTTTGTAATACTCTTTTGTCAATGAACACAACATAGTAACGAAGCAGGCAATATCACGATGGTTTTTGTGACGTCACAACTGCCATATGAAACAACGGAGCTCCTTCCTCCTTTTTTTGCAGACAATTCCAACTGACTACCATGAAACCCTTCTAGATTAAAATATCACTTAACCAGCTGTTTCTGTTGGCCGGGAAATATTTCAACGACTTCTAGAAAAATATTAATCTTAAGTAATTTTGATCTAGTCCTCTTGTTTTAAACCGATCACGGGGAATAAACTAATCGAAAAAAATACAGGAAAAAGAAAACAGAGTACAGTCAGAGTACAGTCAGTTGGAAATCTTAAAATAGCATTTTCCAGCTGGTTTACTTAAAAGGAAAAGTTGGTCCGTGTGAGGGTCGAACTCACGACCTTGGTGTTATCACGCTATGCCGACTTAAATAACGGACCAGACACATTAACCTCGTGCCGTTTTTTATTAAGTACTACTGCCTTTGTACAAGAACGTTGTCAAAAGTTTGACCTAATGAAGAACAGCACCCGCTTATTGACTTTGTTCAAACTGATTTGGTTTTATTCTTTAAGATGTATGTATATATTGTTAACGTGCATTCTCAAATGATAAGGACATGTTTGTTGAAATATAGTTATCCCGAAATTATTTATTAGAAGTTGTTTCCCATTTATTTTCTAATCATGTCTCGTCAATGTCAATAGCTTATGTTCTAAATAACAAGGAACTAGAATGAAAAGCAACATATTTCTTAAATTATCTGTTTTTCTAAAATGAAATTCTAAGTACATTTAGAAAAAAATAAAACTAATCACCAAGTCATGCCTCTAACATTGTTTTTTCAATAGTTATAATAATTTGTATATTGAACCAAATGCTTACGGTTTGGGAAATTAGCTCAAATGGTAGAGCGTCCGCTTAGCATACGGGAGGTACCGAGATCGCTAGCCGGATTCTCCAGCAGTCTTTACTTTACTAGCCAATATGCAGCTTTCCATTTTTTGAAGGCAGACGTTTCCCCGACCATTGTTGTACAAATAACGGTTTGTAAACTTTTTATTTGGATAATTTTCTCTAGCTATCAGAGAAGATGAGAATACTCCTATTAATGAATTTTCCGCTGTCGCTCTAAAACAACGTGGACTTCAATCGACAAGCGGTAAACGGGCAATACCCAGAGCACCTTTCGGTATATTTGTCGCGCGGTACTGTTTTACGCTTTGTAGCGCAACCTTTCTCAAAACAGCTGTATAATACAGATAACACAAAGATTCTTTGAAGAATTACTCTTTTCTTTGCGACTTGCTTTATTGTAACCTGGCAGTTAAAGGTTTAATTTCATCTTTTAGAAATGAAATTGAGGCCTTCCTTTGGCACGGAAAGGTTAGATGGCCGCACCCGGGCCTTGCGAGCCCACACACTGCAGAGCTAATCCCAGTCTCCGTTGTATTAAACAACTGAGAGTATTTTTCTGTCCCATGGATGGGATGCTAGTCCATCGTAGTTATCCGCCCCCACCCCCAGCCCCCCACCTTGGAGCGAACTACTCTTACAGCAATGAAAGAAGAAAGAAATGTAAACTCATCAAACGAGACAAATCGACCAAAGAAATGTCGTTGAACTAACGCGACAAATGTAATCCAGGGTGTCTATTTACATTTAAGTAATGTTTTGAAAGCGCTTTATACTCTGATAAAACATGGGTTTTTGACCAATCAGAGCGTGCGCAGGGTCCTATCTATATTATAATGGTCATTTATTCGCAAATTACGTTCCATACAATTCTTGAAATTTTTCAGTCGACTCTTGCGTAGATCTTAAAAGTAAATCCATAGGATAAAACAACCAAAAAAATCCCGGTGGTACAACATGTGAAACTTCGTTGAGCAATTTTCAAAAATAGTATCAAGTGCGACATTTGTAAGGCACCGATGGGATTTTAACCCATGACCTCCTGTTTACTAGACAGGCGCTCTAACCAACTGAGCTACGGCGCCCTACATTAGATAACCTCGTGTATTATTGTTTATTTGTTTATTTTTTAAAAATTAAAATTAAAAAATTAAAAAAAAAAAATTGTTAATACATGTAGTAGTAAGTTGGTCACATGTCCACTTTCACGCTTGGTAATTTCCAGCAGTACTAAGATAGCTCAATACTTAGGGTGTTCAACCTCAAAAGGTCCACAGCGGGAGCTTTCGTGGTTCCTTTTAGCGCATTGAGCTGAAAGAATTAATATATAGATTTAGGCCAGCCTAAAAGCGTAGCTCCTGGGTCGGGTTGTTCAAAGCCCGATTAAGCTAACCCAGAAAAAGGTAGCATTTTGATTTGAATTTTGTAATTTTGCGGTGAGGTTTTCTGTATATTCTCTGTCTTCTGTTTTGACTTTTAATAATCACCATACACACAAAACAAAACAGCAAAAAAAAAAACAAAAACAAAAACAAAAACAAAAACAAAAAAACAAAAACATTTGTATAGAAGAAAAAGTTATAATTCGGTTAACTTTTAATCCTGGGTCAGCGTTAACCGGCTTCCGAACAATCCTGCCCTGTTTCCAACAAGTTAACCTAATATGAGCCCGCGATCCAATCGATAACCAGCACTTGGTCAACGGTCAACTTCACAAAAACACGTGACCTCGAGAAGCAGTAAACTTGAGCCCGCAATATGGTCTGTGATACTTGTCAGCGGATACCTTGTTTTGACAGGTGTCAACTGATCATGACATGAATGTCTAATATCAAGGAAGTACACGGTAAACAAAGGCTGCATGTCTCTGTCAACCTATTATTTGGAGTATGGCCGCCATGTTGGGCAACTCCGCCGTCGTCGTCGTGTATACGCGCCCACGAGCAATACGGCTAGCCATGATAACCATGAGAAAATCAACTCATGGGTTTCCTTTTCTTTCCGATATGAGTATGGGGCTCCGCTATGACAGGAGATAACGTGTTGTTTTAGAATTGATACCTCTTAGGGGTTCCTCGGGGACCGGGGTGCGAAAACTCCCAGAGGTCAAATTCTAAAAATAAAAAGATACGAGAAAGGGCTGGTATGGGAGATGGACGCTCCGGGTCATGGGCTCCTGATCTTGCTTTATTGACGGGACGGAGAAAAATAATCAGTGGAGTTGGACTGGTAACTACACGACTACACAGAGCAATAACCATAATAATAAATGTTTAGCAGGGAGCATACTTCATCAAAGGTGTTCTTCATTGGGGCCCTGCAACTGTTCTCAGAGGAGTTTACACATTGTGCAACAACATTTACACAAATCTCAACATGGAAAAACATAGTATTAAGTCCAAGTTTGAAGTGAACTTTTCTCTGCCAGATATTGTATAAGTGGGCCTATTAAGTGAATTTAGTCAACTGGTGAGGTTCCTTAAAGAACAAGTTCGCATTTAGCGACTATCGTCTCACGCGCCTTGCAGCCGCAAGATGGCAGGATTCTATGTCCCGTGGACAGAAATCGTGAATTTTATTTTTTAACTTTCAGCTTTCTACCTTTTGTTTCTTTTTTTTTTAACTTTCTATCTTTATTGCTGGCAAATATAACTTTTTTTGTTTTCTTTAACTTCCTACCTTGATTTTCTGTTTATTTTTGGACAATGTGGAGATAATTGTAAATAAAATCTGTTTCTGGAAAGAAAAGTAGGGTTCACCGTACGTCCAAGCTCGTTAAATCCAAGCAAAGCTATAGCAGTGGCCATCTGCCCTATCATTGTTCATTTTAGTACTGAGCGCGCACGCTTGATGCATGACGTGGCTCACTCTTCATCCTCTCCTGATACCGGCGAAATGTTTAAGCAACCTGCCAAAATATTCTTCACCCTCAAAGATGTTCTCATCATGCTTTACGATAATAGGGGTTAAGGTTATGGATTGCTTGGACTGATGCGATCATGAAATGGTCGATGTCATCATCTTTCTTTTTCGCCATATCTTATCAGCAAAACGTATGAAAGAAATTGATTAATTACTCCATTTAAAATACCCTGGAACACAACAAAAAGAATAGAAAAGTTTAAAACGATGGTTTTGTCGTAGGAGAATATGAAAGTTGAAATTGACATTTCACACATACATACATACATTTAACAAATGGTTAACGCCATAGCGTGCACTATTGAGTTATGGATGCACGCGGGAGGCTGCTAAGCACGAAAGAAGCGTAAGAGTCGCACGAGGCGATAGCCGAGTGCGACTCTAGCTTCTTGAGTGCTTAGCAAACCTCCCAAGTGCATCCATAACTCAATAGTGTACGCTATGGCGTTTACCATTTGTTTTATAACATAACATTGAGACATTGGAACAACAGAAGTCCTTTTATTGAGCTACATCACAAAAAAATGTTCGTGTAGTCTTACATGACAAGAGAAAACAAGCGCGTGAAAATTCATTCATGACAACCGACTGCACACCAGTAACTCGATAAAGTTTCATCTTCAGACAACTGTGAAGACAGTTTCGCATTTCTGGCAGAAGGACGTCGGTCATTACTTTGGAAACAATGTCTGTCAAAAGATTTGCTTTGTAAACATTAGCACACACGTCAGCAGCGTACACCCATGGGCAAATAGTAGACGCTAAATTAACCAATCAGAGGGTGCGCTTTACTTTAGTTATGTTATTAACATACATCCTTTATTGTTTTTCCCCATGGGGGCTTTTCGAAGACAATAGAATTGTCGTCAGCCGTCAACTAATTGCGAATAGATTTTTTGGTTTCTCCGACTAAAACTCGTACATTTCTGGTTACTAACCCACTAACTATCAATAACATAAGCTTTTTTTAAGATCATAGCTCGATAGCGTTATTTAAGGTATCGATCCTAATATGAAGTTGCTAAAGGATAAAAGATTAATGGAGCTCAGTTACGTCAACACCTTTCGTTTTTTTCCTTTTGTTCTGTTTTCGATGACTCAAAATTTTGTAGGAGCTAGCTAGAGTTGAGTAGTAAGATATAGCCTCATAGGAAAAAAAAAAAATGTGTTTCCGGTCGGGCTGGAACCGGCGACCTTCCGCGTGTGAAGAGGACGTGATAGCCACTACACTACGTACGAAAACCAGTTACGAATGAAAGCTGCCATACTCAGTGGTGTGCTAATCAGGAACTCGTAGTTTCTAGTTTTTTGATTAGGAAGACAGAAAAAATAAGTCCACGAAGTAGAGCAAACAGTTGAATATTTGCCTACTACTCACGATGCTCAATATTGAAGTTTTTCAAAAACAACGCTATCCTTGTTTTAGCATTAGGTAGAGGGTCTCAATGGTGTTAACCGTCAAATGGCCAAAACATTAACCGTCAACCGTCAAAACCGCAATATTTTTACCGTCAATCATCAAATGAGCAAAGCAATATTAGCCGTCAAATGTCTCAGATATCCTTAATTAAGACCTAAACGATTGATTAGGGGCAAGGTATGCTGTTTATAAAGGAACGTTTTAATATATCACAAAAAGAATGCTTGTGTTCAAGTTCTTCAACTTCTAGTCACCCAAGCAGGCGATGAATGCGCGCGGCGATAACAAAGGTGATGTAATTACGTTGACAAGACAAACATTTAAAGACTAAAGACGTAATATTGATTGCATAAATTATAGTACTAATTAGATTATTCAAATATGGACAAATTTGTACCCTTTTATGAAAAATTACAGCCAAATTTGCTTCAACCGTCAAAAAGCCAATAATGATAACAATCACGATAATACCAGTTTATTCACATCACATCTGCGCAGTGGCTGTCTGTTTGAGAAGACCTACTAACATGCAATAGAACTAAAAATTACGCTAGGATGGACTCTTGACGCTAACTATATAGAAAACAATTATCAAAACAGAAAGAATCGTCCCCCGGCCGGGTGGGCTTGAACCACCAACCTTTCGGTTAACAGCCGAACGCCCACGGACAAAGTATTTATTAAAAAAAGTATTTATATTTATTTTATTGTTCTAGATTTTAAACATAAACTGACTACTTTATTGTAACCCCTCAAACTTCAACACTCCCTTGTCAATTTTTTTTCACCCATAAAAGGGCTGGTTTTCTTAATTTAATCTTGGTAATCAGTGGGAATAAAATAATATCTACAAGTATTAAAACTGTGACAAAAAAATAAATTAAAAGAATTGGAGATTCCAGGCATCGATCCCGGTATACCTCCCGCAAGCAAAGCGGGCGCTCTATCATTTGAGCTAATTCCCCAAAGTGTAACCGGTTGTTTCAACAAGTCACTAACTTATTGAAAAAAAAAAAAAATGTTAGAGGCATGACCTGGTAATTAGTTTTAAGCTCTTTTTTCACGAATGTACTTAGAATTTCATTTTTTGAAAACAAATATAATTAAAGAAAACATGTTACTTTTCATTCTAGTTCGTTGTTATTTAGAACATAAGCTTCTGATATTGACGAGACATGATTAGAAAATAACTAAATGGGAAACAACTTCTAATTTCTGGATAATTATTTCAACAAAGTATATACATCTTTAAAAATAAAATCACTCAGTTTGAATACACAGCAGTAACTGACACTGCTAAGCGGGTGTTTTACCTCACCAGACCCAACTTATGGTAACTTACTAGTATGGTAACTTCCATGTGCGAAGGCTTTTTTTAACTTCATTATATTGTAAGTATTATATCTAAGTATTGTAAAGGAAACGTAGATATAGTTAATTTAAAAAATGTACGAAGGCAGTTATAATTAATAAAAGACCGCAGCCAGGTTAGTGTTTCTGGTCCGTTAGCTCAGTCGGCAGAGCGTGGTGCTGATAACGCCAAGGTCGTGAGTTCGACCCTCACACGGACCAACATTTTTTTTTAACTGCAACACACTATCTTAAAATTTGTACCTGATTTCCCTGCTCTCTACTGTCGAAAAACTAATTTTTTAAAATATCTTTTTTCCGCCGGATCGGTACAAAACAAAACGACTGGATCAAATTTATCTTAGTTTATTATCTTCCTAGCTCTTAAAAAAATGTTGAAATGTTGTTGCTTCTAGTGGTCAATGCGCTAAGCTCCAAATGTATCAACTAGATATGACAGGCTTAAAAATCCCAACTGGCGGGAGGCAGACCAGTTGGCTATTTACAAGCATGACCAAGAAGTTGAAACTAGGGCCTACCGAGAAGCAACTCCAACCAAGCGGTCAAATGAAGAGCGGGACTTGAACCCGCGACCTCCGCGAAGTCCGGCGTTGTAACAACGCTGCCTTCTCCTACTGGTTTGAAAAAGATGGATGTCAACAGAAACACTTGGTTAAGGGTTATTCTTCATCCAGAGGGTTTCATGGGGGTCAGTTACAATTGTTTTTTGCACGAACATGAAAGTAATTTGTTTTATAGGAGGAAGGTATTCCACTGTTTCAAACGGGCCGTTGTGACGTCCTAAAAACCATCGTAGAATTGTCTGTTTCTTTATGATGCTGTCTTCATTGACAAAAGAATATTTAAAAGGGCCTGTCCGGGAGTCGAACCCGGGACCTCTCGCACCCTAAGCGAGAATCATGCCACTAGACCAACAGGCCAAACGTGGTTGAGCTTCCATTGACAAATGTCTTAATCTATACTAACACCACCAGTTATGTGTTGTCTCATTGGCCAAGACAGTTTCTACCCAACTCCCCCGATTTTTCGCTTTTCATGTCTTTCGAGCAAGATGCAATAATGTAGCAGAAACCTTAAGCAAGTTAAAATTTCATCCAAACAACTAAATTTGGTGTAAATTTTACAAAATCCCTCGAAGGAAGTCTCCGTGGCGCAATAGGGTTAGCACGTTCGGCTGTTAACCGAAAGGTTGGTGGTTCAAGCCCACCCAGGGACGGTTCTTTTTGTTTTGGTAATTATTTTCTATATAGTTAGCGTCAAGAGCCCATCCTGTTAGCGTAATTTCTAGTTGCACGGATGTGATGTGAATAAACCGTTATTACCCTGATCGTGATCGTTATCATTATTGGTTTTTTGACGGTCGAAGCAAATTTGGCCGTAATTTTTCATAAAAGGGTACAAATTTGCCGATATTTGAATAATCCAATTAGTCCTATAATTTGTGCATTTAATATTACGTCTTTAGTCTTCAAACGTTTGTCTAATTAACGTCATTACATCACCTCTGTTACCCCCGCGCATCTATCTCCTGCTCTCAAGGACTCAACATAAGTGTATCTTTTTGTGAGATATTAAAACGTTCCTTTCTAAATACCATTACTTGACCCCAGTCAATCATTTAGTTCTTAATTAAGGATATCTGAGACATTTGACGGCTAATATTGGTTTGTTCATTTGACGGTTGATGGTAAAAATATTGCGCTTTTGACGGCTGACGGTTAAAATTTTGGCCATTTGACGGTTAACTCCATTGGGAACCTTTGGTAACGCTAAAACAAGGATAACGTTGTTTTTGAAAAACTTTAATATTGAGCATCATGAGAAGTAGCCAAATTTTCAACTGTTTGCTGTACTTGCTGATCAAAAAACGAGAAAACTACCAGTTGCTGATTAGCACACCACTGAGTATGGCACCTTTCATTCGTAACCGGTTCCCGTAGTGTAGTGGTTATCACGTCCGCTTAACACGCGGAAGGTCGCCGGTTCGAGCCCGGCCGGAAACAACTTTTTTTGTCAATGAGACTTTATCTTGCTACCCAACTCTAGCCATGTCAGAAGCGAAAACAAGCGAACAAACAGAAAAGAAAACAACAACAATAACAACAGAAAAGAAAGTCGTTGCTGTAACTGAGCTCCTTTAATTTTTTATTCTTCAGCAACTTCATATTAGGAGCAACACCTTAAGTAACGCTATCAGAATTTGATCTTTACAAAACTTAAGTTACTGATTGTTAGTGGATTGGTAGCCAGAAATGTACGAGTTTCAGCTGGAGAAACCAAAAGTCTCTTTGCAATTAGTTGACAGTTGAACGCAATTTTTGTGTTAAATGTCAGCTTTCAAATAACCGAACGACAAAAGCCATCGTTTTAATCTTTTTCTGTTTATTTTGTTTTGTTCTATGGTAATTTAAATGGAATAATTGATCAATTTCTTTTTTACGTTTTGCTGATAAGATTTGGCGGAAAATAAAGATGATGACATCGACCATTCCATTCCAAACAGTCAATAACCTTAACCCCTATTATTGTATAGCATGATGTGAACATCTTTGAGGGTGAAGAGTACTTTTGCAGGTTGCTTAAACATTTCGCCGGTATCAGGAGACGATGAAGACTGAGATAGATAATCCTTCACATGTCTCAAGGTAATTCCTCTCGTACTATTTTTAGATGTAGTATCCAGTTGTCCCGCGAATAATGTTAGCACGCGCGTTGCGTTGATGTTTTCTTGGAGGATGAAAATGCACGTATTGAGGCCCTTGGGATGCTCTTGAGCTGTGACTAAAATTCTAACTAAACTCCTGCTACCTGCAAACTCTTCTGGATTTACATTGGTCAGTGGATTCACGAAAATTCTAACAGGAAGCGAAGGAGAGAGGGAAAGAATGAGTGAATGTCCCATCTATACCTACAACTTGAAAAATACTTTGTTTTTCGAAGTTGAGATTTATGTAAATGTTGTTGCACCATGTGTAAACTCGTCTGAGAACAGTTGCAGGGCCCCAATGAAGAACACCTTTGATGAAGTATGCTCCCTGCTACAAAAACCTTACTGTTATGATTATTTTAATTATTACTTTAAAAGAAAAACAATTTGGGCCTGTCCGGGAGTCGAACCCGGGACCTCTCGCACCCAAAGCGAGAATCATGCCACTAGACCAACAGGCCAAACATACAGTAAACTGTTTAGACGAATGCTTTAATCTGCTACACCGTTGACTCAGCTGATGTTTTAATACCTGTTCTGTGTTGTGTTGTAGTTACCAGTCTATCTCCGGAGTTAACGGAGTTTTCCGCGTCATGTCAATAAAGCAATTCTGACTCAGCACTAACACGAGACATTTAGTGGGAATAGTTTATTGAGGATGCGTCAGTCAACTATCTGATGCAAATGTATTCCGTCTAATAAGAAAATCTATCTCCTTGCAAATTAAAACTGTTGGTTCTAACAATTAGAACCTGCGTTACGCCAAATACGAAAAACCACTAAAAGCGTACCCTAAGATATGGTCAAAAAATGTGTGGAAACGTATTCAGCAGAACCCCGAGGAAAGGGTACATATCAATAAGCTAGAGCATTTTACAAGACTCTGTTAAAACAAAGCTTAATAAAATGTTGGACAAACACGAAGACTGACCGGTCAAGAATGACGTAAATTTCCCGCCAAAAGGCAAAAGAAAAATAAACCCGTTAAACATCCCAGGACACCCCGCGAGCCTCTCCATCATGTTCTCAGAAGAGTAATCTCTGACTAATTTGTCCCTCAAACGTCAGAAATTACATATTTCAAAAGCGCAAATAAGTTTGTTGCTTTCTCGGTACAAGCTACACGATCAAAAAAGAAAAACAAAACATGCCCATCTTGATTGACAGACGTCACAAAATAATGAATATCAACAAGCGAATTGCTTGTTAACCGTTTTTCATCAGCGGCAACGATTTTGATATTTGATTTTGATATTTGCCAGTGGTGCCTCATTTGCATGATCCAGCAAACATATAAATATGTTAAGTGATGTTTGCGGCCTTGTTTAATGTTTTTCTAGCTCAAAATCACTAAGATATTTAAATCAGATTGGAGGGGAGTGGAAAACAGTGAGCTGCCATCGGAACAATTTTTTTTTTATAACCATAGGTGTGTTACCTGTAGAACTATCAGCCTACCAAGTTTTAATGGTCTCCGCTGCAAATTTATCCGGATATTTCAATTTATATATTCGACGTAATATTGATTTGAGTGTTTCATTTGCATATTTTACTCATTTTTTAAACTTAAATATCTCCGGAACTAATACTTATATTTGCAAACGGTAAAAGGCGTTTTTAATCTTTCGTGGAACTCGATGTGATTCACCCAAAACTTCAAGGGGTAAAAATTTGATCATAGTACCATGTTAACGCTGTTTAGAAATACTTCCTTTTAAGATCAATAGTGGTTCACGGAGGTTTCCGTAGTGTAGTGGTTATCACACCCGCCTAACACGCGGAAGATCGCCGGTTCGAACCCGGCCGGAAACATTCATTTTCGTTTCTTTATTTGACTTCTGTAGTTGATTGCATGTCTCGATTTCTTTATGAACTGTTTTATGGCATCTGGTATTTTAATGGTAATGAAAATATACTCAAGTAATAGTAATCTTGACAAGTAAATTAACCATAATTGAGGGATGTCAAAATGTAATATAGCAGACTTTGCTGCATCAGTTCAATTATTTAGCAGTTATTTTTCTGTTGTAATATTATGACAATAGCTTGTACCAAATACTCCCAAAAATGTTCAAAAATTCTTCCAAAACTAGTAATTTGTTTTATCCAAGACTCTGTTTTTCATGTAACAATCGGGGGATTAGCTCAAATGGTAGAGCACCCGCTTTGCATGCGGGAGGCACCGGGATCGATACCCGGATTCTCCATATAATATTATTATACTCCAAAAGACAAAGTTCAGATCAACAGTGATTTTTTAGTTTTATTTCGAAAGTTAATTTCTTCAAAATTTTACAATAGTAGTAAGTATTTTTAATTGTTTTACACTAGTTAATGTGGTGTATTAAAATCTCCCTTTTTTTTATTTTGGTAACATTTGACAGAAACTGGTAACACGTTTTTCAAAACAGTCTCGCTAAAACTAGGGCATCTGTACCAGGGGCAATTAGCTCAAATGGTAGAGCGCCCGCTTCGCATGCGGAAAGTACCGGGATCTATACCCGGATTCTCCATTTATATTTTTTATCAATTTGTTATTATATAGTATTTTTTCACTGTTATATTTTAAAACGTGCATTGAGAATTTCTATTGCTATTCCTTTCAGGAGACGATGTTCATGTCTTTATCTGTAGGAAACCGTGAATGCACCTTATTCTCAAGGTTAAGCAGATTCTCATTGAAAATTTATTTATTGAATGCGATTATTATTTTTTTAAATCTTCAAGAAGAGCTGGCTTACTGCTAGTGGAACTTAAGTATGGCTTCATAAGTATGAAATCATATCTTTGCATCATTTGTCCCTGTATTACATTCATTGTGTGCATTTTTCATGAGCGTTTTTAGGGCTGATTTCGACGCTAAGAATCATTGGTAAATGTACCGGTCGCCATCTTGTTCCCCAAAGTGGATTTTTTTAGATAATTTTTAGATAGGTTTCTTATCGCGACACCGACACGAACCTACAAGCTTATAACTTAAATTCCATCGTGTTTACTAAGTAATGATTATTCATTCATTCATTCATTTATTCATTGCAGATTCTTAGCAAAGCTATCGTTTCCTGCAGTTAATTTTTTTTCTTCTAATTTCTGCTCTGGATATAGGGTGGCAAGAGAGTCACACGTGCTGTTATCATGCGCAGCTTTTTGCTTCACTAATAGGACAACCAACGACAACTCTATTAGCATTTTTATGCAGTTTAAAAACTCCCTTTTCTGTTTTGATAAGGACTGAACGGAAACCAAAGCAAGCCAAATTTGTGTTTCTCTTTTTTGAATCTAGATTCTATGTCATCGAGCGTGTCCGTTAACCAAAAACGCGTAACAAAAGAAAATTCGTACTTAATCAAACTTTGGATGTGCGAAGATCGTTTCCCGATTAATGCTCGAATGACCGACTGCACGATTGAGAGGAACAAAATATGCGAAGATTAGTCTCGATTGATTTGTCGGTAGACTTTCGGTTAGTCAAACCTGTCAATGTTCGTAAGAGGGAGTTACTTGTTAAAACGGAGAAAAAAAAAAAAATGCGAATTTACTAGCAGAAGCACAGCGTTACGAAGCATTATCAATGCTTACGATCCCTAACCGCTGACATTGCAGACTCGTTTTTCCACGCTCTTCGAAGTGACGCGAATTGGTGAGTAGAGAAAGTTTTCTATTTTTTCCTTATACAACCAGGCACAGCTGTCAGCGAATGTGCCAAAACATTGTTCTCGAATGATCTCGCATGATTTTGAGTGGTTTCCGAAAGGTTTTGATTGGAAATACGATTGTTACCTGCGTTCAAAGCAGCTATCGAGCAAATAAAATGCACATTTCCAAATTGATGTTTATTTCATGTTTTCATAGAACCCGGAACTAACATAATGTTTGTTTTGTATAAATATTTGTTTCAGCTACAGGCAGGATCGATTCTAAACCGCTCTGCAGGCAAAAAGCTATCTGAGCCAGGTCGACACAAAGATCGTTCATATAAATTCTTCATACGGAAATTCCGGATTCCTTCAATATTAAATACCGACAGAACGGGAAGGTTTGCCTTACATGTACAAACAAGAGTAGGTTCTGAGTCGTCTATTCACCATCGTTCCAGCTTAACTGGATAACATTTCTATACTATCTCAAAGGGATGTCATTGGTTTTGTGAAAAGTTTTTATGAAGCTGGAGTTATTGACTGTTGTGGCCGCCGCCCTATACATTGACGACATAGCACACGAAAGTTTCCCGCGTCCACTGCTGTTCCCGTCTTACCCATCCCGTCCTTGCATCGTACAAAGGTCTCTAATGTTGCTTGTGATGCAGAGGACATAAATGCCATGCACTCAAATTTTTAAACAATATTTCGCAATGTATAACAGAATCTGCAATCAGGCCGGTTACATCACTGGGCGACTCAAATGGCACAGAAATCACGAATTCACTGTTCGCGGTAATTCATTCCTCTCAAGGAAACTCGAATTCCTTTCGAGGGATTATTCAACCCTTTCGAGGGATTATTCAGCCCTTTGGAGAGATTATTCAACCCTTTTAAGGGATAATTCAACCCTTTCAAGGGATTATGCAGCCCTTTCGAGGGAGTGCGCATCCCTGTCGGCGAAGGATTATGCAGTCAGAGCACAACGCAGTCAATTCCACCGCGATTACATGAGAGTTCCTCTTAAGGAGATGTGACCCTCTTAGTAGAGTGCAAACAAAAAGCTCTAGTTGACGAAATCATGACCATGGAAAGCACATCCACAGAAGCTATGTCTGGTCATTATGTAACTAGTATTTTTTCTTCCTCGGAGTGAAAGACAATCTTTCCAGTCATTTTACACTTAAGGCAAGGTACATGTAAGAGTAAATCTTTAATCTTTAATCAGTATACTTATCAGTTGCTGCACGAAGGCTTTTTTTAACTTCATTATATTGTAAGTATTATATCTAAGTATTGTAAAGGTAACGTAGATATGGTTAATTAAAAAAAAAATGTACGAAGGCAGCGCAGAAAACTGTTTTGAGCAACCTTAAAATAAAAACATTGTCCCATATCATAGGTGCGCGCGGATCTTAAGACTTACGGTCTTCGTCCCCGAATATGGCTCCTGTTAGAACATAAGTTACTGATATTGACGACACATTAGAACGTATATGGGAAACAACGGCTGATAAATAATTTCGGGATAACTATATTTAAGCAAATTTAAGATCTTCTCATCATTTGAGAAAGCATGTTAACAACATATACATACATCTTAATGAATAAAATTAACCAAATCAGTTTGAATACAACAATAACTGAAATCGCGGGTGCTGTTTCTCATCAGGCCTGACTTTTGATAACTTTCTTGTACAAAGGCAGTAATACTTAAAAAAAAAGGCACCGAGGTTAATATGTCTGGTCCGTTAGCTCAGTCGGCAGAGCGTGGTGCTGATAACGCCAAGATCCTAAGTTCGACTCTCACACGGGCCAACCTTTCCTTTTAAGGACGTTCGCGCTTATTGCTTCTGCGCATCCTTACTGCGCACGCAAATTCACACGGCACGTCATGCATGAGCGCGGGCGCTAAGTAATAAATAATCACTGATAGGGCAGATGACCATTGCTATTAGGGATCTTGGACGTTCGGTGACCCCCATTTTTCTTTTCAAGAGCAGGTTTTATTTACAATTACCTCTACCTTGTCTACAAATGAACAAAAAATCAATGTGGGAAGTTAAAAAAAAAAAAAAAAAAAAAATCAAGATTTCTGTCCACGGGACATCGAATCCTGCCATCGTGCGGCTGCAAGTCGCGTGAAAATATGGTCGCTAAATGCAAACTTGTCCTATAAGGAGCCTCACCAGTTGACTAGATTCACTTAATAGATCCACTTAAACAATATTTGGCAGGGAACATTTCACTTCAAAGTTCTAATTGCAATATTTTTGGGCTTACGGATACTGTGGCCTTATTCGCTAACGAAGCCCGATAATTTCAGATTTAGGGTGTTCTTCCGGGCATGTTCTCTCTAAAACGAAGTCGGTGACCCCTAATTTTTTTTTACATTTCTGACAAACTAGCTCATTATCTTACAGTAGTAAACGTCTCAGAAAAAAATTAATGTTGGAAAATTTGCTCGCGAAAGTCGCACCCTAAGCGAGAATCATACCACTAGACCAACAGGCCAAACGTGGTTGGACATCTTTTGACAAAGCTCCTAATCTACCTCTCTCCGTTGAACTGGTACTATAACACCTGTTATGTGTTGTCTTATTGGCTAAGACAGTTACCACCCAACTCTCCCGGTTTTTTGCTTTTCATGTCTTTAGAGCAAGATACAATATGAAACCTAATGATTTTTGGTTTTTTTTCTTTTTAAAAAATTGATAGATAAACATTAAAACACGTTGATGCCTAATGTAGGGCGCCGTAGCTCAGTTGGTTAGAGCGCCTGTCTCGTAAACAGGAGGTCATGGGTTCAAATCCCACCGGTGCCTTAGAGATGCCGCACTTTTTAATTCTCGTTACTTTTGAAAATTGCTCATCGAAGCTTCACATGTTCTACAACTGGGATATGTTTTGGTTATGTTATCCAATGGATTTACTTTTAAGGTGTACGCAGGGGTCGACTGAAAACTTTCAAGAAGTATATAGAACGTAATTTTGCGAATGGCTTTCTTTATGGACTGGAGCTGCTAGGTCTCCTGGCTTTTTCCTGTGTCAAGCCAGGAGACAAGACAAAAAAGTCGTCGTTGAAGAAATTAAGGTGAAATTGCCAGGGCCACCCCTGAAGTCCTTTTTGTAGCAGACCATTTACTTTTAATTTGCTTCGGTGAGCCTATTCCGGAGAGCCCATTAAAATACACAGTTCGGAACGTACGCGAGGAAGAAAACAACCCTGAATTGATCGTTTGACTCAAACCAAGCATTATTTTTTTTCTCTCGTTTCAAATACAATGAATTGCTTACAGCAGTGTTCAATGAAAGGAACTCTTGATATCTTTATACACTTGCTCTTCAGGCCTCATTTTCTCTTGATAGGGTGTAGAAGGAAATTTTAGAGAAAATCTATAACTATCAGACAAATTTTCACTTGCAAATTTGAATATCTGTTAAAGATATCAAAACATCTCTCGTAGAAACAATAATCTCCCGGCCACCGACCAATGGACTATGAAAATTCAGTCGGCAGTCTGGACAGCGTTTACTGATAGCTTAGAATTCAATTACAACTTTAACAGCTGATCTGCAAAATTTACTGATGTATATATATATTTAAGATAAGACATGATTAGAACATAAATGGGAAACAACTCCTAATTTCTGGATAACTATTATATATATAACCTCTCTTTACTCTCGGCAGTGTTATAGCACAAGTGCTAGTGGCGCCGAGCATACAACTCAACCAAATAATTCAAATTGAACATAACATTGTTAAGTATCCCAATTGGCCGGAGGTAAACCAGTCGGCTATTTAAAAGGGTGGCCGAGGATTTGAATTAGGGGCTACCGAGAGACAAATCCAGGTAGTGGTCAGAGCGGGACTCGAACCTGGGACCGCTGGATTGCGAGTCCGACATCTCGACCACTTGGCCACGCTGCTCCATATTTTAACAAAAATCTCCTTATTTTCAGTTTGAAAAAACCACGTTAACAATATATACTCTTATAGAATTAAACAAAATCAATTGAAACACAACTGTAACTGACGAAGGCTGGATTACCAGCCGCTGTTCGGGCAAGGAGCCCGCGCATCTCCCCTGACCGAACTCGGGAAGACGGCGGTAATCGAGCCTATAACTGACACCACTAAGCGTTTGCTATATCTCACCAGACCCAACTTATAGTAAATTTCTTGTACAAAGGCAGTATTACTTAATAAAAGACGGCACTGAGGTTAATGTGTCTGGTCCGTTAGCTCAGTCGGCAGAGCGTGGTGGTGATAACGCCAAGATCGTAAGTTTGACCCTCACACGGACCAATATTTCTTTTAGCTAAATCAAGTGGAAAACACTATCTTAAGATTTTTATCTGATTTCTCTTTTCCTAATTCTTGGCCTTTATTTCAATTAAAAACCTGATTTGATCAATATATTTTTTTGATCGCTACAAAACAATGCTACTACATGAAGCTGGAAACCGGGGGGTACCTTATGAATTTCTGGGTGGGGATGTGCTGCTGGGACCCTCAAACCCTAGTTCAGCTGAATTTTGCTACCCTATACTAGAGTAACCTGCATTAAAACCACCAATTTCCGTCTGAATCCCGAGTTTTGACAGTTAATAATATCCAGTAGTGTTTCATGATAGTCACTGGCTATCGACGCTGTTGAGGCCGAGTTGCAAAAATTTAAACTTGCCGATTTCATTTGTTTTTTATATTTTTGAGTGGCAATTCCCGTTTTCTTTAGTTTAGATAAAATCTTCAACCAACTGGTTAGTTTCGTGAAAAATGATACTCTATTCTAGACCCAAACGCTCTGATTTATATACACTATACTAGAGTAAACTGCTTGAAAACCATACCCTTCATTACGGCACTTACCTATACAGCCCATATATAATGGCAGTATCCCCCCCCGTGGGATGGAGAGTACCGGTTTGAAAAAAATGGATGCCAACAGAAACATTCAGTTAAGTCATATTCTAATATAAAGAGGCTTCATTGTGGTCAGTTAGAATTGTTTGCACAAAAGTGACAGAAATTTGTTTTAAAGGGGGAAGATAATTCACTGTTTCATATGGCATTTGCGACGTCACATAAGCCATCGTAGATTGTTTCGTTTTGATGTTGTGTTCATCGACAAAAGAGTATTAAAAGGGCCTGTCCGGGAGTCGAGCCCGGGACCTCTCGCACCCTAAGCGAGAATCATGCCACTAGACCAACAGGCCAAACGTGGTTGAGTATCCATTTAGTAAAGGTCTTAACCTATTTCTCTCTGTTGAACTGGTACTATATAACACCAGTTATTTGTTGGCTTATCGGCTAAGACAGTTACTATCCAACCTCCCTGCTTTGTCGCTCTTCACGTCTTTCGCAAGTTAAAATTTCATCCACAATAGTAAATTTGATGAAAATTTCTCAAAGCCCATCAAAGTAAGTCTCCGTGGCGCAATGGGTTAGCGCGTTCGGCTGTTAACCGAAAGGTTGGTGGTTCAAGCCCACCCGGGGACGATTCTTTCTGTTTTGATGATTGTTTTCTATATAGTTAGCGTCAAGAGTCCATCCTGTTAGCGTAATTTTTAGTTGTATTGCATGTTAGTAGGTCTTCTGAATGGGATGTGATCTGAATAAAACGTTACTATAGTGATCGTTATCATTATTGGTTTTTTGACGGTTGAAGCAAATTTGGCTGTAATTTTTCATAAAAGGGTACAAATTTGTCTGTATTTGAATAATCCAATTTGTGCATTAAATATGAGGTCTTTAGTCTTCAAATGTTTGTCTTATTAACGTAATTACATCACCTTTGTTACCGCCGCGCGCATTAATCGCCTGCTCCCGTAAATAGAAGTTAAACGACTTGAACATAAGCAAACTTTTTGTGATATATTAAAACATTCCTTTATAAACAGCATACCTTGCACCTAGTCAATCGTTTAGTTCTTAATTAACGATATCTGTTCGTCGCTGTGTTAGTAAGTTTCTTCCTGTTTTTGGTGACCTGTATTGGTCGACAACATGTCATGCCTTTCGATCGTCGTGAGGCTGATTTTTCCTGGTTACTTGCTCATGGTGTAGTTCTCACTGCTGATCGTCTGCGTCCGTCTTTTCGCATGTCGTCTGTTCCTCCTGATTGTTTCTGTGGTGCTCCCTTAGAGAATGCTGGCCATTTGTTTTTTGAGTATAGTGCACTTTGGCCCAGAACGTTTTGGCTTGGGTGCAGTCACTGTTAGTCCTTGCTGTTCCGTCTGCTCCGTCATTGTGTCTCCGTCATGTGCTGTTTGGTTTTGACAGTGCTGAGTTCACAGTTATCCCTCTGGTTTTTTCCTATTTGATCAACCTTGCTAAACATCGCATCTGGTTGGCACGTAATGATTTCCGTTTAAGGAACCAGCTGCCCTCTGCGGTTGATGTCATTGCAGCGGTTCGTTCCCAGGCCTGTTTTATTCTAAAACTCTGGTTTCCTAAGTGTGGGGTGCTTCTGGTGTCATTGCTTCAGTTTCTGGTGACGATGTTCAGTTTAATTGCTAACTTGTAGTCTGCTGGTCAGACTCCACTGCCAGTTTCAATTGTTTGTTTCTATTTAAATCCAAAAAATCACAAAAAAGTATCCATGTACGTTCTGTTGTATTGTGTCCTGTTTTTCTTCCCTGTTATGTTCCTTGTGTGGGTCAATTCCGGGCGACTTTTGGCGACGTGGGCGTCCCTCTCCTCGGTTTGCATGTGTTGGCATTGCACCTCGCCTTCACCTGCTCTCCACAAAAAAAAAAAAAAAATTGATAGGACTCTGCTCTCATCTCTGATAGCTAGAAAAAATTTTCCAAATAAAAAGTTTACAAAGCGTTATTTGTACAACAATGGTCCGAAAAACATCTGCCTTCAAAAAAAAGTAAAGCATATTAGCTAGTAGAATAAAGACTGCTGGAGAATCCGGGTATCGATCCCGGTACCTCCCGCATGCTAAGCGGGCGCTCTACCATTTGAGCTAATTCCCCAAACCGTAAGCATTTGGCTCAATATACAGGTTACTATAACTATGGAAAAAACAATGTTAGAGGCATGACCCGGTAATTAGTTTTTAGCTTTTTTCCTCAACATTTTACTTAGAATTTCTTTGTAAAAAAACATAATTTAAAAAAAAAATGTTGCTTTTCATTCTAGTTCCTTGTTATTTAGGACATAAGCTACTGATATTGCCGAGACATTATTGGGAAGTATATGAGAAACAACTGCCAATAAATAATTTCGGGATAACTATATTTCAACAAAAACCTCCTCATCATTTGAGGAAGCACGTTAAAAATACATACATACTCCTTAAAGAATAAAACCAATTCAGTTTGAACAAAGCCGATAAGCGGGTGCTGTTCCTCATTAGGCCAAACTTTTGATAACGTTCTTGTACAAAGGCAGTAGTACTTAATAAAAAACGGCACCGAGGTTAATTTGTCTGGTCCGTTCGCTCAGTCGGTAGAGCGTGGTGCTGATAACGCCAAGGTCGTGAGTTCGACTCTCAGTTAAGTAAACCAGCTGGAAAATACCATTTTAAGATTTCTAACTGACTGTAGTCTGATTTTTCTTTGCCTGTATTTTTTTTTTCATTAGTTAATTCCCCCTAATCAGTTCAAAACAAGAGGACTAGATCAAAATTACTTTAGTTTAATATTTTCCTAGAAGTCGTTGGAAATGTTTCCCGGCCAACAGAAACACTTGGTTAAGTCATATTTTAATCTAGAAGGGCTTCGTAGTAGTCACTGGGAATTGTCCGCGCAAAAATAAAAGTGATTCTTTAAAGGAGAAAGGCATTCCGTTTTTTCATATGGCCGTTGTGACGTCACAAAACTATCGTAAAATTGTCTCTTTCGTTATGATGCTGTTTTCATTGACAAAAGAGTATTAAAAAGGGCCTGTCTGGGAGCCGAACCCGGGACCTCTAGCACTAAAGCGAGAATCATACCACTAGATCAACAGGCCACACGTAGTCGGACATCATTTGACAAAGGTCTTAATCTACCTTTTTCTGTTGAACTGGTACTGTAACACCTGTTATGTGTTGTCTCAATGGCCAAGATATTTCCTATCCAAATCTCCCGGGTTTTCGCTTTTCATGTCTTTCGAGCATGATACAATGTAGCAGAAACCTTACACAAGTTAAAATTTCATCCACAAAAATAAATTTGATGAAAATTGTACAAAATCCTTCGAAGGAAGTCTCCGTGGCGCAATCGGCTAGCGCGTTCGGCTGTTAACCGAAAGGTTGGTGGTTCAAGCCCACCCGGGGACGGTTCTTTTTGTTTTGATAATTATTTTCTATATAGTTAGCGTCAGGATTTCATCCATCCATCCTGTTTGCATAATTTTTAGTTGTAATACATGTAAGTAGATCTTCTCAAACAAACAGGCACTGCGCGGATGTGATGTGAATAAACCGTCATTATCGTGATCGTGATCGTTGACGGTTGAATTGAATTTGGCTGTAATTTTTCATAAAAAGGTACAAATTTGCCCATATTTGAATAATCCAATGAGTACTATAATTTGCGCATTCAATATTGCGCTGTAGTCTTCAAATGTTTGTCTTATTAACGTAATTACATCACCTTTGTTACCGCCGCGCGCATTAATCGCCTGCATCCGTGACTAGAAGCTGAAGGACTTGAACAGAAGCATACTTTTTGTGATATATTATAATTTTAAAACGTTCCTTTATAAACAACATACCTTGCCCCCAGACAATTGTTTAGTTCTTAATTAAGGATATATGAGACATTTGACGGCTAATATTGGCTTGCTCATTTAATGGTTGACGGTAAAAATATTGCGGTTTTGACGGTTGACGGTTAATATTTTGCCCATTTGACGGTTAACCACATTGAGATCCTCTGCCTAACGCTAAAACAAGGATAGCGTTGTTTTTGAAAAACTTCAATACTGAGCATCGTGAGAAGTAGGCAAATGTTCAACTGTTTGCTGTACTTCGTAGACTTGTTTTTTCTGTCCTCCTGATCAAAAAACTAGAAACTACCAGTTCCTGATTGGCACACGACTGAGTATTGCAGCTCTCATTCGTAACTGGTTTCCGTAGTGTAGTGGTTATCACGTCCGCTTTACACGCGGAAGGTCGCCGGTTCGAGCCCGGCCGGAATTAGATGATTTTTTTCCTATGAGACTATATCTTGCTACCCAACTCTAGAGAGCTCTTACAGAATTTTGAGTCAGCGAAAACAAAACAAAAGGAAAAAACGAAAGGTGTGACGTAACTAAGCTTATTTAATTTTTTATGCTTCAGGAACTCATATTAGGATCGATACCTTAAATAACGGTATCGAGCTATGATCTTAACAAAGCTTATTTTATTGATTGTTAGTGGGTTGGTAACCAGAAATGTACGAGTTATAGTCGGAGAAACCAAAAAAATCTATTCGCAATTAGTTGACGGTTGACTACAATTTTTGTGTTAAATGTCAATTTCAACTTTCATATTCTCCAACGACAAAATCATCGTTTTAAACGTTTCTATTGTTTTTGTCGTGCTCCAGGGTGTTTTAATTGGAGTAATTAGACAATTTCTTTTATACGTTTTGCTGATAAGATTTGGCGAAAAAGAAAGATGATGACATCGACGATTCCATTCCAAGCAATCCATAACCTTAACCCCTATAATTGTATAGCATGAAGAGAACATATTTGAGGGTGTAGAGTATTTTGGCAGGTTGCTTAAACATTTTGCCGGTATCAGGAGAGGATGAAAAGTGAGCCACGTCATGCATCAAGCGTGCGCGTTAAGTACTAAAATGAACAATGATAGGGCAGATGGCCACTGCTATAGCTCTGCTTGGATTTAACGATCTTGGACGTACGGTGACCCCTACTTTTCTTTCCAGAAACAGATTTTATTTACAATTATCTTCACATTGTCCAAAAATAAACAGAAAATCAAGATAGAAAGTTAAAAAAAGAGAAAAATATGAAGGAAGTTAGCGCGGCGCTAAGTAATAAAATAATCACTGATAGGGCAGATGGCCATTGCTACAGCTTTGCCTGGATTTAAGGATCTTGGACGTTCGGTGACCCCCATTTTTCTTTCCAGGAACAGGTTTTATTTACAATTACCTCCACATTGTCTACAAATGAACAAAAAATCAATGTGGGAAGTTAAAAAAAAATTCGAGATTTCTGTCCACGGGACATCGAATCCTGCCATTTTGCGGCTGCAAGGCGCGTGAAAGTATAGTCGCTAAATGCGAACTTGTTCTTTAAGGAACCTCACCAGGTGACTAAATTCACTTAATAGGCCCACTTAAACAATATTTGGCAGAGAAAAGTTCACTTCAAACTTGGAATTTATACTATGTTTTTCCAAGTTGAGATTTGTGTAAATGTTGTTGCACAATGTGTAAACTCATCTGAGAACAGTTGCAGGGCCCCAATGATGAACACCTTTGATGAAATATGCTCCCTGTTAAACATTTATTATTATGGTTATTGTTCTGTGTCCAACTCTGCTAATTAATTTTCCGCGTCCCGTCAATAAAGCAAGATCAGGAGCTCATGACCAGGAGCGTCCATCTCCCATACCAACCCTAGGATTCAACCCTTTCTCGTATCTTTTTATTTTTAGAATTTGACCTCTTGGAGTTTTCGCACCCCACCTTTCAAACGCCCAATCAAAGCCCAGGTGGTCCCGAGGGAACCCTAAGAGTTACCAATTCTAAAACAACACATTATCTCCTGTCATAATTTTTTCAGCTCAATACGCTAAAAGGAACCACGAAAGGTCCCGCCATGGACCTTTTGAGGCTGATCACCCAAAGAGGTATTGAGCTATCTTAGTGCTGCTGAAAGTTACCGAGCGTGAAAGTGGACATGTGACCAACCAGGAGCCATAATCGGGGACGGAGACCGTAAGTCTTGGGATCCGCGCGCACCTATGATATGGGACAATTTTTCTATTTTTAGACCAATTTGCGCCATCCTGACGTCATATATCCGCGCGGATCCACGCACATGTCGGAGGCTCTCGCGTGGATGTTGTCACGTTGCGTGATCAAATGGTGAGAGTTGCGAGATTCTCTTGCAGATTTTTCACAACGATGGCAGGGAATAAGGCAGGGAATAAGAACCAGGGCTCTTATATGTTGTTTTATTCTCTGAGCTAATAAAAAAGGTGAGTTTTTTAGGGTCGAAAAAATGACTTCAATTTCGCGCTGAGAATGACTGATAACTGCTCGCGCTTCAATTTGTACGCGTAAGCTTTTGCGTTTGTTCTGTAAAGAAAAGTTGTATGTAAGAAAATTCTTTACTCTGGTATCGCGGTAATTTGTGAGTTTCCCTGACAATGCTTTAAATCATAACCAAACCCTGTTTTTGATCGTTTCTTATTGTCTCTGTTTGTTTGGCGAGTTTGCAAAAGTTTTTGAAAGGAAATCCCGACGTGTACAAGTAGCTCATTTGCATAGTGCAGCGCGTGCACTTTCAAGTCCGAGTTGGTGTTTTCAATTGTCAACAAATGGCTTGACAAAGATTTCTTTCGTTGCCTTTTGTGCCCAGATGTTACAACAGTTTTCACCAACGCCGAAAGGCTACTTACATCATGTGTGTTTCTTTAACATAGTGAAATTTTACACTGCGAGAATAAAATAGAGAAGGAGTTTTGACAACTCAACCAACAAAATCGAAATCGTTGAGTGTTCGAGTTGATTAAAGAAAGCGTCATCGTAATTTTGCCGATTATTTCTGCTGTTTTCACATATTTTCAGCTAAGCTTTTCATATGTTCTCAAACATATATCAACCTTAAACATATTTTAAAACTAGAGATATTGTATAAGCTCGATGTACGTTTTCACACGAAAGTGGGCAAGTCCAATTTGTCATGTTTTACTGACTGTACAAAACACGCATCGGTGGGCGCTCTTATTCATCGACAACAGACAATCTATTCAGGATTTTTACACAAACAAAACTGAGCAGCATCTACAGACATAAACTTAATTGTCACTTATTGGGCGTTGAACATCAAGCGTTGCTTACAATTCAGGCGAAACTCAAACTTGCAATTATTATTATTTTTTTAACTTTTCGGTCGAGATAGACTCTGGCGAAATCCTCGCAAGCGTGTGGCAAGAGGAGGGAAACTTTGAAGTCCTGAAACGCTGCTATATCCAAATATATCCAACTAGCTTTTTGCTGTGTTTTGGAAAAGCTGTTAATCTTCAACAAACGTGAAACTTAGAGTGGAGTAATGTGGAGCTCTTAAAACAATCAGCGGAACACAGCTTGGTCAGTGATATAAAGCGGCACATAAAATAAAGTTAACTAAATTCGAAACTGTCTTACTTCGCCCAAACTGGAGCAGCTTACGACGAAAGTACTGAAGTAAAATTCCAACAGACATGAACGTATTGAGTTGTGGACCAAAAGCATCAAACATTTCGGAAATTTCGAACGCCATTTCCCCGCGCTACATCCGTAAAAATCCTCCCAGCATATACGCACGTATGCCGCACGGGATGGCGCAATTTGTTCTAAAAACAGAAAAATTGTCTTATATCATAGGGACAGCCCCAATACTAGAAATGGCGCGCGCTTACGGTCTCTGTCCCCGATTATGGCTCCTGGACCAACCTAGTGCTACATGTATTAACAATGTTTTTTTTTAAAGTTTGTTTTTTTCTTTTTAGTTTTAAAAAAATAAATAAATAAACAATAATACACGAGGTTATATAATGTAAGGCGCCGTAGCTCAGCTGGTTAGAGCGCCTGTCTAGTAAACAGGAGGTCATGGGTTCAAATCTCATCGGTGCCTTACAAATGTTACACTTTAAAATTTTTTATTACTTTCGAAAATTGCTCAACGAAGCTTCACATGTTGTACCACTGGGAATTTTTTTGGTTGTGTTATCCCATGGATTTACTTTTAAGATCTACGCAAGAGTCGACTGAAAAATTTCAAGAATTGTATGGAACGTAATTTGCGAATTAATGAGCATTAAAATATAAATAGGACCCTGCGCACGCTCTGATTGGTCAAAAACCCATGTTTTATCAGAGTATAAAGCGCTTTTAAAACATTACTTAAATTTAAATAGACGCTCGGGATTACATTAGTTGCGTTATTTCAAAGACATTTCTTTGATCGACTTGTCTCGTTTGATGAGTTTACATTTCTTTTTTCTTTCATTGCCGTAAGAGTAGTTCGCTCCAAGGTGGGGGGCTGGGGTGGGGGCGGATAACTACGATGGACTAGCATCCCATCCATGGAAAAGAAAAATACTCTCAGTTGTTTAATACAACGGAGACTGGGATTAGCTCTGCAGTGTGTGGGCTAGCAAGGCCCGGGTTCGGCCATTTAACCTTTCCTTACCATTCCGTGCCAAAGGAGGGCGTCAATTTCAGTTCTAAAAGATGAAATTAAACCTTTAACTGCCAGGTTACAATAAAGCAATTCGCAAAGGAAAGAGTAATTCTTCACAGAATCTTTGCGTTATCTGTGTTATACAGCTGTTTTGAGAAAGGTTGCGCTGCAAACCGTAAAAGAGTACCGCGCGACAAATATACCGAAAGGTGCTCTGGGTATTGCCCGTTTACCGCTGGTCGATTGAAGTCCACGTTGTTTTAGAGCGACAGCGGAAAATTCATTAATAGGAGTATTCTCATCTTCTCTGATAGCTAGAGAAAATTATCCAAATAAAAAGTTTACAAACCGTTATTTGTACAACAATGGTCGGAAAAACGTCTGCCTCCAAAAGAAAGTAAAGCTGCATATTAGCTAGTAAAATAAAGACTGCTGGAGAATCCGAGTATCGATCCCGGTACTTCCCGCGTGCTAAGGCGGCGCTCTACCATTTGAGCTAATTCCCCAAACCGTAAGCATTTGGTTCAATATACAAGTTACTATAACTATTGAAAAAACAATGTTAGACGCATGACTAATTGGTAATTAGTTTTACTTTTGTTTCTAAATGTACTTAGAATTTCATTTTAGAAAAACAGATAATTTAAAAAAAATGTTGCTTTTCATTCTAGCTCCTTGTTATTTAGAATATAAACTACTGATATTGACGAGACATGATTAGAAAATAAATGGGCGACAACTTCTAATAAATAATTTCGGGATAACTATATTTCAACAAAAATCTCCTCATAAATTGAGAAAGCACGTTAACAATATATACATACATCTTAAAGAATAAAACCAAATTAGTTTGAACAAAGCCAATAAGCGGGTGCTGTCCTTCATTAGGCCAAACTTTTGACAACGTTCTTGTACAAAGGCAGTAGTACTTAATAAAAAACGGCACCGAGGTTAATGTGTTTGGTCCGTTAGCTCAGTCGGCAGAGCGTGGTGCTGATAACGCCAAGGTCGTGAGTTCGACCCTCACACGGACCAACTTTCCCTTTTAATAAACCAGCTGGAAAATACTATTTAAGATTTCTAACTGACTGTACTCTGATTTCTCTTTTCCTGTATTTATTTTTGATTAGTTTATTCCCCCTAATCGGTTTAAAACAAGAGGACTAAATCAAAATTACCTTAGATTAATATATAGATTTAGCCAAGCCTAAAAGCGGAGCTCCTGATTGCAATAACTGATGATAAAGGAAAGAGAGAATTATTTTTTCTTGGATCAGAAACTCAAAAAATGATCAATTGCGAGCATGCAATTGTTCAGCGTGCGGTTTTGCTATTTTTTCCATTTTAACGAACTATATCCAACAAGCCTAACCAAGATTGTAGAAATTACGTACGCAATATATCAGGAAATTTCCAAGAGACGATTGTACAAGGAATATGTTAGAAGTTAGGGGTTAATTTGCGCCGAAATTTTGCCTTTGCGAGTACTCTTTCCTTGTACCCCAGAGAAATAACGTGAATTGAGCCCGCGATCCAACCGTTAAACCAGTAATTGGTCAGCGGTCAACTTTAAAAAAAACACGCAACCTCGATGAGCTCTGAACCTGAGCCCGCGATATAGTCACATGATACTGGTCAGCGAATAGCTTGTTGTGACAGCTGTTAATTAACAATAGCGTGGACGCCCAAAATCAAAGATGTAGTTATGGTAATAGTGCTACCCTCTTAGTTTTCAAGGTATTGGCGTACGGACGGACGTTCGTACGTACGTACGGACAGTCACGTGACAACAAAAATTTTTCGGATCGATGGGTTACCAAATTTTCTAAGGTATGGGGTTCCGCTCGCGCGCCTTCGGCGCGCAGGAGCTCCGCTATTATGTTTTGTTCATTGACTAAAGAGTATTACGAAGAGCCGTCCCGGGGATCAAACCGGGACCTCTCGCAACCCACCCAAAGCGAGCTAGATCATGCCTCTAGACCAACAGGCCAAATATGGTTAAACGTCATTTAACGAAGGTCTTAGTCTACTTCTCTCTGTCGAACTGGTTCTATAACACCTGTTTTGTGATATCTCTTATTGGCCAAGACAGTTACTACCCAACTCCCCTGGGTTTTCGCTTTTTATGTCTTTCGGGCAAGATACAATAATGTAACAGAAACCTTACGCAAGTTAAAATTTCTTCCACAAAATTTGATGAAAATTGTACAAAATGTCTTAGTGGAAGTCTCCGTGGCGCAATCGGTTAGCGCGTTCGGCTGTTAACCGAAAGGTTGGTGGTTCAAGCCCATCCGGGGACGGTTCTTTTTTGTTTTGATAATTATTTTCTCTATAGTTAGCGTCAGGATTCCATCTATCCACCCTGTTAGCATAATTTTGAGTTGTATTGCATGTAAGTAGGTCTTCTTAAACAAACAGCCACTGCGCGGATGTGATATGAATAAACCGTTATTATCGTGATCGTGATCGTTATCATTATTGGTTTTTTGACGGTTGAAGCAAATTTGGCCGTAATTTTTCATAAAATGGTACAAATTAGCCTGTATTTGAGTAATCCAGTTTTTGCATTAATTATGAGTTCTTTAATCTTCTACTTTTTATCTAATTAACGTAATTACATCACCTCACCGCTGTACGCATTAATCTCCCGCTCCCATAACTAGAAGTTGAAGGACTTAAACATAAGTGCATCTTTTTGTGGTGTATTAAGACGTTCGTGTCTGAACAGCATAAATTTCCCGTAGTCAATCGTTTAGTTCTTGATTAAGGATATCTGAGACATTTGACGGCTAGTATTGGCTTGCTCATTTGAAGGTTGACGGTATCAGGAGAGCATGAAGAGTGGGATAGTTAATCTCCCTTATGTGTCAAGGTAATTCCTCTCAAACTATTTTTAGATATAGTATCTAGTTCTCCGGCTAATAACGTTAGCACGCGCGTTGCGTTGATGTTTTCTTGGAGGATGAAAATGCACGTATTAAAGGCGCTTGGGATTCTCTTGGGCTGTGACTAAAGTTCGCTTTAAATTGATCAACGGATACTCGAAAAGTCTAACAGGAAGCGAAGGAGAGAGGGAAAGAACGAGTGAATGTCTCATCCATACCTACAATTTGGAAAATACTAGTTTTTCGACGTGTAAACTCATCTGAAAACAGTTGGAGCGTCCCAATGAAAAACACTTTTGATGAAGTATGCTCCCTGCTAAAAAATTATAGTTATGATTATTTTAATCATTATTTAAAAAGAAAAACAGTTTGGGCCTGTCCGGGAGTCGAACCCGGGACCTCTCGCACCCAAAGCGAGAATCATGCCACTAGACCAACAGGCCATACATATAGTAAATTGTTTACACAAATGCTTTAATCTGCTACTCCCTTGACTCAGCTGGTGTTTTAATACCTGTTCTGTGTTGTAGTTACCAGTCCAACCCCGCTGATTAACGGAGTTTCCGCATCATGTCAATAGAGCAATTCTGACTCAGCACTAACACGAGACATTGAATGGGAATAGTTTATTGAGGATGCGCCAGTCAGCTATCTGATGCAATTGTATTCCGTCTAATAAGAAAATCTATCTCCCTGCAAATTAAAACTGTTGGTTCTAACAATAAGAACCTGTGCTACGCCAAATAATTACGAAAAACCACTAAAAGCGTACCTTTAAGATATGGACAAAAAATGTGTGGAAACGTATTCCTCAGAGCCCCGAGGAAAGGGTACATATCAATAAGCTAGAACATTTTACAAAACGCTGTTAAAACAAAGCTTAATAAAATTTTCGACGAACACGAAGACTGACCGACCAAGAAAGACGTAAATCTCCCGCCGAAAAAAACAGAAACCAATTTTATCCCTTATCTGATCAGAATGAGAAAAAGATCAAAAAAAAAAAAAAAAAAAAGCAGTGAAATAGACAAAGGAACAGGATCATTACCCCCACATAATAAAAAAAACACACTTCTTAGTTTTAACAATAATTCTATTATGAGGAGAACACAATTCTCTTTCCTGGCTACCAGATGTTTCTTTCTCGAATCCATGAAGTCTCTCTCCTTCTAATGTAGGGCGCCGTAGCTCAGTTGGTTAGAGCGCCTGTCTTGTAAACAGGAGGTCATGGGTTCAAATCCCATCGGTACCTTAGAGGGGTCGCACTTTTTAATTCTGAATACTTTTTGATTACTTTTGCTCATCGAAGCTTCATATATTGTTTAACAGGGAAGTTTTGTAAGGTTGTGTTATCCAATAATAGTTTTATTTTTAAAGTCCACGCAGGAGTCGACTGAAAAATTACATGACGGTACATTTAAAGTGCTACTATATATATCATGAAATTCGCATCTTTCCTATCTAAGCCATTTCAAAGCATAAAAAAGTAGACTGTGAGGGAAGAAAAAAGCTCTTTACTATTTCAAAGATCTCCTTTCGTTCTAGAGATATTCAAGATTTTGAAATATGCAACTTGACCTAGTGAGGACGTCATAAACTCAACCAAATTTTGATCAAATTTCATGAAAAAGATATTTCAGCCAATTTGTATCAGAAAACTTTGATTCTTTGTGGTACGATTCTACTAGATGTGCTCCACAATATGAGCTAAACAGTACTGTTACCATGGGAACATGCTGGGGTCCAGACCTCCTCGATATTGAAAGCTTTTCTGACCACCTTTGCCGTTCCATTCTCTATTTTCGAATTGCCCATAATTAACTCTGTTCGCCCCCCAAATTTTGCATTAACTATTGTTGTGAAATACTCTTGGGACGTCTGCATATTCCCAAGAGCATTTCACAACAAATTAATAGTTTATGCAAAATTTGGGGGGCAAACAGAGTGAATTATGGGCAATTGGAAAATAGAGAATTTTGATATTTGACAGTGGTGCCTCATCTCCATGATCCAGCAAGCATATAAATTTGTGAGGTGGTACTTGTGGCCTTGTTCAATGTTTTTCGAGCTGAAAATCACTAAAATATTTGAATTAGATCGGAGGGAATGGAAAACAGTGAGTTGCCATGGGAATAGAGTTTTTTAAGTGTGTTGACTCTAGAATTATCAGCGTATCAAGTTTCAATGGTCTCCGCTGCAAATTAAGCAAGATAGCTCTATTTATATATTCGATATAATATTGAGCTGTCTCTCACTTGCATATTTTACACATTTTTTGAACTTAAATATCTCCGGAACTAATGTTGATATTTGCAAGCGGCAAACGGCGTTTTAAATATTTCGTGGAATTCCATGTGATTCACCAAAAAATTCAAGAAGTAAAATTTGATCATAGTACCACGTTAACGTGGTTTAGAAATACTTCGTCTTAAGATAATCGGTGGTTTATCGAGGTTTCCGTAGTGTAGTGGTTATCACGTTCGCCTCACACGCGAAAGGTCGCCGGTTCAAGCCCGGCCGGAAACATTCTTTTTCGTTTCTTTATTTGACTTCTGCAGTTGCTTTTTATGATTGCATGTCTCGATTTCTTTATGAACTGTCTGGCACCTTGTATTTTAAGAGTAATGATACTCAAGTAATATATAGTAAGCCTGACAAGTAAATTAATCATAATTGAGGGATGTCAAAATATAATAGAAGACTTTGCTGCATCAGTTAAATTATTTAGCAGTTATTTTTCTGTTGTATAATATTATGACAATAGCTTGTACCAAATATTCTCAAAAATGTCCAAGTATTCTTCCAAAACTAGTAATTTGTTTTATCTAAGACTCTGTTTTTCACGTAACAACCGGGGGATTAGCTCAAATGGTAGAGCGCCCGCTTTGCATGCGGGAGGTACCGGGATCGATACCCGGATTCTCCATATAATGTTATTTTACTTCAAACGACAAAGTTCAGATGAACACTGACTTTTTAATATTATTTGGCAAGTTATTTTCTTCACAATTTTACAAATAGCAGTAAGTCTTTTTTATTGTTCTAAATTAGTTCATGTGGTGTATTTAAATGTCCTTTTTTATTTTTGGTAACACTTGACGAAAACTGGTGACCTGTTTTTCAAAATAGCCTCGTAATAGCTAAGGCATCTGTACAATGGGGGATTAGCTCAAATTTTAAAAAACCCGCTTCGCATGCGGGAAGTACCGGGATCGAAACCCGGGTTCTCCAACTTCTAGATTTTTGCTACCCATGGTAGCATTTTTTTGGTCTTTTTGTCTTTTCTGTTTGCAGTTCTTTTTTCTCATTTATCTGCTCATAAAAAGCAGGTAGTGTGCCATAACTTCCTGCACAAAATTACTGTATTATTCATCATCAGTATTGATTGTTATTCGGATTCTCAATTTTGTCATTGGATATTTGTTTTTCATTGTATAGCTTAAAACGTGCATTGAAATTGTCTGTAGGAAACCGTGAATGCACCATATATATTCTCAATGTTAAGCAAATTTTCATTGAAAATAAATTCATTGAATGCGATTATTATTTTCTTAAATCTTTAAGAAAAGCTGGCTCACTGGTGGCGGAACCTAGGTACGGCTTCTTCGACACAAGTTGTCATGGCGTCTGTAACAGCGAGCCAAAATCCACAGTGGGAAAAAATGGTGGCTGTACATTTCACCTCAATGTATGGCGTACATTGCAAAGTAGGCATAAAATCATATCTTTGCAACATTTGTCGCTGTTTTACATTAATTGTGTACGCTAGGTTTAAAGCTTTAGGAAGTTTTCTGCGCATTTTTCACGAGCTTTTCTCAGGGATTTTGACGTTAAGAATTATTGGTAAATGCACCAGTCGCCATCTTGTTCCCCACAGTGGACTTTTTTGGATAATTTTTAGATGGGTTTTCTTATCACGACATCGACATGAACCCACAAGCTTACAGCTTAATAAGTTCCATCGTGTTTAATAGTAAAGATTACTCGTTCATTTATTCAAGATTCTTAGCAAAACTATCGTTGCCTTCAGTTAATTTTCAATCATCTAATTTCTGCTGTGGAAACGGGGTGTGAAGAGAGTCACATGTGCTGTAAAGTCTGGTTTTCACTAGCGAGGCAAACACAAGCGCAAACACAAGCGCAAACACAATAATTCTTATCTCACTGTGGAAACGGCCTTGACACAGGCATAAGCACAAGGACAATCACAAGCTAGGGATATTAGCCACACGTGGTTATGTTTGGCCGGTGAAAACACTGGATCCAGATTACCTCGCGCCTAAACAGTTCTTCAAAATGGCGGAAAGTTGAAATGATTTTCCTTGTGCTTGTGTTTGCGTCGAATTTCGTTTTTACTTGGGTCATCCGTAATGCTTGCGTTTGCACTTGCGCTTCTGCTTGCGCCTCTAGTGAAAACCGGGCTTAATCATGCGCAGCTTTTTGTTTTACTAATACGAAACCAACGACAACTCTATTAGTTAGTTTATACTGCTTTGTTTAAAAACACTTTTAAAACTCAATTTGCTGTGTTGATAAAGGCTGCACGCAAACCAAAGCAAGCCAAATTCGTGTTTCTCTTTTTTCCTTTTTTGCGCGGGAAATGTTTCCTTGCTCATTTGAAAAAAGACATTTCCATACATGACAGCAGTTATTTTTTAAAAAACGTTCAAAGAAGGTTTTGTATATGGTAATGAAACAAATTAAAGGGAGAGTTTCACAGTTTAACGCAAACCCTAACTTTCGCGTGAGAATAAAGTATCATTTTTCATTTACTTTCTTTGCTTTTCTTCTTTCGCTCGTTCGTTCAGTTTTTTACATGCAATAAGCCAGTGATAAAAAAAGCCACAGAAATAAATGCTGTTATGACTTGCAAAGTCTTTTGATAAAATATTAAACATAGGGCCTGTCCGGGAGTCGAACCCGGGACCTCTCGCACCCGAAGCGAGAATCATACCACTAGACCAACAGGCCGACGCTCATGATTCCGGCTTTTGTCACTTAATGATAAATATCGCCTGTAAAACCATCTGTCTGGTGAGGAACTCGATATCTGAAATTTCCCTTAGTAAATGGTTTAATCCAGGGAATATGTGGTCTGCGACAACTGTGTTAAGGCATTGATGCGGTCAGTGCGCTAGCTGCGATCGAGGTGCTGTTTGAAAACGATCGTTGGGTGGAAAACTGGTAGGGGTAACGTTCCATACCAGCATTCGTAAGGGAGATTTACTCTTGTTAATTAATTGTGTAACTTTGCTACTCTGATTTGGCAACATTCTTTTTTAGAGTGGCGACGAAATCCCCAGGGTATACACTAGGTTATGCAACGAATCAATAAATTGAGTCTGATTTGGAAATGTTCACATGCCACGTTTGAATGTAGAGGAAAAAGAGAACTCTGGCTTATATTTTACGAAAGGGATGGGTAGGTACAGGTTAGGTACGTCTCGCTCATTCAAGTTATGTATGCATAATTGACCTCTTGCATTTGTGTGGGATTCTGCATTCATCTTTTCTTACTTACTTTTTTCATATCTTCCTTCCTTCCTCTTAAAACAGGGAGAACTTTAGATTTTCTAAAAGTCCAGTATATTTGGTTTTTTCCTAATGCTATCTCTCCATTCTTGGTTGAAATGAAAGTTGTGTCCGTGTTTTAATCAGTACTTTAATGTGATTTGAAACGCATCTTTGTACAGGTGGGGGAATTAGCTCATATATGTTATCCTTTTGCATTCCATTTTTATCCGTCGAAGGCTGTAGATCGACAACCGAAAGCTTATGTTCTTTTTGAACTTTTTTAGCCAGCGAACGTTTTTATTGTAATTTTTAATTATGTCTCATCCTTGCTGCGCTTCAATCTTTAATTGTTCTTTACTTGATAAAATGCGCAAACTGCGTATTTTGTTTTGAAAATAATGTACTGTTACTAGCTGAGATTACGTTAAGTTATTATCGGACGCAAAAAAGGATGGTCCGTGTGAGGGTCGAACTCATGACCTTGGCGTTATCAGCGCCACGCTCTGCCGACTGAGCTAACGGACCAATCGTACCAAGAGGATGTTGAGTTACTTTAGAAATGAAATTTTTGGAGGATTCCATTTGGTCAATCATTCAAAGTATGAAATCTGGACAAGAAAGAAAAGTATTTATTTTATTGCTCTAGATTTTAAACATAAACTAACTACTTTATTGTAACCCCTCAAACTTCAACACTCCCTTGTCAAATTTTTTTTTTTCATGCAGGAAAGGGCTGGTTTTCTTAATTTAATCTTGGTAACAGAGAAGAAAAATCTGACTGATTTTTACTATTAATCACTGAGAATAAAATAATATCTACAAGTATTAAAATTGTGGCAAATAAATAAATTAAACCAATTGGAGAATCCGGGTATCGATCCCGGTACCTCCCGCATGCAAAGCGGGCGCTCTACCATTTGAGCTAATTCCCCAACGCGTAGCCAGTTGGTTCAATAAACAAGTTATTAACTTATTGAAAAACAATGTTAGAAGCATGACCTGGTCATTAGTTTTAAGCTTTTTTCTGACGAATGTACTTAGAATTTCATTTTAGAAAAGCAAATATAATCAAAGAAAACATGCTACTTTTCACTCTAGTTCTTGTTATTTAGAACATAAGCTACTGATATTGACAAGACTTGATTAGAAAATAACTAAATGGGAAACAACTTCTAATTTCTAGATAATAGGCCCTGTGCAGCTAAGCCATCACGTGACCTATTTTTCATAAAATTATGGGCTATAACTTAACGAATGCCAGAAATGGAAAAAGCATGTCGAAAATATCAAAATCGCCAAGTTTGAGGCCCCCATCATTAAAGAAGGAGATTTCATGACGGTCCGAATTTTTAAAAGAATAAGAAGATTTCTATGGAAAAAGTTGCTGGAGAGCAAGACCCTGCTCTCCAGCAACATTTTACATACAAATCCCCTAAATTTTCCGAAAATTCAAACTGTCGTATAAACTTACTCTTTAATTCCAGGGGCTTCAAACTTGGCAATTTAGGTATTTTCGATGCGCTCTTTCCATTTCTGGCATTCTTTAAGTTATAGCCCATAATATAAAATTTTTCTAAGAAAAATTTGTTCACGTGACCCCAGCTGCAAAGGGCCCATTATTTCAACAAAGTATATACTTCTTAAAAAAGGAAATCACTCAATTTGAATACACAGCAGTAACTGACACTGCTATGCTGGTGTTGTACCTCACCAGACCCAACTTATGGCAACTTACTAGTATTGTAACTTCCATGTGCGAAGGCTTTTTTTTAACTTCATTATATTGTAAGTATTATATCTAAGTATCGTAAAGGTAACGTAGATATGGTTAATTTAAAAAAACATGTACGAAGGCAGTTATAATTAATAAAAGACCGTAGCCAGGTTAATGTCTACAAGTCTGGTCCGTTAGCTCAGTCGGCACAGCGTGGTACTGATAACGCCAAGGTCGTGAGTTCGACCCTCACATGGACCTACATTTTTTTTTAATTGGAACACACTATCTTAAGATTTGTAACTGATTTCCCTGCTCTGCTGTCAAAAAACTAATTTTTTAAAATATTTTTTTCCTCCGGCTCAGTGCAAAATAAAAGGACTAGATCAAATTTACCTTAGTCTATTTATTATTTTCCTAGATCTTCAAAAAATATTGAAATATTGTTGCTTATAGTGGTCATTGCGCTTAGCTATACCTACTAGTTCACAGGCATGTCACTTAAAATGAAAGAAATAGATGTATCAACTAAATATAACAGGCTTAAAAATCCCAACTGGTGGGAGGTAGACCAGTTGGCTATTTACAAGCATGACCAAGAAGTTGAACTAGGGCCTAGCGAAAAGCAACCAAGCGGTCAAATGAAGAGCGGGACTTGAACCCGCGACCTCCGCGAAGTCCGGCGTTGTAACCACTCGGCCACGCTGCCTCCTCCTACTGGTTTAAAAAGATGGATGCCAACAGAAACACTTGATTAAGGGTTATTTTTCATCCAGACGGTTTCGTGGTGGTCAGTTAGAATTGTTTGCACGAACATGATAGTAATTTGTTTTAAAGGAGGAAAGTATTCCACAGTTTCAAATGGCCGTTGTGACGTCCCAAAAACCATCGTAGAATTGTCTGTTTCGTTATGATGCTCTCTTCATTGACAAAAGACAATTTAAAGGGGCCTGTCCGGGAGTCGAACCCGGGACCTCTCGCACCCTAAGCGAGAATCATGCCACTAGACCAACAGGCCAAACGTGATTGAGTTTCATTTGACAAAGGTATTAATCTACCTCTCTCTGTTGAACTGGTACTATCACACCAGTTATGTGTTGTCTCATTGGCCAAAACAATTACTACCCAACTCCCCCGGTTTTTCGCTTTTCATGTCTTTCGAGCAAGATACAATAATGTAGCAGACACCTTACGCAATGCAAGTTAAAATTTCATCCACACAATCAAATCTGATGAAAATTGTACAAAATTCCTCGAAAGAAGTCTCCGTGGCGCAATCGGTTAGCGCGTTCGGCTGTTAACCGAAAGGTTGGTGGTTCAAGCCCACCCGGGGACGGTTCCTTTTGTATAGTTAGCGTCAAGAGTCCATTTAGTTCTATTGCATGTAAGTAGGTCTTGTCAAACAAACAGCCACTGCGCGGATGTGATGTGTATAAACCGTTATTATCGTAATCGTTATCATTATTGGTCTTTTGAACGTTGAAACAAATTTGGCTGTAATTTTTCACAAAAGGGTACAAATTTGCCCATATTTGAATAATCCAATTAGTCCTATGATTTCTACATTACTACTTTGGATATTTAGTCTTCAACTGTTTGTTGAACTAACATAATTACATCACCTCTGTTACCGCTGGGCGCGTTACTCTCCTGCTCCGGTGACTAAAAGTTGAACGACTTCAACATAAGCATACTTTTTGTGAAAAATTAAAATGTTCGTTTCTAAACAGCATAACTTGACCCCAATCAATCGTTTAGTTCTTAATTAAGGATATCTGAGACATTTGACGGCTAATATCGGCTTGCTCATTTGACGGTTGTCGATAAAAATATTGCGTTTCTGACGGTTGACGGTTAATGTTTTGAACATTTGACGGTTAATCCCATTGAGATCCTCTGGCAACGCTAAAACAAGAATAGCGTTCTTTTTGAAAAACTGCAATATTGAGCATCGTGAGAAGTAGGCAAATGTTCTACTGTCTGCTGTACTTCGTAGACTTATTTTTTCTGTCTTCCTCATCAAAAAACTAGAAAACTGCTAGTTCCCGATTAGGAAACTACTGAGGACAGCACCTTTAGTTCTTGTCCGGTTTCCGATAGTGGTTATCACATCCGCTTAACACGCGAAAGGTCGCCGGTTCGAGCCCGGCCGGAAACAATTTTTTTTTGTTCAATAAGACTTTAACTTGCTACCCAACTCTAGGCAGCTCTTTGAAACTTTTGAACCATGTCAGGAGCGAAAACAAACAAACAAACAAACAAACAACAGAACTGAGTCGTTGCTGTAACTGAGCTTCTTTAATTTTTTTTATCCTTCTGCAACTTCATGTTAGGATCGATGCCTTAAATAACGCTATCGAGCTAAAGCTTATGTTACTGATTGTTAGTGGGTTGGTAGCCAGAAATGTACGAGTTTTAGTCGGAGAAACCAAAAGTCTCTTCGCTTTAAGTTGACTGTTGAATGCAATTTTTGTGGTAAATGCCAGCTTTCATATCATCCAACGACAAACACCATAGTTTCATACTTTTCTATTCCATATTTGTTTTTCTTGTTCCAGGGTATTTTAAATGGAATAATTAATCAAGTTCTTTTATACGTTTTGCTGATTTTTTTTTTTGCAAAAAAGAAAGATGATGACATCGACCCATTCCATTCCAAACAATCCATAACCTTAACCTTCATTTTTTGTATACCATGATGTGAACATCTTTGAGGGTGTAGAGTATTTTGACACGTTGCTTAAATATTTCGCCGGTATCAGGAGAGCATGAAGAGTGAGATAGTTAATCCCCCATATGTCTCAAAGTAATTCCTCTCAAACTATTTTTAGATATAGTATCCAGTATTCCCGCGGATAATGTTACCACGCACGTTGCGTTGATGTTTTCCTGGAGGATGAAAATGCACGTATTAAAGCCGATTGGGATGCTCTTGGGCTGTGACTAAAATTCACCTGGCTACCTCAATTTACATTAAGCAGCGGATTTACGAGAAATCTAACTGAAAGCGAAGGAGCGAGGGAAAGATCCAGTGAATATCTCATCCACTGACGTACCTACAACTTACAAAATACTACGATTTTCCAAGTTGGGATTCATGTAAATGTTGTTGCACCATGTGTAAACTCATCTGAAAACGGTTGGCGGACCCCAATGAAGAGCACCTTTGATGAAGTAGGCTCCCTCCTAAAAATTTATTTTTACAGGAGGGCTCCTGATGTTTCTGATTATTTTAGTTATTACCTAAAAAAAGACAAACAGGGACTGCCCGGGAGTTGAACCCGAGACCTCTCCCACCCAAAGCGAGAATCATGCTATTAGACCAACAGGCCAGACATATAGTAAACTGTTTAGACAAATGCTTTAATCTGCTACTCCCTTGACTCAGCTGGTGTTTTAATACCTGTTCTGTGTTGTGTTGTAGTTACCAATCTAACTTCGCTGATTAACGGAGTTTTCCGCGTCATGTCAATAGAGCAATTTTGACTCAACACTAACACGAGACATTCAGTGGGAATAGTTTATTGAGGATGCGTCAGTCAGTCATCTGATGCAGATGTATTCCGTCTAATAAGGTAATATATCTCCTTGCAAATTAAAACTATTGGTTCTAACAATTAGAACCTGTGCCACGCCAGAAACGAAAAACCTCTTAAAACACACCCTTAAGATGTGGTCAAAAAAGGTGGGGAAACGTATTCTTCATCTGATGCAGCAGTACGAGACATCGAGTAAAGGGTACAAAATCAATAAGCTAGAACATTCTACAAGACACTGTTAAAACAATGCTTAATAAAAATTTGGACGAACTCGAATACTGACTGACCTAAAATGACGCAAATCGCCCAAAAAAGTTTCTAAACATCCCAAGACACCTCGCGAGTCTCTCCATCAGGCTGTCAGAATAATAATCACGGAATAATTCGTCTTTCAATCTTCAGAAATTACATATTCCAAGAGCTCAAATAAACTTGTTGCTTTCTCGGTACAAGCTACAAGATGAAAAAAAACAAAAAACAGGCGTCACATGATCATGAATATCAAAAAGGGAATTGTTAAGTAATCATTTTTTCACCAGCAGGAACGACTGCTATCGGTTGGTCACCCGTAAAAACTAAAACAGTGTTATCCCTCCTCTGCATGATCAGAACACAAAAAAATTAGAAAAAACACACACTTTATCAGTTTAACAGTAATGCGGTTATGAAGAGAACACGTTTCTCTTCTCTGGCTACCAGATGTTTCCCTCTCGAATCCATGAAGTCTCTCTGGTTAAAGAATATCGTTAAACATCTTTTATGAGGTGCTCCAAGGGAACTTTCTTAATATAGTTCGATCAAAAATCTTTCACGGTTACTAACATGTAAGAAAAGAACTTCAACTTGCAAATAGCCATATCATATTGAGCCATCGTAGTACTCCTAGGTATTACCAAGCCTGAAAGTGAGACATTTGACCAACTTAGTACTAATAACAATGTTTTTTAACTACTTTTGTTTATTTTTGAAGAAAATACATAAATATCACGACCCGACTTTTGAAGAAAATAACTAAATAAATAAACAAAAAAACACATTGTTATCTAATGTAAGGCGCCGTAGCTCAGTTGGTTAGAGCGCCTGTCTTGTAAACAGGAGGTCATGCGTTCAAATCCCATCGGTGCCTTAGAGGGACCGCATTTTTTAATTCTCATTACTTTTGCAAGTTGCTCATCGAAGCTTCACATGTTGTACGACTGGGAGTTTTTTTTGTATGTGTCATCCAATGGATTTACTTTTAAGGTCTATGCAGGGGTGGACTAAAAAATTTCAAGAAGTATATAAAACGTAATTTGCGAATGGCTCTTTTAAGGATTTTGGTTGCTGGTTCGTCGTCGTTTCCGTAGTGTAGTGGTTATCACGCCTGCCTCACACGCGGAAGGTCGCCGATTCGAGCCCGGCCGGAAACATTTCTTTTTTTTTTCATTTCTTACCATCCCTAAACTCCTTTGTGAAGCACACCATTTACTTTTGCTTTAGTGAGCCTATTTCGGATAGCCGATTAAAATACGTAGTTTGGAACTCGCGCGAGGAAGAAAACAGTCCTGACTCGGTCGTTTAACTCGAACCAAGCATTGTTCTTTTTCTCTTGTTTTAGATACAATGAATTGCTCACTGCGGTGTTCAATGAAAGGCCCCCTTGATATCTTTATACACCGTATCGTTGCTCTTTAGGCTATATATATAATGTGTGGAAGGAATTTTTAGAGAAAAACTACAACTATCAAGCACATTTTAATTTGCAAATATGGATATTTGTTAAAGATATCAAAGTATCTCGTAGAAGCAAAAAAAATGGGGGTCACCGACCAATGGACTATCAAAATTAATTCGGGTAGTCTGGATAGCGTTTACTGAAAGCTGAAATTTTAAATACAACTTGAATTGTAGAGCTGCCTAATTGATTGATTGCTGCCGCAGTGAGTGAGCCTGAACTATTATATATATTTAAAGTCATTTAAGATGAGACATGACTGGAACATAACTGGGAAACGACTTCTAATTTCTGGATAACTAGTTTAACAAAAATCTTCTCATTTCCAGTTTGAGAAAGCACGTCAACAATATATGCATACATCTTAAAGAATTAAACCAAATCAAGTAGATCAGTTTAAACATAACAGTAGCTGACATAGGTTGGATTACCAGCTGCTGTTCCCCGGTCCATAAACACGCGAAAAAAGAACTTGGCCAATATCCTGCCATCTTGTCCTCACACTTGGTCAACTACCCATACATAAAAGGCGGCTCTGAGGTTAATGTGTCTGGTGCATTGGCTCAGTCGCACCCGAAGCGAGAATCATGCTACCAGACCAACAGGCCGACGCTTATAATACCAGCTTTTGTCACTTAATGTTAAATCTTGCCTGTAAAACCATTTGTCTGGTGAGGAACTCAATATCTGAAATTTCCCTTGGTAAATGATTTAATCCAAGGAATATGAGTTCCCCGACTACTGTATTAAGGCATTCTTAACGAGGTCAGTTGTGATTGACGTGCTGGTTGACAACGATCACTGCCTGGAAAACTGGTGGTAACGTTCCACACCATTTTTAAGTGTACCTTAATTCTATCCCTCCACAAGAGGACAATGCATCATTGGCCTATTGATATTAAGTGAAGAACGCTGAAGTTTAGACTCCAAAAGCAGGCAATTTTATACATATCGTTCACCGAAATGCAGCGAGCTGACGACAATAAACTACGCCTTTTCTATCTGTTCTTTACTTGATAAAATGTCAAACTGCGTGTTTTGTTTTGAAAATAAGGTACTGTTACTAGCTGAGATTACGTTAAGTTATTATCGGACGCAAAAAAGGATGGTCCGTGTGAGGGTCGAACTCACGACCTTGGCGTTATCAGCACCACGCTCTGCCGACTGAGCTAACGGACCAATCGTACTTAGTGGATGTTGAGTTACTTTAGAAATCAATTTTTTTAGGGGATTCCATTTGATCAATCATTTAAAGTATGAAATATGGACAAGAAAAAACAGTATTTATGTTATTATTCTAGATTTTAAACAGAACTGAATTGACTAATTTATTGTAACCCCTCAAACTTCAACACTCCCTTGCCAATTTTTTTTTTTCACTCATAAAAGGGCTGGTTTTTTTAAATTTAATCTTGGTAACAGGGAAGACAAATCTGATTAATTTTTACTATTAATGAGCGCGAATAAAATGATATCTACAAGTATTAAAATTGTGACAAATAAAAAAATAAACAATTGGAGAATCCGGGTATCGATCCCGGTACCTCCCGCATGCAAAGCGGGCGCTCTACCATTTGAGCTAATTCCCCTAACATAACCAATTGGTTCAATAAACAAGTTACTAACTTATTGAAAAAAAAATGTTAGAGGCATGATCTGGTAATTAGTTTTAAGCATTTTTCTGACGAATGTACTTAGAATTTCATTTTAGAAAAACAAATATAACTAAAGAAAACATGTTGCTTTTCATTGTAGTTCCTTGTTATTTAGAGCATAAGCAGTACTGATATTGACGTGACATGACTAGAAAATAAATAAATGGGAAACAACTTCTAATTACTAGATAGTTATATATTTTAACAAAACTTTTCTCATCCTTGATAAACCACGTTAAAAGTATATACATACTTCTTGAAAGATAAAATCATTCAGTTTGAACACAGCAGTGACTGACACCACTAAGCGGGTGTTGCACCTCACCAGACCCAAGTTATGGTAACTTACATGTACGAGTACGAAGGCTTTATTTTTAATTTCATTATATTGTAAGTATTATATGTAAGTATTGTAAAGGAAACGTAGATATAGTTAATTTAAAAAAATGTACGAAGGCAGTTGATACTTAATAAAAGACCGCAGCCAGGTTAATGTGTCTGGTCCGTTAGCTCAGTCGGCAGAGCGTGGTGCTGATAACGCCAAGGTCGTGAGTTCGACCCTCACACGGACCAACATTTTTTTAACTGGAACACACTATCTTACGATTTGTAACTGATTTCATTGCTCTCTACTTAAAAAAAAAATGATTTTTTAATGTTTTTTTCCTCCGGTTGGGTACAAAACAAAACGACTAGATCAAATTTACCTTAGTCTATCATTTAATTTCCTAGACCTTCAAAAAATGTTGAAATGTTGTTGCTTTTAGTGGTCAATGCGCTCAGCTACAAATGTATCAACTAAATATAACAAGCTTAAAAATCCCAAATGGTGGGAAGCAGACCAGTTGGCTATTTACAAACATGACCAGGAAGTTGAACTAGGGCCTACCGAAAAACAACTCCAACCAAGCGGTTAAATGAAGAGCGGGACTTGAACCCGCGACCTCCGCGAAGTCCAGCGTTGTAACCACTCAGCCACGCTGCCTTCTCCTACTGTTTAAAAAAAGATGGATGCCAACACTTAAGGGTTAAGGGTTATTTTTCATCCAGACGGTTTCATGGTGGTCAGTTAGAATTGTTTGCACGAACATGAAAGTAATTTGGGGGAAGGTATTCCACTGTTTTAAATAGCCGTTGTGACGTCCCAAAAACCATCGTAGAATTGTCTGTTTCGTTATGATGCTCTCTTCATCGACAAAAGACAATTTAAAGGGGCCTGTCCGGGAGTCGAAACCGGGACCTCTCGCACCCTAAGCGAGAATCATGCTACTAGACCAATAGGCCAAACGTACAGTACGCTGTTTAGACAACTGTTTTAATCTGCTACTTCCTGACTCAGCTGGCGGTATAACACCTGCTCTATGATGTCTTGTAGTTACCAGGCCAACTACGGTAATAAACGGCACTGAGACGAGAATTCAATGTGAATAGTTTATTGAAGATGCTTCAGTCAGTCATCTAATGTAGACGTATTTCGTCTAATAAGATAATCTATCTCCTTGCAAATTACAACTAGTGGTTCTAACAATCAGAACCTGTGCTACGCCAGAAACGAAAAACCTCTTAAGGTCATTCCACTGAAATAGAACCCGCACTGAGATTTTTGTGAAACTTTGCCTATTGAATGTTTATATTATAGGAACTTAAACTTTGAAATAAAAATAAGGGGTCCCCATGTTCGTTTAGGAGCAACAGCCCCTTGTTTATACCCAATAAATCCTTATAATAGCACCATGATTGTAGTCAAGATTGCTTGCTAAATTCACGTTTCCGACGATTGTTTTTCGTTCAACACTGAGAATTGGTCCATATTTATTTTACACAGAGAAATTTATTACTCAATTCAAAACAACAGAAAAAAAATGAAAGGTCACCATACTCGTTTGCGAGAACATGACGATTTACCTCTTTGGCGAGGTCAGCCGTAAAGAAAAAGCCGCCATTTTTTAATGTGCGCGTGCCAAGCACGCGTGAAATTATGCGCAGTAGGGATGCGCAATGCAATACTGGGGAATGACCTTAAAATGCACCCTTAAAATGTGGCCAAAACTATGCGGAAACGTATTTCTCGTCTAATGCAGCAGTACGAGACCCCGAAGAACGGGTACATAATCAATAAACTAGAACATTTTGCAAGAACACGAAGACGGACCGATCAAGAACGACGTAAATCTCCCGCCAAAAGCCAAAAAAGTTCCTAAACATTCCAGGACACCCCGCGAACCTCTCCATCAAACTGTCAAAATAGTAATCAATCGTCAGAAATTACATATTTCAAAAGCGCAAATAAATTTGATGCTTTCTCGGTACAAGCTACAAGATGACAAAAAAAACAAAACAAAACAAAACAAAACAAAACAAAACAACAACAACAAAAAAACAAACAAGAGAAAAAAAAGAACATGCCTGTCTTATTGACAGACGTCACAAAATCACGAATATCAAGGAGCGAACGATTGCGATCAGTTGGTCAAATGTCTTAAAACAATGAAACCAATTTTATCCCTTATCTGATCAGAATGCATAAAAAAGCCAAGCAGTGAAACAGACAAAGAAACAGGATCATTACCGCCACATAATACAGAAAAAACCCCACACTTCTTAATTTTAACAATAATTCTATTATTTTAGAGAACACAATTCTCTTTCCTGGCTAACAGATATTTCTTCCCGGAATCCATAAAGTCTCTCTCCCTCTAATGTAGGGCGCCGCAGCTCAGTTGGTTAGAGCGCCTGTCTTGTAAACAGGAGGTCATGGGTTCAAATCCCATCGGTACCTTAGAGGGGTCGAACTTTTTAATTCTCAATACTTTTTCATTACTTTTGCTCATCAAAGCTTTATATATTGTATAACAGGGAATTTTTGTAAGGTTGTGTTATCCAATAATAGTCTTATTTTTAATTTTAAGGTCCACGCAGGAGTCGACTGAAAAATTACATGACGGTACTATTGTAGTCAACGTCAACACGCTACTTGGCTTTAATCGATAAGACGAAACGTGCAATTTAACGAGTGCGAAGAAAGCGATGAAAAGGGAGCGGTTGCTACAAACAAAATAAATTACAAGTTATAGACGAATACAATAAAAGAAACAGAAACAACGAGCCGAAGGTAGACGATACCTACAAACGTTGTATGACTAGGAAGCTAAGGAACACGTAAAAGGAAAACGGCAGGGCGGTAAATGAAACGAGATGACAGTAGCGTCGCGATGAAAATACACGAATAAACTAGAAAGACTCATACAAAAGGGGATTGAAACAAAGCAAAATTATGCGAAAAAACCTAACAGAATATCGATAACGTGAAAGGGAGATAAACGAAAAGTATGCGATGATCACGAAAGAATGCACGCACAAACGGAAAAAATAACAAAGGATTCAACGCGGCTGCAACAGGTTCATTTAAGTGCTACTCCATATATCATGAAATTCGCATCTTTCCTATCTAAGCCATTTTAAAGCATAAAAAAGTAAACCGTACGAGAAGAGAACCGCTGTTTACTATTTCAAAGATCTCCTTTCGTTCCAGAGATATTCAAGATTTTAAAATATGCAAATTGGCCAATCGATGACGTCATAAACTCGACCAAATTTCGATCAAATTTCATGAAAAAAAATATCTCAGCCAATTTGTATCAGAAATCTTTGATTATTTGCGGTAAGATTCTACCAGATGTGCTCCACAATATGAGTTAAACAGTTCTGTTACCATGGGAACATGTTGGGGTCCAGACCTCCGCGATATTGAAAGCTTTTCTGGCCACCTTTGGTGCTCCATTTTGATATTTGACAGTGGTGCCTCATCTGCATGATCCAGCTAACATATAAATATGTTAAGTGGTGCTTGTGGCCTTGTTCACTGTTTTTCGAGCTGAAAATCAATAAAATATTTGAATTAGATCGGAGGGAAATGGAAAACAGTGAGTTGCCATGGGAATAGAATTTTTTTTATATAGCCATAAGTGTGTTGCCTGTAGAACTATCAGCCTACCAAGTTTCAATGGTCTCCGCTGCAAATTAAGCAAGATATATATTCGATATAATATTGAGCTGTCTCTCATTTGCATATTTTACACATTTTTCAAACTTAAATATCTCCGGAACTAATGTTGATATTTGCAAGCGGCAAATGGCGTTTAAAATATTTCGTGGAATTCCATGTGATTCACCCAAAAATTCAAGGAGTAAAAATTTGATCATAGTACCACGTTAACGTGGTTTAGAAATAATTCGTTTTAAGACCATTAGTGGTTCACCGAGGTTTCCGTAGTGTAGTGGTTATCTCGTCCGCCTCACACGCGGAAGGTCGCCGGTTCGAACCCGGCCGGAAACATTCTTTTCGTTTCTTTATTTGACTTCTGCAGTTGCTTTTTTATGATTGCATGTCTCGATTTCTTTATGAGCTGTCTGGCACCTTGTATTTTAAGAGTAATGATACTCAAGTAATAGTAAGCTTGACAAGTAAATTAATCATAATTGAGGGATGTCAAAATGTAATAGCAGACTTTGCTGCATCAGTTAAATTATATAGCAGTTATTTTTCTGTTGTATAATATTATGACAATAGCTTGTACCAAATATTCTAAAAAAATGTCGAAATATTCTTCCAAATCTAGTAATTAGTTTTATCTAAGACTCTGTTTTTCATGTAACAACCGGGGGATTAGCTCAAATGGTAGAGCGCCCGCTTTGCATGCGGGAGGTACCGGGATCAATACCCGGATTCTCCATATAATGTTATTTTAGTTTAAACGACAAAGTGTAGATGAACACTGACATTTTAATGTTATTTGGCAAGTTATTTTCTTCCAAATTTTACAAATAGCAGTAAATCTTTTTATTATTCTAAATTAGTTTATGTGGTGTATTTAAATCTCCTTTTTCATTTTCGGTAACACCTGACGAAAACTGGTAACCTGTTTTTCAAAATAGCCTCGTAATAGCTAAGGCATCTGTACAATGGGGATTAGCTCAAATGGTAGAGCACCCGCTTCGCATGCGGGAAGGACAGGGATCGATTCTCGGATTCTCCAACTTCTTGATTTTTGCTACCCATGTTAACATTTTTTTGGTCTTTTTGTCTTTTCTGTTTGCAGTTCTTTTTTCTCATTTATCTGCTCATAAAAAGCAAGCAGTGTGCCATAACATCCTGCACAAAACTACTGTATTACTCATTATCAGTATCGACTGTTATTCGGATTCTCAATTTTGTCATTGGATATTTGTTTTTCATTGTTATAGCTTAAAACGTGCATTGAAATTGTCTGTAGGAAACCGTGAATGCACCATATATATTCTCAATGTTAAGCAAATTTTCATTGAAAATAAATTTATTAAATGCGATTATTATTTTCTTCAGTCTTTAAGAAGAGCTGGCTCACTGGTGGCGGAACCTAGCTACGGCTTCTTCGACACAAGTTGTCATGGCGTCTGTAACAGCGGGCCAAAATCCACAGTAGGAAAAAATGGTGGCTGTACATTTCACCTCAATGCATTGCGTACATGGATTATCCGGTAGGCATAAAATCATATCTTTGCAACATTTGTCGCTGTATTACATTAATTGTGTACGCTAGGTTTAAAGCTTTAGGAAGTTTTCTGCGCATTTTTCATGAGCGTTTCTCAGGGATTTTGACGCTAAGAATTATTGGTAAATGCACCCGTCGCCATCTTGTCCCCACAGTGGATTTTTTTGGATAATTTTTGGATGGGTTTTCTTATCGCGACATCAACATGAACCCACAAGCTTATAGCTTAAGTTCTATAGTGTTTAATAAGTAAAGATTACTCGTTCATTTATTCCAGATTCTAAGGAAAACTATCGTTGCCTTCAGTTAATTTTCAATCATTTCATTTCTGCTGTGGAAACAGGGTGTGAAGAGAGTCAGATGTGCAGTAAAGTCTGGTTTTCACTAGCAACGCAAACACAAGCGCAAACACAAACGCAAACACAAGAATTCTTATCTCACCGCGGAAACGGCCTTGACGCAGGCATAAGCACAAGGGCAATCACAAGCCAAGGATATTAACACACGTGGTTATGTTTGGCCAGTGAAAACACTGGATTCAGATTACCTCGCGCCTAAACAGTTCTTCAAAATAGCGGAAAGTTTAAATCATTTTCCTTGTGCTTGCGTTTGCGTCGAATTTCGTTTTTACTTGGGTCATCCCTAAGGCTTGCGTTTGTACTTGCGCTTCTGCTTGCGCCACTAGGGAAAACCGGGCTTAATCATGCGCAGCTTTTTGCTTTAGTAATACGAAACCAACGAGAACTCTATTAGTTAGTTTATACTGCTTGGTTTAAAAACAGTTTAAAAACTCCCTTTGCTGTTTTGATAAGGACTACACGCAAACCAAAGCAAGCCAAATTTGTGTTTCTCTTTTTTCTTTTTTTGCGCGGGAAATGTTTCCTTGCTCATGTAAAAAAAAGACATATTTTGGGCTGCAGATATTTATTAAAATACGTTCAAAGAAGGCTTTGTATATGGTAAAGAAATTTAAGGCAAAATTTCACAGTTCAGCGCATGCCCAAGCTTTCGTGTGGGAATAAAATATCATTTTTCGTTTACTTTCTTCGCTTTTTTACATACAATAAGCCAGTGATAAAAAAGCCACAGAAATCGATGCTGTTACGACTTGCAAAGTCTTGTGATAAAATATTAAACATGGGGCCTGTCCGGGAGTCGAACCCGGGACCTCTCGCACCCGAAGCGAGAATCATACCACTAGACCAACGGGCCAACGCTCATGATTCCAGCTTTTGTCAGTTAATGATAAATATCGCCTGTAAAGCCATCTGTCTCAACTCGATATCTGAAATTTCCCTTAGTAAATGGTTTAATCCAAGGACTATGAGGTGTGCGACAACTGTGCAGTGTTAAGGCATTGATGCGGTCAGTGCACTAGTTGTGTCCAAGTTTTAATCAGTGCTGTAATGTGAAGATTTCAAACGCATCTTTGTACAGGTGGGGAATTAGCTCATATATGTTATCCTTTTGCATTCCATTTTTATCCGTCGAAGGCTGTAGATCGACAGCCGAAAGCTTATGTTCTTTTTGAACTTTTTTAGCCAGCGAACGTTTTTATTGTAATTTTTAATTATGTCTCATCCTTGCTGCGCTTCAATCTTTAATTGTTCTTTACTTGATAAAATGCGCAAACTGCGTATTTTGTTTTGAAAATAATGTACTGTTACTAGCTGAGATTACGTTAAGTTATTATCGGACGCAAAAAAAGATGGTCCGTGTGAGGGTTGAACTCACGACCTTGGCGTTATCAGCACCACGCTCTGCCGACTGAGCTAACGGACCAATCGTACCAAGAGGACGTTGAGTTACTTTAGAAATGAAATTTTTGGGGAATTCCGTTTGGTCAATCATTCAAAGTATGAAATCTGGACAAGAAAGAAAAGTATTTATTTTATTGCTCTAGATTTTAAACATAAACTAACTACTTTATTGTAACCCCTCAAACTTCAACACTCCCTTGTCAATTTTTTTTTTCACGCAGGAAAGGGCTAGTTTTCTTAATTTAATCTTGGTAACAGAGAAGAAAAATCTGACTGATTTTTACTATTAATCACTGAGAATAAAATAATATCTACAAGTATTAAAATTGTGGCAAATAAATAAATTAAACCAATTGGAGAATCCGGGCATCGATCCCGGTACCTCCCGCATGCAAAGCGGGCGCTCTACCATTTGAGCTAATTCCCCAACGCGTAGCCAGTTGGTTCAATAAACAAGTTACTAACTTATTGAAAAAATAATGTTAGAGGCATGACCTGGTCATTAGTTTTAAGCTTTTTTTTTGACGAATGTACTTAGAATTTCATTTTAGAAAAACAAGTATAATTAAAGAAAACATGTTACTTTTCACTCTAGTTCCTTGTTATTTAGAACATAAGCTACTGATATTGACGAGACATAATTAGAAAATAACTAAATGGGAAACAACTTCTAATTTCTAGATAATAGGTCCTTTGCAGCTAAGCCATCACGTGACCTATTTTTCATAAATTTATGGGCTATAACTTAACGAATGCCAGAAATGGAAAAAGCATGTCGAACATATCAAAATGGCCAAGTTTGAGGCCCCCCATCATTAAAGAAGGAGATTTCATGACGATCCGAATTTCTAAAAGAATAAGAAGATTTGTATGGAAAAAGTTGCTGGAGAGCAAGGCCTTGCTCTCCAGCAACATTTTACATACAAATCCTCTAAATTTTCCGAAAATTCAAACTGTGGTATAAACTTACTCTTTAATTCCAGGGGCCTCAAACTTGGCCATTTAGGTATTTTCGATGCGCTCTTTCCATTTCTGGCATTCTTTAAGTTATAGCCCATGACATAAAAATTTTCTAAGAAAAATTTGGTCGCGTTACCCCAGCTGCAAAGGACCTATTATTTCAACAAAGCATATACTTCTTAAAAAATGAAATCCCTCAATTTGAATACACAGCAGTAACTGACACTGCTAGGCGGATGTTGTACCTCACCAGACCCAACTTATGGTAACTTACTAGTATTGTAATTTACATGTGCGAAGGCTTTTTCTTAACTTCATTATATTGTGAGTATTATATCTAAGTATCGTAAAGGTAACGTACATGTAAATATGGTAAATTTAAAAAAAATGTACGAAGGCAGTTATAATTAATAAAAGACCGCAGCCAGGTTAATGTCTACAAGTCTGGTCCGTTAGCTCAGTCGGCAGAGCGTGGTGCTGATAACGCCAAGGTCGTGAGTTCGACCCTCACACGGACCAACATTTTCTTTTTAACTGGACCACACTATCTTAAGATTTGTAACTGATTTCCCTGCTCTCTGCTGGCAAAAAACTAAGTTTTTAAATTTTTTTTTTCCTCCGGCTCGGTACAAAACAAAAGGACTAGATCAAATTTACCCTAGTCTATAAATTATTTTCTTAGATCTTCAAAAAATGTTGAAATGTTGCTGCTTATAGTGGTCAATGCGCTTAGCTATACCTACTAGTTCATAGGCATGTCACTTGAAATGAAAGAAATAGACGTATCAACTAAATATAACAGACTTAAAAATCCCAACTGGTGGGAGGCAGACCAGTTGGCTATTTACAAGCATGACCCGAAGTTGAACTAGGGCCTACCGAGAAGCAACACCAAGCAAGCGGTCAAATGAAGAGCGGGACTTGAACCCGCGACCTCCGCGAAGTCGGGCGTTGTAACCACTCGGCTGCGCTGCCTTCTCCTACTGGTTTGAAAAAGATGGATGCCAACGGAAACACTTGATTAAGGGTTATTTTTATCCAGACGGTTTCATGGTGGTCAGTTAGAATTGTTTGCACGAACATGAGAGTAATTTGTTTTAAAGGAGGAAGGTATTACACTGTTTGAAATGGCCGTTGTGACGTCCCAAAAACCATCTTAGAATTGCCTGTTTCGTTATGATGTCCTCTTCATTGACAAAAGAGTATTTAGAGGGGCCTGTCCGGGAGTCGAACCCGGGACCTCTCGCACCCAAAGCGAGAATCATGCCACTAGACCAACAGGCCAGATATATAATAAATTGTTTAGAAAACTGTTTTAAATCTGCTACTTCCTTGACTCAGCTGGTGTTATAACACCTGTTCTGCGTTGTCTTGTAGTTACTAGTCCAACTGAACTGATTAACGGAGTTTTCCGTGTCATGTTAATCCTTGCAAATTATAACTATTAGCGGTCAAAAAATATGTGGAAACCGGTATTCCCCATCTAAAACAGCATCACGAGATCTTGAGGAAAGAGTACAAACTCAACAAGGTAGAACATTTTACAATTATTCATACAATCTGCTGAAACAGAAGCTTAATGAAAGACTAGCCGACCTAGAATGACCTAAATTTCTCACAAAAAGACTAAATAGTTAAAACAACAACAACAAAAAAACATTGTTAATACATGTAGCGCTAACTTGGTCCCATCAGTGTCCACTTTCACGCTTGGTAATTCGTAGGAGTACTAAGATGGCTCAAAATGATATAATAATTTACGGGTCGATTTTCTTTTTTACCTGCAAGTAACCGTGAATGATTTTCGATCGAACTGTAGTAAGACAGTTTGGTTGCAGTACCTCATGAAAGATGTTTTTAAACATTCTCCTTTAATCAGGGAGACCTCATAGATTTGAGAAAGAAACATCTGGTAGGCAGGAAACAGAATTGTGTTCTCTACATGATAGCATTACCATTAAACTAAGGAAGCACGTTTTTTTTTAGTATAGGGCGAATGTTTTTTTTTTCATTGTCTGTTTTTCTGTTTGGCTATTTCGTGTTCTGATCAGAGGAGAGATAACGTTGTTTCCATTTTTTACAGACATGTGACCAACCGATCGCAACTTTTCTTGTTGATGGAAAACTTGATCAAGCAATTCACTTGTTGATATTCATGATCATGTGACCTTTTTTAATTAAGACGTGCACGATGCTTCTTTTCTTTTTTTTATTTTACATCTTGTACCTTGTATCGGGAGAGCAACACGTTTATTAGCGCTCCTGGAGTAAATATTTTCTGACGATTGAGGGACGAATTAGTCAGAAATTGTTATTATGACGGCAGGATAGGGAGCTCGAGGGGTGTCATGGGACGCAGAGGGACTATTTTTCTTTTTCTTTTTAAAAAATAAATAAATAAACAATAAAACACGTTATTTCGTAATATAGGGCGCCGTAGTTCAGTTGGTTAGAGCGCCAGTCTTGTAAACAGGAGGTCATGGGTTCAAATCCCATCGGTGGCTTACAGATGCCGCACTTTTTAATTCTCATTATTTTTGAAAATTGCTCATCGAAGCTTCACATGTTGTACAACTGGGAATTTGTTTTGGTTGCGTTATCCAATGGATTCACTTTTAAAGTCTACGCAGGGGTCGACTGAAAAATTTCGAGAAGTATATAGAACGTAATTTGCGCATGGCTCCTTTAAGGACTGTGGCTAATTCATCGTCGTTTCCGTAGTGTAGTGGTTATCACGTCCGCCTCACACGCGGAAGGTCGCCGGTTCGAGCCCGGCCGGAAACATTTTTTTTTTCATTTCTTTATTTGATTTCTGCAGGTATTTTTGATTGCATGCTCGATTTTTTAGAAACTGTTCAATGGTATCTCAGGGCTGTAGCCAGGGAAAAATTATTATGATTGAGACAATGTGTACGAAGAAAACAACAACAACAACAACAACAACAACAGCATGACTGAGGCAATGTCCATGGTTAAATTCTCTTCACTCTGGCTCAAGGAGTTAGGTAACAATACCTGGAACAATGTCCTGAATTGAATGGAAATACTGAAGGCCCTCTCATGATATTGAAACAATGTAAATGTTATGCGTTTCATAGCACTGTGATGGGCCCTTGCGGTGGAAACACAAAGATTAAACTAATAAAGATTATGATGTGCCTGGAATTTATGACTCTTACTAACAGCAGTGGATCAGGTTAGAATCAAATATAAAACGGCCGTGTGATTTAAACCAAACCGACACACAATATCTTCTGTTATTTTAAAAAATTAAAATATCTTGTTCCTCGTCACATTTAACCCGTCTCCAGTTAAGTTTTAGAACACGCCAAAGCGACTTAAGCATTACCTTTATATTTGTTAGCTGCCAAGAAAAAGTCAATTAATAGACAATTTCGGCGATACGGCAGCAATTTTAAATTCTATTTTTTCAAATAGCCATTATGGTTAGCTCAGGGGGGGGGGGGGGGGGAGAGGAAGAATTGGTATGTATTTGCCCCCTCCTAAAAGTCCATTAATGTGTCGTTTCGGCAGGACAGCTTGGTTTTGACTGCCCCTCGCCTGCGGGCACAGCCTCCGTATACAACGTAATCTATTTATGCAACGAATGAAGTGTCTCTTAGTTTTCCAAACCATTTACACTTGGTTGAAAATAATTTTCAGTAGAAACTAGTTTATAATTTCTATTTTAAATAACCGGACAATAATGCGCTTGTTAACTGAGGAAACCAGCGTCCATTGTGAGGGGCTACGCAGCGAATTACATTGCGAGTTGTCGACATTCAATGAGTCAATCATTGGTTATTATAAAAGTAAACTTAAGGGCCCATTCACCGATCTTTTCGAGTCGTTGTTACGGAAAATTTAGTCTCAGATAACTTCATCATTTTTAGTTAGTTCAGAGTTATTTCATGTGTTTCAACTTTTTAATGATCAGTAACACTAGTGATAACGTCATCAGGCCACGCCCATGGTCATGTGACTAATACAGAAAAAATGCAAAGGTTCCCAGGCAAGTTATTTTCTCGGGATTTTTTTCATTGATTTAATACTTTAATTTAACTCCTCATTACGCTATGCATCGATTTTGTTTCATTTCTAAAAGGTCAGAATTTGAGAGCATTTCAAAATATTGAAAAATTCGTAATTTTCTGAAAATAGCAAGATTTCGAAAAAGGAATGCATAGCTATGTTGCCAACGTTGGCTTTAATCGAAATTCGTCGAAAAAGGCTGGATTTAATCAAAAACCACGTTTCCTTTACCATTTAAAGAAACCGGAAGTGCGCCCGATATCTATTGGAAGTTACCCTATCAGCGCGTGCGCAATTTACACTACCCGCGCACTTCGGTAAGATCAAACAAAGCCACACGGAGTTAGTTTTTCTCTTTCTATTGCTCTTGTTTTTCTGTCTTTCTCTTATTTTGTCTTTGCTTGTACTATTTTTTACTTTGCATTTTGCGAAACGCAAAGAAAAACATCTAAAATACGTGCCAATTTGCAAGTTTTTGGGTTGTTTTTATTTTCCGTGCTCAGGCTGACGTAGGCGACCGGAAGTGAAATTTCACCTCCTTAGCAACGCGCGCGAGCGCGCGCATGAATCGGTTAATGGGCCCTTAAATACAGACTTGGGTGTCCTTATTATGGAGGTATTGCGCGCTCAATTGCGCGTATTGTGCGCTATTGGGCGGTCAATACGTCAAGTTCTCGGTTTGAGATCTTCCCGTAAAGACCTCACTCCCGGTTTATAAGTAGTTATTAATATAGAGTGGTCCGTATTATGGAGGTGTCCGTAATAACTTGTGGTTTCATCTTCCTTGAATCACTTGAAAGCTCTTATAGTACCAGAAGTTTGAGCTCATATTCTGTGTTCATATTTAAAGCGAAATCTAATGACTGAAACCATGTTAGAATATGGTCTCTTGCTGAAACACCGTAGTGCTCGAATAAATAAGACGAATCAGAAAATGCTTTATAGCAGGGTTGTGTAAATATAACTTAAACCCATCTGAGGTTACCCACTTGTTTATTAATATAAACTTCAATAGATTAATGTCCTAGCACATGTTAGCCAATGGAAAAAAACAATGCCCAAAATGAGTTTATTGATCGACATTATAATAGCTTGACAGTTAAAATTTGTCATTGTCATCATTTCCTTTTCTCTAACTGGGAAACGGATTATCAGAATTAATGAGCAATAAATGTTCCTGGAATAGGCCATATTCCGCGGTATTGGGCTGGAACTAGCTTGTAACTGAGGCTAATGCAGGGAGTCTTTTCAAATGCAAATGACAATAATCTCTTTTTAATGATATTTCCCCGCATGAGCCTCCATTGCAAGCTAGTTCCAGTCCAATACCGGGAATACGAATATGGTCTACTGTTAACAATGACTGTCACTTTGAAATAACGCTACTGCGCTTAATCGAAGCAGGGCAAAAAACTAACCAACGGATTGGCATTTTACACCAAACAGAAGGTTACAAATCATAACTGAGCAACTTTTTCACAGTACTTCTTACAATTGCTGTCTCTTTCTAAGAAACCCTCGATACCTTTTAATGATCTTAATCAATGAACTGGATCAGTAAGCTTCACTTGTTGATTCTCGTTCCATCGAACCAAATCTTCCTGCCAAGCTTTACCCTGGTCTTCACTTCTTCTCCATCTATTCCCACGAACGTGATGTCGTAGTGCTTTTTCTTCAGCGGGTCCTGGACTTCTCCGGCTGTGGTCGTCGGAGTTCCATCAATATCAGGTATGCTGACTTCAATACCTTTCTTCAGCAACAAGTCGTTATTACCCTCTGTACCGACTCCATTTGGAATGTCATCCAGTTGAACGATCTGCCAAATATATTGTAAAATACACTAAAAAAATAGACCTTAAAACTATTGAAATAAAAACATGGAATACGCGAATAATTTTACATTAAATGAGTTTTGATCATGTGTAAACGGAGTAACGTATCTATGCCGCTTTACTCCCTGTTTGGGAACAGGGATGGGGTGATTATGAAGATAGAATATATATCGTTTCTGGGGGCTCTGGTACGGGGAAATCTCTACCAGTAGGACATACAGTCCTGCGTTTGTTTTAGGTTAGAATTGCAAAGCATTCTCGCCAAAAATTCTTCCCAGTACAAATGAACACACACTCACCGAAGTATCAAAAGGTAGCCAGAATATAGCGTGTCTTTTAATCCATTCATGAAAATGATTACCTGTAGGAAGTCAGGATTCTTTGTTGGAATGTGGAACAAGAATGCATCTTTCTTGTCACCGTACATGAAGTAGGAACTGGACTCTGGATATTCTTCGTCATCAAAGTGCTCGTACTGAGGAACGTCTAACACCTTCATGTTAGCTCTCATGAAAGGTTTGTTCCCGTGGGAAGGCATTCCAACGAAACATTCAAATAATTCCTCCTGATCTCCGTACTCCGATTCTCCAAAAAACACATCATGGAGTGTGGCGTTAGCCTTGCTCCTTAAGACAATTGGTTGCGGCTCGGTGCTGGTTCTCATCAGAGCATCTTGTTTCGTGGTGTACTCGTCGGCTTGTCTCTTAGAATTGAATTTGAGCGTGGCAACTGTACCATACTGCTTGGAGACGTCCTTGAAATTGCCGGCGTAATAGACGATTAGTTCACGCTCGCTATTGACGACCCCGGTGCTGACGAAGTCGTGGTGGGATTTGGGATCTGTTACCTGGCATTAGAGTTATAAAAAACAGAATGTTTATTCACACATCAGTATATATAACTAAGCGAACTGTCAATGAATTCCAAACCAGAGATTTTCTGAGTTTTCTGACGATGTGAGTCCTTCACTCTGTCTCGACAGAGTGGATAAAATGCCTGTATTTTTTTATTCCTGTTGGCTACAAAAATCTCATATCTAACAAGTGCGAGTAAAATAATTGTTTTATAAAAACGCCCTCAAATTATAGAAAACTAAAATAAAATAAAAATAAAAACGCCCCAAATGATTACACATACGCTTACCGTATTTATAGAGCATGGTATAATGCATGGGTCATATACCATGCGCGATGGCTAAGCCAATGAAAACCCTCGAATTGCATTATCCAATGATCCAGTTTTTAATAATCACGTGTACATATCTCTCCGAGCATGTTGTTTTGGCTTTTGATCCGATTAGACCATCAAAAGCATATACCACACAAGTGAATAGTGCTTTCCGCGCATTCTGATTGACTAGCTCATGATCAGAGGTGAATAGTAAGTGCTGTTTAACATCACTATCTTTTGCGATTTTTTGGAAATCGCCAGCTTTAGTTATAGGAAACATCAGTTTTGTTATACGCTACAACTTATGCTAAACTACATTTAAAAAAGGTTGGCATTACCGTTCCAATGGCACACAGAATGCTATTCCTCATAATGGCGGCCAAGTCATTCAAGAAGTCGACGGATGTTGCCCATGGATCCATGCAAGTAGTAATAACAAACTTGACAGCTGATTCATCCTTGTGCTCCAACTACAATAGAAACTAAGCTTTCAATATTAGGTGTAATTGTGCCGTGAAGTTTTATACAATAGTCGAATTATTATCCCATTTTGATTGACTCCTACTTATGATCTATTGGAGGACAAATCCACGAAAAGATGTTTCTTTTTCTTTATAAAAAAAGTGGATTCCTTGTTGCCCTGCATCTGTTCAGTAATAAATCATAGATGATGTCAAAATGTCGTAAGAACGTCAGTGATACACTCGGCTATCGCTTCGCGTGTCACTTTTCTCGCTGCTACCACATTTTGACGTCATCTGCGATCTAGTACTGAACAGACACAAGGCCAAATGGAATCTATTTGTTAAATGGTGTATGTTTGATGCTATTCTACTCATTCAAAGTGATTCGTTTTGTAAAATCTCTAAACAAATAGAAAACTAATAAAGGTAAAGGTGCATTTAGAGTTCAAATGACGCGATGGCTCAAAATACTGCTGTCGCAAATGGACACTCTAGTAAAAGAGCTATACTGTGAAAAACTAATTTATCTGGGGAGCACCTATTTTAGGCTTGCTCACCCCAAGTCTCTTCTTATAGCTCTTCAGGGCGGTGCTGTGTTTATGATGGAGCATGCTTGATGCCGTCACGATCATCGGGATTCTATGTGCAGTCATCTCTCCGGTGGAATGGCTTAGATCTTGAAAAATGGCCATATTGATCTGGTTGCAGACATCAACACTTTTATTGTCTTTCAAATTGACGCTAAAGCATGGAACTAACGTGTCTGGACCAATCTCTGTCAAGTACTCCATGGCTTCATGGTCCTATCCATTGAATACATAATTATTTAGCAATGTTTATGAAAGATCATATATCATCAATCTTCATAGCTATGTTTTTGTCCGCTATTTTGAAAATTTATTTACTCATAATTGTGTCGTTGTGTACAACTTAACCCAATAGAAGTGGTGCAGAGCCTCAAACAAACTTGTATTGTAAGTATTGTTAACTACCTCCTGGCTTCCACTTTGATCATAAAGACGAGGCAGTGAAACCTCTGGTTTAAGATGCTGTTAGCCCTTCTGTTTTTACATTTTTAAACATACCTTTGCAAGTTCTTCGTTAGTTTTTCCAATGATTCTCTCTCTCATAAACTTGATTTGTTCCTTCTGTGACATATTTTTCCATTTAGGTGGCAGAGGCTTGGTAGTTTCTATTATGAACTGATCATCGTCCTCAGGGAGCGTCAGCCAAAGACAGTACAGCATTTTAGCGGTGTAGGTGCATTCAGACAGAATTCGACCATAGCCGTTCTTGTGGAGACCAATAACCTTTTCAGAGTAAATAGAGGTTAAAATTAGTTAGCAAGATTCAATCACTCACTCTCTGCTATTTGACCTGAGTTGAATTTGGAAAGTAAAGCTAACTACAAAATAACTAACGATAATACGAACTCAAGTAATCGTGGGAACAGTAAACCTCTCACTTATCTGCTTTATTTATACTGATCGTGTAATTTATACTTGGGTCTCCTTTGTCTTCCTTCGCTTTCACTGTCACCGAACAATCTCAATCAATTTACTATTTACACAAAGAGGCACTTAAACTGTGGTCAGGTCCTTCCTTTCACTCTTGCATGACCACTTAACTGAATACGTCGATCACGACCACAACCGGACACTGACAGGAAAATAGATTGTCTTAGCCTTAACAAAAAAGAAAGGGCACTACAAATGGCTCTTACTCGGTTTGCCAGCATTACTGATGCGGCTGCTGCACCCGGCTTAGAACCTTCAATTCCGATATCTCCAAGTGTCATATCACCATGGTAATAGACCACACTTGTGGTAATCTGTAGGAAGGTATTCATCTGCTTGTCTTTATAACACAGCGCTCCTGCCGGGTATGGACAGAAGCCAGATTTGTGGGGATCGATGGTGATTGTATCACATTGGTCTAGAGCTGACAACTGGTCGTGAACATAGGAACTCAGGTACATCTGTGGGACAAAGCCTGAATCTTCTGGCGCCCGTAAGTAATGAGTCGTAGGCTGCTCACGCAGCATGCTGCAGAAATATCCTCCCCAGGCTCCGTCAGCGTGGATGCTAAAGTCGAGACCCTGCAACACACCAAGTGTCTCAACAGTCTGGGTAATATCAATTTCATGGAGATATGTTTTAAAATTAAGTGCCTGATCTGTCTTGCATGTCAAAGGAATTTGTATTTTTTTAGAATCAAATGGAATTGAAATACGTTATGCAGAAAATCTACCATTATCACGTCTCGAGTTTCAAGAGTCATCATAAAAGATACATCATTGCAACGCTCGTTAAGGGAACTGATTAACTGCATGCTGGTCTACCCTTACCTTTTTGCTAAAGTCTTTTCTTATTTTCAGGATCTCAGTGAGTGGATCAATAGCACTCTCCTCGGTGGTTCCCATTACGGCCACGACCGCAATCACAGGAATTTCTTTCTCAAGGTGCTTCTCTAGAATGTTGTTCAGTACTATGAAATTAAATGGTATTTGTGTGAGTACAACTGACGTTTTTCTAACGTGAAGAACGCGATTTAACTTTAATAGAATACCACAAAACTATACGTATTTTAACGTATTTCATTCAGCAATTTGTGTCTAGGAGCTATGTCTCGGTCCAAGTTTTGACATCTCTGTCAAATAAAATCTTATAATGGACCCGTTTAAGGAACAGTGAAATGCTCAAGTAATTTTGGATATGTGCTTTTCGTTTTGTTGACGAACACGAGATAAAATGTCAAAATACATAACTGTGGGTTTTGTAGGAGATAAATTTGACAACGTTGTGCTTGTCGTCTACGCAAGAATGAACGTATCTAGGTTGCAATTTGGTAAGGATTAGGGTTTTGTTTGGTGTACACTTTTGGCAGAGAGAACCTATCCTCAGTCAAACTCAGTTGGTTTGAAGATTAACCATCGGCTTGCCTTTCGTTCTGTTAACTTACCTTTCGCGTCCATTCGGGATTCTTCATCGACTGCCACTGGTACAAGGCTATTCTTTCCTAATCCCAAAATAGTTACTGCTTTTGTAAGGGAAATGTGAGCAGTGCTTGGTACCACGACACAAGACTTCTCTATCAGAGGATGCCGGCGACCAAATTCGGCAGCTCCAATGGATTCGTAGAGGTAATCAGACATGATGTCCATAAATTCACCGTGTTCTAATTCCGTCAGTTTCTCTACATCGGTAGGCATGGCAAGGATGGAGGCGGTTTCGAGATTCAGGAGTTCCCATTCAGAACCACTTGTAAGTTCACCTCGTTCACCTTTCTTCCCTCTTTGGGGAAAGAAAACCTAGGAGAAAAGGAAAAGAGCAAACGAAAGAGTATGTGAGGAAAATCAAGTTATAACTTAAACATATTTATTGAATTCCAGTCTATAAAACTAAAACACTCAGGACTAATCAGGTATAGATGTCGTCTAGTCAGATCACATGAAACTTTTGCGGGATATCGCACGTTATAATTGAACCACAGTGAAGAAAAACTCTTGTATGTATCCATACTGATAGTATTTATTGAACAACCATGCTCCTGAGGGTGCAAAATATATGATGTCCTAGAAATCACGAAATTGAAACTGCTGAGCACATAAATCCAAAATTGCAACGCATACTGATTCCATAGTTGGGGAAGAAGCGCTTACCACGAAAAAAGTCTCTGGGACACTGTTAGTATGATGTCACATTAGTTTACAACAGAAATTACTTTAGCAAAAAGTACTTTGGAAGGATTGATTGTAGAAAAATGAAAAATCATAAAATAGAAACTCTCTTACCTTGTAATGTTTTGCGGCAGCCAATTTCTTTTCTTTCGTTAGAGCCCTCTGTAGTGCCAAAGGAAAAAACTTGACGTTTCTTGCTGCCCAAATAGCTTCAATGTTGGCAACGGATCCCCCGGTGACCAAATGTCCCATACTCTTATCTCTGTCGTACCCCATCATGACACACAAGTCGGTCCCGACTTCCAGCTCAAACGTAGTGGTAACGGTGGAGGCCTCCGCTGCGCAGTTGTTCTGATTATACAGCAGGGCACAAATATAACCAAGGTGGGCTGGCATCGCTACATCCCAGTTGACATGGCCCTAAGTGAAAACGCAAGAAGCGCAGCTATATTTCATGTAGAGTACGTACAGTGTTCATTGAGATGTGATGGTCTAATATTTACAGGTGTCAATAGTGTCCACAATAGCATTCTAGGAGCATCAGAGAATTTCATTTTTCAACGTCAACCTCAAGGAATTCGCATTGACTCATGATAGCGTCCCGGTCTTCATTTGTTTTTTGTTTTGTTTTGTTTTGTTTCTTTTCATCACGGAATCGAAGTTTGAAGCCTTCATTGAGCTGGTGATCAAAGTGTTTAGTTACCTTGTATCGTGAGCTGTAGAATGGCACAGAATTCATCATCTTATTTTGAAGTGCTTCCATCTCTGTTTTCAACTTATCCATGGCATCTTGAAAGGCTTCTGCCTTACGAAGCTCGTCTGTCACGTAAGGAGGATCACATGGAAAATAACTGGAAAGGAGAACATTTGCTCTTATTTGGTAAGTATAATACCTTAATTACGTGTGTTTTTAATATGTTATGTGACTGCAGAAATCGCGCGCCAAAAAAAATCTCTTCATTCCAGTCGGTGGACGTTCGATAAAGCATATCCCGGAAAATTAATACATGTATGGTTGGCGCAATTTTCGCGAGCGTTTTTATTTTTATTTTATTTTAGTTGAACAATCGATTATAGCCAACTTGGAGCTACTCGCCTCGTTGGCTATCTATACCGTCTCATATCCAACAAGCACCCGTGGAATAATTGTTAAATAACACGGTAGATAGACAACGAAGTAGAGTCGTAAAGTAATTGTCACCAACTTTATAAACGGCAAAATATTGGCCAAAGAGTTAGAAGGCAAAACAGATGAACATTTATTAAAAAAAGGTATATTTTTCCATCTAATGCTTTTAGATTTTGGTTTGAATGCGAGGCAAACGCTTCCAGTTGGCGATATCATTTTTGGTGGAATTACCAGACGTGCAGTGCTTGTGACTGCTGTTTGAAGTTTTGTTCGGCTGTGCAGTGCAAACATTTTAATAATTGTTTAATCGTTCTAATAGGCACCTATCTCACAATACTCCCTACATCTTAAGAATTTTAGTACCGTTAATCTTCCGTGACAGTGCTGCATGCTTATTAAAATTTTGACGATGAAGTGGGTGTGTGTTGAAGTCTCGAGCTTCCTCCCAGGGTGGACTGAACTAATCGATAAGCGCGTAAGTGGGTTATTGGGCGGTTGCGGTTTCACCGCAAAACCATGGAAAACATTCGATATTTGGAAAATGACTCATTGATGCATGTGTCCTGTTATTTTTTGGTTTCCCTCTGGCCAATGACCCCGTGAGAAAACGTACTCAGTTATATGCCAATCATACTCTTACGAGCTCTTTACTTTACTTCTTTTTCAAGAAGAGAAAATTTTAAGCATTGAAACGCTTTCATTGCTAAAAATTAGAAAAAAATACTCACACGTGTCGACGGAATTTTATCTGTGAATCGATAGTTTGAGTCACAAGTTCGTGGAACACATCTCCATTCTCTGCCTTGGGTCCCATGAACCACGCACCAAGTGCAGCCCACGGCTTATGACGGCCATGATCACCCTTTGAGAACATGTTTCGCCGGTGGCTGTACATTGGTGCTGGTTTAGCAATGCGCTGCCTCTTCCCTCCTACTCCGGCTGCCTGTTGGGCAGTTCTTTTACGGCTCTGAAGCATATTTGCAACTGGAAAACAAAGTAATGCTCAGTTTAACTGAAACGTTTTTTAGCTGTTTCGTTAGATTGAATAGATTTCATTAATAAGGAAGTAAAATACCAACGGTACATGAAAAACAAGATGACGGTTCACGTCTCTTTTTGGAGTTGGACTGGATGGGGTGTAAATGCATGAAAGCTGAAAGGTGAAGCGAACAAAGAAATGTCGCTGATTTCTTGATCCCTGAGGTTTGTAAAAGTTGCTGCTTGTGAGAAACGGGCTGAACTTTTAGCCGGTGGCCGTTTTATTGCTTAAATATAACAGATGACTAAGATTCCAGTATCCCCACGCAGATTTTGGAGGTAATGCCGTCCTCCTTTTTTTTGTTTAGGACGGTTTGCCAACTTTGAACGATGAAACTGAATCAGCCGTTTGAGAGATCAGTTCCAAAAGAGCGCCTTCACCCTAGCCATGTTATGTGTTATGCTCGTTAAAACGAGGTATACATAGGTTTTTTTTTCAAAAATAAATAAATAAATAAATAAATAAATAAATAAATAAACGAGTCGGCATGATTTACATAAAAAAAGACATTAAGCCCGTCTGATACGTTGATCAACAAAAACATCTTTGATCTAAATTATTGTGTTAATCAATAGAACAGGAAAAGTACCATATCTGTTTGCCTGTTGCCAGAGAAAACGGTGGTTTAGTAGCAATTGTCGTTATGCACACGCAGGCTCCGACACAGTCCAATGAAGTGTGATACTGGGTGTGTTATGTTAAGAGTCTTTAATTCAACGGGCAGAGAATGGCAAAATATAATTGATACACAATGCTAGAAATATTGCAACACAAATTTTCTTTCGATACTCCCACTTGTTGCAATATCATTGCTGGTTGCAAGGGGATAATACGTTTTTTGAAATAAAGGAATTGCCAGTGCAAAAACTGACGATGATCCTTCGTTAACATTCAATTTAATATTTTGGGTTGCGCGCAGTTTAGGTTATAGAACATTACAATATCATGTCACTAAACTTTTTTATAGGCATACTGGTGACTAAGTCTTATTTCAACGTCAAAGCAATTTTTAGAGCTACTAAATTTATATCTAGGGGTACTAAATTTATATCTAGAGGTACTAAATTTATATCTGTTTACAACTTTCTAGCTTGATAGCGTCCTTCGTTTGGAAACCAGCGCATTTTGAATTTCGGAGTTATTTTATATTGCAGTGCGTGACATGAAGCTAAGATCGCGTTTGTCGAAAAATATACACTTATCTTGCCATTTTAGGAGTTAAAGTATTAGGAAAAGCGCTTGCGTAAATATGTTTGGGTTGGTTCAGATAATCAGTTGTCTAGATAGCCAAAGTTCCAGATTTTACACCATTTTTCGGCCGCCATGTTATGAGGGCTAAGGTGGGTCTCCAACATGGCGGTTCAGTATTATGCTCTATAATTGTGCACGGAACGTTTCGACGAATATCTTAACTTTGGGACAACGCACACACCTTAAACTTGGAGAGCTGTCTTCAGTCTTTATTTATCGTCTATAATATCACAATTACTTGACTTTATCCACTGAATGGTTTTTGAATTTCATTTTTTATTGCGTGACAATACACACACCCTATTGGGATCAAATATTATATTGACCATTTTATTAAAGCTGCATTTTGTATATATTCGATTAATAAATAAATAAATAAATAAATAAATAAATAGACCTTTTAAGCTTGGACGCTTTGCCTCATTTCAGGCCATGCGATGATACTCTTGAGAATTCTAGCTTTCAAATTTTTAAATACCGGCGGGTATATCAGTGAATAAATAATTTTTAGATGGATAAAAGGACAATTCTCTAAAGAATATCACTTGGTCTGTGGTCTAAGAGTGTCTATTCTTTTCAGACACAACACGTCATGTATTTGCATTTTTTTTTTAGCGATTTGCAAAGACAACTTTTGATCAACCTCCTTGTGACACGTCAGCTTTGCATTTTTTGAACGATTTGCATCAAAAAGCTCTCATCGACCATCTTGTAAACTCTTCAGTCTCCATGATATAAAGGGCGCAGTAGATAGTAACAATAATCAAATGCTTTGTACAACTGGGTACACGGGGTGGGAACTCGAGATGGTAAGTATCTGCAATGAATGAAAAGTCGTGGAGGGAGAGGAAGGGAGGCCTTGATTGTGCTTCTCTTTTCGAAGTGGTTTCGCAGTCTACTCTACTCAAATGGCGGAGCTTTATAGAGCTTTACCTAAAGTCACCAGATAAACACTTTGAAAAGAACAACTAGAATTTAAGAGCACCAAAAGCAGAGTTAATTCTGGGAGAACGTCAACAAAGCACATATACAGCTGTATGCACGTTCAGTGCCCAAAATTCCTTTTAGTCGCGACCACTGACCCTGCACGTTTTCAAGCGAAAAACATTTTGGAGGAAGTGGTCTCGCAGAAGCTATTGAAAGAGAGCCAGTGAATCTAGAGGCTCTTATCTTACCTTTCAGCTGTATAATAAACAATCCTCAGGCTTGAATTCTTGTGTTGTTCCTATTGGAATGATGTTCCCTGACGTCTGCTCGCTTCATAAGATTTTGCGCTTTGTCTGCGTTGCCTTTAAATCATCCGATCTAATTACAATACCTCAGTAGACGGTTTAATCTCATTTGTTTATAAATAGAAACTGCTATTATTCTCAAGACACAAAGGACCTTGTACGGGTGGTCGGATTATCAGCCTTGAGTTTAACCCCTGAAATAAGGGCCTCTTTGGGTGAACAGATATTTTAAATTTTTTTTCGCGTTCTTTGCTCAAAATATCGATGGCATTTACTGCAAAGTAGTCTTCCGAAAGGCAAACGTGACCGTGAAATCATACATCGTAAACAAGAAAATAATACAAGTTGGCCTTTGACTTGACGCGCCTTATGCTGTGTTTACATTTGAGCTTTTACCAAGGTAAAGTTACTAAGGTGAAGTTACTTAACCTTGGTACATTCGTTCAGTGTTTATACCGGCTCAAATAACTCAAGTTAATCTTCAACATTCGCGCGCGCTGCATTAACAACGTCATGAAATCGAACTTGCACGAGGATCCCACCGCAGTGGAACAGGAGCAAATTGAGTTGCCATCATTTTCATAGGTGAGGACCGCATTCCATAATATTGCGGCGAAAATTCAGTTGCTTGATCATACCCAGAGTAAGCATTGTTATATGCGTAGAAACGTGGATACTTTGTGTAGGCAGCATCCTCCCAGGTGCCAAAATACATCCACAATAATTACACAACAGAGGATCAAAGTTTGTCTCGAGAAAGTTGTAAATAATACTGAGAATGAAAAATACAATGCTTTCTTTTACGCGACGGATTGTTCGCCGTAAGAAGATCGATCCAATTTTTCAATGTTATTTGCCAAGATTGTCAAAACTGGAAAAGAAACGTTTTGTCGCACAATCTGCTCACCGCGGGAAATGAAATATTACGCCGCCACAAGCGGATGTATCTGTCATCTTGACCTTGGTTACCAACTGTAACCATGCCTGATCACAGGGTAATTACAACTTTTACCTCGGTTAAATTTCTTTTGTCTTTTGCGGCATTTACCAAAGTATCAGTTGGCGTTTACGCACGGAAAATGTTTACCTACGTAAGTAAACTCTGATACCTCGGTAAACCGTTCAAGTCTAAACACAGCATTAGTTAGGTCCTTTTACACGCCTTACCATTATCACGAGTGACTGACAAAGGGAGCTTGGTGCATACCATTGGGCAAGCAATTGTCTGTTGTTGTTGTTTTTTTTGCAATGTAGATAAAGAAAAAAAAGACTAAACAACTTTGGGCGCGACGTGACTACATGATCTACATGAAATTATCCCTGGGCCATTGAAGATGGTCCTGAAGGTAGGGTGGAGGTATAAATTTCTTTTATCAGCCCAAAAAATTTTGCCCAGAACCCATTTCCAAGCTATTTTAGTCCCAGTGACCAAAATTCCTTTATCCCAGTAAAGAAAAAAAAAAAAAAAAATTGGACAATCCCTAGACTACTAGTAGTCCCTCTTTCGCTTAGTCCGTTGTGCGTTACGCGAAAGAAAACTGCGAGAAAAAAATGGCCGCGCGAAATCCTACTGCCTAGGGAGTTTACCCTTTCACGGCCGAGTAATTTTTCGGTGTAGGATTTCTTATCTTGATGTCCTCTTATCATCGCCTGTTGTCAATAACGCGGGAGATATTCTGAGTAAAATCGTTCTTCTCTTAAAGTAGCGAGACAAAAACATGCCGCGAAAAGTATATCTTCGTTCAGTGTTCGTTCAGCGAAACTGCGAAAGACGTTTTAAAAAGAAGACGAGGAGGGAGGCATCTTGCAACGATTTTTGCGAAAATTTCAAATGCAGAGTTTCAACTGAAAATTTACATTATGTATGTGACATGTATTTGACACAGGAGGTCATCCAACTGCGGTGAAATGTTTGCCGAAAGCAGCGGAAAGTTTCAGGTGAATGTCCAGTTTCAAATGAATTAAAAGTCCGATTCGACCTTTCAAATGGACGGCAGAAAGGCCAAGTTCAGTGAATTCGTATTCACTGAATTGTTCTTGGACGATGCTGTTGAGGGGCTAAAGTCGCATTCGGGTTCAAAGCGGAAAGCTTTGCCAAACAAAACACTTGATAAATTAAATCTTTTCAAAGCCTGTTGGCAGAATCGCAAGAGCATCACGGCTAGCGAAGTGCGATTCCAACGCCCTAAGGGCCCGGACGCACTGGGCAAATTTTTGTTTATTTTGCGAAAAAATCTGTCATCAATTCCCTGAGACAAGTGCGTCCGGTGATTTTTAGATCTACCAAATTTTGTCAAGGCTTACCAAACTTCAAAGACGCCGTCGTCCTGCCTCGGAGCAGGACAAATTTTTTGTCAGGCGTGAAACCTGACAGATTTGTCAATTTACACGCCATGATTTGAAGGAAAATGTCAATCAAGAAAATTTGATCTCTATTTTTAGTCGGAGTATTTCAGTTCGAAGCCCGCCAAAATTAAATTTATATTTGCGCGGCAATCAAACGATAAACATGGAAGATTCGTACCTCGGTATGCTCCATGACGATCCGTTCGCACAGTACAACTATTACGGTTCCCAAGTCTACGTTAACGTTCCAGCTGCATCTCCAGGACCAAGCTCTGCTCAATTTGTACATCCGTATGTCCACCCGAGTCAGCCGAGTACAAGTACAAGTGAAAGTTTCACGACTACATGTAATCAAATTGAAAGCAGCCAAGCTGAGGATTCAAGAGCAGACGAGAGCAGAAAAAGGGGCAAAGGTTCAAAGAAACAAGCGGCAAAGTACGACTCGTTTGAGCCAGAGGAAGAGCGGTGATTGTGATTGACACTTGTGGTTAACAAATATTTTGCTGTGATTCAGTGCGCCCACGCTTGACAAATTAAAAAGTTGGCAGAGACAAATTTTGTCGAGATTTTTGGAAGGGCCAAACAAATTTTGTCAGTCCAGTGCGTCCGGACCCTTAGGCTCCGGTTCCAAAGCTTTCTATTGTCGGAAAGCGATATAAACAGCAATTCATTCCTACAAGGCGTCACACGTATCTCGGATGTTGATAATGTCAACGCTCCTAACATAAGCCAATCATATTTTTGCGTTGTGAGAGCAATGCATAATTCAAACTCCCTTGGCTTAGACTGTAGTCCCTCCTTTCGTGCGCTCCTCGCCCCTAGTATTTCGAGCGGCCACTTTTTCTCACAGTCTTCTTTCGCGTCACGCATGACGGACTAAGCGAAAGAGGGACTACTCGTAGTCTAGAGAATCCCAGTTTTCATTTTCCCTCTTTAGGCTTTTCAACGGACTTTAGCGTTGCATTCATCTCCAGAATGACGACAGAGGGTCCACAATAGGGTTCTCAATTCCTGCTTTCCTACCCATTTTTTCCTGTTAATCCCGCATCCCGCCATCCGCCATCCCGCCATCCCACCCTTTTTTGCCTGGAAATCCCAATCCCGCCCACTTTTTAAAGACGTTTCTGCGTTAATTATTAATTTGTTAAATTAATAATTAATTTAATTATCAACACAGAAACTTTTTAAAAATCAAAACCGTATAAAAGATTACAAAAGAATTCAATGGGTAGCAGATAAATAAGCCAAATGATTATAACGTTTCTTTCAGTAAACGGTTCACTGTTTTGTTTTCTTTTGTCCACGTATCAGTGAAAGAAAAAGATTGTTCATTACCATATTTAAGAGATGGCCCGTAGATACACTTGACAGCTTCTTTCAAAGTTTCGGCGTCTTCCCTTTCCTTGAGGTCTGGGCTCAGAACTTTTCTTTCCGGAAGAAGGCATTCCTGCTCGCGCATCCTTTGCGTAATATATGGTGACGCAATTCGTAACTCGCATACTTCGTACGGTGAAACACTATCACCGCCATCCAGTGTGGTCATCCTGGTCAAAACAAACCAAATGCTCTGGAAAAGGTCGAAAGACTAGAAAAACTAGAAAGGATCGAGGGCCCAAGATTACAGACGCAAGCGTCGAAAATGTCGGAAATGGACAGATGTCATTGATGTCAGAGGTCAACACAAATGATCGCAATCAGTAGAAATAGGCCTCAAAGACCTCATACAGTCTCATGGTACTAAGGTAGTCAAGCGATAATGGATACGTTTGACAGAATCTGACAGGGTACAGAGCTGTTGCTATTCATTACTTGAAACCTGACACAGCTATACGCACGTTTCTGCCAGCTTGTGGTTTTTGCGCTGGTCAATAACAATTTATGAGGTCATGTAAGAATTGAAATCCCGTATCCCGCTAAGTTCTCCTTACGAATCCCGCATCCCAACCCTATAAAAACACGAAATCCCGCTCCTGCTCGTAATTGTAATTCCCGCTTCCCGCCCCTGTTTTCAGCTCAAATCCCAAATATCACGGCGAAAAAAAAGCCAAATCCCGCATCCCGCCAAACCTATTGGAGACCCTCACGACATGCAATAGCGATTTACACATGTATGGTGTAGTTCTCAATAATACGCATGAGCAATATAACTTATTAGGATAGGTATGCATATATTTTGGAATGCTTCCCACTTTGAGAAACGGAAAACAATTTCATAGTTGAATACCATGTGACCTCGAAGTAGCACGAATGGGAGCGCAAAACGCCGGTAAGTGCTTCAACGAAGATTTCTCAAACTCTACTTGGACCATGACTGTCGGCATTTTGAAAATATGGACAAGGGATGTTTTAAATCTTAGGGTTGAGCTCCCACGATAGGGAATTTAAAAACAAATCAGTACGAAGGCATGCCTTTAAGCTCAGATCAACTTTAAAAACCATGTTTTATTAAACTCAATTAAAGTGGACCTCGTAGCTAGAGGGAGATTGATTATAACCCTTTAAATCCTTTGGATCTGTCCACTTCTGTTCATTGGCCTTCACACATTTCACATCAAACTAGGCTGAGAGTATTATTATGTATCACAGAAGTTAGCCAAGTGACCGTTTCGTTGTCCGTTCGCTTGGTCACATGACTTGTTGTCGGACTATGTATTTTGAGAAAACTTCAATGCTTTATGTGCCAATTTAATTAGTTGAACAGTGTTCTACAATTAGTATTAGTGTAGAAAATATTTAACGGACAGAGTTTTTTTTTCCCGATTTACAAAATTTGCTTCTAATAACTTAAAGGTGCAATACTCAGGCAAAGAGTGTTCTGCGTTCTTATGGAATTAAATTAGACATGTCTTTTGAACAGAGGCTTGGGCATCAGTCTTGATTTTAGTACTGGTCTTGGAACTCCAAATTTCTTTGCTTGAGCCTTGAATTTCAAGGCCATCATCCTCTTCTTTGCCAAATCAAATGAACCTGTGAATTCAAATAAACTACAATCAGGGAATCAACAAAAACAACCACAAGAAGAGCAAGGATAATTTTTTTACTCACCCTTATAAAGGTCGGGAAGAAAAGAGACAACAAAAACCGAAACAAAAAAAAAACAAAAAACAAAAACCGAAACAAAACAAAAAAAAAAACAATATATATATATATATATATATATATATATATATATATATATATACTTCTTGAACTTGAACAGAATAAATTTATAGAGCGCTCGACTCTGAGAGGAGCAGTGTAGATAATAAACAATGGTAGCAAGACTTCAATTCATCGTTTTATTGCGACAACGCTGTTTCGTATGGTCAAAGGATGACCACACTCATCAGGCAATATCAACGAATGACCGTTAAATTTCACAAACTGGCAATTAAAAGCTAACTTTAGGTTGCTATGAGATATAAAAACAGTTGCTATGATATGGAAAAACAGATGCTATATAACATTGAAAAATCTCGTGTTGCTAAAAGATTGCGTTACTTGCTCACAAAGTTCTTGACTAGGTATCTGTTTCTGTGGGGGCACGCACTTGCTAGTTCGTTTCGCTTGTTCAAAGTACACAAACTCTTCTTACAGATGATCACGAATTTTTCAAAAAGACATAAATTACATTTGTTAGTAATGTTGCTATAAGGTCTGCACTGCTTAATGATTCTCCACTTGATGGTAAAAGGTTTGTTGTTGTCTTTGAGTGTCCAAATATGTTTAGATAGCTCAGTTTCGTTTCTCTTGTTTTGGTGTCGAAAGGATGCTGTGTGATTCCTGTAGCGCTCGTTAAAATTTGTGGCGAGGCCCACGTATGATTCTGATGACGTTTGTGTTGTGATTGTGGCTTGGTAAACTACATTTTGTGTGAGGCATTTTCCGTCCAGCGGGCATTGATCCTTTTTTCTGCAGTTGCATTCTTTGGCGTTTGTTTGTGTTTGCGAAAGCAGTACTATCAGATTACCACCAGTCGCAAACACAAACAAACGCCAAAGAATGCAACTGCAGAAAAAAGGATCAATGCCCGCTGGACGGAAAATGCCTCACACAAAATGTAGTTTACCAAGCCACAATCACAACACAAACGTCATCAGAATCATATGTGGGCCTCGCCACAAATTTTAACGAGCGCTACAGGAATCACACAGCATCCTTTCGACACCAAAACAAGAGAAACGAAACTGAGCTATCTAAACATATTTGGACACTCAAAGACAACAACAAACCTTTTACCATCAAGTGGAGAATCATTAAGCAGTGCAGACCTTATAGCAACATTACTAACAAATGTAATTTATGTCTTTTTGAAAAATTCGTGATCATCTGTAAGAAGAGTTTGTGTACTTTGAACAAGCGAAACGAACTAGCAAGTGCGTGCCCCCACAGAAACAGATACCTAGTCAAGAACTTTGTGAGCAAGTAACGCAATCTTTTAGCAACACGAGATTTTTCAATGTTATATAGCATCTGTTTTTCCATATCATAGCAACTGTTTTTATATCTCATAGCAATCTAAAGTTAGCTTTTAATTGCCAGTTTGTGAAATTTAACGGTCATTCGTTGATATTGCCTGATGAGTGTGGTCATCCTTTGACCATACGAAACAGCGTTGTCGCAATAAAACGATGAATTGAAGTCTTGCTACCATTGTTTATTATATATATATATATATATATATATATATACAAACCTCTAACTGGGTTCGAGAGCCGTACTGTAAGTTACGGAGCAAGTTTTTTTCCCCATCGATTTATGGTCTAAGCGCGAAGCGCGCGGGCCATAAATCGAAGGGGAAAAACGAGGATCCGTGAGTTACATTACGGACCGAGAAGCCCAGGTTAGTAAGATATTTATTATATCTCTAATGTGTGTCTGACGGGCTCAAGAACGATTTCTATTCACGCGGAACGGCTTCAAATTTCTGACGCACTTCGGAAGCAAAACGACTCAATTTGAAATCGTTGTTATGTGACTGTTAAGTCGTTAGCAGGTTTTAATACACAATTTCATAAGTAAAAGAAAGTTTTAAACTTTTAATTGCTAAAAAGGTAAGAACACTTGGCGATAAATCACGAAATATTTTGGCAACAAAAACGTCTTTAAATTTTAGCGGGCCGTATAGTAGATTACTGCCCGCTAAATTGACCAATCACAGCGCGCGTACTAATTAAGAGATATAATAATTGTTTTTATTATTTTCATTTATACGCGGGAAAATGTCGGTTTTTTTAAAGTATTTGTTGCAAATTACTTAAGTTCTTCCCGGTATTTTTTATTTATTTATCTATTCTTTGTAGTGAGATCCACTACTCTCTCTGGGAGAGGTTATTATTTCTATTGCAATTATCATGTCCTATCATATCATAGCACACCATAAAACCAGAACACCGTAAATGATCAGAGCATTTTTTAATGTCGAGATAATGATCCACGAGCATGACTTTTCTAGCGTAGCTGTTGCTTGGTCAGAATTGCTCGTCAAAAGCTGCATGCTACTACAGCGATGGAATCTGTTGATCTGACAGTTACTCGGAAAACTGTCAGTGATAAAGTTTGAATTATTATGTACTCACCGTCGGGTGCCATTGGTTGGCCTGGGTCATTATAAGCAGGTGCTTGATTCATCTCTGGTGGAAAGGGGGGTTGAGGGGCATTACTGTTGATGGTCTGAGGTACATCCTGCTGTTGAGGTCCCAAGGGCGATGGCTGCTGAGGGAGGAAATCGGTCTGTTGCTGAGGCAACGGTTCCGGTGCCTGAAACAAGAGTCAAGTAATGCATTGCGATTCAATCACGAGAATATATTTCTCCCTCAATCACTAGGTTACCGTTGGCTTAATTCAGTGAAAGCCAGGATGGAAGATCAATGCAGTCTTGGTCAGACTAAACCTTCCGCTCATCAATTGCTTTTGGAGGCGAAATTCTCCGCTTCATCTCCAAGGCGTTCGTAGTGCATTGTGTGTTAGGTAGCTTTATTTATAAAGGACGCGTCAATGCTATTAGTGTTACTTCATGTAACTGTTTGTTTAAGACCGCCAGGCAGTGACATTTCTTACTTTTCACTCTTCATCAAGTGGATTATCGTTCATCCCCCGTGGTTAGCTAAACAAATAACACGTATCGCAAACAATACTCAACTGTAAAAGCTTGGGGATCAGCAAAATCCGCTTGCATTAGAGGCACTCCTGGCTGGGGTATTCCGGCAGCTGGTTGAGGGGCAAAGCCAGGCGTTTGATGAGGGACCATTCCTTGTGGGTGAGGGGGGAAGCCAGGCGTTTGAGGAGGGACCATTCCTTGTGGACCATAGCCGAATGGCTGTTGGTAAGGCAGTTGTCCTGCTTGGGCATACCCTGCTGCTTGTGGCTTAGGGAGAGGTGGAGGCGGATTGTAAGGAGGCTTGCCCGGCTGTAGTCTTCCCATCGGGGGAATATGCGGAACAAATTTTTTTGGAGGATGTATTCCAGCAAGAAGTTTAGCTTTTGCTTCTGCGGCACTCTGAGCCAGGGAGTTTATAGAGTGCATACCAAAGCCATCGGTCCCCATTAGGGGTGGTTGAGGGTATCCCTGAGGACCGTAAGGAACTGGTGCTGGAGGAAATCCACCGTAAGCTGCTGGGGCGGGAGGAGGAATGGGGAGAGCTGGTGGGGAATATGGTGTAGCCAGTCCACAGGGAGAAACACCAACACATCCTGATGTACAAAAACAGAATGAATATTTAATAAACACATGAAAAAATGAGAACATTGCCCCAGCACATCCTGATGATCGGAAATGTTCCCAATACTGCCTCTCCTCTTTACTTCAATATATAATATCTTAATTGGCTGCCTGGCTCCACCAGCCTTTATTATGCTTATGGTTATCCCAAGCAGCCAGTACTGTATATATTTATTTCCTTCAAAATGTCTTTAAATCTGCAAGAAAGAGTGCAAATTATGATTGTTGTTGTTGTTTCCGACAGACAAGCTTATTTTACTTTATTTTAAGGGGAACAGGGATAGCACAATGGCGAGGGCGCTCGCCTCCCACCAATGTGGTCCGGGCTCGAAACTGGACCTTGTGTCGGTTTGGGGAGTTTGTTCTCGCCTTGCTCCGAGGGTTTCTCTCCAGGTCTCCGGTTTTCCTCCCTCCACAAAAACCAACACTTACAGATTCCAATTCGACGTGGAAACACTGGACAAGGGGCCTCTCAGTGGGAATTGCCGCGGCACATATAGTTTGCTTATTTTGTATATACATATTTTTTTAATTTTTATTTTAGATCTACTGTTAAAAGACCAACAAATGATAATGAACAATCATAAAGCGTAACTATGATACTTCAAGAGTGGAAGGGGCGGTACGTATAGCTCTTCGCACCTCATGCTTAAGAAATAAATGACATTACCTACAGATCCTGGCTTTTTATCAATAATACCTGCAAGACAAAGATGAAAGAAATCAGGTACATGGGGATAGCATAGAAGGACAGACGTAAGTTTACCTAATTTGACTGCGTTGCTATAGTAACTTACTTGCTGGAATGTCGAATCTGTTTGGGATAAAGTTTCGGCTGTCTCCTGGAAGCTGGCCTCCTGCGCCTGGTGGAACCGGTGGGTACCGTGGAGCTTGATGTTGTTTATAATTAAACAAAAAAACATAAATATTATTATTGTTAATAGCAATGAATAAAGCCATACAATACGTAAAAGGGTTTCTCATGTTGTCTGATGACTTTCTTAGTTTTAACGCCTTTTAGGTAGGCGTTGCTATATTCAACAGGCATTCATGATTCCAACACTCTCGCACATGTTTGTAATTGAAAATACAGATAAATGGGCCGAAGTGAACCTGACAAAATAGTGTACAAGTGACGAAAACGTGGTACACATACATGTGGTTGCAAGGGGGCTAGTTGCTCTTTATTAAATTTATCTATTACGAGAGTTCGAGTCTTTTTTTTATCTATAAATTTCTTTTACTCATGTTCATTAGCTTGAAAGTTTGTAGCACTATGCTCACAGTGAACAACACGTATAATAAACGTTTTGAACTTTGTTTGAAGGAGGTTATTTATAGTAAATCTAGATTTATACCAAAGGCAGCCAATTTATTTACATAACTGGACGGATTGTTGAACGCATAACGTACATCGCCGCTTTGTTTGTTCTTACCTTTCTTAGGACTAAATCGATTTGGGACAAAGTTGCGAGCTTGTGCATTAAACTGAAGTGGACTGCGAAGCTTGTATTGTGCCTGTGGATCTGAGACAAAACGAGATGTGGCATTGTCATGCTTCCGCTTATAATCTTTCAATACAGAGAGAATGGACCACCTCAGACTGTAAAGCTATGAGGCCTCCATAACTCCGATACCCACACCCAACTTGAAAAGGGGCGCAATTTAAAATGTGCAGTATATTCTCAAGTTAAAGAGTTATTTTAATCGATAAGTCATTGTTTCTGCCTCCGTTAGGGCGGAGTTCGAAGAAAAGAAACGAACCTTCAAATTCATTACCAGCCATGCGCGTTCATCGATTCATTTGCTTTAAGGATCCTTTAGAATGCATCCATAAATTCTTCTCACTTTAAAATCACTGCAGTGTACATGAACAGTAGCAGGTGCCGTATATGTTAGCGGTCACCATTAATCACTGATTTTGGCATTACTGCCAAAAGCCAAATGCACACGTTGATGGATTTGGCGAATTATTCTGTTAGATATAACTGAATGGGTGGAATTTCAAATTGTAACATCGGCAATATTAGATGCCCCAGTACTGGGCGTCGTTTTTTCTGAACGGTATCGCAATGCACCACAATAATGCTAACATTTATTTTGATAATTGCTGGTCAGTTGCCGATCCGGGGTGTAAATCATAAAGGTAGTTTCACTTATAAAAGAAGGTAAATTTACTTTCGTTTGAAATGCATGGTTCGCTGATCAATTTACTACACAAACCAAAAAATAAATAAGCCATGACAAAAGATACCCTACGTACCTGCCATGGAAATCACCCCCAGTGATAAGCAGACCACCAGTGGTACGAGCAAACGTCCTTCCATTATTCGCTTTATTTCGTGCACTCGAGAGTTTGATTTCACGAAAATTCAATCTCCAAAGCCAGAAGTACTGCACTTTTACCTCTCGCACATCAAAAATCTCTGAGGTAACTGCTTTGAATAGGTAATGATAGAATGTGACAGCAAAGACTTGTTGTGCGAAGTGATTCAAAACAATCATATCACGGGTACCAGGTGTCTGGTGAAAGGAAAACATTTATCATATTGATGGCCCTTATTGGATCAAGACATTTGACAGAAAAAAAACATTCGCTCGTATTATAACGTAAATTTCTGAAACAATCCTTGGGTTGGTATTTCGTTGTCATTTTGAACATCATGTTATATCCAAATGCGACTATTTCCTGATGACTTCCATGAAAGGCAATAACGTTCAGTTATTGAATCGATGATTACATAGCGAGACTTTGGTCAGAAGTTATCAATTACTGAAGATGGAAAGCGGTTAAAGGAAAGAGCAAGAAAACAATCGTGCTGCTTTGGGACTGGCGTATTCAGTTTGTATGATGAGGATCTTTTCAGTGTGTTACAAGCCAGGCTGATCATGGTTGGATACAAATATTCCAATAGATCTTATTCACGATAGCAGCCGTGTTGGCGGGCATATTGGTTTCAAAATTATAATGCAAATTAGCCAAGTGGTCTGCGAGGAGGCAACAATTGGAAGAAAAATACTCTCCGTAAATCGTATTACCCTATTTTCCAGTATATTCCAAAATTGTGCTCGAGCGTCAGATAATAGAGATCTATTTATTTTATTATTTATTACTGAAGTCACGGTTATGCTCCCTCAGAAATCTCGTGATTACTTCGCATGTTTGACAACTGGAAAACAATTATGGCGGCTATTGAGGATAAAGGCCACACGGCTGAATTTTTGACATTAAAAAACTCACAAGTATAGTAATGGAAAATAGTATCATTTTTGCGCAGTTTTTCGTAACTAAAAGCCTTTCAAACGTAAAGTTTTTTTTGTTATATAATTAGATGTCATAAGAGACAAGTAAGTTCACATTCATCTCTCAGTTTTAGAATGAGCTCTTTTAAGGACCAAATGAATTTTGAATCTTCATGTTGCTCTCCTTTAGGAGAGTAATTCAAATTTTCCCGGAGAGCATCCCTGTTCCGGCCTTAACGTAGTGATTGGGAATTCCAGAAGGGTTTATTCTTCAGTAAAATGACGTTCTTTGATCATGCTGAATTAGACGTCAATAACTAAATAACCCCATAACCGCATTTATTGTTCAGAAATTAATAGAACTACTGAATAAAACTTGCAGGTAAATACGATACAGTGCTAAATAGAATATACCATCATCAAAACTCTACAGGATTTCTATCCAGGCAGACAACACCTGGTTTTACACTTTTAACTGACCTTCAGAAACTCTCGCCTCCTATAATCGCCACGGACATGTTACAATACTACTACTACTACTACTACTACTACTACTACTACTACTACTACTACTACTACTACTACTACTACTACTACTACTACTACTACTACTACTACTACTACTACTACTACTACTACTACTACTACTAATAATAATAATAATAACTTTATTTAAGTGTCAGGGTAAGTATTTAGCTTACAGAAGCTAATTGGGGACACTACTACGCTACAATAGATTAAGATTATAATGTAATAAACGTAATGATCTTTGACTGTGAAACACTACAGTAGTATCATTCTCAGCTATTTCGACTATTTCGCGTGCAGCAAAAACGCTCCATGTGAAAGTTCAAATTACACTCAGAAATTGTTCTCACCCTACCTAGACACAAAGCCTACTGGCGACAGAAATGCTTTTTAAAGCATCAATGATGTATCAGTAAGATTATTATGCTTGACAAAATCTTCACTACTTGTTCAACAATTCGCCATCAAACCAAATCTTCTTCTGCACCACAACACCAGTCGTAATTTCCTCCCCCTGGATTCCAACAAAATGTAGGTCGTAACTATGCTCTGTCAGGGGGTCCACAATTTTCCCTCCTTGCTCAGTTGGTGATCCAGGAACTCCGAGCAGCTCAGCATCCACGCCTTGCTTGAGAATCACAGCTGCCTCTGTAGGCTCACCCAATCCTTGAGGGCGTTTTGTCAGTTTAACAATCTATACAGCAAAGCAAACAATTGTTTCACTATTAGCGGATGGTAGTAGTAAACAACACTAGGCTCTTTTATATAATGAGTCAAATTATTCCCGCATTTTGATTGGTTTTCACCTAATATCTATACAGACACATAGATGAGGTCAATATAACAACAATTTCCTTCTGTGTTTTAAAATGGAGGAAGGTCTTCAGAATTTAGACAATATTTTACGTGGCTGGCAAAAAAGTCTTATGGAGGCTGTGAACAGGTACGAGAAGCAAGAAGAAGAATGAAAAGGCCGTTTTTTAGAAAATGACTCTGAATTATTCAAATACAATGTTTGTAATCCGTGTTAATCTTCTCCATTCTTAGCCATCCTTGTTCTTTTCTGGTTTATTATTATCTCTTTGGTGTTTATATATGCATTTAAGGTGATATTTTCGGGTTTCTTTAAATTTAAAAGCAATTTCTTACGTGGCCCAAATAATGCAAGCAGAATGCCACGACTGGGCTTCTTTAAACATTTTTCTATTCAAGTTCAGCTCGTAAAGAACGGCGCTTTGTTTTTCAACTGAAAGCAGACCATGTCGTCGACGTCTCGAAGCCGTCGCCGGTGTATATCGGTTTCCGTCTGTTGAAAAAGTCGCTATAGTTTCTCAGGTGCTCCCAAAGTTTTCTTGTGTTGGACATTACTATCGTTTATACCCTCATCGACCAAAGCTCTTAACCTATGAGCACGCCGAAGTTTTGCTCATTTTTGTTCGCACATCGGCCTACCTGCAAGTAATCCGGGTCCTTTGTTGGAGTGTGGAACAAGTAAGCATTGCCCACGTCACCGTACATGAAGTATGTGGCATTCTCAGGGTACAGATCATCAGCTTTATCAAAGTGATCATAGCGCGGTACATCAACAATCTTCATGTCAGCTGTCATGAACGGTGCGCCACTGTCAAGGCCAACGAAGAAGTCAAACTTCACGCTGAGTTGTTCCTCCCCTGAATCGTTAAACAGTAGGTCATGAAGCCTCTTTGGTTCATTCTGTAGATTTCGTAACACTATCGGTGTCGACTCGCTACCAGACTTCTCCACGGTGGTATTGAAAGTTGCCACATCGTCGTCCGACAGGAACCTGAACCTAGCAACAGCGAAGTACTCGCGCACAGTTTGTTTGAAGTTTCCCGCATAACATACAAAGATGTCTTTCTCTGCGTTCACCCTGTCTGTGCTTACGAAGCTGTGGACGTCAGGTGCGTCTGTGACCTGTTGAAGAAGGTTCATTTAAAAAAAAAGAAAAAACACAAAATAAATACTCCTATGGGGAAACTAAATGACTGACGTATTTTCTTCTTTTATTTGAAATATCTGATCACAAGTTTGACTAGAAATACCAAAATTACCAAGTAAATTATGATAAAGATTAATAAAATTTGAAAACAAAAAAACTCATTTTTCCTTCAAGCATAATTGAGATTTATGTCCGAACGTTTTTCAGAACGTTTTTCAGTTTTTTTCTTCCTTTTCTACTGATATGCTGCTGAAATTGTTGAAAACGATTTTTTACTACGTCTATGTGAGTATTTAACGATGAAAGTCTGCAGACTTCGACAGTTTTCATGTCATTATACCTGTCTCATAGTTTATTACTTACAGTTCCAATGGCATTCAGGATTGCATTTCTCATGATGCCGGCTAAATCGTCCATGAATTCCATGGAGGAGGACCACGGGTCCAAGCAAGTAGTTATTATGTACTTCACTCCATCTTTGTTCTTTGGGTTCAGCTGTCATGGGTGACAAAAACAAAACGAGGAAACTGATCAGGCGAAAGCTGGCTCTCGATCCGTGACTCGTCGAGAAGCTAGGCCCGTGTTTGAAAATTTTTGAGACTGAGAATACCTATAGTCGAGATCTCGTATTTCTAGATCGGATCAATAAGAACATCTGAGACACTTGATTTTGTAGACACCATTCTCCACCATTCAATTGTGTGATCTGGGGATATTATGGCCTCAAGGTAATTTATTTGCTGTTCCGTGGGAACTTTATTATTAATTTCTGATAGAAAACAGTCATCAAAAGGAACAGAGAGGACATACAATCGAACGTTTACTTTAGGGATTTACTAACGGCCACTTCCCCACAACGGCCACCTCTCCATAGCAGCCACATTTTCGTCCAACTTGAGAGATTTGCTCTTATTCTAGCCTTCCAACAATGTATGGCTACCTCAGTCTCCAAAATGGCTAATAAACTCTGTTCCCAGGGTAGCCGTTGTAGAGAGGTTCGACTGTATTTGATTTTCCTTACCCCAAGCCTTTTCTTGAAGTGCTCCAATGCAGAGCTGTACTGGTGATCTTTCATCGTAGAGGACGTCACAATCATAGGCATTCGCTGTTCAGATTCGTCGGCAGAGTCGTGACAGAGATCGTTGAAAATTGCAGTATTAACGGCATTGCATACATTAACATCTTCATTCCCACTGATATTGACCGAGAAGCATGGGATCAAAGTGTCTGGACCAATCTTCCGTAAAACGGCCATTGCATGCTCGTCCTTGAGACAAGAACAAAAACTCGGGTTTTAGTTTCTTTCGAATCAAAATTGCTGTTTAAAAAAAGATAAAGTTTGTAGTTTGTATCTACTAGCCTTAATGGCTTATCAGTCCGATGCTTAACTCCGGTCTCGATAAAATTAATCTACCAGGAAAATTTATACCTCATTAGCTTGCATGGACGCTAGTCCATCCCTGTACGTCCTCCCTCGCCCTACCTCCGAATTTTTTTGTTAGGTTGCAACAAATGCACTTGCATAACGGTTTCTACCCCTGGGTGGTATGAGTCAAAAGTGAGAAGATTAAAATAAGGCTAATATACAATAATTTGTTTATAGTCTTTCTATTTTCTACGATCGTTGATGACGTATAAATATAGAACCGCTGGGAATGAATGCATCGCGCTCGTTCCCTCGTGCTCGCTCCGTTGGCTTGCCTTTGACCAAGGAGAACCAATTTTGGACAGACTACCAATAATCTAATAATACAGTGTAAGCACCTTTGAGAGTTCCTCGTTGGTTTTTCCCAGTATGTTCTCTTTTATGAAGGTTTTGTAGTCAACATCCTCCCCAGGTACCTTTCGTTGTGGTAGCGGCTTGGTGGTTTCAAGAACAAAATTGTCAAAGTCCTCTGCCATGCACACCCAATAGCAGTACAGGATCTTCGAGGTGAACATGCACTCCGATAAAATACGGCCGTACCCGTTCTTGTGGAGACCAATCACCTGACGGAAACAGAAAAGAAACAGAAACATCGGTTAAAGAAAGGACTTGATCTCAATCGTACAAGATGCACCTTTCCCACCAAGGGTTTAAATTAACAGTTAGATCAAGGAGTCTTAAGTTAAAAGTTGCGTCAAAGCACATGGACAAGCTGCCGAATTGCAAATTACAACTTTGTTTCTCAATCGTGGTTTTGGCACCCGCTTCTTTCGCTGGGACCTATAAAAGCGCTACGTCCCAGTTGGATGAGTAGACTCTTAAATAACACTCATGACACCTGGACGGCGATCCCTAATTACTACTTCGATAAACATGGCGGGCTCCTTTTTCTTCTAAACTGTAATTACAGTGTCGAGAAATTAGACAGAAAAATCCCTCTCTTTTATCGAGAACTCCTTGATCACTTTCAAGAACTGCGTAGCAATTACGAAGATCCCTTGAAACGCGAATTCATTTTGTGGAACAACAGAGATATAACTATAGAAAACAAATCGGTATTTTGGAAGCGTGGCGGGATAGTAATGTTCTTTTTGTGCAAGACTTGCTGAACAATCAAGGTAATTATCTTTCACCACAAGAATTCAGCGATAAATATAACATCAAAGTTAACTTTCTGCAATACTACCAAATCACCTCAGCTATTCCCGCTTATTTCAAAAGTTACGCATCAATTCATATGGACCTTAGAGATCTGAATTCAATTTGCGAAAACTTCGATTTCCAACTATCTAAAGATATCACTCTCAATTTAAAGAAAACTTTCTGCAAGCAGTTTTATAAACTTTTGTAGAGGAAATCAACAGAACCTACTGCTATTAAATCATGGCGGAAAATTGTCCTGAAGTTGCTGACAATTGGGTGAACTGTATCCGAAACAATTATAAAATCACTCGGGATAATAAGTTAAGACAATTTTATTTCAAGTTGTTGCACGGAATACTAGTCACTAATAAAGAACTTAATCGATTTGGAATAACTGACTGTGCCAAATGTGTTCTGTGCGGTGAAAATGACTCTATTGAACATGCATTCTTTGATTGTCAATCTCTCTTGAAATTATGTGACGAGTCTCTTCACTGGTTCAATAGTTTACACCAAATCAATGTCAACGTAACCCCGCTACAATGCTTTCTCAATTTACCAACACCAAACACCAATCTTTCTGATAACCAAACAAAGGATTTGCGTCTTCTCCTGTTATATGCAAAGCAATACCATTATGCTTGCAAAACAATGCAAAAGAAGCAAGATACTTCTGAATTCATATCTAAATTTATTATCCAGCTTGAAATAGACAAATGACTTGACGTGACTATGTTGCCCTTTCCCCCAACTATACACATATTTGCAAAGCTAGAGAGACACATTGTTTGTAATATTTACTACCGTATACATTATCGACTATTTTTCATTAGAATATTATCAGTTGTAACAACCCTCTTTTTTGCACTACTTTTGTAATTTGTTGCAATATTGTAATATGTTTTTTTTTTATCAATAAAATAAAATAAAATTAAAAAAAAAAATCGATGGAATTCCACCATGATTAGAAGTTGGAATAAGTACTGAATGAACAGTTAAACGAGTCGAGAGTACAAGAAGGTTGACTTAATCAGCTGACATCAACATCACCTTACTTGAGAGAGAATTCAGTACGAGTGTCGATAAAAATGCATGAGAGTTTGTGGTCAAACGAGATCAAGAGTTTGAGTTCTTGTCGGTAACCCTTAATGTGGGCTTACTCACTTTGTTAGCCAGCAATACTCCGCATGCGGCGGCGCCTGGCTTTGATCCCTCTATGCCAACATCACCAAGGGTGAAATCTCCGTGATAGTACACCACGTCACTTGCCACAGAAAGAAAATTGTTTAGATTCTTGTTACGGTAGCAAATTGCTCCAGCTGGATATGGGCAGAAGCCGGATTTGTGTGGATCCACAGTGATTGTGTCGCACTGGTTAAGAACCATCAGTTGTTTCTTCACGTGATTGTTCAGGAAGAGTTCAGGGACGAAGCCTTCTTCTTGAGGAGTCGGCATGGTATCACCCACTGATGGGTCACGTAACATGCAAGAGAAATATGCTCCCCACGCAGCGTCTGCGTGAATGGTGAAATTGAGCCCCTGAGGTAAAAACGAGCAAAACAACGGAATGAGAGTAAAAACATGAAAACAGCAGCAGCCACACAACAGCAAAAAGAACAACAACAGCAGGAACTGGCATTGGGCAAATGTGAACATAAAACAGCGAGAACGATTGAAAACAAGGTTGAGAAATTTCACGTTTAAACGTGCCAGTGTTAACAAATAGTGTACTCGTACCATTACCATCACTATGTCTACGACTACTACATCTACAGAAGTCATACTTTAATATACCTTCTCCTTCGTGCTAAGTTCTTTCCTTATTTCGAAGATGTCTTTCAAAGGATCAACGGCACTTTCTTCCGTTGTCCCCATGATGCTTATCACGCTGATCACGGGAATTTCATTGTTCATCTTCTCTAGCAGAATCTTCTTCAGCCCTGAATGCATCACAAAGAACATACCATTCACTTTCATGGATTCCGGAGCTAGTCTGTACCAATGCAAACCACTTATTGAGATTATCGAAAAAAAAAAAATCATCCATCCACCGTCAGCGTATAAGAAACAATTTTCTGGTGGACATAATTGCTGTCTAGTCGTCCTGACAAAAGTTGTGCTGTTTAGAAGTTTCAGTGAAAATAAATTGATTTAACATTAAGATATTTTTTAGTCACTTAAAGTAAGGGTTTCTTACGATAGTCACCACGAGGGAGAAGAAAGTTTAGTTCATCAAGAATTGTTTCCTTTGTTATCTAATTAAGGGAGTGATTCCAAGAAAAAAAACTCAATGCTTAAGAGGCTGTCTCTGTAAGGACCGACCACTGATTTTACTTCGAAAATTCGATTTTTCTCATAAGCTGGGATTTCGAAGCCCTTACCTAGTCAATTACTAAAATGAGTTTTATTTCATTAAAAATTCCAATTGAACTTTTCTAGGATTGATTGAAGTTCGGTCCGCTCGACACAAGTTTCATGCCCGCCGAAACTGGAAAAATAGCACATATTGCCGGCGCTCTAAAAAAAATAATATTCGCTCAAAAGTCCCAATTCTTTTTTTCAACTATAGATATATCATAGCAGTTTGTTTAGCCATGTTGCAATTATAATTCAATGTTGTTCCTTCAACGGTTAAAAGAAGATTTTCTACCCGTTAAATAGTGTTTTGAACCAAACGCGAAAATAGCTCTACTTTGAAGGCACGTTTCAAAAATGTGGCACCTGTTTGAAACTGCCGAATTACATGAATAGAAAGTATAAATGTCCCTTAATTTAAAACAATAATAAAATTTGTCTGCTCACTGGGTTTTCAAAACTAACGACCGCTTAACGTTCAGGAAATTTTGAAAACATTCCGGTGAGTAACTAACACATTCGCCTTCGTAAAGTGCTCCAATAAATTCCCGTAAATCTCTTACCTGGCTTCAAGATTAAAGTTTTGGTCCTTTGTAGCGATCCTTGAAACCTAGGTAGCATTAAAACTGTCAGCTTTTCCTTCCAACTGTAGGTTTACATATAAAGTAGATTTATACATTCCTCATCTGTGACGAGCGTGACCGTCACATACCTCGATGTTCTTTGTATTACTGACCATTGCTTTCCTCGAAGCCGGTTTAATCATGTAGACTCCTCTTGAAAGGTTTGTAGAAGCACTCTTTTGGACAACTCCGGCACACATACATGTATGAACTGTAAACGGTGATTCGGGAAGCCAAGGAAGGATTGATAAATGCCACTGCCATTTTGTGTTCGCAACAAGTGATTTAGTTCCCAATCTTCCCGTGAGTATAACGGGAAGATTGGGAACTAACGGGTAGAAGATCTTCTTTTAACCGTTGAAGGAACAACATTGAATTATAATTGCAACATGGCTAAACAAACTGCTATGATATATCTATAGTTGAAAAAAAGAATTGGGACTTTTGAGCGAATATTATTTTTTTTAGAGCGCCGGCAATATGTGCTATTTTTCCAGTTTCGGCGGGCATGAAACTTGTGTCGAGCGGATCGAACTTTAATCAATCCTAGAAAACTTCAATTGGAATTTTTAATGAAACAAAACTCATTTTAGTAATTGACTAGGTAAGGGCTTTGAAATCCCAACTTATGAGAATAATCGAATTTTCGAAGTAAAATCAGTGGTCGGTTCTTACAGAGACAGCCTCTTAAAGGTTAACCGGTTTCACTGCATGTACCACTGCAGCACCACAGGTTTCTATATAGTTTTTTCTGTCCTGTATTTTTGTGCAACAGCATATTGGTTAAGTATACCAGAGAAAAATATGGCTGAGGGGTACTTAGATTGAAGAAACATGAATGCTTTTCTTTGTAGTCACCATGTTGATAAAATCCCACTTCACTTACTCTTAGAGTCCATGCGCGCTTTTACGTCAACGGGAACAGTGACGAGACTTCCTTTCCCCAAACCTACGATGTTGACTGCCTTCACCAAAGAGACATGGTGTGTACTGGCAGCTAGAACACACGGCGATTTGGTCAGCTGGTGGCGGCGGCAGAACTCTTGAACACCAATGGACTCGTAGATGTAATTGTCCATAATGTTTCGAAACTCTCCCGGTGTAAGACCAGCCTGGTCTGCCACTTCGAATGGCATCTTGATGATACTGTCAGCATCAAGGTTGAGGAGTTCCCATTGTGTTGCGTCCACCAATTTAATGGTAGTTCCTCTTTGAGGTAGGTGTACCTACGGTTGACGAAATGTTGGATAAGAACTACTGTAAAAAATATAATAATACTGCAAAAAAAAAGGAAGAAAAATTTGACTACCATTCCTATTTGACTAACAATAGACGGATCGAAACCCACCAATGACTGATGACAAACTTTACACGAGTCTTTCAGCCAATACCATCATGGCTATACTGACCAATCACGTTCAACGAACCATACTTATAACATCATCGACTGACGAACACTATTCACTTGACTCTGAAGATGACCTCCGCTCAGGTTGTCGAAACGTCAGTCACCAACAACAGTTCTTTTCAGAACTACACTCACCCGGACGATCACACTATACGAACTACTGATACTCCTGGGTTCAAACCATTCACTATACAACTAGCTTTATTTGCATGATCATAAAGACATACAGTGTTGGTAAAGATTTGTAAACTGACACTAAAAAAGTAATGATTTCCGTGAACATATAACAAGGTAATGAAATAGCAATCAAGTTGCATCAGTTTGATTCTAATAAAAGAAGAATATTGCGTAGATCAAAGCAAGATAACATGGATTTTACTAATTGAATATTATCATTATGATCTGCAGAGGTCACAAGTTCGCCTATGGCTTTTAATGGGCATTTAAATGAAGAAATAAATGAACAAATTTGTTTTCACTTCTATCTACCTGGTATCCACTTGCTTTTGATAATTGATCATCTTTGAGCAAAGCTTCTTGAAGTCCCAATGGGTAGTATTTGAGATTCCTTGCCACCCATATTGCTTCAATGTTTGCAACTGTTCCACCTGTCACTAAATGTCCCATGCTGTCTTCTCTCTTCAAGCCTATCATTTCACACAAGTCTCCACCTGCCTCGATTTCGTACGTGGTCGTTACTGGCGATCCCTCAGCTGCACAGTTGTTCTGGTTCCATAGTATCGAAGCTATGTAGCCAAGATTCGCTGGAACTGCAGTGTCCCAGTTGACATGGCCCTAGAAAATATCAATAGAATAAAATGATATTTTTAGATGCCCGATTTCAAAACTGATATGTACATCGGGGGGAAGGGGAGTTACTCTAACAAAGTTTTATAAGGGGAGACACCGCCCCGAGGTCCACCCCCTTACCCTTTTGTATACCATTTAGGCGAAAAAGGTGCCCCTTTCGTAGAACTTTAATTGAAAAAAGGTGCCCCTTTCTTAGACCTTTAACTGAAAAAAGGTACCCTTTTCCAATGCTTTCATAACCGGCATGTATTATGAATATATCGCCAAAAAAGGTAATCTTCTTGTCATTTTCACGTAGTGCTTTTATAATTCAAATGTTACATCCATAAGGTCCGCCCGTTCGAAATGTTTTAATTAAAGATCCCTTTAAACTACTAAACGACAGATTTCCTAACCTTTCATTTACCTGAACTTGTGATATCCCTTCCCTTTTATACACCTCAAGCCTGAAAAAGGTACCACTTTTTGGCCGAGTCTTCCTGTATAGACCATTATAGGGAGAACACCCCTCCACTGGGGTATACATGCAGATAGAACTAAAGTAAGGTAAAATCTATCTGCAAGCCTTCGTAGTCCATTGCTAGTAAACAATCTTACAAACGTTTTGTCAGATTGACCTTACAGTGTAGGCGGTACAAGACGTCTTTTGCCTCAAAGAACACAACAGAATGACCTCTCAGCCACGGTTCGTAAGCGGACCTCTCCATCCGGAGAATGGCAGAATTTGGTAACAGAAAATCAATAAGTAATACCTACTACATCACACTAAGTTATCACGAGAGAGAGGATTAATGCTATAATGATGCTTAATATGAAAACAGTTAGCTATAACTATATAGCTTGACATGATGTCCAAATGTTAAATTATTGCCTGTCAGGTCAGAATAATCAATAATCCTGCAGATGCCCATATCTGCCATTTTCACTATTTATAAAAAACAATTAGATTATGACTTCAAAATTTCTATCGCGTGATAGTTGACGAGGGCGTAGTTCGAGTCAGCTATTTATATTATGCATAGAAATCGATAGCAAATAACCTAATTGCTTTAGTATAAATCTACCAGTCGTTCAGTACTTAATCTGAATCCTCTTCGCAGACACTTCGAAAACGCAAAGAAGTGGCCGCCACAGACTGCGTTAACAAGCGCACACTGCTACGCTACTCCCCATCTACAACAGAGTAGATAGTGAGTAGCGTAGCCAATGAGCAAACGACATTCGTGATAGAACAGTAGTAGATTTATACTAATTGTGATTAGCCTTTAAGCTGACCCCTCCTAGATTCACTTATGTTTTGGAAGTCAAAGCACATCCGGCGTCCTACATATCTAAATAACAAGAATCTTCTAGGTCTTTGGTAACCAACCTTGTATCGCGTGCTAAAGAAAGGGACAGACTTTTGCAGTTCTTCTTGCATCTTATCCAGTTCTGTTTTCATCTTCGAAAGCGATATTTGGAAAGACTTTGCATCCCGTAACTCATCCGTTACATAGGGAGGGTCACATGGGTAATAACTGCAAAGTAAATATTAATTGTTAGCTTTTCTTGGTTATCATGATCTTCATCATATCATTTATTATCGAGTCGCTTTTTTATGGTTGAGCCGATCGGAAAGACATAGAGAAAATACAAACTGAACAGTTGCTTGCTCTACGAACAATGAACAGGCCCAGGCTTTCATGGTTTTGAAAGAAACTTCAAATTCAATGACGGTTTACCGACCGATGTAGCATCGCATAAAATGTCTATTTTTTTAATCAGGTGCATGATTCAGATGATAATTGATAGTTTAAAAACAATTCTAATTCACTAGAATCCGCTCAATCAATTACCCCTTCCGGAAGTTAAAATGCGAGTTAATGGCTTCTGTCATTAGATCTGTAAACACATCAGCATTCTCAGCTTTAGGACCCAAAAACCAGGTCCCCACAGCGGCCCAGGGCTTTGCTACGTCATCTTGAAGCGCACGCTTGGAAAAAATGTGGCGTCTATGGTCGTACATGCGCGCTTTTCCTTTGCGAGGCTGCTTTTTCCCTGTTCGGTTGCTTTTCTTGCGAGGAGTAAACATCTTGGCTCCCGGAGTAACGATCTAGAACACAAATCGGGAAAACACCATGTAAGAAGGAACGCGATGACAGGCGTTCTCCTTGTTTCACTATAGATTAATTAAATACGCGTGAAAACACAGCAATCGTCAACAAGCTATGATTGAGCAATCACAACACGACACTATCTCCAATTAGAGAACTTAAGCAAACGAAGATACGGCAACGAGAACGTCACCGAACTAAAGCCGTGTAATTTAATAAGTAGAACAATGGCTGTGCACATGCGTTGTAAGTCTTTGTACATTTCTTTGCCGTTCTCTCCACAACAACAGCGTGAAATGCCTAAGTTCTGCGCAATTTGGAGATGGCGAACGACGGCCGCTAATTTGTCGCATATTTATTTGGAATTGAACGCTGACATTACATATTTAGCTTGAGCAAGTTCTGAGACCAACAGACGCTCTGAACAGATCTGGACAGTTGCTTAATTTCTCTTTTGATCGTGAGACACAGCAAACTTTGAGGACAATCATTGGGTAAATATTTTCTTTCTATGAAATTGTAATTTAGTAAAATCCTTACTTATCATCATTGCCGTGTTTTTGTTATCGATTGCGACCGCAAATATGTATAAAGGGATATTACAGAGCACGGTTTGAAACCGTTGGTTAAATCACAACCCTTCTAGTAACACAGAACCGGTACGATCTGTTGACCTGATGAGGGGACATTTTGATAATCAATTTTTCTTTCTTTATTTTCTCGCGGAGTTTTTTTTTTAATGAAACATAAAACATTTTCTCCGTGTTTCTATCGAATTGTAGAAACACAATCTTGAAAAGTTTGGAGAACTCGAGAAAGCTGTGGTTCCTGTTAATCTCCCAAACGTCCACTCGCGCGTCTAAAAAATTGATAGAAATACGGCTGGAAAATGTTTTTTATATCTTGAATAAATTGTGTAAAACGTGTATTACACAATTTTAAGCCTGGCTTAATTAAAAGGCTATTTTATCTATATTTTTTTGTTTAATTTTTACGTTTGTTGCGTATCTATCAGGAGACACTTCACTTATTATTCGATAATGAAATTTTCCAACAATTGTTTGATAAGGAAAGAATGTTTTACAGCCTATATGCCGTAACCATAGAGAACCTGAATTTTTGACGTTTTAATAAAAAGCGTCATGCACAGTCATGGAGAACTTATTGCGTGGTCTGAAAGGGCCCTCCTTTAAAAAAGGACGAAGAGTATAGGCTTACCTAACACAATACAGTTAGAAGTTTTACATTATCCTCCTAAACATCAAGCATTACGCTTGATAGCATCGCCCCCAAAACAGACTAATGTGCACCTAATTATGCTCGTCACTTTGCTTATTACACTCGGTATGCCGAAAACAGGCTCGAAGTTCTGCAATTCTTTTTGCAAGGTGTTTTAAGAAACATCCCCTTATAATGTTATTGTCTTTCCACGAAACAAAATAACGTATTTTCATAGCATATTATTTATACAAAAGTGTAAACAACTGATAAAATAATCTAACTGAGCAAACACTTCCGCATAGAAATGCACTATAAATCAGTTCCACTGTAAATATTATCCCCAAGATAAAAGTTGGAATATTATATAAAATACTTGTGACGAGTCAAATGTAACCAGTAGTGACGGAAATTGTGCAAACTTAAAATTGATTTGAAATGTAACAAAGTTAACTACATAAATGGACGCTTGGAGCTGAAATTGATATAAAACATCAAAGATATAATATTATTGTTTGATCGCAAAATGACATTGTTATGCTGTCAAAATGGTTCTATTATGTTGGTACCATGATGCTCCACCTTCACTGTTGTGCTCGAAATTATGTCGACATGATGTGTCAACCTCTTTTTTACTGTAGCAGGTGAAGGAAACACTACACTAACATTGTCGCAGCGAATTGAAACGTGTGAGGTTCTCCGAAACTTTTGTTATTCTCTTTTAAAGTTAAGAGGGAGATATTCAGTCTCGTCAATTACCATTATTTTTTCTAAGGAAAGGACGCTAGAACTCTGGTGGATCACTTGCCACTATCCTCATTTATAATTTGCAACCGGGTTGTAAATGAGAAAGCAGTCTGATAGAAAATAAGGTCTTTTAAAATGTTTAGGATAAGCAAAACAAAATAAATTCTTTCCGGTTGATGCGTGACGCTTAAATGTCTAATAAAAATAAAAATTGAATGCTTTCTCTTTTTTCATTCCAGGTAAACGGCGCGCGCGAGTTTAGTTTCCGCGCGCTTAGCATCCGTACCTATGAACAGTCGCGCGAACCAATTAATAGTTTTCACACTAAATAGAGGCTAAGCCTAGTGATTTTTCACAAGGTGACGCTTTGAAATTTCTCTACCTTAACAGTTTTGAGTTTGTATTTTGTTTTGGTTTTTTTATATGGTTTAATTAGCTTGTGAGCAGACGAAGCCGTGAGAGACGAAACAGCGTATGCTTGCGCTCTAAACTGGTTAGCACTGAGATTAGCACTGCAATATTCGTTTTGTGTGTAGTGTTGACGGTTTCCGCTTCCTATTTATCTCATTATCTCAGGTCTCAGCTTAGGATGGTTTAAAACACCTTTTTGTTTAGTGTAGGTGTGTCGGCGATCGATCGCCCAGCTGTTGGTTTTCAAAAACCGTATTTTAAAATCCGAAAAACGAGTGCGTATATTATAAACAACTGTGTAAGCAGAGTATACAAAAAAATGCAATGCGCAAGATATCAGTAGCCATGTAGTTGATTTTCAAAAACGAGCTGTCTTAAGTGGTTATATAGCTAATACTATTGAAATGAGAATTGACATTTTTTATAATAAGCGGAAAATCTACGATAACAAGTTGAGAAACTCGAGCTTAAACGGCGAAGCGGCAACAAATAAAACGTGCAGCTGAATTCGTTCTCTTGTCGTGATAGAAATCAAAATATGAAATAAGACAATCGCATAATACTGTGCAGAATTTGTACCTTTTCCTTGTATCTTTTAAAGGCTGCAAGTGCGATGACAAAGCTCTTTCGTTAAGTGCTTGCGAAGAATGGCGTCAGATGTTTTGATATCAACTTTTTAACCCCAGTAAAATTTATGCGCAGTTTTTTCAATAATGGCATCTATGAGTAAAAAGCATTCCCACACGTTCGTCCCGTTGCAATGACTACCAAATCCTGCAAACCATGGGCTGCATGCTTTGCCTATATTTCCTAATCACCGTTAGGTCTTGGGACATTCTGTTACATCTTGAAGATAGATGAAATGTTATCCTATGCCCTCGTCTCTCTTTCACTTCTTTTTCATATTTCACTTGAAAGAAGGAATGACAAACACGGTCGAGACGCCATTTTACTAATTAGACATAGGCAAATCTGCTAGTCAAAAATGGGTGTAAGATTGACAACAGATGCATTGCCACCAGTAGATATTTGCATGCTTTAAGGAACTTGAGCTGCGCCACAAAAAAAAATCACTTAACTAGCTGAGATATTTATGATTCGTTACAAAATATTCATTGGTCGACAAGTTCAGCTTCACTAGCGTGTTCCAGGCTCTCGATCAGTGGGGAAGATCGAAAAAGAGGGCGGGCGGGCGACAAGCGGGATCAGCGACGAGCAGGTTGACCTCTCCTTTATCTATAGCAGACGCCGCTTGTCACCCGTCTGCCTTTTCGATCGTCCCCACTGACCGAGAGCCTGAAACAGGCTAAGCTTCACTTGCTTTCCATAAAGCTCAGTGTCTGGTTCTTTCGAACTTTAGACAATGCTCTGTGGTTCAAAAGCGAAAATTGAGCAACTTGATACGCACGGTGGGTTGGGCCCCTTGCGGAACACCCATGTGAAATGGTCAGGGATGGTCGTCGTTTCGCTTTCTGGTCTCATCAAGAGTGTGCATGAATAGTTCACAGTCACGTGTTGTGCATGCATGTGACGATGACCAATCCGCAAACATTTGGATTTGAGTTGGTTGCTGGTTGCTCTATTTTTCGCTGTTATACCCTGCTGACGATGCCCAACCAGGGCAAAACAGCTGTCCACGGTTGCATCTTGCCATTTCAGTTTGGACTCTATAATAAGTTAAGTTTTTTTTTTTACGTAGTATCAGCCTTGTTTCATATTCATTGCCATTCTATCTAGGTGTCAGATAAAGCTTGTGCCGTTCCCAAGTAGATCATCGGTTCGAAGGGCCGGTGACTGTTCAGGTGGGAAAAATATCAGCTTCTCTCAGATGTTTGCAAAGTATCCCAAAGTTGCTTAATTAACGCTTTCAATATTGACTCGCTTTTGTCACACCTTTGTGATACGGTATTTTTAGAAAAATAGATTATTTTTGTAGGCCGCCCCAGGTCTGTGAAGAAAAGACATCGACACCTGAAAGACGTGCATAATTGCACTTCTTCGAGCAAACAAACCATTGTAAAATTAAGAATTTTCTAGATCTTTATCTTTACTATTTATAACGACATGATCTTCAAACCTTCATTTCATTGCCTGGCTTACATCAAAATGCAATAATACTGTGACAAGAAAAGGACTATTTCAAGGATGCGAATTTGGGCGCTCGCCCTCTCCCTTGTATGAGTACACTCTTTTATAAACATATTGCTTATTAGCATCGAACACACGCCTCTTGCTATTTTGTTGTTTCAATTTTCGCCAGTTTTGCCATTGACATACAGGAAAATATTTTATACGGTTTAGTTTAAATCATATTATTGTATTTACAAATCTTCAACACCAAATGATATTCCTTTCAAAATCTCAGCTTCGGGTTTGTTACTGAAATGCTCCTAAAATGTCAGCGTCGATATTCTTATAAAATATATTCCTATATAAAATATATTCTTATATATGTATAAGGGAAGAAGATACGAAAGAAATAGGTAGGCAAAAGCCACACCACGATTCGGACGTGATCGAAAACTCGATAGCCTTACGTCTCAGACCTCTAAAATTATCTTACAGGTATCTATTTCGTGGCCTCAGCTAACCTGGAATGGCTTACTTTGTGTAAACGCTTGGGAGGGAAGGCTTTCAAATTGTTCGATTTTACATGCAATTAGAAAATTAACATGTAAATAACAGGGCAGAATACAGACCAAATAGTCAAAATCTATACTCTATTTCAGACCGGCAACAGCTCAAATTCATACCCTTTGGCACCAGACATACCTATATAAAATGTATGAGGGAGTACCCCCTTAAAATTCTTCATTTGCTGACTGTAAATCTAATTGAAGTTTGATTTGACTGAGTAACGCTAAAATTAAGTTTATGGCTCTCCTACTTACTTGCGACCTATGCACAGCACAGCCTTGACGACAGTCTGCAGCCGACTGACTACTGTAAGTAGCAGTTTCTTTAAAACAACATTGAGACAAGGGTTTAAATAAATAGGTTAGGGTTATTAGCATATTTTACTGACACCACTCGCAGGCATTGTTCATAATCCATCTTGGCTAAGGGCAAGGTCTCACGCTGCCAAATACTCACAAAAAAGCCTGATTGACTGCATCTTTGCCTGCTGAGAATTGGACCACTTAATATTTTTCTCACGCCAATAAGATTTACACTGTTGACTTTAAAGGAACACAACGAATGCTGTTGAGAATACTAAACCAGTTTTAAATAAACACGGGTCGGCAAATTTGTTTTGAACGCAGAGCTCGCCCTATCACTTTGCGAGAGCACCTATATCGTGCGATTTTTCTTCCTTTTTTTGGTAAATATATGCATCTTAGTCGTTTTAATTACACAATGAGAAGATAGGTGCCATTGACTGATTACGCCCTTGCTTCATCTTTTCGGCATCAAGCCAGGCTATACAAAAAGGCTTTTTGTATGCAACTTAAAATGAAAAAGCAAGCAAGCAAGGCAATTACAAAACAGTTCGGATTGTTTTATTTGATTTGACTTCCTGATTGGATGAAAAAGTGGCGTCAGTTTTCCCAGCCAATCGTTTTGAATGCATAACTAATAGCTTTTCGGCACTCAAATGTAAAATGGTGTTTGGTATTGTGTTGTAATAATCTCTTTTTTGGCTTTCTTTGTTATTGATTAATGATGGTCAACGTAAAGACGTTGAAGGTATTTCGTTTGCTATCGACTGCAAACTTTAAATTTTACAAGAGATAGCAAAGTGTCTTCTTAAAATCTTTACTAAATACCCCCAATCAATTACCTATGCCAAAGAATTTGTACTTGAACCTCCTAGACAGTTTGTTCACTGTGGTTGTCGGCAGTGGTTGTGTAGTCGTCGAGAGCAGTATCTATCCTCTTTGAAAAGAGGGAAAAGAAATTAAAGTCTGGAACCCAATCTTTCCGAGCGAAAATTGGCGCCGAGCTCTAACGGTGGTTCGACTGTTGAAGGGACTTGGGGGCTCAAGCAGCGAGAGCGAGCGAGAGCAATTGTTATGAAGGAACCTTTACACTCTCCGTTTTATACGGTTGAATTTGCCTTACAAGAGGTAAAATGTTCACAATCCGCAGAAAAGTAACTGCCTATTGCGATTTGAGAGAATTCAAGTCACACAGACAGCACAGAATCAAAATTGTAATTGGGGCGGGGGAAAGACAGAAGTGAGAGACTTATGCATTAATTAGCACTTTAATCGCCGTATGGAAAAATTTGAAACTTTCTGCTTTACAACCATGTAAATATGACTTAATTAAAACTGGTGCAGCAGGTCGAGAACCCGTGAAAGGCCCATATATAAAATCACCTTGCGAACTCGCGTTAATGCAGCCAGCTCACAAATAGGACCTTCGGAAGCCCAGATAATCTGCGTTCCAATACAATTGCGATGATAAGATTGTATTGTTTAGGTTCTTTTTTTGTATTTCATTTCACACAAGGTACGTGACGTTTCCGTGGTTTCATTAATGCCACCTGATCTTGCATATGCATATGAAACATAAGTTGTGTAAACCTTTGAGGTGGCTTATGTCTGGGTTTAATTTATATTAATTAGCATTTCCTTTCAATAGCGCAGAAAATAAGCAGAGCGTACCTATTGGCCCAATGTTCAGAAAGGTCAGCCACTCCTTAAGTCATTGTTGCACACTCACGTCTTGTTCCCGACCAGTGCAGTACAGCTTTGCAACGCTCCAAGCTCAAGCTAGTAGTATTTCAGGTAAGAAACTTTTCTAGCTTAGTTTCGTAGTCTTCATGTTACAGGATTATTGTCTTCGTGCTGTGATATTAATAGCACAAACTGTCTTCAGCGGCGCCTCCTTCGTCAGAAATTTCTTCGCTGTTGATGTTTGACTTGCCAAAGCTTTCGTTGTGTCGGCTGAGGATTGAATTTCAGCCACCGCATCTTTGACCCTTAAAATTATCAGTCTAGTTGACGGGGAGAAGAAAAAATGATCACATTTCGGTGAGCATTGGACCATTTCACGTTTCGTGAACTGTAAGTTATAGCTTTCGCATGCATTGCCGCCATTTAGTTTCGTAACTCGTTTATGCACTAATAGTTCATGCAGAAACCTTGTTCCAACTGTTTAATACACGTCAAACATATTTGTATAATTGCTCTCGAGTGATAAGGAATCAACAGACTGTGACTGCTTGGCTGAAAGGCTTCGTTGTTCATAATCACCAGTGCATGCAACAACAACAATTTATTGGTATTCCCATATAGATGGTGTTACCTAAATGCAGAAGCGCTAAATAAAAATTCAAAAAAACGAAACAAATTACAACAGCAACCAGAAAGAAAAATAAAAAATAGTTAGTTACAAGATTCTTCATTTTAAGTTCTAGGGTTACAAAGTTCTCTTATTTGTAGTGCTTCATATGTAAAGTAACCTAGTTTTTTACAAATAAAAGTATCAGCATTGTTAAATAGAAATATTGTTTTCTCTGTGTTATTAAAGGAATCAAATTTTGGATATTTCTTGATGATGTCATATGTGACTTGTTGTCTAATATCATTGTATCGGTCACAATGAAATAAGAGATGCATTTCATTCTCAATTTAGTTAGAACAGCAGTACTGACAAATTCTAAGAGTTTCGGGTAATTTAGGAGTACAGTGTCGCCCAGATTCAATTCTAAGATTATGATATACAAGTTGTACAATGTTGTTTGTGTGTATTTCAATAAGTACAAGGATATAAAGGGAAAGCGCTTTTTTATTGTTGCTCTGGTTTAATTTTACCCTTTTTAAGAGAAGGCTAAGGTTCCCTACGGCCTACGTTTTTGAACTGCAAAAGACTCATTAAGAATGAATAATTTCGGAGCGATTTTGCAATACCGGGCCACTTTTGTATTAACATCCCTCTACGCTTCAAATTCAGTGAGATGCAAATGAGTGGCCCGGTATTTTACAGTCTAGCCAAAATTTCAATGTGCTGATTGACTGAGAGCACGTTAATTAATCCCAAACAGTGCAGAAAGTTGAAAAAAGATGACTGATTGAGTGCAGAAAAATGAAATGAAATTGCATGTATATCAACAAGCCAATCGAAATATGTTTCTCATGCAATTTGGAACAATTGAGATCTCGTAAAATTTTTCAAAGACTACAATTATATTCTTAGTTTTTGAAAAGTTTACTTGACGTATTTATTTATTCCAAATTGCACTCGAAATCATTTGATTAACTATACTCACCATTCTATTTCAAAATTTAGCATTAGATTTAAATCAATACGCTATATTCATTAGTGCGTGCATTACAGTGTATTATCGCATTCTATCAATATTTGTATTGCAATTAGTCATTTCCACATCCCCCATAATACGCCTTGTTTTCCCCCCAAAATTCGGCGTAACCTTTGTTTCCCATTTCTCCTGGGTATAACAGTCGTCCCAATGGAAACTGAAGACAATGTTTATGCAAAATTCTGGGAGCTGAACAAGGTGTATTATGAGGGATGTGGAAATGGCGAATAAAATGTTTTAAATTTCCTTTTCAACTCTCCCTAGTTTTAACTTGGTTTTCACCAGATAACTTGTCTTTCCTCGGACCTCTCTAGCTAACAGTCGCAGTCATGTTTAGGCGCCAAAAGAGAACTGCTGAAGAATCCGCTGTTGCGGGAGGAAAAAGACCTCGCTTATCCAAGGCTCCCATGTACACACCACACCGAGGACGTCGTGCACAGGACAAACACAAACAGTGGGCTGCCCTTGGAGCTTGGTTTCTGGGACCCAAGGCAGAAAATGGAGACGTGTTTCGAGACCTTTTGACGCAAGCTGTCGATAAACATGTTGGATTTCGCCATAAGTGAGTTACTTAACCCGTCATAGGCTTACTCAGCTCATTGGTGAATTTGTCACATAATTTGTCAATTTAAGTCTAATTTATGGCTTACCTATGTAGCACTTGCGAATTGATTTAAATCTCGGGTTGAGCAACACGGAAAGCACGTAACTCTCCGAAGTAATCGGTGTTGTTTTCTGGTACCCTTTTGAGCCATTTCCCTTTTTTGGTGGGTTTTGCCTTTCCGTTCGTAAGACAGATCAATAGGCGAGCAGATTACAGGTAAGGTAAGTATATATTTTCAATTTATTTCATTAAAAGTGGGACAAATAAATGTATCCTAACCTTTATTAAACGATTGAATTCCACATAATTGCGACCTATATAAACGACTTATAAAGCTCAAATAACTCTCAACGGTCGGCAGTGGCATTATATCGCAACACTACCGGTTTACTTCCAAGAGTCAAGTCTCCCTTGCAACGCGAAGTCGTGAGTTTAAGTTGGGTGTGACCACACAAAACATGTTAACGAACGTCCCCTCCACCCTCGCCATCAGTCCATTCCCCTTGCTTCTTTTTTAACTGCTTTGCCTCCTTGGAACAGTCCACAATTTATTTCTAATTATCTTAAGTGTTTTAACAAATCCAGGCTACACGTTTGATCGGCTTATCGCCATGATTTTGCAATCTCAGCAGCGTGAGATTTACTCATACATAGCCGTTTTGTAAAACTCTCAATTGGTAAGCAGCTATCCAATACAAATCAAGTTAATAATAGTCCAAGTTACCATTAGCAGATTACGCATGTGTGTTAATAAGGCCTTAATCAACCACGTCTGTTAATTTTCAGCTATTTCCCCTTTGACCCCCCTTATGTTACGGATGAGCTTCGGGAAGCCGGATCTTTCCAAAACGCAATGCAAAAATTGAGATCAGAGATGGACAGCTTGCAAACGGAATTGCAGAACTCCGTGCCATTTTTCAGCTCAAGATACAAGGTGAGCTTAACAGAACTGCAACAAGAACCATATTTATGGAGCTAGCTGTTTTATGTTATATTTTGAGTTTGGTTAAGTTACGAGATGCTAGTAAGTCAGTGACGCGTTCTACTCTCTTGGGTAAGGCCGCGTGGCCGAGTGGTTTAGGGCGCTAGATTTGAAATCTGGAGGTCCCTGGTTCAAATCCCCCTCCCTACCGCTGTATGGATTTGTTTTCGGTAGCACGCTGTGTAAATAAGCAGCTCGTCAGCCTCCCACCAGTTGGGATTCTTAATAGTTTGTGTAGTTTATGTTCTATCTGAAATATTTGTTTTTTATTTAGTGTCCCCGATTAGCTCATCAGTGCTAAATACATTTGATACTTAAATAAAATTATTCATTTATTTATTTATTTGGGTCTTGTGTAACTTTAACGGTGCCTCAGGTGTTTGAAATTTACGAAAAGAAAACCTGAACTACATGACACATTTTATGACAGTTTTTTGCTCCTGTTTTACCCAAATCAAGAGGTGGAAAACCGAATGCTCTCGCAGGCTGTGATCCTCATTGCCCGTGCCTGTTTAATCTTAATGTGTTATTTTTTTAGTGCAAGGCAGCCAATTTACAAAACATAATGAGACTCGACCATCATATTATGCAAGGCATCAGTGTTAGATTGGTATTAGGTTGGAAAATTCAATTGAACAGTCTTGTTAATGTAAGTTACCAAGACCAGTACAAGCTACTGAACTGATCGTTTGTTTCGCAAGATGGTGACGTGAGGCAAGAGTTTTTTTTTCATTGAAAAGGAATTGATTAAATCTACTTTCATTTTTAGGGTCACGTTCTTTGGGAAACAGCCATGCCGGCCAACCTCGGTTACATGTCTGCCATGTTGTTCAATCAAAACAACTGCGCAGCAGAAGCATCTACAGTTACCACGAAGTTCGAGGTGGAAGTTGGGAACGATTTGTGTGTCATGATGGGATATGATGGACATCAAGCTATGGGACATTTGACGGCTGGTGGATCAGTCGCTAACATTGAAGCAATTTGGGCGGGAAGAAATGTTAAGTACTTTCCACTCGGATTGCAAGAAGCTTTGATTAAAGAGGAGAGGCTTGCTGCTGCCAGAGGTTACAAGGTAAAGGGATTTACAGAAAATCACATCATTCACATCATGATTTTTTATCACATTTAAATTGTAGTTTTAGTTTTATAATGTATTTTTAGATTTCTAGCGATAATTTAATCCATGCTATAGATAAATTTTGAATGTATATATAATTAATTCTATATTTACCAGCCTTAGAGGTGAATGGAACACCCTGTAGAATTTTTTTTTTTATTTTTTCATTAAAAATCACTAGGCTGGAGACCAAAGCATTTTATCGTCATGTTTCTAAGGTCTTTAGTGGCAGCAACGAGGCGGCTTTCATTTTAAACAGGTTGCTTTGTGTCCTCACGCGAGGCCACAAAGACTACATGTAGTGCGCAATTTAGTAGTGTCGGATGCTCTTCACTTGTTCTTAACTTTTTTTTGCTAACTGTACCTTTCTCCTTTCTGATTAGGTTCACTTCCCGCAAAAAGTAGGAGAAGCAGAAGTCATGAGTGCGTCTCAATGGGAGCTTCTCAACCTTGATGTGGATACTATTCTAAAGATGCCTGAGGAAGTACAAACTTTGACAGGCCTCGAGCATCAAGAGTTTATGGGAATCATGGGCTCGTATCTTTACGAATCCGTTGGAGCGCAAGAGTTTGCCCGTCGACATATGCTGACGCAGAGCCCTTGTGTCATAGCACCAAGTACAGCTCACATTTCGTTCACGAAAGCAGTCACCGTTCTCGGGCTAGGACGAGAAAGCCTCGTTACGGTGGCAGTGGACGAAGATGCCCGGATGGAGCCAAAAGGTAATCCTGCGAGACTATTTAGTGACCATTTCCAGTGCGGCGGCTTCCTCGCACATGTATGTTGTTAGATGGTGGTCGAGAAAGTACTTTCATTAACCTGGTCCGGGTTGTTCGAAAGGTGGATAACGGTATCCACTGGATATATAAGTCGCTATCCAGTGGATAACGTGGTACGTTTGTTTCGTAAAGATTTATCCACTGGATAGTGATTTATCCGGTGAATGGCCTTATCCATCTTTCGAGCAACTGGAGCCAGGGCTTTAAATCAACGTGTATTGTTTGATTGAATTTCATTTTGCCTTACCTTTCGTTATTTCTTAGAACTAGAACGTATTCTGAAGGAAAAGCTAGAAAATGAAATCCCAGTAATAACAGTGGTATCTGTCATGGGAACAACTGAGGAAAGTGCAGTGGATCCGCTGACGGAAATTTTGGAATTACGAAAACAGTTTAGAACTAAGGTATGTCTTTTTTACAACGTGTGTCAGAACGTATACTGATTTGGGCTTTGTTTCCACTCATTAACTATATTTGATTATAAAGGAATTTCCTTTCTCAGTTTCTCTTTTTTTTTTTTCATTAGTCTATTATATCCATAGGAGTCGATTGAGGATCACCCTGTGTCCGACTCTTGCTATGGAAGCACAGCCATATGCTGGCGATCAGCGCTATCTATTTTCTCTCCTCAAAATATGTAGATTGGAGAGAACAATTAAATGAAATTCATAAATGTGCACAGCCTGCACAACAACAATATAGAGTGGAGGCAAGAGAAAATGAGGTGGATCATGGTCTCTTGGTGGAGGGGAGGAAAGCAATTGACAGAACATAATTAAGGCAGACACCGTCCATTCTGATCTGTTACCGTCTGACAGGCTTGTCATTTCATACGCTCTCTAAGCCAAGTATACCCCAATTTCATTCGAAACGGGCGCCCACTGCATGTTCGTCATGTTGTATATTATGGAAAGAGTCTAAAGCAATGGACCAATTTTGAGATATTAAAATTCAGCAATGGACCTCAGCACGAGGTTCTGGGGAATAAACCCCACAAATTCTGTAGTTATTCCCCAGAGCCTCGCACTAAGGTCTAATGTGTTAGGCTGAATTTTAATATATCGAAATTGGTATATTACACCAGCACGTGCACGATGGAAACCAAATTTTTGCCATAGATGCTAAAACCTGCGTGCTATCCTTTTTACCAGGGCCTAAACTTCAGCATCCACGGGGACGGAGCCTGGGGAGGATACTTCTGCAGTATGCTTCGCAAGCGTTTTAAAGGCAACATGGAGCAAGAGGAGGAAGAAGGATTTGTCCCTGAACTGTATCTGAGTTCCTTTGTCCACAAGCAGATATCAGCCATGAACCAGTGTGATACCATCACCATTGATCCACACAAGTCTGGCTTTTGTCCCTACCCCGCTGGAGCACTGTGTTACAGGGACAAAACCATGAATACTTTTCTTCAAATCACCACCACTGTGGTCTATTACCATGGTGACATGACTCTGGGTGATATTGGCATCGAAGGATCCAAGCCTGGCGCTGCAGCTGCAGGGGTTATGCTGGCAAACAGGGTAAATAGCTAACTTAAAGCTAGTGTTTTTTAATGTATGATTGTAAGGGTAAGTAAAAGAAGGAAATTTCTATAAAAACTAAATCCCATTCGAAACGTAAATACCTAAACGTACCTATGAAGAACCTCGAAGCATTGCTATCTCCCATCTCCTGTTAGGTCATCATACTCTATCCCCTCCAGCCCTACCCTTCCCCCGAAAGCATTGCCAGGTTAAATTTGCAATTGCCTACGCCTTTGCCCACTTATTCTGCTGGCCAATCTACAAGAAATGGTTATAAAAGCAATATTTACAGTGGGTTATACTTGTCATAAATTTTTTTGCGTAGCTGGATATTCCAGATGTCGATATGTCCAAACACAAACTTCCTTACTTGTTAATAATTTTCCATTTGCTTTCTCGTAACATTTTCCTCGTTAAGATTGATGCCTCACTGAAAATTCTTGCCCTTACCTTGCGCTAATTCGTGTTACAACCAGAACCCCTAGTAAGAGGGGTTACAAGGAAATTCAGTGAACTAGTTACAATGATAATCATGTGTCACTTCACGTATTCTTCTCTCATATCAAATTATCTATAGGTCATTGGACTTGACAGGCATGGATACGGTCGTATTCTGGCTGAGTGCATGTTCACCGCCAAGATAATGTATTGCCTGTGGGTAACACTAGCAGAGAAAGATGATAACTTTGTCATTGAAACAACTAAGCCTCTTCCCAAAAAGTACAAGAATATGTCCCGGAAAGAGCAGATGAAATTCATCAGAAAAAGTATTCTGGGAAGAAGCAACGAAGAACTTACTCAGGTAAGTGCTTGTGTCAAGCCCAAAATTAATATTAAAACGATATATCAAGAGGGAATCCACCAGAGGTTCAAGCAAGCTAAGAAGTGGACAAAAACTTTGTACTAGTATTATTTACGTTGTATTACAAACTTCTGTGCGACTGCTTTAAATATCTCAAAAGAAATCATTTCTAACAACACCAGATGTCGAAAACAACTTTTGAAGTGCATTTGAAACGCTTGAAAGTACTGGTGAAATGAAACTGATAATGAAATTTAACCTGTGTTTGCACAATTTCTCTTAACTTTGAAATATATTTTCTCGAGTACCCATGAGAATTGTTTTTGGTGGTATTTCAGAAAACTATTTATGTCTTTAGCTCTTGGAAAATACAAAAGGACTGTAATATACTTAAAGTTTTTCTGGTACAAGGTTTTTGAACACTTTAAAAAGCGAAATTGCGTCCACGAAATTTCCCAGCTGGCTGCTGGGCTGCTTACCCCAGAAATAGTACACAATGGAAAAATAGATTACCCAAGTGGGGGTTCAAAAAGCCTTTGACCCCGGTGGGAATTAGGACCGCAGATTCTCTTGGGTCTCTGTTGACGTTCGTTTCCTTAAAAAAATTCCTTTCTTGGTGAACTTTTTGCATTTGCATGAAAATTGTAATCATCCATAATAAGTCGGCAGAGTAGTGGATATGTGAGAAATAAAATACCACGCATATATTGGGAGACCTGTTAACGATTGAGGCCGAAATTCTAATGATGGTGATTTTCGAATAAAAGGCGGCGTCCAGGTTCGTGAGAATCCAAAGGGTACTCGGATTCTTCTTCTTCTTGAACCTTATTAAGAAGTTTACCACCCTTGATTCAGGTGCCTTACAATGAATTACCGTGTAATATTGTGCCTTTTGTTTTCAGGACAAGGAAGCTATGGATTACCTCAAGGAAGTGGGCCCGGACACTATGATACCTTGCTTTTCCGTAAACCTGAAAGGAAACAAAAACGTCGAAAAATGCAATGAAATCAACTTGGCGCTTTTCCAGGATCTCGCACACACATCAAGTGAACAGACCGCCCATCGCATTCCAATGATTGTCACATCATCAAGTCTAGTTCCACACAAACACAGCGCTGCAGTGAAGAATTTCAAGGAAAGACTGGGGGTAAGTGGAAGTAGATGTACGGAACTCTGCATCTATAGCCCCACAGTCAACGAAAATTTTTTACAGCAGTAAGAAATCCACAAGGTTATAGAAACCTAGTTCTAGCTTTTTATGACCACAAATTACAATTCATTAGTCATCCTTAATTATCTGGCATGTATTTCTCGTTTATTGCATTCTTTCCACTTTCACTTACTTCTACTTTTCACCTTGGTCGGCTTAGTTACATTCCAACAACGAGACACCTGTCAAATACATCATCACTACTTGCATGGACCCCTGGGCCACCTCCATGGAGTTTATGGACGACATGGCTGCCATCATGAGGAACAGTATCTTGTGTGCCATTGGAACGGTAAGTTGTTGTGTCGGGTAGTGACGAAAATGTACGATGTGTTGAACAACATTAAACCAGTAAAACGAATAAATAGTACTGTTTCTCCCTCTTAATGTAATGGTACATTAAGTTCGTCCGACGCGTTACCGTTTACCTCGGCAATTTACTGCTTCCTATCGACGAACTTGATGCTGGAGGATAACCCTGGACTAGCATCCCACACAGTAGGGCGATTGAAGAAATAGTCCTAGTCTCTTCATGCTTCAGAAACCGGCACAAGCACCACTGGATGGGCCCCGGGCTAACACAGACTTTTAATAATCTTCCCCTAAAACACTCCCAAATGCCGACCATAACGGCCCGAATTCGAAACCCGGATCTTTCTATCCCATCTTTGACCATCGATCCACCCTTGATTGACATCTCGATCGACATCGACATCTCGATCGACATCTCGATCAACACTCGACCGAATATCGATCGAGAAGTGTTGATCGAAATGTCGATCGAGTGTCGATCGAGGGTCAAAGATGGGATGCCTGCTCCTGCAAATGAACAGACTTACAAACATGAACTTCTTGTGATTCTTGTTCAAGTTGATTTACTTAACAGGTCAGAATGCTAATTTATCAAAAAGGTGAAGGAAACCAACATAAACTCTTCTTGGTCAATTACAGTTTACTGCTATAATTGGAAATAACGAGAGGAGTTACAATTAAGCTTATCTCCTCCAGCGTTATGCAAATCTCACTGCAAGGAGTTTGAACTCCTGGGCCTATTCAGAATTTAGATTGTTCGAAAACTGCCGAAGCTAGGAGATTTCGTCTTTAATACTAATTGTACTTCTTTTTTTCTGTTGAGTCAAACAAAAGTTTGAGTGACTATTGACCTCCTTTTAGATCATAACATTTTAATTTCGAGTTTTATCCTTTCACTAGCTCGAATTAACAAGTGACTCAGTTATAGTGCTAAGACAGACTGTTTAACTTTAGAGAGTAAATGAAAGATTTGTTTTGGTTTCAATGATCTTCATTTTAGGTTACTGATCCCAAAGCACTCCACAACTTTGTCAGCACCGGAGTTGTCAATCAAAAGAACGAGGTGATTGCCTCTTATGTTGGAGACTTCAATGACGTGGCGAAGCAGTATGACACCGTGGTAAAATTACAATTCCTCCATGAAAAAGATGCCGAGAAGTATATCGCAATGCAAGAGAAGCTGCTGCGGTCGAGTGAAGAGCCCCAACCCATTGTGTTCAGAAGCAAAATGGACAAGCACCACGACGTCTTCTTCGAAAAGTCTGAGTACGCTGGCGAGAGGGAAAAGTTCGACTGCTTCGTAGGCCTGCCATCTGACAACGACAACAATCCTTTCATGACTGTGAAGATGAAGATCGCGGATGTGGCACGTTACCAGCATTTTGATAAAGGTGACTATCCTGATGCCAGTACCTACTTCATGTACGGCGACAAGAAGAGTGTGTTCTTGTTCCACATTCCCACCAAAAGCCCGGATTTCTTTCAGGTATTGATAAATGATTATTGCACAGATACATGTATATTATTGAAAAAGTTGGGATTGAGATCGAGATAGCAGAAAAGAACTGAAATTTTACCAGACTTAAACAGCATGTCTATAAACGTCTGGGAACTGCTTCGCGATTACGTGTCGGGTTCCCAAGCAAATATATTGGTATCAAGAACTCTTTTAGCTTAGTGCAGGCAGAGCCGCCTTGCCATTATGCCATTATACCATTTAATCTTGTTAGGAAAGGTTTTTCCTGAACGGTCCTTGATATACTTGGATAGCCGGGCTCTTATGCTTAGAGTACTCGTCCAGTAATTGATTACACATACCACCTTTCTTTGCAAGTAGTTCAACCTTATGGCCTCACTTCAATAGACGGATTCGGCTAACGTGTTAACATGCTTGTTGCCACCCAATTTAGATCATGTGATTACTTATTGGGGAGGTTACAATTGTTCTGTTTGTACATATTCCCATGCAATCAGTTACGTGTGGCAAACTGCATACACATTTGTAACCTCCAATAATTATCATCACGTGGTCTGAATTGGGTGGCAACAAAGATGTAAACAAGTTATGCGACTCCGTCTATGAAACTTTGGCACTTAGGGTATCCAGCAAACGACAGTAAAAATCAGGGTTAGACACAGAAGTGGTGAAACTAAATTCTACATTTCTTTATAACTGTCTTAAAAGGTGGTCCAACTGGATGGCCCTCCTGAAGGCGTTGGCAGCGAGGAAGTTGATGACCTGTTGCTCAGATATGGAACCGAAGTCGAGTTTCCAGCCATTCCTGGCTCACCAGTGATAGCAAGTGGAGAAGTCCAGGATCCTCTGACGGAAAACAAATACGACATAACATTCGTCGGAATGAATGGTGAAGAGGTAAACACCAAGGTGAAGATTGCCAGAAAAGTCTGGTTTGCTGGAGCCACCGTCTAATAGTTGAACGAGAAAATCAGTAACTCAAAATGACATGGAATGTCTTGTTCCTTCTTTGCCAGGGTTGACCAGGGGTGTTTTGTAACCCCACATCACTTAATCGTTTTGGACATTAAGTTGACTGGAAATAAACGTTTCTGTCGCAGTGTTGTTCAAACAATTGATAAGATTTTTTTTTAAAATTTTGTATGGTGTGCAGCATTGTCATCTTATACCTATACTCGATTTCTACTGATCAAATAAATTGGACAAAAATCATTTTGTTGTTGTTATCAAAAAAGTACAGTAGGTTATTCCCCAGTATTGCATTGCGCATCCCTACTGCGGATAATTTTACGCGTGATTAGCGCGCGCGCATTAGAAAATGGCGGCTTTTTCTTTACAGCTGGATCTCGCCATAGAGGTAAATCGTCATTTTCTCGCAAACGAGTATGGTGACCTATCATTTTTTTCTGTTGTTTTGAATTGAGTAATAAATTTCTCTGTGTAACATAAATATGGACCAATTCTCAGTGTAGAACAAAAAGCAATCGTCGGAAACGTGAATTTAGCAAGCAATCGTGACTACAATCGTGGTGCTATTATAAGGATTTACATGGGTATAAACAAGGTGCTGTTGCTCCTAAACGAACACGGGGACCCCTCATTTTTATTTCAAAATTTAAGTTCCTATAATATAAACAATCAATAGGCAAAGTTTCACAAAATTCTCAGTGCAGGTTCTATTTCAGTGGAATGACCTTAAGCGGTCAAAAAATTAATTTATCTGGATTAATTCAACTAAAAAATCATTCTCTTAATATTAATCAGCCCCACATTAAATGATCTCTACCCACTAAATCCTGCGACCTCTAAACCTCAAGCGACAACCTCAAAGCCACTCAAATTTCGAAATAAAAAAAATCGATGACAAGTTAATTAAGATCGAGCCGGAATTTAACGACTACAGGATATGAGAATTTTCGTCCGAGAACCCTTTTAATGTGTTGCTTTAGCGTTATAATTGTGGAATGTCTGACAGAGAAAACACACAGCGGAAATGATGGGACCTTGATGAAGAGAAAACACAAATACTCTTCAAAAATCAATTTAGTCACGGTAATTTATTTTAGCGGTTGTTCATTTCATTTGTCAAAATAAACAGCTGACCCATCCCGCAATGTAAACTGTTGGCCTTGAGCAAACTTCTCTCCACCTCTGGATAAATTATTTAACAGAGCTTTCAAAATAAGAGAGAAATAATCCCGAGGGTGCAGTGGAAACATTTCGATTTATGAAGACTCGCAACCTTCACTGAAACCTGACTAGAAGGTACGGTTGTTGTGCTTACTTTATGTGAGATCTACAAATCTGTCTGTACCAGACGTATGAATCAAATTAAAGCTTCCGAAGGCACAATTACTCCTGACGCAATTTGGTTCGACAGCTGCCCTCCATATACTCACAACTGCGTTCAATCGGGTACATTCAGTACCGGTTTTCACTACGGCTTACGAATGCTGAGTGTCCAATTTTTATTATAATAGCGCAATTGTCATCAGTTAAAGTTGCACATGAGCTGACCGATGTCTGAAATGTAATTTCTTTCTTTTATTTGCTTTTCACCACTCCTTACGTAAATTACACTTATGAACCAGAAGCAATTTAAATCCATCGGTAACGAGAAGAGTAATTATAATTTTCTCGTATTATTAAAAACGTTTTTTCTTTTCTTTTTTCTTTTTTTTTTTTTGTGACGTTTTTAAATTATTGGGAAATTAATTGTAACACGAAGAAAAGCTTATAGAAGTTTCCTTTACACATGACATATGTTTGTTATTTAAATAAAGTATGTATGAAATGGATTTCGTTAAAGACGCGTTTGCATCTGATCGCTTCGATCGTTGCAAAACCCAAACTGAGTTCAGCCATTATTACCACTCCATAGCGATCGTAGCTGGCAGTCTCTTTCTTATTGAATCGTGTTATTCGTCGATAACACTTCTAAAAAGGTAAATCTTAAAATTATGTTAAAACGCTATGAGAAACGCTTACAAAACAAAGAAACAAAAAAAAAAATTGATCCATGTGCCAGTTATGTTTGCATGAAATTGTCGGTGGAAATACTCGTTGAAAATAGATAAAATCATGGCCATTTCATACAAAATATATATCTCAAAATATAGAAGGGTCGCAACCAGGATAAATCATGATAAAATCTAAAATCATTCTTCGCCTGATTTAACTAAAGTCTTCAATAGGCGAAATGGTGGCCGCCCATTTGAAGACTGTGGTTCAGACAGTCGAAAGCTTGTGTGTGCTGTATCATTTCAGCCGGAGAACGTTTTTAGACTTTTTCAAAATGTATATCCACTCCTTAAACCTTGCTACTGTCATGCAGACTAATTCTTCTTCCAAGAAAGCAATGCGACTTATAAATTATACAATGAAGCTGCTAGTGAGAACAAACCCTGGCGATGCGCCAAACGTATGAATTGTTCTGTCGCATGTTGCCATGTCCGTATCAATAATGTATATTTATGGCCATTTCTTGTAATTCGTTTTACCCCTTATAGATCACGCTGCTGATTTTCCAATTCGTGCTGCTGCCGAACGTCCTAGCAGCCTTCTGTACCATTTACCAGACAAGTCAGAAATCTCGAGGACATGGATTGTGGCGCGCATGAAGCTCCATCTTATCTGTCTTATATTTCTATGATCGCATCACTGGTTCTGTCGGCCGTTACTATTTCGGGCAACTCACTCGTATTGTTGGCAGTATACAAAGACCCCCACAAAGAACTCCGAAAACCATTCACAATTTTTGTGGCGAACTTGGCGCTGGCAGACTTTACCGCCGGCTTCGTAACGGAACCAATGGCATCTTATTATACGATCCAGGAAGCGCGAGGGGGTGTTGTTAAGGATTTTGCCGTTTACCTAACACATCTGAGTTATTTTATGTCGTGTACGACTTCGGTATTTATCCTCGGTGTATTAACTATTGATAGATATCTGGCGATATCTCATTCATTGTGGTATAAAGCCCATGTCAGCCTGGAATCAGCCACAAAAGTATGTATCTTTGTATGGGTTGTGTCTATAACACTTTCACTGGTTTATATCAAGACCGGCTTTATCAATTTTGCGTTCGTTTTCGCAAATACTGCTGTCTTGACTACATCTTGCGTTCTTGTGTTTTCCTACTGCAGCATCTTTAAAACTCTCCGAAGCAGGACAGTCCGGGTTGGAATCTTACATGAAGGGGTGAATCAGCGTTCTGAGAGACATTTAAAAATACTAATGCTAGAGAACAAACTGATGAAGCTATATATGATGATGCTTGGAATATTTTTGTTTTGTTTTGTACCTTCGTGCGCGTTCATTTACGTGCTGTATTTCTGTTCGGTGTGCGATTGTATTACTGTTCATTGGCTTCGAGACATGAGCTTCTTACTTGTCTTAAGCAGTAGTTCCCTGAATCCAGTTTTGTACAGTTTAAGAATGAAGGCATTCCGTAAAGCATTCAAAAGCATGGTAAATATTAAGAGGAAACGTGTAAAAGTAGACATACACCTAGATCAACCTGGAATTTCTGCAGAAAATCCTGATAAGGCTGAAGACGTCTCTATTACTATGATGGTTTGTCGACGAACAAGTGGAGACAATTAGCGTCAGATTCATAGCAGTGATTTTTTCCTATAATAAAAGGTGTCAAGCATTGGAGCTTGTCATCTGCAACGGAACAAAATGAACTTGAGAGATACCCACAAATAAATAAAATAAATAAATATCTTAATTAACACTCCCTAACGGGGTCAGTTTCGGGATCAATGGAAACATGCTCATAACCAAGCGTTCATTTATTTTTTCCCTGTCGATTTCACTGAAAACCAAGGTCTTCTCGAGTTAGTTTAGAGTCCCTGGGAGTCGGAAATATCGTCCAAGTTCTTGGAAATCAAGCCTAAGTAGGTCAAAATCAAGGTTCGCGTAGCCCGGTCTCGGCTACTTTCCAGTGTTTAAGTGAGTTTAACAGGGGCTTTTTTTCGCCAGCATGCTAATAACCAAGCGTTCAATTATTTTTCCCCTGCCGATTTCACTGAAGAACAAGGTCTTCTCGAGTTGGTTTAGAGTCCCTGGGACTCGGAAATATCGTCTACGTTCTTGGCAATCATGCCTAAGTAGGTCAAAATCAAGGTGCGCGTAGCGCAGTCTCGGCTACTTGAGTTCAACAAAGGCTATATTTCGGCAAGCATGCTCATAACCAGGCTTCCCACTATTCTTCTCCTGTCGATTTCACAGAAGGACAAGGTCTTCTCGAGTCAGTTTAGAGTCCCTGGAACTCGTAAATATCGTCCAAGTTCTTGCAAATAATGCCTAAGTGGGTCAAAATCTGGTGTAATAACTTTTTATGTAGTAGCCTGGTAGTTTTTGCGGGGATATCAAGATATAAAATTGCAACGTGAAATTTCATCTCTCGATGGTAAAATTCCATCTCTTCAACGGGTAAAAAAACAGAATGATGTCAAACATCGGCAGTGTTAGTCTGATATGACTCCCATCTCGAGACGAAGTCAAACATTTCAGGTCTAATAGAGTTTTTCCATTTAAGAACTTGATGCTCTTGCTTGGCCAAACAGGTTCTTATATTTTTGTGTATTGAAATGGCAAATTTCTGCCTGCAGGTTCTTCAACCATATCATTACGTCTATACACGCGGGTTTCTACTGTAAGTTACTATTATCCGTGACATCATTTCGTTCACTCGCAAACGGTTTTCGTACTTAAAGCTATTAGCCACCCCTACCTAACTCCACTGAGGGGTACAGTTGATTTCGTATTAACCACACCTGTAGGAAATACCGGCAAAAAATGACTCAGAAAACAGCAAAAAGACTTTTACAAGTAAATTCGCGCGCAGAATTTGCAACAGTGCAAAAAAAGCCACGTGATTTATCAGTTGATCCACACCCGCGTTTTAAGTGAAATCTAACAATACGGTAAACGTAGCGGTAAAAAGTGGTTGATTCATTGAACTATTGAAAAGATTACCTCAGTTCAATCCTCATAACTTTGCTGCTTCGGTAAGCTTGTCGTGTTATCTAAAACTGTTGAGGGCACAGCTCTGGCGGGATTGCTTCAAAAATCGTATCGTACTTCTAAACACAACCAAGCCGAATTTTTTTTGAGTCAGTAGGGACAGCAGCCTCATATATAAATCTGTCGAAATTTCTTCTCTGTTAGTGTAGGAAGCCAAGAACCATTTCATTTGCGACTCTCGCGAGCTGGGAAGTGGAGAGCACACACTATCTTTCACCCATGCTCTGGATACATACATACATCATACATATGTATGTATGCATGTATGCATGTATCCAGAGGATGTGTGAAAGCGCTATCCGCTGGTTTGGAGTTCGGTATACTAATAACGGCTGCATGCATTAACACTATGGGTTTTTAAAACTTATTTGTTTCTAATTCAGCAGACTGGAGAGTTGAGGGATCCGGCTGGTCTTTTTCCCTCGGCTGGTCTTTTTCCCTCGGCAATTCCATCTCTACAACCTCTTCCCTCAAGACGTCCGTCGCATCGCCCTCGTCCCTCAGGACGCCCGTCGCGTCACCCTCGTCCCTCAGAACGTCCGTCGCTCCATGGCGTCCATCTGGCTTCCCTCGTCCATCGTGGCGTCCATCTGGTTTCTATCGTCCTTTATGGCGTCCGTCCGGTCGTTCCCGACCATCTGGACGCCCGTTTGGCAACTATTAGTGGGTTAAAAATTGGACAGATTAATAGCTACTAATATGTTTATCAAGATTACTTTTTAAATGGAATAAATGCACAAAACATACCAGTCTTTGTTTTCTTCCGAGCTTCTTGATTGAGTGTGGGAAATAGGCTTCTTATTTTGGTAGAGGAATAACAGAGATTTTGGAAGCATGGGAGATAAGCCCTACAAAAAAAAAAAAAACATTCTGTACAATAATGACGAAAATACGACTGCGTAATAACTGCGTGAGGAACGCCGAGGGAATGTATACGTCCTTTTTGATAATTTTACTGCAAAAGGCTGAGCAAAATCTACTCAATTCTACTCAATTTTTTTAAAATCTGAAATTACGACTCAAGAGGTATATGGTAGGTAGGTAAAGTCTGCATATGAGCCAAGTGGCCTATCAGGCGGGAGCTTATCCCGGTTTCATTAGCACGATGCGACTAGGAGTATTTCTATTCTCCCCCGGAGGGCGTCATTTCACTACAACTACCGGAATCCCTCACTTTTTCTTTTTCTTATATTAATCAGGGCAAATGTTATTTCAACCTCAAAATTTAAATAATAAAGAAAAAAAGAAATTAATTCTGGTAGTTTTAGTCAAATGACGCTATCGTGCAAATCTACCATTAGCTACACTCCATTAGCTACACATATGGGCTTTCCGAAGCCTTTTCTAACCTAGGGTTTCCTTCCGTAGACTAGTAATTTATAACAACAAGAAATGTATTTCATATCTTACTAAAATACAAGTAGCAAATTAACAACATCTCACGTGTGGTGCGATTTATCAAAAAGACGACCCCCCCCCCCCAAAAAAAAACACAAACGAACAAAAACAAAATTCATGACAAAAACGAAACACCGTTTCCGTGTAGGCTCGTCACAAAAACGGTTAAGTGAAAGTGACAGTCAACAGAAAATGATATTTATACTTTCCTAGTTTATTTTTATTGCTGTTCAAGTGTGAACACTGAGATAGCAAAGTTCGCATTACCTTGCCCCACCCTGAAACTAGCCCCAGTCCCCACCCTCCCCACCCCCCTGCAAATGCATGAGCACGTACACCCAACACCGCACACAGTCACTTGTTTAAGAGTAGCAGAAAAATCAAAGTAAAACACAGCTTTATAACAATCAGGCTCTTTAATGTTACATTTGTTCACTTATGACAACTTGATATCGATATAAAACTAAAATGCAGGCTTTATTTCTTCTTTGCGGCTTCGGTGATCATGATGGGTAAGTTATTCGGCGTCTTTTTTATCTCCAAGCGTTTTGGCACATTCTCCAAACCTCACAAAGCAACACAGCTTCTCCTCACATGTCTCACTAGCCAACAAGCAGCAAGGGATAATCGGAAGACACTTTTGCTAAAATGAGATAACAAGAAAGGCAGAATTAAGGATATGGATTTCTCAGACTCATTAATAATTCATCAAGTTGAAACAAAGCAAATCATGACCGTGATGGTGTTTGGATATCTGATCTTAATTAGCATAGGTTTTTATGCTTTTAATTCTCCGTTTTCTCTTTAGTTTTAGTTTCGATTGACGAACCTCGAAGTTTGTCAAAAATACTCCGCTACGGTCGTATTTTCAACTCTCTTCTCGGTTTTTTGTATGTCGCTTTTCATCGATACTATTAAAATTGGTTTAAAATATCGTTCGCAAAAATCAGTTTTTGCTTCAGAACAGTTCAAATATGACAGTAGTTAAATTGTTAATGATTATTATGTCTTCATCTCACGTTTCCTTGCTGTTTTTTTCAAAAGAAATAGTATTTTGCACCTACTATAATTATAAGTAGTAAGTTTCAAAATCATTGCTTGCATATTCGTAACAGAAAGTAAAAAGTTCCGGTCCAAATAGGGTCAATAAAAGAAAAGAAAAGAAAACAAGAAAGCAGAAATAATTTCTGTAATAGCTTACATTCATAAAGGGAGGGATGATCTGACAACAACTGATATAACTCAGAACTTACCACAAAATCGGGCAGGTGATGTAAACGAAGGCCTGCTTCGTGCAGGCACTTTCCAGTTTTCTTGATGCACTCCAAATGTGCACAGGCATCATCCCCAGCTTTCTTGTGACACATAATTGCCCCAACAAGGCAAAATTTCTGTTGAGAAATTGCATTGCAAAAACGTGATTTTTTAAAAAAGAGTACTTAAGTAATAATTCTAAGGTCTCACTGATATAATAAATATTTTTTTTGCCCTTTCATGAGACGTACCTAGCCTTTTTTTTTATGAACTATTTAACAAATTGACGTCAGTTTTTTATGCTTCTGTCCTCTCATTGATAATAAATTGCGTCATAACATTGTTAAAGAGCCGTAGGCGAGTGGTTCCGCAGTAAACTATGACAATGTTATGACGAAATTTATCATCAATAAGAGGACAGACGCATAAAAAAACTGGTGTCAATTTGTTTTTTACAAAAACAAAACCCCAGTATGGTCAAATGCCGGGAATAAATGAAGGGAAAAGACGCCATAAACTTGCCGTAAACAAAGATAAGTGAATTTTATTCAAAATGGTGCGCACATTGTCAATAGCTATTCTCGCTTTTTGATTGGCTACTTGAAAAAGTCCATACAGTCTCATTGGTTAAAAAGTTGACAGTTTGACAGCTGAAAGTTGAACTTGAAAGTTTGCATAAATTAAAATTTTATCCGTCTGTGCTCTTATTGATGACAAAAAGGAGTTAGTCAGCGCGCGAGAAAGTAGACATTTATTCTTAAAATGCATTTTGAAGCCCACATCAATCGCTCTAATAAAAACTGTAGCCTTTAATTTTTGGTGGCTGACTTAAACTAAAATTAAACAAACGAAAATTAAGAACATTCCCAAATTTTAGTTCCTGTAGGAGGAGTTCGATCGAAATGTTTAACCCCAGGATTTCATTTAAATCCTTTGTTTTTAATGCCTTAGCTTTCCCAGAAACGTTTCTGGTAGGCTTTTGCAGTGAAAGCGCTAAGTATTTAATTTCAACATACGGATATTTCAAAAGCTTAAAATTTCCCGAAAATATGTGAGTGTGAGTATTTCCAGGGAAAAAAACATTAACTTTTGCTCAGACAGATCATTGTACTGAATACTTACCACTTTTAGGGGAATTCCAGTAGGAAAACCGCTTGGCTTAAAGCTTGGTGAAAAGGTTGGCTTACCGCTCGGCAACCCCCTCGCTTTGACTATACTGCGAACTTTCTTCGCCATTTCACGATCTTCCATCTCCAGGTAATGCAACACGGCTTGAGGATGATATTCCAACTCCGCCCAAGCGCAGGCAGCCACCGCCGCGAGACACAGCAAAGCTAACATTGACTTCATGTTGACGCGTCTAATCTGTGCTCTGGAAAACACGATGTGCAAAGAGATAAGTACCCTTGGTTATATAGAGACTGGGGGATCCTGGAGATCGTTTTGCGCATGCCTAGTAACTCTATGGAGACAAAAGTCCTCGAGGTGATATTTAAACAGCTTTAAAACTACTTAACTCCCACTTAACGCCGGTTTAGTGGGTTACCGAAAATAGATTAAATTGTTTTAAAATTAAACCTAGCAAGTCAGCATGTTGTAACCGAAACCGCATTTATAAGGAGGCTTTGTGTTAGGATATTATTGAGTGCCAGGTGCAATTAAAGTTTCCCAAGCAAATTAAAATCATCCAGTCAGTACGTAGAGTAGATATCTGAGAACTTTTTTTACTTTAGTACTTCCTGCGACACACTTTCTAGTTCTCTTGAAAACAAAGCAAAACCCTTAGTGATGTTAGTGATGTTTTCGATACTAAAAAATGCAACCAGCGAGAAGCTTGAGGTCATTGAATTAATCACCAGACTGTGATATAATATCGCGTAGTCATTTAATTAGGCTTCACCTAACGGGCCAGAAACTACTAAAAAACGAAAAATCATCTTAACGGGATCAACGACGGCACACCTCTGAACTGGGTTAGTGTGATTCAAAAGGTATTTGCCTTTTTAAAGGACCTTAGTCAACCTCCAACATTTTTGATGCCGTCGAAATCATTGATATAATTGCATGGTGAAGCAAAATCTTATCGCTTTACTGAAAGTTGTGTTCCTGTAAGTATGTTTATTATCGTTAGTAGTTTCACAGTGATTTCCTTCGTTTCGACATGCTCGGAATAAAGTATAACAGCCAAACTCTCACATGTAGACAAAAACAAAGGTGTGGCTGACTAGGGCCCTTCAAGCCGTGCAAAGAGGGGAAATGTAACTTGTTCATCCCGCTGGATAAAGTGTCAAGTTACAAATGTCGATCTTGCTAACTAGACATGTGATTCAGTTTTAGGACATGTACAAGAACAAATGGCAAAATTACAAATTAAAATTTTTAAGGTAGGACTAATGTGGCTACGCATTTGTGTTCAAGATACTGGTGTGATTGTTGGGATCAAACCTGAAGGCAAATTATGATAAGGTATGATATGTTCACCTTCAACATGGAAATTTTGCGATGGCTTTAGTTGTTGCTAAGAGTGACATGTTTGTGTGTCTGCATGTCGTACATTTTATTATTTTTTCAATTTTCTTTCCAGATTAGAGCGCATAAGCTGGCAAAACAACACGTGCGGCCTGTTTAAAGTTTGCTCTGCTAATGACTTTGTGTCTCGTTTTTTCGATACCTTAGCTAAACCCATGGTCACAAGTTTATTTATTATTTTAAAGGTAAGATAAATATTTTGAGACAAACAACTTTAGCTGAACAAAGAACTGCCTCGATAATCCACTAATAGTGTTTGCATTAAGCCACAACCTAATTTTAAATCTGGTTACTTTTTTTTTTTTTTAAATTTTCGGTGAGGAAAATTGGATTTCCCATGTCACAGAAAACTGACTTCAATTCGCTCAAGTATCCCGGACCTACTTTCCTTGCTTTTGTTTGAAGAAACTGAAATTGTGATCTTTTAAATACATATTTAAAGAAGTACATAGTACAAAGTTAAAGTCTTGGGCTATTAATTTCAGTTTTCACGTTTGTAGACACTACAGCACTGAAGAAAGGTCGGGTGTACTGCAAACAGTCTTAAATGTCAGTTGGGCCAGCTTAGAAGTTAGCACAAGATTCTTCAGTTAAAATAAACACTGAATGACGGGATCGAAAACTATTAGTTTTGTTCACACTGAGTTATCTGTCTTCCGTTTTACCCTCCCTTTATATTTTTATTTTCGGTAAGAAACACGACAGTTCTCCAAAGCGAACTTTAAATATGTCTTAAAATATGTCCAACAATTAACCATACAGGTTACTAAGCCAGGAACATGTTTCACGACTGATCAAGGTTTCAAATTTTTAATTTTTTTCTCTTGGTGTTTACATTTAGTGTTTGAAAACAAAATATATACTTTGTGCCTTTTTGTTATTTAAAGTGTTTGAAACCAGGATAAATATGTAATGAAAACATTTAAACTTAAGGATAACAAATACCCGTCTCGAAAAGAGCAAGTTGCTTAAAAATTTTAATTGCTGCGGGCAAAACTATTTTTTATCGGGAAAACTAAGTCATTGTTTTTGTTAGAAAAGTTTTGTTTTATTTTCTAACTCGGTGAGAACGTAAGATAAATATTGAGTTTTCAACACTTTACTGCTAATTATGTTTACCTTTTTTTTATGGACATGAAATATTAACATCCGTGTTGTTATTTTTCTCTTCTGGCTCGGAGCACGCTTTCAGCTGGCTGAGAAAACAGCACCTCTGGTGTTTTGCTTTTATTTACACTTACCTCCCTAACCGCTAAAAGCTGTGTACGTTTTTAATTTGCTTGGAGCTTTGTGCCGTTACGAAAACGAAAGTTAGTTATTGTGTTTATGTCATGTGAAAGCCTTAAATAATTATTTTTTGACAAACAACTTATGTGTAACAAAGAACCGTTTCAGAGCCTTCTCAAGACAAAGAGTAACTTAACTTCACTCAAGTTCTTCAGACCTGTCCACAGTATCATAGAAACACGTTTTTGTCCCTTGCTTTGTAGTAATTTACCCTATCATTTGCATACCTTTGTATATTTTGACTTAGAGCTTAATGGGTCTCTGGTTTTGCTAATACTGATTGATGTTTTTGTCCCTTAAACAAAGCCAAACCAAACGTAAAGAGTGGAAAGTACTTTCGCCGTGTATGGCAGTTTTAATTTTTGGTGAGCAATGCGGGAGCACTCTTTGCGACCTGAAAGCTTACAGTATGTTTTACAGTATTTCGAAACAAAACAACTGTAACCAGTAATCTGACTCTTCTTTGACGCTAAAGCCGTAAACGATGTAACATTTTGTTCGAAATGTTATTTAATTTCTTTCTTATAGAGATCTTAAGATTGTATATCACGTGTGCACTCGTTTCTCTTCGTTGACTGTTTTTTATCGAATAATTAAACCATAAGTATTTTAATACCATGGCTTCCAAAATTCAAAGCAAAAATTGCATAATAATGATATAAAAATTATAGTATTTGCAAAAATTTTAGGTCAACAAAAAACCTCCTCGAAACAAAAAGACAACCTAGTTTGATGAGAAGTGCATATTTTTTTGAGTTTTTTTCCTCAGACATGATCTAATTCCGGTGTTTGGTATTTAGCAGATGTAAGTAAGCAGGCCAGATAGTGCAAGATAAGTTTCCTACAACGCTGCTCAATTTTTCACAAAACATACTTAACATGTGGCAAACGAGGTAGGAAGGAGAAAAGCCCAAATATTTTGAGACTCTAGTAATCAAACTTTATGACAAGAAAGATGACTAAACTGAGAAATGTCAATAGCAGTTCAGGCTAAATACATGAAAGAAGTACCTTTACGGTCAAGAAAAGAACCGCTTAACGTAGATTTCAGTATTTACGTGTCTCTGCTAACCAGCTGTGATATCTTAAAGTCAACCTGTGTTTTCTGCAAAAAATTCTTTCTTCGAAAAGCCCAATATTCTTTTTAGAAATACAACTTATTTGTGTAACGTTGGGGAATTTTAGGAGCACTCTTCCTCTGTAAATTCCCCCTATAATTCTTTAAAAAATGCATGATTTATAAAAGAGAAGATATTATTCTGACGGATTTGCCTTATGTTGTCCATCAAACCATGCGGTGTTTATTTAAAACTTGCCTTCTTACATACATTGAAGTCCGGCCTTTTTCAATTTCGACAGCCTTATTTGATTGATTTATAACTCAAGTGGATTATATTCAAAGCAAAATTTAACAAAAATATCACGAACACAGGAACAACCTTTACCTGCTTTTAGAACAAAGCGAGGTAGACCACTGGGTATGGTACACTGAACTTCTTTAGTTGCAGGGAGGTAAGATAAATTGAGCTGCAGCTGTTATACCACGTGGCTCCCGAGCCGTGTAACAGATGGACTGAATCACTCACAGAAATAAAGGACTTCAATAACTGCATGTACCTCGAGTATACAATCAGACTAATCTCCCGCGCGAAACGAAAATTTGTTCGCACCTCCGTGTAGTAGGTGAACTAAATCTGATACAACATTTTAAAAACAAAATCATCATGAACTTTTTTTGGAATCTGAGTAGAAACGTCTACAATTATTGCAAAATGTTTCGGAGTAATTTAATTTCCGACAAGTGAATGTCCGAAATTAAAATCGTCCGAAATGTTTAAGCTTCCAAAATCAGTTTGCAGTACAGTACTCACAAATCATTAAGTCAGTTTGACCCTCCAAAGCTCTTAGTTTCCTTTATGGAGCGAATTCTAGTTCACAAACGGCTTGACAGAGTTTGTGCTATTTCTATTCGGTGTACATGTGTCAGTAACACCTTGAGAGTGTAGTAAAACTATCATTTTTACAGATAATGTTTCAGTCTAATTGAAGGCGTAAATTTACTTTAGCTTTGTTTTAGCGAAGTGTCCGAAATATTTCTCCGAAATTTGTCCGAAAAGAGAAAAAAAGTGTCCAAAATTTAGGCGCCCGAAATAAAACGTCCGAGATTTTAACGTCCGAATATTTTGGCAAGTAATGAATCTGAAATTGTTATCATCACGGGCAATATAAACTTGAGAATGAATACAAGCGAGCTTCTAAGACAAGTACAAGGTGAGGAAAGTGCAGACTATGAAAAAAAGTTAGTGTTCCTCTGTTCTTAGGTTTCTCTGCCTAATTTTATAGAACAAAAACAATCACTTAGAAACAGATGGCCGAGAGAAGGGAGGTATGCTAGGAAAAACTTAGGACGGGTTATGATGGACAAAGAAACCGTTTTCACCGGCCAGGGTGTTAGATATCTTGAGGAACGTCCCGTCCGTTCCAATGATATTTAAAATTAGTTTTGTTGCGTTCTCTCGTTAAGAGAAAAACTGTTTTTAATTCATATCTGACATGCAAGGATGCAAAGCAGTTTGATGGAAAAATCAAGATAAAAAAAATCAAAGTCTGGAGGTTAATTTTGCTTAAGATTGATACTTCTATTTTTAGCATAGTCATTAAAAATTTGAAGATGATAATTCAAACGAGGCACTCAAATTATTTTCTCCCGCTCTCTTTTGTATCAAATTAAACACAGCGAAATTTGCAAAAACTTATCCGTAAGTTATAAAATAACCTATTTCCTTAACAGTGGGAAGTATAACAGTTCTTTTAAAAAATTCCAATGAATTTTAATATCACTTGAAACCGTTGAACAACGTGAAATTGCTGAAATTGAAACGACCGAGATTTTCCTGCGTCTTTTGTGTTTCTTCGACATCTGTGCAAATTCCATTGTTCTGCCCTCATAAATTTGCCTGAAGCTGTCCAAATACTTTTGTTTTCGGTCATGTCAAGTAAGGACGTGGATTCTATTTAAGACGCACTCATTTTCTCAACATAACGGTGTCAGTTGCACAAATCTTGAAACCAAAATGAAGACTTTCGCAACTCTTCTCCTCGTCTTTGCCTTGGCAGCTTATGTGTCTGCCTTTGAAAGGCCATTCCACACAGCCGTGTTTGATTTCTTGGACGAGCGACATGACGAGAGAATGGCTCAGGTTGTGAGAGATCAAGGCTTACCGAAAAACACTCTGGTTGCCCGTGAACACAAAGAACCACCAGAGTGGATTGTAAGTGGATAGGTTGACTTTTGTCTCTGATTCTCCTGGGCTTATTCTTTTTCTTCTTCTTTTTTTTTCCTTTTTTTGTTTCTCACACTAAAGTAATGCATGAGTTTGATTTTTATTAGCGAATGATCTTTCTGAGTTATTGATTGATCAAGTTCACGAAGTCAATTGTGTAGAGTGTTCCAACTGATCAGAGTCAAAGATTTCCTTCTTGGTCATCTGCAGGAAAGCCGATAGTCAATCACGTGACTTAATAGCCCTCAGATTCTACTCTAAACATCTTGGTTTGAACGCATTTTGAAAATACTTTACAAGCTTCAAACTAAACCTTCAACTGCGAGAACGAACCGTGTATTCTCCTTCAAGCCACGCCGCGTCTCAGGTTTTCAAACCTGTTTCTCGGCTCCAGTGTAATACATTAAAATTCGGTTGGGACGGGTCTTAGCAATGGAGGGATGAATAAAACTTTTCTGCAAACGCAAACGCAATTAAGGAAGTTAGACTACTTGCCTTCTACTACATTGAAATGCCCAGTTAATACTTGAAACTAGCCGTCGTTATTCAATAGGTATGAGAATTTCTTTTACTCTGCCAACCTGAATGAACACTTTTATTCTGCAGAAACCTTGCATTGCTAAAGGAAAACAGTGCTGGACTCAAGCCGAACATAACGTCTGTTCAAAGCTGTGCTGTATTGACAGATTCATTTTCTGCACCCTCGAAAGCCATCCCGGTCCACTGCCCGAACTTTCTCCTGTTCAGGTAAACACGTAAAAAAAAACCTAACGGTACGTAATGTAACGTAAAATCTAATTACTGACGATTGAGTGACATGACAAGTATGTCAGAAATATAATATTTAGAAGACACGATGAAAACCGATGAAGAGAATTGCGGGTTGCCGTGGAATTCTTTTTTTGTTTGAGATTTTGTTTGTTTTACCTCCCTCCGTCTTCAAAATTATTAGTCCACATTTTGATTAAGGTTTTGTTTAGATGCTATTGGTAAATAATTGTACAACTTTGTAGCTGATTTAGTAAATTGTTTTATACCCTTTCCTTGGGGTCTTGCGCTGCTGCATCAGGTGAGGAATAAGTTTCCCCATAAGTAGTTTAGGGCAACATCTTAAGGATGGTTTTTCCGCTTCTCGAAGTGTCTGCAAATATAAGCAAATATAAGCAAATATAAGCTTGTGACGAATGACTGGCGCATCCGCAAGAAACGTTTCACAAAGGTTGACTCGTGTAATTGCAGCCAGAATGTTCTGTAGGTACAAACGCCATCGAAACATTTGAGCAAGGCAATCCAAAAAGCACACATGAGTGAGCCAAGTTAAAGCAAATCAGAGGTACAATCAGCGGAAACTGACCAGCAAAACAGAAAGACAGAAGAAAGATTTAGACAGACAGACAGACAGAAAGATTTAGACAGACAGACAGACAGACAGTCAGGCACAAAGAGCAGACAAAGAACCAGGTGAATAAATTTTTTCGGTCTATTTGAATGAAATTAGTTATATACAGTATCTGTGTTTCTTCCTCATGTAGAAAGCCTGTGTGGTGCTGCTTCATCTGTGCAGAAAACACAGTCCAACATGTGCAGGGGAAATGTGCTGCTTTGTTCGAATCAAGAGGTGCTTCGATGCAGACAAGGGAAAGCCTGACGAACCCGAAGAAGGCTATCGCCGCTGAATCCTAAGGAAAATGTTACTTTGTTTCTATGACAACAAATAGTGAGATATCGATCAAGATGATGTGCAATCAGGCTCCTTATTTTTCTTCATATATTATATTAATGTATTTAAGCAGGCTTGTTGTAGTCGCTATTAAACAAAAAGTCCATGACTTTTCTTGAGTGATTTTATTTGTGGCTCTTTTGTTAGGACCCTTGGAATGCATTTCTTAACTTGATCCCTGCGACAAGATTCAGTTAATGTTATCAAATCTGCAAATTTGAATCAGCCGTTTGTCCCCCATTTTTTTCAGAAAACGCATCTGATTTTTGTCTGCCACGAGAGATATTTTGAGATTTCTAAATTCTTTGTCAGTAACTGATATCGAGGAGGAAAGAAATGATGATATGCGAGGAAAAGGTTTTTTTAAAACATCATGGGATCATCCAGTTTTAAATGATTTCAGACTGGCTCAGTCTTCTAGGATGCACCAAGATATTACTGACTTCGATTCACTGCGCTAAGCTCATCAGCTGGAAAGTTATGGCCAGTTTCTATTATGCAGAAGAGGGTTATTTCAGCTGCATGACCACTTGAAGGTCCAGGATAATTTTTGCGTTCTGTTTATTTCACTAGTATTATTAGAGGTAGCTCGGATTCAAATTGTTATCAGTAGTAACAATCAAAACAGCTCATTTAGTGTTCCACCTAAATAGGCTTACTGATTATTCGTAAATTCATGATTTTTGTAACATTTATGCTGTGTAACGCATCGTACAGCCTCCTCAAAATCATTTTGATCACCCTTGAATGTCCGTTCCAAATATCGCGAGTTGGCTTGAAAGCATTTGATTTTTTTGAGAGCGGGGTGGATTACCTAGCTAGGGAGGATGAGGGGAGAATGGATGGCATGGAAGAGGATTTAAGTTCCTGAAGAAGGCGCGTGACAATTCGGATTGTGATCTTTTAGAAAATATTTTCTTTTGATGTCTCAGTTAACGATATATATCGATATTCCTAATTTCGCCAGGGGTTAAGCCGAATAAATTACATACATTCACTGTAAACACTATCTTATACAAAAATTTTCAACGAGCAAATTCTGCTCCATGTAACAAATTTAGTTTTTACCTCACTGGAAAGTCATTTCGATCGATTTCATGTCTAAGGACAACCGTGTATGTTGCGAGATATCGTGTGTGCCACTGATTTCTTCTGGTGCTTGTGCACAAAGAATAGGCTCTTTGCACGATCCGATCACATGGTACAGAATTAATTATGCTGGGACGCAAGTTACACAGTGGGACATTCAAAACAAAGGAAAGTCGGGCTGGACTGGTGCGAGTTCCTTTGGTTTGGAAATCTCACTGTGTAACTTGCGTTCCAGCGTGATTAATTCCGTACCATGTGACCGGATCGTGCAAAGGGCCTATTACTCCCCGGCCAATAAGAACGTTAGCTTAAGTGGAAAAGTAAAACGCAGGTTTGATTATGGCAATCAGGCTCTTTAATTTTACATTTGCCCATTCATAACAACTTGATATCGATATAAAACTACTGTAAATCATACCATAGAAGTTTAAACAGTTTCCAGGTACATTGCCCGCTTGTTATCTGTTTACAAAGTACCGTGATGAGCTAAATTTTTAAAGTTAATTTGTCATCAGCCCAAGCGTTAGCTTTTGTTCTTGTGTTTCCTTTCTTCATGTTCTCGTCTGCTTAAATACACTTCTTTGTGCTCCCAAACTAACTAACTAACTAACTAACTAACTAACTAACTAACTAACTAACTAACTAACTAACTAACTAACTAACTAACTAACTAACTAACTAACTAAAGTTTACCATCTGAAGTTTGCCTAGAAATTGCCCAGAAATTTCTTTTTCGAAGTTTTTTTGCTGCAGATTGGGCGAATCTTAGGCTCGAAAAATAAAAACAGATTTTTTTCGGTCATTTTTTGCATTCAACTCTTGACTCATCCGACTTCTCATGGTTATATCCGATGCGTCTTCATATCTCCAAGCCATGTTGGGCAACTGGAAGCGAGGTTAAGAATGAGATAAAACCGGTAAAAAAGCATGCTTGGGGCTTAAATGTGTTTGCTTTCCTAAGAAGAAAAGAATAGTAATCAGAAGGGACTACAACAGATGTGTGATAGTCACGGATTTGATGAAAGATTCTGGGTGGGATGCACTGGAAATTAGAAAAAGAAAGACTAGACCGACGTTCAAGTACAAATTAAGCCACGATTTGGTTTATACAGACTGTTAAGAACTCTTGATCCATCCCACCTGATGACTCCACAAGAAGTAGCTACCAAAGTTAAGAATCCCTTACTTTAAGAAGGACGTTTCTAAGTGTTCATTTTTTCCAGGAACTATCACCGACTGGAATTGCCCTGCCTCACGGTGAAATAGTCCTCTCGAGTTCCTTAACTTCTTTCAAATTTAATCTGCCGTAATCCTTTTAGGGTCAATTTTTCTTTTACAGTTCGACAGTCCTTGTGTTGACCGCTTGCTATTGTACTGACTCAACCTATGCTGATATGAATAAGGAAAGTGTAAAATCTTATGTTGTTTTTCTTTTAGCCTAGATCATGAGAGGCAATTTTGAACTCCAGGCAATCTTCAATTCAAGAAGCAAGGTTTTGTTAAAACTTTTTGATCATGCAGTATCCTAGCATCATTTCTCGCGTAACTGAACAATGTGAGGATTTATTCTCTTGGTTAGCTCAGGTTAAACAAAGCCGACGGGTTTAGCATGTAATTTGCAGAGCTATTTCAAAAAGATGTTTAAATTTCCAATTAGTCTCCTTTATTCATCAATTAGCGTCTATTATTTAAAAACACAACATGGACTTATATTTGAATGGAGTTCTACTTTTTCAACAAGAAAACTATTTACATCGCTTCGAGGAAGTTAAAGGTCATCAAATCAGAATCGTTGGTTTCATTAAGTGTTTCTGTTTCAAATATATGAACTGGTTTCAACTGGGTGAACCGAACAAAGCACTTAAATCATGAACAACTCGAAGATCATGGGAAAAAAAAAAACTAACAAACCTTTCATGGCTTCAAAACACAACTCCATGACCCAGCTTGATGTTATTTGAAGAAAATGGTGTTAATTTACGATTTGACATGTTTTTGAAATTTACAAGAAATCGAACCTACAGGATTAATATTCCACTTGCCATATTCCATAGTATAAGATATTAGTATTAGCGCTTTTTACATCACATCTGGTTGGCGCAAAATTCACGTTTTATTGATTTCAGTGTTTTTGTTTGTCAATTCCATGGAAATATTAATTGCCCTAAAAAATAATTTCTACCAAATTTCTATATATTTCTTATATAACTAGTGAAATTTTCACATTGATCTGATTAAGGTAAGACTGGTAAATACTTGTTAATAAGTAACGCATTCGAGTGGTAAACCATGAAATATTTTACGAGTCACTTGTATATTCACGGTATAAAAAGGGTCTTGTGTATACCAAGAAAGTGCCAGTGACAAGTGGGATTCTTAATGGTGTACCAGGAGAAAGTATTGCACAACTATTTCATTCCATGCTACAGAAAATACCGTGGCAAACTTGATGATTGCAGCGCATGGTGGGAAGGTTGGGTGTATACAACAGCTTTCCTGTCGTCTGATTCGCTCTCTCTTCTATGGCATGGTATAGCAGCTAATTAAAAATGCTTGGTATGGTTCAGAAAAAAACAAAAACTGTATCGAAACACTGCCAGTTTGTCGCCGTGATCTGCAGCCTTTGCCCAGAAAAAAATTAAAGAAAATGATAATAGAATAGAAAATGAGTCACGGCGCTTGGTCTGAACATATGCTGTTACAAATCACTAACATTCCTATAACTGTTGATGGTTAGGTTGTTTGTTTGTTTCTTTGGTTGGTCGTTTTTATTTGGCTGTTTGTTTGTTTCTTCTGCTGTTTGGTTGCTTGGCTGATTGTTTGTTTGTTTTTCTCGACGCTGATATCAATATCATATTAGGGGTGGTGAATGGTAAGTGCGAGACTTTGCGAGACGGCGAGACAAGCGCTTTCTTTGCGAGCCCGAGAGATATTGACTTTTTAGATTGCGAGACCGAGACTTCAAAGTGTTTTGAGTGCGAGCGCGAGGGGCTCAGAGATTCGAGCCCCAGATTTAGTTGAGAGCTATAAGAATGAGCGAGAATGTAAATACTTGTGCCTTTACACATTTCCACAGGAGACAACAGATAAGTTCTTCGACTTCGTGGGTTTCATCATGAGCTATCGTGGGTTGTGTGAGTGTGTGGCTTCTTGATTCCCCTTTTAGTCTTTTAGCCAGCCTTTGCGAACATGCTGAAACTGGAAATTCGACTATAACACACTACGTTAGGATATCCTAGCACAAAATAACTGTTTTTTGGCGCCAAAATGACGTTGGGGTAAATTTTATAGCTTTTTGTGGAATTCAGACAATTTGGCAGAAGTTAGGATTAACTTTTTCTCGGAAATTTGAAAGTTGCTTTAATGAAATTCAATATCAAGTGACGAGAAGACGTCATTTATTAAAACAAACAAGCGAATCGGAACTTCGAAACCCTTAACCTTGCAAAAAGTTGAGCTTCGTACAAAAATCGAGACTGCGAGACGCACATAACCGCTAAGAAAACGAGACTGCGAGACCCGTGAAATTCGACTAAAACTTTGCGATATTTCAAAATTCAGCTTGATAGTGAGGGCTAGAGGCACAAACAAAAGAAACGAATAAACATGGTCATTCAATTTCCTTTGTTTGTGTCCTCTAGGCCTCACTGCCAAGCTGAATTTTAACATAGGGAAATTAGTCTTTTCAGTATAAGCCTCTTTGCAAGGAATTCTACGCCCTACACAAGGCAAAATCTATCCCATAAAATACATAACGGTGAGCATCATATCTGTGTCTGTTCTATTTGCAGAAAGGCTGTGTAGCGCTGTTTTATCCGTGCAGAAAGCAAAGCCCAAGCTGTGTAGGAGAAATGTGCTGCTTCATTCGTAACAAGAGGTGTTTTGAAATGGCTACCGAAGAATAAATCCTCCAGAATATGTTATATTGTTACCATGGTAACGAAAGATATCGATCAAGATGATACAGCTGTTTCAAGAAACGTCGGATAAAGTGTTAAGCCTACGCGTCAAGACCGAATGGTAGTCTAGGTATTCATTGGAATTTTGCATATCGATGCAGAGGAAATCTAAAATTTGTACTCTTGCACGTGAAGTATTAGCAAGGATACATTATATTTCCACTCATAAGACAATTTTTCTGTAGATTTTCTTTCACTGTTACATTCACTTTTTGACGAAATGACGTTTGCAATGTTGTCGCTATCTCTCGTGATTGTCGCCTGCACTGTTGCGCTTTACACAGACAGCCTTTCTCGAAACAGCTGTATACCGTCAAGCTAATTTTTTATATATTGCTGTATTTAAGCAGGCAAACGACATGGCAATCAATAAAAGCATGACAAGGCATAATTTTTGTGAGCGATTTTATTCGTGTTTTTAGTGACAGGAACCCTAGTTTGGGATTTTATGCGCTACATTGATCGTATATTGTTGATTGATTGTTTTAACTTTGTGTAATGTATTATCAACTCTCTTTACGTTGTTTGGAAATGTGGCCAAACACGGTCTTTCGTGTTTGATATACTATCGCAAAAGCTTGCAAACTGTTATGAGGTTTTCTTTTAGTACAAGTATCCTACATTATGCGTGATGTGGAAACATATAACTTCTAATCGTATTTATTCTAGCCATAAGTAATATCATGAGTTTATATTAGAAACTTCTGCCTATACATGTATATGTTTCGGTTAACGACTTGTTTGGTGGCAACAAAAACATTTGGCGGACTTGTTGCTGAATAACTGGATAACAACGGGATATTACATCAATTTCCAAAATTCTGTGTAATTCTTGATATGCAACTTCAGATACTCGCACGTGTTATGAGTACCAGGGTGACGGGCGAAATCGAGTCCTGAAAGACAAAAAAAAAGCAAACTTGGTTATTTTCACAGAGACTTATGTTGCTAAAGTATTACCGAGGCGTGTGTAAAACTGACGGCCACCTCCCAGTGAACTCTCACATACAATTGATTGTGGTGGAAAATTTTATTTGGAAATTTGATGTTAAAAGAACCTCTTATGTTACCAGATTCTCGCTTTGTGGTCGTAACCCAAATTTATTGGAACCAATTCTAAAGTTAAAAGCAATTCTTGTCATTTTCCCTCTCTCAGTACACTAAAACGTACCAGAATATCTCTGACGATTAAGAAATTAAAATTTATACTTAATAAAGAAGTGGAGTTGTAAAAAATGGAGATGAATAAGGAAGTATGCAGTGCTCATATTTACAGATACTATGAGAAAATTATATATCAATTTATACCACTTTAAAAATTATATATTACGAATTATATTTGGTTTTGCAGGTAATTCCATAATCCTTCAAACATCAATCATTAGCAATCTGTTTATTTTAGAAAACCGGACTCACAGATATCCACATGAGCAGCTGAAGATGTAAATGGCTCAGTTTGTGTCCCTTGATGGCGTTGAGTCTTGTCGTGCGAGAGATGTTTGTAATAACCATCCTTCAACTTCGTTGTGCCAATGTCACTTTTTGCATCTGCATCAACAGGGGCATCAATAGGTCCATAGTCTCTCACGGCAGCCAAAATGCTGGGCATTTCAATTTCCTCTGTTTGTCGAACTGTTTCTTCCAAACCACCAATTTCTTCCTGAATATCGCTGAGGGGGAGAAGCAAAGCCAGACAGCAAACAAACGACAACTGCGGATCCCTGCACCATTTATTGAGGTAGCGAAATGAATGGATTGCATACTGAACTAAAAGCAAACGAGAAATAATAACATAATTTAATTTTTGCTTAACGTACTGCTCATTGATATGCGCATGTCTGCAATGATTTTGGAAATGTCAGATGAAGCAAGGTGGACTTTGAACAGTTGAGAATATTTTGGCTCTGACATTAAATCGGAATAAAGTCATTAATGTACATTTCATTATGTTTTTGCCTCGTTTCTTTTGTCGCTCCTTTGTTAGGTTTTGTTTGCTTATTATTTTTTTTCAGTTGGCATGTGATACTTTCACCCATTTTGATTTTACTGATCAAAGCGTCACAAGGCTACCACAAGTGCACTTTCAAAACAAGAGAAACTTACACAGACCTTAAATAACACCATGTTTTCTTTCTTGTGGGTGGAAGATATGAGCGGGACATTAAGACTAAGCAAATTAGTTATGAAAATTACTGTAACTAAGAACGGTTCCCTTGGCAGGTCGATCATTCACCCTGGGTAAAGGAATGGTTTGTTCGCATTTAGAGCAATTCAACTCAGAGCTCTTACTACCAAGGATTTATTGATAGCGGTAAAACAATAAATTATAAATTTAAATTTATCTTACCGACAGGTAGGGCAATAACCAAAGTATTTGCCCCAATTATCAATCCTTTAATTATGACCTCGTCCAAGTAAGGGTCAATGGAGGATGGAATGTTTTCAGCAGGAATTCTACTCACGGCTCCAATGCCCAAGTTAACAACAGTAACAGCTAGGGACACGGTCATTAATCTATTCTCGGTCAAGTCTCCTATGGGTCTCATCCAGGAGAAAAGCATGCCGTAGATTCCCGCCATAACCCATGCCAATCCAATGTAGGACCTGCTCTCTTGTCCTACAAGAATCAGACCAGACGTAAGGATGACTTTACGAGACATTTCAACCAGTTCCCAGTACCAGGTCCGAGGATTGTAATTTTCAAAGAGAAATCGCAACCCTGAGATTATTTCACTACTACCGCCAGCACTCTGAAATGTTTTAGTGTCTCTTGTTGCTAATAGAACCCTCCGATGTCTCCAAAGGGCGATGAATGAAGCAATAGGGAGAGCGAAGACATAGGCAATAGAAATGAACGCCAAGACCAACAACTGGTTGTACATGGAAACATGGCATTGTATGCTGTAATCAGTTTTTAGGTATATATCACACGACTCGTCTTTATCGTCTCGACAAAGCTTTCGGCAAACTAGTGGTAACACACTGGCTGTCTTGGAACACATGCCGAGATACATTATGTACAGGAAGAAAAATGCGTTTCTGTAAACAAACTCTTTGGTCTCTGAAAGCTTTGTTGACCTTTCTTTATTCGTCAGGGTTTGATTTCTTGTTATGTGCACTTTCCGCACAACGTAAGCAAGGCAACTCAAGCCAATGACAGCACCATTCATTGCCATCGTAGCAAACAAGTTTCCAAAGGCGTCCACGTGTAATCCAGGAAAAAGGCACTGAATGGGTGCTATTTGAAGAAGATCCATCTGGAGTATTCCGGAATACTTGCCAATGACTTCCAGAGATTCCGGCCATTTTATGTACGAGAACGTTTGCAGTAACCCGTAAGTGACCTGGTAAAAGCCAATGACGATCTTGAGTTTGGACAAAAACATATCTACGAAAGGGCGCGCTCGAGCAGTCTTTGTCTTTCTTCTACTATTCCAGGCCAAACCAGCAAAGATTATCAGTACAACGGCCGTAATTATTGACAACTGTCCAACAATCCACTTTTTAGAGGGACATGGTTCGCAGATTTGCAATTGCCTGTGGTACCCTGAGCTGCAAACACCACATAGTGGACCTTCGTACCCATTCCTACATGGAGAATCTAAACCTCCCTTGCAAGACTCTTCTATAGGACATTTATAAGGCTTTGGCATAGGATGTGGATATTGTACACTGGTAGCGTCGAGTACTGGTGAAGAGGCCAACAAATTTGTAAGAAACTCTGTGTAGCGATCCTTGTAGCTATCGTTTCGCCATTTCCACCAATAACCGGGTTTTAAAGTTGCATAATCATCCTTGCATTCGAGACCATGTTCACATTTGTGGCATTCCTTGAACATGTGGGTGCGATGAAATCCGTTCAAGCATTGACAAGCACGTAATCCAGCAAAGAAATCAGTTTCTGTTCCTATAAAAGATTTAAAAGACGTAGATGTTTTTTTTACCATTATTTTTCATAGAATCATAAAGTTTAGCTTTTAGCGTAATTTAAATTTAACTTGCACGTTTGCTGATAGGGAATAATCATTTTCTACAGCCTTGTAGGAGGCACAGGGGACTAGTTTTGAAACTGGAACGATGTAATAATGTGGTAATTACGTTAAAAAGGTGTCTTCTGAGGTTAATGAAAAGGCATCCGGTTTCAGAAAAATAATGCGCATTCTAAACAGACAAGGGCAAAAACCACTGCTTATGAGTGTATTATTGACACTTGCCCTTTAAATATTTTTAACATTGACATCTTCGCTAGCTCATTTAGATCAGGCAGGATCGGGTGGGAGGACTTAGTTATCATTATTTACCTTCTGGGCAAGACTTGCAATCTTGAGGCCGTTTTCCTGGAGCTTTGTCGAACAACACAAAAGAACCATTGGGACACTTCTTACAGCTTCTGGCCACATGACCTACGCTATCAGAGTAAAAGCCTCCTGAAAGTAAGAATAACAAGGATTTGATGAGCGTTAGCACAAGTGGTTATAGGGGTCCCAGCACAGTTCAACTCCAAAATGGTGAGATATTTTTCACAATAATTTGTTCACTTTAAATCATTACTTTTCAAGACTGAAGATGATTATCGCAGTCTGCTGAAAAAGCGGCTTACAAAGCATGCCTTAATGAGCACAATGTGATTGATTTTGGCCAGAGATGTAATGATTCCACCTGCGAATTTCTACTTTTTATGCTACAAATTTACCCCTTCCAGGTCTTTCAAGAGAAACTGACTTTTCCAGCACACACGAAAGCCTGTAAAAGGCCAACTATAAACCCCAAAAGGACGCAAGGAAAGAATTCCTTTTCTTTCTCAGCATACATTAGGGAGTTTTAGCAATGTCGACGGCGACGCCGAGGACGACGTCTTGTAAAAAATGGATTTTTATTTTACCTTCGAATGTCTCAACTGTGTAGATCTTTTCAGGAAGCTTATCGATCTAAAACTTGCTAAGGCTAATTAAATATGCAATGACAGCTCAACTTACAAATGAAGTCCCAGAAAACTAGCCACTGCGGCACGCGTTCTTCAAAATACGTATGACTTTGTCTTTTCACGTTGTTTTTTTGCAGAGGACGGCAAAGAAATGTACTAAGATTCAAAACGATCGTGCAGAACCATTGTTCTGCTCATTAAACCTTTCATTTGGTGACGTTCTTGTTGGCGTCGCCGTTGTGGTTTGCTAAAACTCCCTAGTCACTTCTCAACGGCTGCTGGGAGGTCTTTTCCTTACCTGGAGGACATTGTATACAACCCTGTTCTCCTCTGGAGGTTGAATTGTAAAACGTTCCCAGAGGACATGGTAGAAACTCGGCGTTAAATCGGTTGTCATCGTAAACCTCTCTGAATCCCGAAGCCAAGAGAGCGGCAATAAAGGTTCTACCCACAGCTGTGAGGGGATCCTCGACTCTCACGTATTCTGTATCGGAATCAAGAGGATTCCTAGGAGCGAAAGGTTTCTATGATTACCAGCAAAAATAAGTTATCACGAATGGTTTCTATGATTCCCAGTTCCTGGCTTAGTGTTAGCCGATGTTGATGACGTTTTGTTGGAATATTTCGAGTTCTGAATCCCAAGCCATTTTGAAAACGGCTTACCCGAAAATCAAAAGGGCAAAGAACAAAACGTATTTCACAATATGGGCACAAATCAATCAATCAATTGCTGGCAATTCCCAACAACTGTGTAGGTCTTTTCAGTACGCCTATCGGTCTAAAAACTTGCTCAGGCTAAATACGCAATGACAGCGTTCAATTCCAAAGGAAGACACAAAAATTAGCCATTGCGGTACCCGTTCTCCAAAATAGGTACGACTTTGTCCTTTCACGCTGTTATTGTTGTTTTTTTTTTTGCAGAGGACGGCAAAGAAATGTCACAAGCTATTCTACTTTTCATTCGCCGCCGAGATCCTCGATTGACTATACCTAGCTGTGAGTATTCTAGTAGAAAGTAGTGTTCACGATTGATACTAAATGTACTGACAAATATATTGCGCAGCGTCTTGTTCCTTGATTGTAATATCTCATTGTTCCAATTTGTCTATTCTGCATCACCCTGAAAAGGAATAGTTGTCGTTTAATGGACGGCAGGTCTGATAGGAAAAGCTGTACCCGAAGTCTTGTCTACTATATTCATTAATGTCAGTGACAGTAAAACGCAGGTAATTTTTCGCTCTTGCCATGGTTTACTTATTGACTCAACTATGAATGCATCCGTGTACAACAACAACGGCAACAATAACAATGACAATGACAATGACCACAACACCGACAATGACATTAATAGTAACAAGGACAATAACAACAAAAGATCAGTCTCTGCGAAACAATCTTTCGACGTTTCTTTATTAAACAAACTAAAGTAGGAAAATTAATAAGCCATTTCATATGTCCATATGAAAGGTTATGCACCAAGACTCGTTTTGAAGCGGAGGCAAGAGCAACTTGGAAATGGCTTGTTACGTTATGACCTCAGTGGATCCGCATATGGAAATACTGTGCACGATTGATCACGAAGAAAATCACTGCGTTGCGCAGGTATGCATTTGGCCTGCGTATAAAATTCAAGGGCATATACGTTTGGTTACGTGTAGTTAGGCACTGGCGTAAGTAATCCGGAATGAAATCTTATTCGTAAATGCTTCTCGATATACATTACATTTTCGAATCTAGACCATGTAGTCCTTTGAAGAACTCAAGGCTGAATATCTTCAGATTCGTCCGCAACAGATATCTGCCGAAAAAAACAGACACTAGATACTGCTTTAAATGATTACAAAGCGATATTTCCTAAACGATACCTATTCCATCGCTGTATTGAAATAAAGGTAGTTCATCATCGTCGAATGTTTTTTTGTTCATTACATTTTCCCGAAAAAAAGAGAACCTTTCCCATATGAAAAGATGTAAAATACTCACATATACAGGGCTGTAGCTGGAAACAGGCAAACTGAGGCACTTGCCTCAGTCATTTTGTGTTCGTTTTTGTTGTTTATATTCATCACAAACACCCTAAATACCTAGAAGGAGAATTTAACCATGGATAATGTCCCAGTGACAATTAATGGACATTGCCTCAGTCAAATTTTTTCCTGCTGCAGCCCTGACATAACATATATTTTATGAGAACTTACATATTTAAACTTGCACTGCCAAGCCTAAATGCCTCTGGCTCGATCGTCTTTAACGGATTATCTGATATCATTCTAACAACAGTGAAATAACACACAAGGTAAATAGGAAGTAAGTCCGGTTTAATCAGATAGCTGTTCTGTTTGCTCGTCAATACTTACAATATCTGCAGGAGATGCATATTGTAGAAGGCTCGATATGGAACAACCTGCAATTGGTTGGCGCTCAGAAACCTAAACGGGGGAATAAATAAAAGGTTAATGAAAAATACAATTTTTGCTTGATGTCTGTATTTAACAAACTGACCTCAATTTTTCTTTTACAATAACAAGACATGACGGGACGCACGGGGCTTCTACTGTAAGTACCGCAGAGATATGGTAGGAAATTTTCCCAGCATTCCTTACATACTCTCACTAGGGTTCCTTTGTCTTGCGGCCAGGAAAGGCGTCAAAATCTGTTTCAGTGACATGTCGATGATATTAAATAAAAAATAAACCAGAAACGGCTGATAGAATATGAGACAAGCTTTAAAATGAAGTCACGATATTAACAGTGCCTTAAAAATGATGGCGGACTCCACCGACGCCAATAATCTGGAACAAAACAAGGTCATTATATATCGGATCACGTCTAAACACACGTGAAGAAAGACTTGGGCAGGAAAAAAACGTGAGCGGATAAAACCGGGAAAGGCTGATAAATCAAGTAATCTCGCAATAATGAACGAATTACATGTACACAACATGAACCTTCCTCTGCTTCTCCCCCTGAACCAAGTCCTGATCTACGAACTGAACTTAAAGATACCAAAGTGCCTACGAATGGATGTTGAGCGCGGCGAGCAGACGTAAATGTCTTGTTTACCCAATAAAAGCCATCACAATAAACTCTGAGCTTCCATCGAGATGCTTGTCCGGGCGTAAAGGAGCATTTCATTAATCAATCTAAAACAGATCTTAAGGAATAAAAAACCCAGATGATCTGGAATACTTGCCTGACAATGTCGTTGGCAGTGGGAGCCACGTACAGTATTATCATGCACGGCAATTGAAGTTATTGTGTAGAAAATATCGCACAATTACACAGCCGAGGGCAAAACAAAAAAAAGCGCGAGGAGAAACTTAGTACATGGAGCTAAGATAGATTGTCAGTGCTTTAGGTGATCATGCACGGCTACCAATGGCTTGGGCAATCGCTTGGCCAATGGCTCGTACACGCAACGAATCGTAAAAGTCCGTAAGTAACGACCTCCGAAAGAAGTGAGCCCACCCTCCATCCCCTGAGAATAGAGGAACTAAGGTTCAAAAGTATAATTATTTTTCCAATCAATAACCTGAATAATGTACGATAAACTGATGACGATTCAACTAGGGAAGGTTTACCTTATTCCAGGAAGCGTCATGAAGCGCCCTGGTAAAACAAAACCCGCAAAATTTTCATCAAGTAGCATGAAGGTACTAACAGGACCCTCTCTTCAAATTGAAACTACCAAAATTGACAACTTTGCATCATTTTTAATAGGAACGCATAAAAAGAACGTTTAATCATATTGAAATTAAAAACTCGACCAGAGCAGTTAAATATTTATAAAGCAGACTAACGTAGCAGTGCATCATGAACAATAAAAATAGTTTAAGGTATCTTACATCACGGTCTACATATAAAGTGCCCACCCATGTGCCAGCAACATAAATTTGAACTGGAACGAAGAATATTCTAAATGATTTATAAGAACTCGGTGTTTTTACGAATTACACCCACAGCCTTGGAGGAATACAGCCCTGTTCTCATACAATTAAAAAAAAAAAAAAACCAGGAAGGGATACTTACAGTAGAAGTTATTTCCGTCCCTTCATAAAGTGAGAGATTCTGGCCCATATCAATTTTCTTTTCTCTTGTAAGTTCTCGCGCGTTTAGAAATACGCCACACTCGCGTTTTAGATGCAGGGCTCCCAACCAATGCTTACCTAACTTTTTAAAGATGCTGTTTTTAGCCCTCCCCCAAATCCACACACGTGTATTTCAATTGTGGAAAACTGTCGATTTGTACAGTGTTTGGGTTGGAGATTCTCGCCCATATCAACTTTCTTTTCTCTCGTAAGTTCTCGCGCGTTTAGAAATACGCCACACTCGCGTTTTAGGTGCAGGAATCCCTACCAATGTTTACCTAACTTTTTAAAGATGCTCCTTTTAGCCCTCCCCCAAATCTACACACGTGTATTTTAATTGTGGAAAACTATCGATTTGGACAGTGTTTGGGTGACAGATTTTCACCCCTATCAACTTTCTTTTCTCTCGTAAGTTTTCGCGCGTTTAGAGATCCGCCACACTCGCGTTTTAGGTGCGTGTTCTCGCGCCTTTGTTTGTTTGTTTTTTTGGCCCTTGGCTGTGTAATTGTGCGATATTTTCTACACAATAACTTCAATTGCCGAGCATGATAACACTGCACGTGGCTCCCACTGCCAACGACATACTCAGACAAGTATTCCAGATCATCTGGGTTTCTATTCCTTAAGATCTGTTTTAGATTGATTAATCAAGCGCGCCTTTACACCCGGACTGGCTTTCATTGGGTAAACAAGACATTTACGTCTGCTCGCCGCGCTCAACATCCATTCGTAGGCACTTTAGTATCTTTAAGTTCAGTTCGTAGATCAGGACTTGGTTCAGGGGGAGAAGCAGAGGAAGGTTCATGATGTGTAATTAGTTTATCATTCCGGGATTACTTGATTTATCGGCCTTTCCCGGTTTTGTCCGCTCACGTTTTTTTCCTGTCACTGAAACGGCTATCTCTAAAACGCGGAATGAAGAATCGGAGAATGGGAATGGTGAGCGGGGAACGGGGAACGGGGAATCTTTAAAATGAGGAATCTTTAAAAGCGGGAATCTTTAAAAGCGGGAATCTTCAAAATGGGGAATCTTTAAAATGGAGAATCTTTAAAAGTGGGAATCTTTAAAATGGAGAATATTTAAAAGCGGGAATCTTTAAAATGGGGAATCTTTAAAAGCGGAAATCATTAAAATGGGGAATCTTTAAAAGCGGGAATCTTTAAAATGAGGAATCTTTAAAAACGGGAATGTTTAAAATGGGGAATCTTTAAAACGGGGAATCTTTAAAATGGGGAATCTTTTTAAAAAACTAGGAATCTTTAAAATGAGGAATCTTGAAAATGGGGAATTTTTAAAGGCGGGGAATCTTTTAAAGCGGGAATGTTTTAAATGGGGAATCTTTTTTAAGCGGGAATCTTTAAAAGCGGGTGATTTCTTGTCAACCACTGTTTTGACTTTCCGTCCTTGTTGCTGGTTTTTGTGATAAAAACTGCTCCAAACGACCCTTCCCCTATCACATCTTGTTCGCCGAGATCATTCCACTTAAATTGTGGAAGACCTTCAAAGCGACCGATTCTTACTTCTTTAAAGTGAATGCAATGGACACTTTGAAATTGTCTTCGCATAACTGCATGGCGTAGAAAGAGGTATCATGAAGTACACAATGACGGATTATACGCGAAATTCGCCGCCACATCGTTCGGGCATCGAGCATCGAATTACTTTATTGCTGGTTTTCAGTGTCACGCCGTTCAAAATATATCAAAATAAAAATCAAAACAGTTCAAATGATCAAAATTCCAGAATCTTGAAGAGAAAGAAAGTAAATATGCAAAGACTTTCGCCAAGATTCAGGTCACAGCAATGTTTCTTACGCAAGATATGCGGAGAAATTTTTTACCTAAATTTATAGAGATTTTGATGGAGACGCAATGCTGGCGCCCATCCGGATGGCGGCCGGAAACCATCAGAAACATCTGTCACTGAGTTTTGCTACAAAAGCGTGAATTTATCTCTCCAGGAACTCAAAACATTTTAAAAATAATACTTTTTTCTAATACATGAACTGTTCAGATAGCCATATTCCCCGAAATAAGTCACTCTTTTAACCAACATGACAGTTTCTTCCCCGTCATGTAAATGCCGCGTCACGCAAAAGCTTAAAAATTCAAGCGTAGTCTATTACAAGACCAAGAACCCACTTGGAGCGAAAATTTGTATGAATATTAGTTTTCAGCTGCTCTTATACATCATGAAAGTAACATCTCAGGAGGATCAATAGTTTTGTAGTTTGAATTTTAGCGACGTCATGCGAAAACCAGATTTAGGGAACTGTTGAGTTATCGATTAAATAACCAAAAACGTGTTTTCCTTGCCATATATTTGTCGTTAGGTCGTGAGTCCTTCCATTAGCACATGATAAAGCTAGGACAAATATCCATCGCTGCGAAACTCGATTTAAAAACGTCACAGTCCGGAGTTAAGATAAATCCAGGCGGTTCGATTCTTTGGTGGGTCTAGCGGATCTCAAAGACTGAGAATCGAGATTTGAACCGCTCCACTATTCCGCTAAACCGATGTGCTTTAATAGCGTGCAGTATAATTACAATGAATAAATTCCACAACTGTCTCTGTATCTTTTGAGTTGATACATTTGACAGAATAAATAGCTTCCGGTGGGAAACGGAGAGATTCTCGCTCACTTTTCAATAAAGATTAACGCTAAAGATTAAAGATTAAAGATTCCCCGTTTTAAAGATTCCCGCTTTTAAAGATTCCCCGTTTTAAGATTCCCCCTTTTAAAGATTGCCCATTTTAAAGATTCCCGCTTTTAAAGATTGCCCATTTTTAAGATCCACGCTTTTAAAGATTCCCCATTTTAAAGATTCCCTTTTTAAAGATTCCCCGTTTTAAAGATTCCCCGTTTTAAAGATTCCCCGTTTTAAGATTCCCGCTTTTAAAGATCCCCCATTTTAAAGATTCCCGCTTTTAAAGATTGCCCATTTTGAAGATTCCCGCTTTTAAAGATTGCCCATTTTAAAGATTCCCGCTTTTAAAGATTGCACATTTTAAAGATTCTCGCTTTTAAAGATTCCCTATTTTAAAGATTCCCGCTTGTAAAGATTCCCCGTTTTAAAGATTCCCGCTTTTAAAGATTCTGCATTTTAAAGATTCCCCGTTTTAAAGATTCCCCATCTTAAAGATTCCCGCTTTTAACGATTCCCCATTTTAAAGATTCCCCGTTTTAAAGATTTCCGCCTTTAAAGATTCCCCATTTTAAAGATTCCCGCTTTTAAAGATTGCCCATTTTAAAGATTCCCCGTTCACCATTCCTCGTTGCTTATTCCTATTCTCCGATTCCCCGTTCCCGGTTTTAGAGAAACAGATTGTGACGCCTTCCCTGACGGCAAGACGAAGAACCCTAGTGAGAGTATGTAAGGAATGCTAGGAAAATTTCCTACCATATCTCTGCGGTACTTACAGTAGAAGCCCCGTGCGGCCCGTCATGCCCAAAATGGTCAAATGCCGGGAACAAAAGAGGGGAAAAGGTGCCGTAAACTTGCCGTAAACAAAGACAAGTGAATTTTATTCAAAATGACGCGAACATGGTCAATAGCTTTTCCGACTTTTTGATTGGCTACTTAAAAATGTCCATAAAATCTCATTGGTCAAAAAGTTGACAGTTTGACACAGCTGAAAGTTGAACTTGAAACCTCGCATAAATTACAATTTTATCCCTCTGTACTCTTATTGATGATAAAAATGAGCCAATCAGCGCGTAAGAAAATTAACAGTTATTGCAAAATTTTGTATTGTTTCTCATGTAGAGAACACTTGAAAGTACTGATGAAATGAAACTAATGATAAAATTTCATCTATGTTTGCACAATTTCTCTGTACTTTGAAATTTATTTTCTCGAGTTCCCAAAGCGTTACTTCAGGAAACTGTTTATATCTTTAGCTTTAATAGAAGGTAGAAAGGACTGTGAAATACCTAAAATTATTCTGGTACAAGGTTTTCTCTACTAAAAACTGCAATTGCTCGATCTCCTATCGGATTACGTCTTAAGCTGTCAACAACGTAAATCATTATTTTCTCTGACGTACTTGTAAGAATGTTTATCCCAGTCATAAATGATAATACATACAGATATTCCATGTCCGGGAAGTTAGCAAAAGTTGTGTTTGATATAAAGGCTATAATGTTGTTCTGCAGCAGTCTATAAAACAGTCAGGGAGTATACCACTGAAGATGATCAATTTTATGTTAACCTTGGTTACAGGGCTTTTTCCTGGGAAACTTCCTGGGAACAAGGTTGAATTTTATGTACTTAACATTACACATAATTGTTACATAATTTTTTCACAGCTCTTTGCTTTCACACTAGCACTTTACAGAAGTGAAAAAAAAATTAAACAAATTTCGTATAGGCATCTAAAAAGGAAGACGAAAACAAGAATGCAAATGTGTCGCTTATTTACAAAGGGTTATCTTTGCAAGAGCAACTTGATAATAACGTCAACATTCTTAAAGTGTGTATAGTTTACGCCAAAGGATGACAATGCCGAGGGAAATGTAACTGAGGGGAAGCATCAATTGCGTCAAAAGATATAATTATTTCTTTTCTGCGTGTTTCTTGCTTGAAAGTTCTACTTAGATAAGAAAACCTTAAATTGAAACTTACAGAGATGTTAGCTTTGTCATACAGCAGAATAATTCCCTAGGTAAGTGTTTCATTCCATTGTAAGAAAGGTCTCTGCAAGTATTGATTGTTAGATCAAATATCGAATCACTCAATCGCAACAAGTATAGATCACATACTTGTGGAACACACAATGACATACATATATTGATATAATGCTTACAGGATGCGTAAATTTTTCTGACGAACAAATATACTCTGGGAGAGATTTGTGATGGAATTGGACGTCAAGTTCCTGCAAAGGAGATACTTATGATATATCAAGTCGACTAATGCTATTGGTATTTTTGGTAGTATTTTAATGCAAAAGTGGTGATTTGATTTCCTGAACTTCTTGGTATGCTATCAGATACTAGAACGGCAATGCTGCGCGTTGAGAAATATCAAGCTTTTCGGCATCACATAGCTTTGACAAATTTCGTATATGAAGAAGTAACCAGAGAATAGAAACAGTACGCCAGGTTGTTCGGAAGCCGTTAACGCTAACCCAGGATTAAAAGTTGACCTAAGTATGAATTTTTTGTTGTATAAAAATGTTTCTCACGGCTTATGTTTTGTGTAGTTTGATATCATTCAAACTCAAAACTGAAGGACAAACAATATAAACAGAAAACCTCCACAATACGTTACAAAATTTAAATCAATTTTCTCGCTAATCCTGGGTTAGCTTAATCGGGCTTTGAACAACCCGGCCCGAAATAATACTTATACAATATTTATTAAATTTCTCAGCACAAACACATCACGAACAGCAACAGCACGAAAAACAAAAACAAAAGCAAAAAACAAAAACAAAAAACAAAAACAAACAGCACGGAAAACTGATGCCACCAAGTACTGCGAATTAAAAGAGCTATAAACGTTTCACGTGATTTTCTCTGACGTACAGTTCTTCTACGTTTGTAAGACTGGAGAATACATCCTCTCTAAGGTTTTGAGCATTGTTGAAAGCCAGGTTTCTTAAAAGCAAATAAAAACATACAAATAAATGAGTGCTAAGAAGTAGATAAATTTTGTTTCTTTCTCATTCGTGCGAGGACTCGAATATGTGTTGGTCTTACAAAGAAATGCCCAAATGAGTTGCGCCTTAATTTACGTGTCACTCACAAGTCCTGCAGGCTTGTCAGGTTGGCAAACAATCCTTCTGGTAAAACTAAAATAGCGTTTGAAGAAAAATCTCTGTGCAAAAAATTAAAACAAAGATAATAAACCATTCTTGTGACGGAACTTGCCCATTCACGAAAAAAAAACCTCTGCAACAATCCTATAACATGACGCAAGGCTAACGTCATTTATGATAGCTAATAGGAGAAATGAGAGGGTTTTGTTTTGTCTTCGCACAAAGAAGCTATAATTCTTCAGAAAACTGCATCCATACGTTTCAGAACCGTCTTAGATTATTGAAATGTAAGGTTTCACTGATGCGCAAAAGAAATCGAAATACACCCTTCAAATGGCGTTCTTTTGTTTGATCCTCGCAGTTGCAGTTCATGAATATATCAACGTAGTCGATCATTATTGAGTGATAATGTTCAAGGTTATTGGTCTTTGTAAACGGGGTAATTTGTAAGCAAATGCCAGAGGTAGGATAACGATGACTTAAATAGTAAGGAACCATGTTAGATGTTTCTAAGACAATTTGAGTCGGAAAGGTAGAAAGAAAATGAGGCTGGTGGCGTTTTTCAAGCATGCGAAGTTTCACTTACAGCCAGCGTAATGACGTTTGTGTGGAAAAAACTCCGTCAGGCAGGAATTTAACAGCGTTTGAAGAAAAATCCCTGGAATGAGAAATCATAAAAGACAAAAACGTGCTTAGATCCACAAGGTTTTATTTCCTGGTAGATATTGGAAAGTAAATGTAAACCATGTAGAAAACTTGTTGTAGTGGGTGTGAGACTGTTTACTTACAGCCATGTCATTTGTTTCTGATTAGAAAACACTCCAGGAGGCAGAGAAGTGATAGCGTTAGAAGAGATATCCCTGTGGAATGGTGCCATTGAAATGAAACGATAAAAAGTACTAAGTGTGTTATTTGACGAGTAAGTGCTAATTATGTTTGATTAGACTCTCATAATAGTCATTAATTGCAAAATAAGTAGAAGTAATCGTATAGATGCAATTGCCATTAAAGTTGCCGGCTTGCGGACGCAAAAAATGTTCTTGCCTGTGCATTATTTTTGGGCTGTACTTTTCACTACGAGTGGTATTTTAAAATTCTCTCAAAATTGCACGAGCCTGTTTCATTATATGACTGAGGAAATTATGCAAGGGCGCGCGCGTTCATTTGCACTGCAGTGCAAATTAAGAATTGCAACGATAGATTGGCCTGCTCTCAACCAACCGCAATGAAATAATTTTCTCGGTCATTTAAAAAAATATATATGTGTGTAATAGAAAAGAAAGTGTTCCAGGAAAGGAACACTCAAATACGTTTTCGATTCAACGTTAGCCAATGATCAACCGTGTCTCACTTTTAAATTCGGAATAAACATCAGGTACAAGTTTTAATTTGCTTCCCTTCCTTGTTACTGACCGTGACGCAGATAAAGTTTACGCCAGATAGATCCTTTGCAGAATCCAACGAACAACAATGTTAATGGCGCCGACGCAGTTAATAGAGGGGAATGATTATGAAGCCCGACAAATTTCTTTGTTGTATGTTTTTGTTCTCTCTTTTTTTTTTGCCTTGACCGTGCACGAAACACAATAGTTGTTTACTCCGTGCCGAGGAACTAATCAGTAGAAACGTTTTGGTTACGTAACTCATGCATAGTGTATGAGCGAAAAAGAAAAGATTGTGCACGGTCGTGGACCTTCCAACATAAATCTTGGCATCTTTGTTTGCTTCTTTGACGTTTGTCGGGGTTCATAACCATTTCACTCTAAAAACTATGGCGCCGACCAGGTGGAAAGATAAAAGAAATGTCTGAAAATGACCATGCCAACTCCATTTTAATGCTTTTGTTCGTATGCATTGAAGTAGAATGCATTAAGTGTATTAATTAAGTGCCTATAGCTTCTTTGCACTGCATGTACAGTGCTGGTTACGATATCATTTACTCACAGTACTCCAAGGTTCTTCAAATTGGAGAATACGCCTTCTGGTAGAACTGTGATGGCGTTTGATGAGAACTCCCTGTGAACCGTCCAACATTTCAAAGAAGTAAATTAACACGAGGTATGCAACAAATGAGACGAATTTAGTGCTAATGGTTGAATGTTTCATGTGTATATAATACAACTCTAACCTAAGATGAAAGTTTCGTGGCTTCATGTATTATATATGTAGACAAAGAGGATAACCGTAATCCACGAATGACGAACTAATCTCCAGTAGTCATGTGTGTTGACGCAACTTGTAACTTACAGCCAAAATATATCTGTCATCGTCGAGAATATTCTGCTTGGCAGAGTTGTAATTAAGTTTGAAGAAAAAACCCTGCGGAAACGAATCATTGATTAAGTGAATTTGTTAGAATATATGGGTTATTGACCAAGCGTGTGGTCAAGATGGCTGGATATTGGCCAAATTCTTTACTGCGTGTTTCGGGAACGAGATAGAGTCGAGGTCCATAAACATGCAAAAAAAGAACAAGGCCAATATCCAGGTATCTTGACCGAACAAGCTCGGTCAACAAAAGATTTATTATATAGAAAAGAAAACTATTTTCCTGCGGGACACAGCGGGTAATCTCGAGCGGGCAAGATAGCGCCATCTTGCCCGCTGGGGTAGCCAATCACATTGCAGGGTTCGGTTCATCTTGCCCGCTCAATGAGCTAGCTATACAATAATAAACGTTATCGAGCGTTGAGATTGATATTACTTCATGTTGGCTTTTCATCGTTACACACGGATAGAGTTGCGTCAGATTGCACTGGTATCTTATAAAATATTGACTTAGCTTACAGCTGATCTAAGTTTTCCAGTGTGGAGAATATTCCATCAGGAAGAAATTTTATGGCGTTATAATGAAAATGACTGCAAAGAGGAAAACAAAAAAGGGCATAACTTTTCTACAAAGGAATCGAACTAGGACCTCTCGATCCGACGTTCTGAGTACTAACCATTATGATTTACTTAGTACACATGTTAGAATAAACAGTAACGAATTAAATACATGACGTTTCAGCGATGACATGTCGTAACTCGGACAAACGTGTTGTCGATACATTTTTGCAACATCTTTTTTCATGTAGTTCCACCACATTTGTATTCGATAAACAAAAATGCAAACAAGTATATCGTCTTTGTTTCGTCTTGCCTACAGGCTGCACTATCTTACAGTACTCGCAGGTCTGTTAGGTTAGCAAACAGTCCATCAGGTAAAACTGCAATAGCGTTCGAGGAGAAATCCCTTTTAAGAAGAAACGTAAACACAAAGTGAGGAAATAAAGATACCCTTTAAAAAACCAAACAAATGCAAAATTACGATGGCAATTGACACTATCTTGTATTTCTTAAATTTTATCTTGTATTTTTAAATTATCACGATGTTTTTTATTTTTAATTATTATATTTTTAGTCCAGTGCCCCTCTGGATATCAGCTCCGTCGCTGAATGGACCACCCTGGCTAAATAAAGTTTACCTTTAACTTTACCTTTACTTGGACATCAAAGGAAAGTCATACTTTAATAAAATTTGATATATGATAAATATTTAATTTATAAATGCACTAACAATGCGAGGTCCTTTACAAATCATGAAAGGAAATATTACAGCAATAAAGACTGGTCTTTCAAATTTCCAAATTTGAGTCGTGTGCATCCCGGGGGGAAGGGGGGGAGGAACTTCCAAATACAAAGGACGGAGGTTGCTCGTGGGAAATTTGGAAAAGAACCCCTAAAAGGTAACAAGATCCTATTTAGAGGGCTTAGCTCGGAGTATTTTCACCCCTAAGAGGTACCAATTCTAAAACAACACTTCCATTATGTCCTGTCATATTTTTTCGGGTCAATCCCTGTAAAAGGCACCGCGAAATCTTCTGCTAAGGACATTTTGAGGCTGAACACCCTAAGAGGTACTATTACCGCTTTTTTCAACCCCTAACAGGTACGACGAGCACACCGCCCTTTTTATCTGGGAGTCCCCCCATCCCCGGGCTGTGCATGTCAAAACACAGCTGCGGTGGTAACAATGATCAAGAAAATAACGTTAGTGGACAAACAGTTCTCATAATAGGCCATGTTCGATATATCAATATTCTAACATGGCTCCGAGGCTTTCAGGACAAACTTCTATATTTGGTGTTGTTTTCTTTGTATTCAAGTCTCTTTTGGGAATTAAGAGACAAAAGAAACTTTAAAATTTTACAATTTTGACACGAAAGCTCGGAGCCATGTTATAATATTGCTATATCGAACGTGGCCTATCATAAACGTGTTTTTTTTTTCGAACAGTCAACGAAAGGTTTTAACACTCTTCGCAGAAATTCCAAACTAAAAAAGTGCTAATAACAGAGATAGAAAGCACGCCCAACCCAACCCAGTTGTTCATTAGGTTGTAATCAGCCTGGTAGGATATCTTACAGATCGCCACAGTAGAAACGAACGAATAGATAGAATACACTAACAGCCTCATGCAACTCTGTTTTACTCACAGAAATTCCAGTTTTTGGAGGTTCGCAAACACTCCTTCAGATAAAGATGTAATTGAGTTTGAATAAATATACCTGTGTAAAGAAAAAGGTTAGCAATTGCAACTGACCCAGAACTAAAGGAAAAGTTTGGTTAGGGTTGGGGATTACATTTCTTTACATGTACAAAATTTATGGGTGCGAGAAATATTTGTAACTGGAGTCATTCATGCTAGTATCCATTAACCCTCGGACGAACAAGAGGGGCGAAGCCTTGGGGGGCGCAAATATCATGTAGGCCTGGCCAAAAATCGACTTTTTTGACATAATTCTATATTTTTTTCAGTTGTCTTCATGAAATTTCAGAAATCGACCAATTTTTACATTTTATAAGCATTCTGGCTTGATTTTGTATTTATTTCCGTTATGTCTTAGCTTGTTAAGAAAATAGCGAAATCCAAGATGGCGGGTCAATTGAAGTCATTTGACGTCATATGACGTTATAACCAACAAAAATGGTATCATTTTGTAGAGCAAGCTCAGGGCTATCTAATCAATGTAAATTTATCTCGATGTGCCTTAACAGAACGAAACCCCAGGGGATGATTTCCATCCACCCCCTCCTCCCTGTACCCAGATGGAGTATGAGTTAGCCTGCATGTCCCAGGGTTGAAGCTTTCGCCTACTAAGGTATAATAACTTACAGAAATTCCAGACTTGTGAGGTTAGCAAATATTTGGTCAGGTAATGATGTAAGAGCGTAATTTGAAGTGATATGTCTGACAAATCGAAAAAATTGTAATCAGATGAGCAATAACCTTAACAAGATAAATACATTTAACCAATTTTCTATGAGCCATAAAACCTACTTAATGAAGTCTTATTTCTCTGATATCTCTTGTTGAGGTATGGAATTATTTTATATTATATTTAGAAGCCTAATGAAGCTACTTACAATTTGTTAAAGGCTGCCGCACACTAGCCGATTTTTTGTCGTAGAACTGCAGATTTTTTGTCGGGGTCAAATCAGGTTAAAATTTTTTTGGCCATCAGCGTGCCGCACACTGGCCGACTTTTTGTCGCGACTAACTGCGTTGAGGCTTGGGGCCGAGTCATCCAAAATCAAGATGGCGCCTACTTTCCACAGACGCGACTCTCACGACATTTTCTAATTGACTGATGCGCGCAAGCCCTGACAAATTGTCCTTGTCCACCGCACACTAACCGACAGACGTTTTGAAATCTAGCACTATCAGATATCGCCCGACAAGCCCCGATCTTGTCACAGACTTGCCTGAATTCACCGCAAACTAGCCGACAAGTGAAGGTTTTTTTTCAGCCGACCAAAAATCGGCTCATGTGCGGCGACCTTAAAGGTTAGCATTTGACACGGGTCAATCAGTAAGAAACTTAAAATTCAACGGCCGAGAAAATTTAAGGTGATTCCCTAGCAAAAGAATCCGCTATAGATTCCCGATGAAACTTGGTATGCTGTTGTTACAGGACAAGGAGATATTAAAAACGTAGTAAAAAGAGGGGGTCACCGTGCTTGTTTTCACGCCACGATGCTGACAAATACGATTATTTAGGTGACTTTTGGTAATCTCCCTGCGCAACAAATAAGCTCGATGATTTTTCAATGGAGGGTGTTATATCACACAGAATTTGACTTTCCTTAATTGTTTATTCATCTACGTCCCAGAAAAAATGTTTTCCAATACCCTACATTTTTTATCCTTTAAAGGAAACATAATTTGGACATGCGCTGTTGGGCCTGTTATGTCTCCCTCTGTAGTATTTATTTCATTTGCCAAAAAAGTAGCCATAGACTTCTGCTAGTTTTTTTCTGAGTTATTGAGGATATTGTTCTCATTGAAATTATTGAATAAAAAGTTGGGATCACCGTGCTCATTTAAGAGAAAAGGAGCATTTATTTCGCTATCGAGCTTAGTTTGAGGGAAATCTCTTCCGGTTTGTACGTGCACGCGCTTATGTGCGCGCGCTAATGACCCGAAAATCGTGCGCAGTAGGGATGCGCAATGTAATACTAAGGAATCACCTTAAGAGAATTTGAGTTTGGAAAAATTTAAATTTGAGTTGTTTGTAGGCTGCTATGCTGGCAGCAAGTTAGAAAATTCATGAATACTATCTAAATTCCTCTAACTTTCCCAGCATTTAAATCAAAACTATGTTAACTATGTAAAGGATGGGCTCATATCTCATTTCTTGTATAAAGTGAAGAACTGATCTAGTGATATGTCATAATCGTCACAAGATGGTGTAAGATGACCACGCAACCTATAGGGCGCGTGCCTATATATGATTACAATTTTACAGCAGGAATTACATTTCCTCTTGTGCCGTTCATAGCACGTAAATCATCTAACGAGTTATGTTTTAGCTTCCCGTTTCTCTTACAGCCATATCAGATTCCTCAGATTGCCAAGTATTCTGTCGGGTAAAACAGTAAGAAATTTTGAAGAGAAATACCTGTTTGAGAAAACAAGACATAGTTCAGGCCTAGCTTGTCATTAAGTTCCACCGAAACTTTGGGTTCTCCATGGAGACCTTGGCTCCTGCAGCTGTAGTGCATGAAGTGAAATCGAGCCTCTGCCTTGTTCAATATTGAAGTAAATCGGACGAACATTCATGAGCTTCCCATGCTTCGTCATTTCAATCTTCAAAAAAGCCTTTTTTCCTGTGGAAGTTTTTACTCGCCTAATCAGAAATCCAAGAGCTCTAAGCCTGCAAAGATTCCAATCTAAGATTTTGTATGTAAACAACACTTTCATTTAACGACAACAAAACGTGTTTGATCGCCTAGCTCAATGACAATCGTATCTCACGAGTATTGCTCAATTTCTTTATGCATTTGTTATGGACTACTTTGTTGCAGTGTTAGCGGAGCTCAGTCACGACATTTTGATTTATTTTGGCCGCGTACAAAATTACCTTAAAATTGAAGGAAGCCTGAAAATAAAAGTTTACATAGATGAAAAAAAAAAAAAAAAAAAAAGAAAAAAAAAAAAACCAAAGAGGTAATAATAAATCACAAAGGATCAAAGATTGTCAAAAGCAGAGAAGATCATGAACACGGATTACAAATGACGAACTTGATGAATTTAGGCTAAACTTTTCACGATGGGCAAATTGTGACGTAGCTCCTTTAAGATTCATTATCATTTTACTTACAACTCCTGTAGCGTCGTAAGGTGAGCAAATATTTTGTCAGGTAGCTCTGTAAAAGCAGCCTTGGAGAAATCCCTAGAGAAATGAATCATCAAGAAAAAGAAACGATGGTTTATCACATTGTTTCAATTGTTGAAACTTCAGTTCTCATCCCAGGATTTCAGTGTCTTACAGATTCCTCAGACGTTTTAGTGGCGAAAATATTTCCTCGGGTAAAACTGTGATCGGATTTGAATATATATCGCTGGAAAAAAAAAATTAACTATCGTCACGTAGCTGGACAGGTTAAATGTAACATTTCTTCGAAGTTCCAAAAATATCAGTCAATATGCGAACAAATCTATGCAGATATTAAACTACTCGCGGTGTGTGTTCTGAGTTTGCAATTGTTGTCTTTTACTAAGCTTACAGGTTAGCCAGACTTGTCAGGTTGTTAAACACTCCATCGGGCAGGACTGAAATATTGTTTGAGGCAAAATTCCTGTAGGGAAAGCAAGTTTCTTGTATGGTTTTAACTTTCAGTAATACAAATAAATGAATAAATATCCAGAAAAAGTCGATTTCCTTTTAAACACAAAATTAGACGTTGAATGGGAACACAGATAACTTTCTGAATCAGGGGTCGTATACTTACAAGTCTTTCAGATTTCTTAGCTGCGCAAAAAGTTTGCCATGTAAGAATGCAATAGCGTTTGAAGAAAAATCTCTGCAGACAGGGAAAATATAACAATTTTAACGTGGTAATAAAGGAAATATGATTAAAAGGTATATATTGGCTAGGTTTTATTTTATTTATTTATTTATTTATTTATTTATTTTTTTTGCCCATGCATAATGTATGGGAATCATTGTTTGCGATATTTGCCTCATTGCATAAGCGATACAGCCTCTGATCAAGCTACAAAATTATCGGTTCTGAATTCTGAAATGATTAAAAACTCAAAATTTTACAAAGATTGTATGAACTCATAAGTGCTTTTCCCATTCAGAAATTTTGCAGTTTTTGAAAGCTAATTTCTTCTTGAATCTTACACCTAAATAGCCAAATATTTCCCCAATTACTACGTTTCACAAGCTCTTTAATTTTTTTAGTCAATATGTGTCTAGTGTTATGTCTTCTCTGCGCAAAGTCGTATGTTAATGAGGAAAAATGTAAACAATGACGTCAGAAAAGATTAGCCTATTACGGAGAGCAGGAATGACGCATCGAGGCAAGGTTCTAAGGGTTTTTTTTTTTTGCAGGTTCTCCGATCCGATTTTAATCTCTCTCTACAAAAAGCAATAGTTTACGATTCTAACTGAGGTTTGAACATTGTGGTTCTGTTAGTCGTGAGGGAGTTACGTTGGACTTAGTCATCCTTATCAATGCAGCGTTAACAGGAAAAAAAAAATCACTCACAGCTCGGTTAAACTGGTCAGCGTGGAAAAAATTCCCTCGGGTAGAGATTTAATGACGTTTGAAGCGAAATCTCTGTGAAACAATAGTCATAAGTATAAGTCGTGCATCCTCTGTAAAAACTGTTCTAATTTACATTATGGATAAGAATAAATTAATTTTTGAGCAAAAAAAACATGCGCACGTATGCATTGTTTGTAAAGAAAAGTTAACTCACAACTCTCTCAGATTCGCCAATTTGGCAAAAATTCTCTCTGGAAGAAATGTGATGTCGTTTGAAGAGAAATCTCTGTGAAACAATCGTCACAAACATAAGTCGTGTATTCTATGAAACAATTTTTCCTACTTTACTTTATGGGTAAGAATAAAATACTTTTCGAGCAGATAAACACACGAACTAATGCATTGTTTATAAAGAAAAGTTAACTCACAGCTCTCTCAGATTTGTCAGTTCGTCAAAAATTCTCTCGGGAAGAATTGTAATGTCATTTGAAGAGAAATCTCTGTTGAATAAATAGCTGTTCTTTTTAGCTTCTCATTTACCCAATTAGAATAATAAAAATATCCGTAGAAAAAAGAGGTTTGCTTTATAATCTAACTATAAAAAATTGGCGCGAAAAGAGTCTTTTTGAGCGAAATACTCTATTTGAGTGAAAGAATATTCGCGCCAAACATTTTTTGTGACTCTGCGTGCTAACACATGATTGTATGACCATCGCATTTTTATTTTATTATTTCGAATCTCTTAAGAATTATTTTAATTTTCTTCTACATTTGCACTCATTTGCACTCATCTCTGACTTGATAGTGACGTTAAGGGAACGTCGTAACTTCGTCACACTATTTTCAACTTTTTTAAACTGGTTTTACTTTTCTCAACATTTTTTCGCAATGTTTTATAAAATAATGTTCTTTAATTAATGAAATGCTTCAATGCTGAGCAACAAGGCAGTTGTTATAAACGAAGTTTCATGCACTTACAGCTCCTTCAGATTTGTCAGCGTAGCAAAAATTCCCTCAGGTAGGGATGTGATAGCGTTTGAAGAGAAGTCTCTGTATAATAATAGTAAACATAATCTGAGCCATGATGCATATGAATCAGCTACCACAAAGACCTTTTTACCACAATCTTACAATGATGATATGATGTTAGTGATCAAAGACCGTTCCTACAAATGATAACAGAGTGTCCATTTGTAGGCAACAATTAAGAAATAGAAAACAAGTACTGTGTTTATAGAGAGTTAAAGAAACACGAGTGTAAGTTCGGGAGAATGAGAAATGCTGTAGGAACACGAGCCGTTAGGTGAGTGTTTCCTCAGCTTTAAGAAGTCAAATTTCCCCGGGGCACTATCAGCCGATAGTTCCTCGACAGAAACACTCTACTGTTTAAATAGAAATCTCGAGCTCATCATCTAAATGTTAAACAAAAACACGATTCGAAACCAATCAGCGCCTTATTTTTCTTTGGGCTATTTTCTAAATATCGGGTATTCCACGACAATTTACTTACACGATTTCCAAATTCGTCATGTTGGCGAACACGTCTCCGGGAAGAAATGTAATGCCGTTTCTGTAGTAGTCTCTGTATAAATATTTTCAATTACTATTATTAATCTTATTAAAGGAATCATGCAATATACGTAAACAATAAAACTTAAGAAAACTATTAGATATTGGTAAAATATAATAACCCCAAGCAGTGAAATAATTTCAATGTTCCTTTTTTCCCTAGCCAATCGCGAGCCTCTGTGATGGCATTGGTGAAGACCAAGGAAAGTACACTTATTTAGCAATCATGCAATTTGGAGTAACGCCTGGAACGTCGAGGAAAAACATAAAATGGTGTTCGTTGCACTTTGCCGTTTTTTTTGAAACAGCTGTTGTGACAGAATTACTGCGGAAATCGAGTTGGACTACTAAAAATAGGCTAGGCAGGAATTAAATAAAGCTATACATCAATCTATATCCATAAGACATCTAAGAAAAATGTCAGCACTTTACAATCTTTGAAGAATAATGTACTCAATCTGCTAACATTTAAGCACACTTGCTAAGTTTCCCCTACGTTTTGTACGTTGGTACAAACACGATGACATGGAGATGATGGAATCCCGAAACATGTGGACAGATAGGGAAGCATAGTGTGATAAACAACATTGATGGACAGAGAAAAAGGGCCAAAAAGAATGAGAAGATTTCAACTTACAAAACCAACTATATAAACTTACAGCCACAGTATATTTTTTAGGCTAGAAAAGCTTCCAACAGAAGAATGAGAAAAGTTGCTCGAAGTTACTAACCTGCAAGAAAATGCGAATTTTTCAGTATTAATTTTTATACAACTACGTGCATGAAATATCACAAGAATCTGCGACGTTTCTTATCCAACACCCAATAAACATATGAATGGTCACATGGGTTCAGTCTCCAGCCGTGGGTGTTTCAGTGCGCCCTCGATCCTCTCCAGCACCACTGCTGCAAAAGACTAAAATTAAAACTGAAGATAAAAGTTAAATTAAAACAATAAATATTTAATTAGACAATCTTACAGTTTCTTAGTTGTTATGGGAGTACATTTAATGATGTTCAAGTTAGAAGTGGCTTCTCTGCACCTCAGAGTATTTCCCGAGTACTTGGACCAGTAATGAGAACATCGCGGTCCACAATCTAACGACGAAGGCAGAAAATGATATAAACCTATATTGAGCTGGATAATTAAAGAGCGACCAAAACTCTGTCATTTCCCTTTCAATTAAGCTAACTGTAATTAATTTTAAATTTCCTTCACTAGATCTGTAAAATACTTCGGTCATTACAAGCAACCCGCTCCATTTAGAGTAAATGATCCAATATGGACACCTAAATGAAAACGAAAACAATACACTTTTCTGTCGGAGTGGACTCACCGTTTAAAACAACTGTGAAGTTTTTTGCATCAGTTCCATACTTGCTTTTGGCCAGACAAGTGTAGTTTCCTTCCTCGTTCAACGTCATGGTTATTATGCTGGTGTCTGAGTTCGCCAGTGTTTTAGAGTTCTTTATCAGTTGTGTGTTTATGGGAAAAGTCCCATTGACTGAGCATGGAGACACTTTGTAGCCAGATAAAGCTTTCACGACAGGATCTGCTACCATAACCTTAGGAGGAACTAAAGAAACAAGTCAGATTAGTTAAATTACAACTGATAACATTTCGTTCCTGAGATCTAGTCGGTGGGTCACTGAAAAGGATCATCCTTGCTCAGAGGGGTACTCCTAGAAAAATTGGATAGGGGTGTGCGGCCCGCGTCCCAAACCCTCATCCTATCTATGACCAAAATCTGCGATTTTCCCTTCCCTATTGATGACCTGACCAAAAATTCAATGCCCTATTTATAGCCGTTGCAGCTGGCACAGTTGCCCTAAACATAATTTATGAAGAGCTTTTGATGATGGTCTTATCGATAATGATGAAAAAAGTAGCTTCTTCTAAAAAAAACACACCCAATTCACGACAAGAGTGTAAAACCCATACCCTATTCAGAAAATAAATCGAAACCCTTTTTCTGACCAAAACGGCTGAAAATCTATCCCCTTTGGGGCCGTACATACCTATATAGCCCATATGAGGGAGCACTCCCCCGCCCTTGCACAGTTGCTTCACTTTTGGCTGAGATGCCACTTATTAGCGGCCTTTGTTAGTGTGTGAAAGTCTACGATGTATGGACCTCTCTATTTGGTCACAGTTTTAAAATCCCCAAGCGATCGTCTAGAATATTGAGTATATTGAGACTTCGGGTGCTAAACAACTACTAATCACTGCAAATTTCATTCCGCATTCGATTTCTGCTTTCTGAATGTCACTGGATAGCAAAGCATGCTTCGTAAACAACAAATCAAAATCTCTACAGAGGAGGAACAAGCTGCATTTTTTATTTTACTTACAGATTGGACTAAATCTAAGTGCTATCAGAAATCCTCTTTCCTGCAGGCTGTAGTCTGAATGGAATATTAGAACCACGTGGCGACCATTTAAACGGAGGTCCTGTCCCGTATGCGAGCCACAATACACTCCAATTGTCTCATTTTTGTCATTGATAATCTGCACATAGTCGTAGCTACAATGACACAATGTGACATGAAATATTTTGCGAGCAAGATATCATTGGAAAACACACCCAAAGGCGCCCACTGACCTCCTATACACGCCCTGCGAGAAGCTAATAGACCCTTTTCATAAATGGCTGCTAATTTAGAATTCTTTTGTATTCATTTAAATTAGCCTCACTAAACTCGTTTGGGAGTAACAATTCTTTTGAATTGTCAACTCAAAAACGAGGTCAGTCGGGCGAATTTTAATACTTACAAAAGAATTTATAATTGGCAGCCATTTATGAAAAGGGTCTATAAACCCACTTTTCTGCATTGAATTCTTCGCAAGCTTAGAAGGCCGACCCAAAATAATTTATTATGAAACATACGAAATCTTTGTTTACAGCATGATACAGATCATGAGCGCGTCATGGGTAGCTATGGTATAGTTACATCAATAACACCTCGCTAAAGTCAATTATATTCAGTGTACGACACTTTTGACGCGTGGTGTGGTTTCACATGTTTTTACAACGACGGGTAAAAATCTGTAAATGTTATAACACACTAAAATTTGTAATACGAGGATTGTGTTGTTCTTTCGAGATAATAAGGAATACGTAGTCTACAGGAACCAGACAAAGGGCCTCATTGCGCTTAAGTACAAGTACATAGGTTTTAATTTATTTTATAACAATAAACTGCATTCAACCGAGTGCAGTTGGGTAATAAGCTTTCCGAATTGCGTAACCATGCCAGAGCGGTTGTCCTAAAACCAAAACCAAATCAATTACTTACCAATTAGACCACTTACCAAATCTCAAACCATAGTAAAACCAAACCAGAACCAAAGTAATTGCCTGATTACTCTCTGAAAACCGCTTTATAGCTGATTAATTCATCACTTATTTATTACCTGCAAACTGGACCCTGCTCCACTTCAAAGTCGCTGAAGTAAATGTTAATCTCCATGTTTTGTGGAATAGGAACCTCGTAAACACAGTGTGTATTGTCTGGATAGTTGTTTGGATATCCGGGACTTTCCAGTGAGTTGTTTACCACTGATCCACACTCTGTTGGAGCAAAGTGCACGTGTTTGGAGGGAATCAGCTTTCTACATGTAAATTGACAGCGTTGCACAGCACTCAGTTCGCTACACCGCCCTTGGAGTAAGGTAACTATATTTTTTTTATTGGTACTATTTGTTGCTTCTGTCTAGGGTACTTCATCGAGAAAGATCGAAGATTTCTAGCTTTACTAATAATATCAAATTTTAACTTGAAAATTTCTACTTTTTTAATTACGTACGCTGCATCTTGCGCACCAAGTAATCTAATCAGTCTTGCGTCATTGGACCTCTAGCCAGAAAATATTCTCATGCATTCTGTTGCTGGACCAGAAATTTGATAATTTTTGGCCATATCCCTTATCCCCGAGTTAAAGAAGGCGTTTAAGTTTAACTATCACTTCTCAACATTGCTTACCTTTCAAAGGCAATGATTGTGTACCATTCCCTGTGAGGATGAAAGGCAATTGTGAGCGATACATTTTACGCTTATAGATATATTATTTTTAAATTTTTATAAAAGTGCATGGCATTCTGATTCCCCAATTTAGATTGTCTGATTTCTCTACGGCGTTAGACACCACTCAAGGTGGTTTAGAACTAATTAAAACTAACAAAACAGTGAAAAAATAAATGTAAAAGAATGTAAAAGGAAGTTTATTTCAATTAAAAAAAAAAATCAGGAAAATGCAAAATTAAAAATTTACAAAAAAAAAAATGCCCGTCGTATTGTGGCTACCATCATGATGACCGACGTTCATATCGAGTTGTCTCCAGGTATATATTTCAGACAAGGCCACAAATCTAGGTGGCATTTGGGTGAATGTGAAAAGTTTCTGCATGCAGATTCCACCTGTATTGATAGGGCAAAGATAAAAAGCTGAAAACTATGTTTTATTTTATACTTACCTATAGCCTACAATGCAGGCGTATTTTGGCGATCGATCGAGCGCATTTTGACCAAGAGAGCGCCATCTTTGGATTTAAACTCGGAAGAGACTCGGGGAGAGACGAAAAGGTATCCTAGGGAGTGGGTGTTAGGCTGAAAGAGGAGTAACGGAAAAGGGGAGGGGAAGGAAAAAAACACCTGCCGGATGTCACTGTTTTTTCGAGAAACGCCGTTCGTCCACGAATGGAGTCTCTGATTGGTGCAGTGTGGAGATTTTTCTTCCTCTTCTTCCCCACTCCCTTCCCGCCCACTTTTTCTCAACCAACATGGCCGCGAATCTACTCGATCGCGAGCTAATACCGCTGTAATTCGTGAACACACGGAAAATGCCTGCATAGCAGGCTAGCTTACCTAGTGAAACGGCAGTAAACACCATGACGAATCCTCGTCTTGGGGCAGAACGGTCAGAGTGGAATTTTATTACGACGAGGTCTCCGGTCACAAGAACTTTTTTGCCGGTTCTATCACCACAGTACACTCCAAATGTGTGGCCATCTTCATTGCTGATTATCAAATAGTCGTATCTATAAATAATTAGTACTATATCAGCCTCTTTATTTCCATGATCATGCTTTCATCAAAAAAAGTGTATAAGAGTCTGGAGGTTTAAAAGCTTCTTCTATTAAATTAGCTAGTAAGTTAACAAAAAATTTATTCTCCATGGACCTAACCAAAGTTTGAGCTACATTTTCTACAAACAGCTTTTACAATGATAGCGATACAGTGACATGTGTTTGCGTTGTCACTTACCCACAATGTCGATGATCTTCAACGACAAAGTCGTGAAAATTAATTTCCATAACCAGACCGTTTGGAATTGGAATCGAATAATTGCAGTCCATGCTGTTAGGGTAGTAGCTTGGATATCCAGGACTTTTAATGGTATTGTTTACTACTGAGCCACAATCTATCAAAGAAAACATTTGTTTGTTTGTTTGTTTGTTTCAGTGTTTGCTTGCTTGCTTGTTTGCATTTTTTTTTTATTCCTCTTCAAGACAAGGAAAAATAATTCAACGATGGCGGGGCCGGGCTGAGCACCGTTTCAGCGAAAGCGTTAGGACCCATGGCCCTCTAACCTTTCTGTTGTTAACATTGGCCCATCTTGTATGCAAAACTGGATCAAACAACAACAACAACCTTTACTTGCCATTAGCATAGTTATTATACATGTGAAGAATAAATGCGCTTTCTTTCCGCAGGTAACACTGATACCGTATTCAAAGCGGGAGCAATTACCAAAAGAAAATAACAATACTACGAACATATAAATAGTGGTCAAGCACTAAATATGGAGCTTAAACAAACTGTATTTGAGCGTTATAACCTTGCTATTATTCATCTTATTGGTTCAGAGTAAGTGCAGTGCAGCGAATACAATCAATTATGACCACAACTCACTAGTAATGATAATATTAAACCGGACAAAAATAAGCCAAGTATGTTTATGGAACTCCTCATAAGCAAGTTGGCATGTTCAAAAAAAAATATGTTCAAATGCTGTTGTTTATAGTGGTCAATGCGCTTAGCTACACCTAGGTAGTTCACAGGCATGCCACTTAGTTTTAACAAATCTAAGCTCTTATCCTTCAAGAAAAAAACACAAACAGCCTTTATTGACCCACCAGGTACCGCCTGAGCGCCATTGTGTCCAATCCACATTAACAGGAACAGCTGGGCAAGCATTTCCAATATGGATAAAAACATTTTGTCCTTAACCACGTAAAGGTTGTATTTCCTAAAGAGCCATCATTCCTATGAAACGATGAGAAAAGCTTTCAGGTTGTTTGAAATAAACAGGGACTTACTATGCAGCAAGAGAGCTAACGTCCCTATCACACTTTCATTCAAAAATTTCAAAAGCAGGTGTTTCTTTAAGCTCACTAAGTTCTGAAACGAAACTTAAAATATTCTCTAGCTTTTGGCAGGATTCCAATTTGATGTGTTACAAGCGTGGTTATAGAAAGTGCCGGATGCATGGTCAAGCCAAAGTTGGTAATTTTGAAATGCTTACTGATACATTTATTTTACAATTGCTTTGTTTAACTTTTGGTTTAATCTTGCCCAATCTTTACTATATTTTACTCTGTCTTTTTTGGTTTACCATTGCTTCTTTTGCGCTTTTCTCGGACTGGAACTCAGTTGCTTTGTAGCAAGGCAGGTGCGGAATAGATTACTTCATTGTGTGTCTCTTCTCGTTTGGATTATTTCCCGTCTTCAGAGAGGTAAAAGCACTAACTTGGAAGAAGTGAATCAAAAGAATGTTTCTTTGCAGGCAAATTGTTTTCAGTTCCACGTTATGAGTGGTCTTTTTTTCTTTCAGACAAGGAAACGTACCGTAACGTAACGTTCAAAGCACGAATGTTAATTAGATCTTTCAAAAACTAAAGGTAAGCGCAAGCGCTTTATCTTGAAGAAAAACATCCCTTTATTTTCATTCTACGATTAGATAGCCAAACGTTTAGCATCTCGGCAACTATGAATGCTATGGATGGAAGCTTTAAGTAAAAAAAGATGAATCATTGTTTTAAATTACCTTGTGGATGACAATCCAGGACTGCGTTTGTCTTCAGCTAAAAACAGTATTGTTTCCTCTTCCTCAGCAACAACAAAATAATCAGCCTGAAACAGAAAGCTGGACAGATTGCAACTGTTTTGAAACAAATTAGCTGGAAATTTCTAGCAGCTGCTGAAAAGCCGATATTTTTAATTTGATCCCTTTTGGATGATTATTGGGTAAATGGTAGAGTTATTTTCTTGTCAGTTCCGTTGACAGCTTCATTAGAACAACAGGTTTTACCCAGGCTCCAAAAAACTGGTGGTATCAAACAAAAGGTTACACACGCTTTTTCTCTTTCTAGTATTAATGGTGAGATCCTGGCACAAGCTGATTCAAAAATCAAATAATCAAAATGAATTCGTGTCAGGAGCCGTAATTATGGCTCCTGGTCTTGTAAGTATAATTTATACTTTTATGAATCAAATAATACCCTCCGCCAGAAAGCTGTCACTCATTTTTCCTCCAGAGATAAAGGTGGCGGTGGAGGGCAATATATGGCTTATTGACCAAGCGTGAGGTCAAGATGGCTGGATATTTGCAAAGTTCTTTTTCGGATGTTTATGGACCGAGTCGGAGTCGAGGTCCATAAACATGCAAAAAAGGGACAAAGCCAATATCCAGCCATGTTGACCTCACGCTTGGTCAACGACAAGGATTTATTATATGGCTTTCAGGGAAAGTTTTTTTGCGGGACACAGCGGCTGGTTCAGAGCGGACAAGATACAACCATCATGCCCGCTAGGTTAGCCAATCATAGCGCAGGTTTTGGTTCATCTTGCCTGCTCACGGAGCTATGGCCGTATAATAAAAGCACTTAATGACTGACCCCAAGGGAAACTGTCAGTTTTGTCTCCTCTTGTTCCTCAATGTTCCTCGAGGCAGAGCTAAGGAAAATGTTGAGGGTCGAGGAAAAACGAAACTCAATTTTTGCGTGGGGCCAGTCATAAAGTGTTTTGTTTTACCTCCCAGCTCAAAAAAAACGTGCGAAAAAATGATTTGTTTGACGCCAGCTGGCACACAAATTTGCCGCCGTATAACAACTTGACATCATATGTCACTATTTTTTATCATAATAATTACCGCTACCACACTAATAATCTCAACCAATTAACAATTAGACCAGTAGCCCGCAAGGGCTACGGGTCAATAGCCCATGAGGCGAAGCCGAATGGGCTATTGACCCGTGGCCCTTGAGGGCGAAGGGTCTAATTGTTTTAGTATCAACCAACTAGTCGGACAGAAACGGTAATGATAAAGTTAGCAAATGCAAGTTGAAGAAATATTTATTTGGAAATAAAGCGAAAGAAATCGTCACGCTCGATGGCGCCAATTTCGCTACTCGAGGACTATTACTAATAGTCCCCTAGTAGCGTAGCCAATCAAAATGCAGGATTTGCATTAGTCCACTAGTTGGGTGATACTTATACCTCCGAACTCAAATACGTTTTCCGATTGGAGGAGAACGTGTCACGTGTCGTGGGTCAAAACTACTAACTCCCAGGGCGAACAAAACTCACTAACTCCCAGGGAAACAGCAACTTGAACCTTCGACTCACACGTGATCAGGTCGTGCTCCTTGAAACCGCGGCAAATTTGTAAGCCAGCCGGCGTCAAGCAAACGATTTCTTGGATTTTTTTTTTCTTTTTTCTAGTTTTGAGTTGGGAGTATAACAAAACACTTAATGACTGGCGCCAAGGGAAACAGTGAGTATTGTTTCCCGGAGACCCTCAATGTTCCCCGAGAAGCCTCGGGGAACATTGAGGTCGAGGGGAAACAAAACTCACTGTTTCCCTTGAATTTCTCGTGCTCTGTACTACTCTTTTGGTCTTGTTTCCTGCAGCGTAGCCTAACCTTTTCTTCAAATAGCTCACCAACTGTCTAAGAGAGCTAATAAATTGTTCTTTAATTGTTCAAGCCCAGATTGTGGTTTGTTTAAAAAAACAAATCGAGATGAAACCTGGCATGGCTTGGTATGGTCAAGATGGGTATTTGTTTGTACTTGCATTAAGGAAATATTGATATGATCACACAAAGTTCGAGCGTTTGGAGCACAAACATGAACAACAGAATTTTTGCTGGTTGTTTTCGGCTTGATGTGGTCATATCCGTGCAGTAATAATATGACGGAGTGACGTCAAATCCATTAAGAACCTTTAAACCGCTGATTTTATCGACAAGTAATAGATCGATCGATACTTTGTAAAATTAATCAAATGGTTGGGAACATAAAAGTTGAAGGAAAGGGTTTTTGCTTTGGCACTTTTTTTTACCCTGGGATGGGTTGAATTTAAAAATAGTTTCCTCATTTTGGTTCTGCTATTTTTTGTGGAAAGTGGCAACTAAAAGTTAAAAAGAAATCAAAATTTGTTGGTGATAATCCAGGATTACTCTGGACAACCGTGTTTGTTTTGTTCCTGCATAGCAACTTCAATTAAGAAAAAAGTCGCAGATGTAATAGTAGATTGTAAAAACACGGATTAGCAATTTTCAGTTGTAGCATTAGTTATTCAAACTCAGACTGACAAACGCTTATCAGAAACAGAAAGTTTTTCAGTTTCTAATATGTCTTGTATAGTAGTTAAAAAAATCAAATTTCATCAATGTTAATCTCGGATTACTTTGAACAATCGCGTTTGTTTTGTTCCTACATCGTGGCTCAAATTAAAAAAATATCGGAGATGTAACTGTAGATTGCAAAAACATGGATTAGTAGCTTTCAATTGTAGCATCAGTTATTGAAACTCAGATTGACAAACGATCGAACCAAAAAAAAAAACAAAAAGGCATAGTTTCTTTTCCCTTCATCAAACGTCCTTCATTTCCTAGTTTTGACATAACTTTTTTGGTTTCTGTATGTATGGTTTTACAGTTATTGGACTCTTTTATGAGCCACTCACACAAGAGATCGTGTGAAGCTTAGATGAGGCAACACGCAGTTGAAAATATTTCATCTTCAAAGATTAATTCAAAGAACTCGGAGCTAATAGATGCTTCAATTAAAAGGATTATGAAGATTTACGGACTCGTCACCTTGTTTTTATTTACAGAGAAGTAAGCAGCCTCTGACAATTTGCAAACTGGTAAATCGAAAGCAAGTTGTCGCGGAAAACATTACTTCTCTGCAGTTAATCCTGGTCCTCTTGAAGTTCTTGAGAGAAATGACAAACCAGATTCCCTTTAGACGAAGTGAACTTGTTGTCCTGGAATCATTGATATGCATTTTACTTCTTATTCTGTCGTTCGTTGGCAATGCGATGGTCATTACTGTAGTATTCAAAAAGCCCCGCCTAAGCACCACAACTAGCTTGTTCATCGCCGCTTTGGCGACAACAGATTTAATAAATGCTCTCGTTCCTGGGCCACTGTTCTTGTCTTCTCTTATCACCGGGAAGATGCCATACAGTTCTACAGGCTGCGCCATCAGTGGGTTTTTCATGCAGTTCTTGACCTTGGCTTCGGTTAGTACCATGGACTTAATCGCTGTCAATCGCTACTTCTGTGTAGTAAAGCCAAACATCTACAAAAGAATCTTCACAAGCAAACGCTCCGCGATCTTCCTGGCTTCGTTGTGGATATTTATAGCAATGGTTATTTTATTTCCGTTAATTTTAGGTTGGGCCAGTATGGACTTTAGTTCCCAAATGGCCTCGTGCAGTTTGCATTTTAACTCTTTGACCTCTGAGACTGGATTTACCGTTTTTGTCATGGTGTCATTCGTAGTTACCAGTTTTGTCATCGTGGCGCTTTCTTACTACTTTGTCTCAAAGTCTCTCCGCCAACACAGGGATCATTTGTCCAACAACAGTGGTTTGAGTGCACAGGAGATCAATCTCACGAAGACTTTCTTCGTCTTAGTTGTTTCCTTTATCGTTCTGTGGTTGCCAACGTTTGTTGTCGTTATTTTATTTCGTGGTGTGCTCCGAAAAACTCTGCCTCGGCAGCTTGCCCTTGCCATTCCGTACGGCTTGCTCGCCAACAGTGCTGTGAACCCGTGGATTTACGGCGCTATGAATCCATCTTTTCGCAAAAAGTTTTTGTCGATATTGAAGAGATCAGAGGCACCAAATCGGGTTTTACCTGCCGAAAACGCTGTAAGTTCTTATCTGGGCATTTCTCGAGGTGTCCCCTTGCAGATCATCGAAGAATTGGAGTAACCAGGAGAAAGCGCGGGGACAATTAGAACTATAACCCCACAGAAACTTACTCACAAGATTTCAGAAATTTAAAAAAAGCGTGTTAATAAATTCGGAGTTTGAAGAGGAATATTTTATCCACGGCTATTCATTATTCCTAGTCTGCTATTCGCAAAAACATTCATGAATAATTCTTGGATTGATAATCACTAAGATGACTTACTCTTACTGGGTTTTAAAATTGAAAAATTCAATATTTCTTGGGATTTTAGTGCGGTACGTATAACCACTATGAACATCTCCATGTCGGCGATCAATGCAAATTATCAAAGGTAAAAGGACCTTGTTAAATAGAAAAAAGGAATCTAGCGCTGAAAAATAAAAGGTTGAAAGCGACTGATGGAACAGCTGAAGGGACCAACAATTAAGAATTCATTAACCAATCACAGTGCGTTATTGGCGGTTAAACAGCCCTTGAAGACATGTGGACAGCAGGTTGAAGCTCTTATGTCGGTATCTCTCATTAATCAAGCTTACTCGAGACCGTCTTGAGAGCTATGTAGTTTAACATAGGAGAATCCATCTTTTCTTACTGTTAAAACCAGCGGCGATTTTCTACTGACTTTCTGGTTGTTGTTCTCGGTTTTGATATAGAATATAACTTTTGTCCACTGATGGAAAAGTTAGTTTTGCTTTTTAGATTTAAGCATCTAGCACATAGTTTGATTTATTATCCATTTCATATATATACACTGTGTTTATTTGTCAACGAGTTATGTTGTCAATATGTTATATTAATTCCAAAATTTTATTGTTGTTCTGCATATATTTAAGGAGCGCTTTTATGAAGCGACTAAACGATAAAATTCATATCATCATGTAAAAATGACTAAGGTTCACCGTTATTTCAACCTTAGAAAAAGAGCTCTTCTGTAAGGTCCCATCCTGATACTGTTCTGTTACCGTGCATAAAACCAATCAAGTCCCACTCCGTTAGCTTTTCTGTCCTTCGCATTTCTGTGGACTGAGTCTTTCATAACAAAACGAGACTGACCACTGTGTAAGGACAACTGTAACGTTAATTATCGTTTCCAATTAGTATTTTGGAATGGGCTTTCTTTTTCCTGAAACTGAAAACAAACAGAATATTAAACAGCATAGCTTACGACTTGCATTGTTGATCATAAAATATTCAAGCTGAAGTCCGTATAACAAATTGGCTCTCGCATGTTGATTTGTTCATAGACTGGGGATAGGTGCAAACACAGAGTGTCTCCCAGGATTATCTTCCCTTACGGAAGGTGGAGAACCGGTAGAGTTAATGTGCAATAAAGTTTCGTCTTAGAACTTCGGTCTTAACTCCAGCGAACAAGGCATGATCTTTCTTAAAGACCAAGTTTTTTTCCAAGATGCATTACGCGCTGTTGAGCATTGGAAAATAATAGAAACCTCGCTATCATGTAGACTAAAGTAATAACAGACACACGAAAAGCATGATGGTCAATACTGGGTCTTCATCTGAAGATCGAGCAAGAGAGGCCCTTTATCATATCCACTAAAATCAAGATAAACTATAAACAGTTTCTGAGAAGTTTCCCAAGGCCAAACGGGCAACTTCAACAGGATTTCATAGTAGTTGACAAACGTTTTCTGAGATACAGTACGCAGAATTACTTAACACTGATCATATGGGAGCCTGGTGATAACAAAAGACACCTTTCAAATTTACTATCTACCACGTTCGTTCTTAAATCAAATTCATACCGATAATGGCGCAGTTAAATCTACCTGTTCCTGCTTTCTTTCCTCGGATGCTCCCTTCGTCGTAGCAGCCGAAGAAACCATCACACGGTCGCCGTTTTGGCGCGCAAATTTTGCGATATTGAAGGGCGTTACCCTTGGCAATGTAATAACTGTAGAACATGGCAGGGTGGGACTTAGTTCCACTACTGTGCTGGTTTCTGGTCACGTGACCCTTTGTCTTGATGCCTGACACTTTTGTGCGTTCCAAGGATGAGATCACGCAGTCCACTTTAGATGTTTGCACTTCAGTTTTGACGCTTTTGCCCGCATGCTTTTTCTTCGCTTTGGCGCATCTTTGTCGTTTCTTCCAGGGAAGAATGCAAACCGGTTTCCCTCTTTTTAAGGATGCGACTAAAGAAGGCAGAAAAAAAAAAAAAGAAAATACTTTTCAGTGCTGCAACTAGTAAGCTAAGCAATACAGAAAGAGACTTAAGAACTGATCGGGGCAAATTAAACTTAAATATCCCCGCCACCTTCGGAACTGTATGAAATTTTTGCGAATTACAAAGAAAACGACAACCCAGTCATTTCTATATTCAGAATAGCATACAATTCAATCTGAAGCCATTCGGAGTCAGTTGTTTCGACGAAATTTAATCGAGCCAGCGCTTTTGCAATTTTGAAAATTCTTTCTGTGCGCAATCCTGGGAACGAGTGAAATAAAACTTTGATCATGTCTGTCGCTTTCTTTACAATTTTCGCTTCATTTAGGTTAAAGATTGATCAACAAGCCACCAACCGTCACCTCCTACCACGTTTCAATCAATTCTTTTCTGCTTGTAGCATAAAGGAAATAAAAAAAATAAATCCAAACTTAAATTCCAAATTTAGCAAGCCTTCGATCGATAAATCGTATAGAAAGGCACAAATAACTTCAGAGCAGTTGAACACAAAATTGGTTAATACTACCAAGCGCAATATCATATCCTAGCGTGAATTGGTTGTGGCTTTGTTTTGATTTGAACAAAAAGCAGCAGGGTTGAGCCTGAAACATTCTTCCCATGTTCTTTTGCATTGAATTTAAGTATCTTTACTGGTGAAAAATCTGAAAAAATCAGTCAATCTTTCCTGCTACAGTTGGTTCGTGAACTTGTCAACTTCATCAGGCTTTGCTCCGAAATGGTTAATCCAAACAATCGGATATGAATTATATATTAAAGCAACTTTAACACGGCACAAAAATAATTTTGCATTACGTTTTTTTTCTTTAGAAATTGACCTTGCATTATTTTCTTTTATATTTATACTTTATAGCTAAAATAGCTTAAATCTTACCATTTCCTTTTTCTGTAGAAATGTGTTCATCAGGGCAGCCGAAATATCCATCACAAACCATGCGATTCCTCATACGATACGCCATTTTGCTCACATTGCAAGAAAATCTCTTCGCTAAACCTGAGCTCAGTAGCCTAGTCGTGTGCATGCCAGAATCCATGAGATTTTCCGGCGATCTTCTCGTTGGAAAAGTGAAATAGTCGCTTTCAGCCGCAGAGTTTCTGGAATACAGCAGATAAAAGCTCGAGCTTTCAACCTCAGATTCAGCTGTTCCCAATTTATATTCAGAATATTCATTGTCGGTTGGTAATTGAGATTCATAAACAGAAAAGTAACTTGGAATATAGCTTTGGCGTCTCACTATTAATATATGGCCGCCGGTTATACAATTTGCCATGGCGACTTTCTCGGATCTCGGTGAAATAAGTTACATTGTCAAAATATTAGCCAAAACCTGCTCAAATTTATCTTTCTGGTGGGAACCTCTTTCGAAACTTCCAGGAAAAGGCGAAGATCTTGCTGCGAGCAGAGAGCAAGACAAACTAGTTTTAAATTAAAATTTCGTCTTTAGAAATCTTCACCTTTTAACCACTGTGGTTGCAGCCCAATATATCATCTTTATTCCATTTGCCAGAAAAATATCTATAATTAACGTGCTTCGCTTTCAAACTATTGAATTAATAGTTTACCATCGAATCAATCGGAACCAAGACAACTGTGAATGAAACCTCTCGCAGCACTATTTTGTTGTTCAAAATTTTCTCTTTATTGAAAATGTAAGTAAATCTTAGTACCGTCTGGCTGCGACATAGAATAGAAAAATGCCCATTAATTTAAGGACAAACCGAAAATATCTAATGAGAAGAAGCGATAAAAGAACTGAAAAATATTTGAATATGGTAACAGGATAAGCTAAATAATTACTTTAAAGACAAGTGTTTACGACTTTCAAGCTTTCCACCTCTTAAAACGCTATGTCTTAATGCGCCCTTAAGGTTAAGCTCTGCAGTAATTCTAGTATGCGGCTCAAAATGAGAGGCAATATTGATAATCTATGGGATTTGATTCATCGGTTTTTCTAAAGCTTTCGATCAATTCAGCGTTAATGGCAATGTTTTCTTTGCTTACATTTAGTGCGTCTTATTTGATCGCCAAACAGGTGCCAACGAAAAAAATGCCAAATTTTTTGACAATTTTATGCCATGATTTATCAGTTTCGGGAAATTCATTGGACAAAATGGAAAAAAATACAAGCCTAAAACATACTAATGGATAAAAATGCCCAAAAAGGAAAGCTTAATTTTAAGAAAGGAAAATGTAGGTTTTAGCGTAAAGAGCGACTAGCAAGATGAATTGCTTCGTTTATGACAAAAGAAAGGCGCCATCGATCGTACAAAGTGGTTTATGCGTCGAAATAAGTGAGTTCCAAATAATGTGGAATTTCCCCCAAAAAATGTATATTCAGCTCTGCCTCCTACCCAGTCGCACGCGTGATAGTAAAAAAATATAATAATCGTTCCCAAGCTTCTCCCGAGCTCGCTTCCTCGCTCATTACCAACTCCCGCTCGCGCTTTCTGGTTCCCTCCCAATCTCCCGAACGCTCTTTGCGCTAACAAAAAAAAAAAGAAAAAAGAAAACAAAAGAAAAGGAAAGTCTGTCGATGAGGCAGTCTTCGGCTAGTTAATTGCATCGTTGAACCATGAGAAATCTGACATTAAGGCCGCATTGCACCATGGAACACAGCCCTTCACTTGCCATTACGGTCATAACTACGCCTTGTAACGCTCAACCATCGAGGCGATGGCGGGGTTCGATTCGCACTGCGGTACTTACATCTTATAGCGGGTAATACCAAATTCCACAACAAACCAGTGCAAAAAAATTCATGTTTACAATTGACACCTTTTTTATTTCAAGTTCCACCAATTATTCAGTCTTAAAATGTACACCCTTAAAACGCACAAGTGTAATGTACACGAACTTAATATAAAATTTTTATTTTGATTTACAGTCATGTAACTTTTATTTGAATTTATTAAAACTAACTAAGAATTCTTAGTCATTTGAAGCGCCACCCAACATCTTGTGTAAGACAATTTAGTCTTAGTTAAGTTTCACTGGGAAATATTGTACATATGTAGGAATATGAATCGCTAGCAAAAAGTACAAAAGGCGTAGAATTGTGATTGGTAACATTTACAGCAAAGCGTCATTCGAAAAGCAGCAGATCAATATCATTATTCTTTGTACAGTGTTTGCGTTCGATTTCTATCCTTGTCAGTCTAATGAACATTATTTCTCGACGAGGTATGCGAATTGAACGGTTTTTGTTTCCCGGCATAAAATTGTTATAAACTCCTATCTATGAGTATGTAAAAATTCAAAGATTCGTTTACTACCATTGCAACCTACTACACTAAACTTAGCTTTGTAAACGACAACAGCCACTGATGGGGTTCTTTACTCGCCCGAATCAGACCAAAATATAAAAAAAATAAAAACAGAGAGAGCACGGATTGCCGCTCCTAGGGAGTTATGGGGCAAATTTGTCCGATATCTGTGAAAACTCGCCCATCGTCCTTTTCGTTATTCGCCCCATCAGAGCATCTGTTCACTGGCTCTTGCAGGCCATGTAAAGTATTCACTCAGGCTCTCTCTGTCTTTATGATAGTCAATGAGCGATCTTTCCCGATGGCCAAAGCCGTTAATTCATATCTGTTGTCAGTTGCTTCAACTATTCCAAGTTTTTCCTACACCCAGGTAAAGGCATTGTCTGATTGCAACCTATGTATGTGCTACTTTTTTCCGGTTTGACATCAAAAGTTGTCCACAAAGCTCCCAGGAAATAACCCCGTTTTCCCGTTTCGTTCCATTGTCCCTTTGTACCAGCCATCTTGTCGTTTTTTCGTTACATACACAACATCGCCAACACGAAGTTCCAACTCGGCCTCATGTTGGGGTGGATAAGCTGAGATAACACGATACCTGACAACCAAAACAAAAGATACACTCTACATTAACCAGTTAATTCCAAAGCAGTTACCATTTGACAAATTTTCTTTAATGCTCGCTTTGGGAAACATGACCATAGCCATAGAACAGTACTTTGCTCGTTTTGAATTTGGTTGAGTATGCAAAAAATTACAACCACATTTGCAAAAAAATTCACGACTGGAGAGCGAAGAGTGGAGAGGGAAGAGCTTAAAGAGCTGAGTCAAGATGCGATGCTCATTTATGTAATTACCTTCAAATATCCTAGGCTATGATTCTTTGTGTTTCCCTAGCATTACGGAGAAATCTCTTTCAACGTAAGTTTCATTTTACGTATGCGAAGTTGAGCGACTTGCTCACTAGGGGCGATTTATAACGATAGTTGACGAGCTATATTTTTGCACGAACCTCTCTCGAACAGGGGGGTTTTCAACTCTGTGATGGATCCTCGACTGGGGTCCGGGAGCTTCTTCTCTTGGAACCTAAGGAAAAAAACATATACCAATCAAAAGTGAAATCTTTCCACCATATTGACAACAGAGACATGAGGGCCTCTGGGACGGGAGGGGAGGGAGGGGGGGGGGGTAGTATAGGAATGGCATGTTCCCTTGATCCCTTGAAAATTTCACTTTTTCTTCCATTGTTCCGTAAAATTTTTGGTCATCTTTTAAAAGTAGAGATATCCCTTGATTCCTCAAACCAAGCCATAAAATATCCCTAAATGATATTGTTCCCTTGTTCCCAAACCCCTTTGTTTGACTCCGGTACGTACTATGAAGGAAAGGTATAAATATTAAAGTAAGCGCAACCGTGTTTCAGCGAAGATCAATTTAAATCAAATTTCTCCTGAAAACCCATGGTTTTATTAAGGCTTTTTCGGGAGTTTTAGAAAGACTACCACATGATTGATGAAGACCACAGGTTAAAACAAAGGACCACATATATTTACACTACCAACAGTCACTGACCTGTGTATACAACGTCAGCAGCCCTCCAAAATCATAAGGAGGAGGAGATAGTGCGCTATGTCCGGCAGGAATACTCCTGAAAAGAACGTAACGTTGCATTGTTACTTCAGACAGGGAAACCTGTGCACAGCACGGCTTGTGTGTCAATTTTTTTTGTTTTATCATAAATTATTGCACAAAACCACGAATACTCCTAACGTTGCTTTGCCAACATGGTTACCAGATCACTTAGCAACCATACTCACTCCTCTTGGGGTGAGGCCGATCTCAGAGGCGTCCAGACCAACGTTACACTGAATTGATTTCGACAGATATTAATGCTGTTTACGAGGGTATTCCTGTATGCTTTGCAGTAGTGTATTTATTACTTGACCGTTAAAATTAATTAGTATCTGTGAGAAGTACCTTTGATACGGAGGGGGTGGCGGAGGGGGCGGACTTGGTCTTGTCTTGTCTTTCTTCTTGCCTGTAAGCTTTTTCCAGAAACTACTCTGAAAATTCAAGTACAAGAAAAACTTGTCAAGGAGGGTATTATTAACTTTACATGACGTTTGTAACAAGGAAATACAACAACACATTTTAAGTGAAGCACCCGTTCCCAATCTAAATATGGTAAATCGATAGCTAATAGTTTGTTTTATGGTTTTATCCCTATTATAAAATTAACAGTAAAATTGCTATCAGATGTGAAATAAAACTGATATGACATGTAAAATAAGATTGGTATCACATGTAAAATACTAATTTCGTCCTACCGTAAAATATTGTCTAGCATTAGTTTTAATGTTATATTGCAGTTTATACTCAGGTTACTAAATACAGTATCTGCTTGTCTAGTGGATAATTTTGTTTATTCTCATGACTGTTTTGCTTGAAAACTTTCTCATCTCTCATTTATTAACGGAACCAAACGTTGATCATACCGATTTGGGCGCTGGAGGAGGGGGAAGGGGTGACGTGGGTACAAATCTGCTCCTCTCAGAGGGTCCCTCGGCGACGTGTCTGTTTGCTGCAAGATTCCTTCCTTGATTTAAATTAACCACTAAGCTCTCCATTGGCATAACTGGCGGTGACCTTTGGGGTGGGGCAGAATCTGACCGGTAAAATCTCCCGTGGGACCCTCCCTCAGACATTGCATGTCTCGGTGGCGGTGGCCTCTGGTGAGGCGGGGGCTTGGGTTGAGCGTTACTCTGAGATGCAGCAGTTATGCTGCTGTCCTGGTCTGTACTGCTACTCCTCGATCGTGTTAGCAAATTGTGTAAACTACAAAAACACAGGTAAATATCAGTTAACATAATTCTTTGCCAACCACACCAGGAAGGACCATTTCACAGTTCTGTGAAATGTATAGGTAGCCGAGCCTCTGCATGAAAACGAGATTATGGACGACCTTATGATGACAGAGACTAGAAACTAGCTAGCATAATAACAGGATAATTTACGTTTGAAAAGTAGCAAGGTTCTATCCTAAGGTTTTCATTTCAAGGTCGTATTTTGTAATTTGTGTGCAAGCTACGACCAATCTAAGACACTAGACATACATGTACACACAAACAGAGCTCAGGTTCAATCTCAGAGGGGGAGGGGGAGGGGAGACTTGTACTGCTTTATCATTTTTGGTTACTACGGTGGGCCTGCTCGTAGACTACTTTCTGGTTACAGTTTGTTCCAGTAATTGTTAACACACCTGGCTAGACGAACATAATTTCCAGGGAAGACTCCTCTCTTTTGAGTAGACACAGAGTAACCTTTGAACCAGCCATCTTTGCACTTTTCTGTCACACAGTAGTTTTCATTTCGGACAAGTTCTAACTCATCGTCTTTTGCTGGCTTGTAAGTATACAGAGCCACATACCTATTCATAGAAAATTGACAAACAATAACTACTTAGTGAGGGATTAACGCACAACAGTATCTCAAAGGTTACAAGATCTTTACACACAAACAAGCCAAAAATACATGTAGATTGTGTGATTACTTGCTAGAGTGAAGTATCGCTGCACCTTTTTTTAAAAACTTTGCTGTATTCTGACAAGCCTGTAGGTAAAGCGTCACAATACTCGCTTTGCACATATTTACCCCATGACAACACACTATTTCCATGACTACACAGAACTCCAGACATAGTAATTATTGTTCAAAGCAAAATGGAAATTCATGAATACTTAATATTTTTGTTTGTCTCATGACAGACACACTGTGTTGATAATGAGACAAACCAATAAACAAAGATCTTTCTCAGTAACTCAAAATTCTGCCTACAAACATACACTGAGAGAGGAACTGTTACAGCAAAGTAACTCGCCAAAGAACACAACACATTAATGTATAGTGCCGTGTACATGTACTTACAATTCTTTTCCCAGTTCCGCAGACACTGGTCGTGACCCGCCGCCAGTGCTGGATTCTGAAGGTGACCCTTGCTTCCCCGTAGCTGAACGAGCTGGGCTGCCTGAAGACGGTGATGAACTTCGCCTTGAGTTTAATGATTGTGCTGTGTCCGTACTACTGGATGTTGAACTTGGGGGAGGTGTCGCCTTTGAAAACAACATGGATAATAACATATAAGTACTGGGCAATCATGAAAGAACTTCAAAATGAGTCCCACTGTGAGCACAGAATTTAGTTAGCAGGCTACTAGTTTATTTTCATGATGATCAGTAGTATATCATGAACAAAGAACTATTTCTAAAATTTAGAAATTTCAAACTCAAGTCACAGTATTGTTCAATCACCATGCTAAATCAAATAACCTGAAAAAACAAAACTAACCGATGTACCTCTGATTAGCAAGATTCCTATACCTTCTAAAATGTATATTATTTGAATGACAGAGATGTTACTACACCTAACCACTATTAATAGAGAAAGCAGGAGCCAGAGAAAAAACCCAGCCTCAAGCTTGAGTTTCCATTTCCAGTTGCACACCCACCTGTCTGGTGTTGTCGTCCGCAAGCCTTTCAGAAGATGAAATATCAAGTGAGCGTCTCTGAAGACCAACTGGTTGGCTTTCTCCATCCCGCTGCCCAACAAAATGCATGGTATGTCTCTTGGGTTCACCTTTACTTGTTTCTCCTGTCAGAGATTTTCTTGCTGGTTTTGCCACACCTGAAGGTTGATCTGATCCATTTTCAATTCCCTCCGTCAGGTTCCTGGCTGCTACGTTGAGCTGTGAACAAAACAGTGACATACATGTAGGTAGGTAGGTAAAGTCTGCATACGAGCCAAGTGGCCCACCAGGCACAAGCTTACCCTGGTTTCTGTAGCATAAAGCGACTTGGAGTATTTCTACTCCTCCCTGGATGGGATGCTAGTCCATCGCAGGGTTACCCCCTAGCATTAAATTCACCAGTACCAATTTAGATACCTTGATGGAGAGAGGCACTGTGAGAGTAAAGTGCCATGCCCAAGAACACAACACAATGTCCCTGGCCAGGGCTCAAACCCAGACTGCTTAATCGGGAGAAGAGTGCACTAACCAAGAGGCCACTGCACCTCCACATAAACAGTGACATACTTCATATTAATTCCCTTTCCCTGACTCCATACACATACATAAACATTAACAGAAGTTGTTCAAGCACATTTTTTAAAAAAACTGTTTCAATTGTTTGTGATCTGACTACAGTACACTTGTGTCAAGGCATACAATGCCATAATTCATATTACATGTATGATGCTTACATCAAAGGCAAGGAAAGTTTTTTTAAAACCTGTAATGTCAGCCTATTTCTCCTTTTCCTTCATCCCCTAGCAAGGTTGTCAAACCTTTCACCTCACCTCGACAAATGTTATTGGGAAAATCCCCAGCTTGCCATTTAGCTTTCCCTCACACCAGTTTTCATCGACGCGACGCATGACACTTATTATGTCGCCCTTAACGAGAAAAAAAATTGCAATGAGTTAAATGACAGGGACTAATTGCCACATACCATACTGATTAATACTTGTATATCCATTATAATAAGTAACATACAGAGCGATTAGTTAAAATAGATACAAACAACTGAATCGTCATTTGTGTCTGCTTACACGACATCTAATCCGCTTGAGGGAGTATTTTCAGCCCAACTTCAAACTGTTTTTTTGCGAACAGAACATAAGGAAAACTATATATGCACAGAGTGCAATAGTGGGTCTATATAAAACCACTTCACAAAGACTTCAGAAATATGAGTCCTGTGTTTACACTCACATGTAAATTCTTAGTTTACCAAGTACTAAACTTTATGCAGTTCTACAGAATTGCACATGCATGAATTTACCTGCTTAAAGGAAAGCAAGTCTTGCTCCTGCTCATCTTCAAAGTCAAATAAAGCTTTAGCTATAGGTCTGTCACATGAATCATCTAGCCTTGGTAGAGGATTGATCACCTGACAGAGATTTTTGAATTGGAAAATGAGAATTAAAGAATTAAGATACACGACAAGGGAAGTGTCAGAGTTATATACAGCATGTTACATTATTGTTGGTTAGAAACCTTTTCAAACCATTTCAAGTGATCAATACCAAATTTTGAAACAACCCAAAATTAATAGCAAATTCATTTAAAAAAAGTTGAGCACAAATTAATTTAATATACTAATTTTGAATATCAATCAGCACATATTTCTAAAAAAAAAAAAACATTTGTCTACAAGTCTGTGTGTCTGTGTGTCTGTCTCTCTGTCGGTCTCTCCTTCCATTCATCCCTTGATGTGTGCATAATATATATTAAACCTACGTGTACGTGTGCAGAGTTCCGGCTAGTGCCATAGGTCCAAAACTTTTGAACCTGACGTCTATAAGCAGGAAGGCTTTCCCACTGATTTCTACAGTGCCTTTAGGGTTATTAGGGTCATAATTACCTCGACATAGTTTGCTGGAAGGAATCCTTGGCGGTCATTACAGAGGCCTTCGTACCAGTTCTCATCCACTTGTTTTAATAATGTTATAACTTCACCTTTATGCAATGTTAAATCACTAAAAATGGGAATAAAGGGGGGAGAAAATTAGTTACTAAGGAGTGATGTCTTCTTAAATAATTTTTTGTTGTTTTGTGTCTGAACTTACAGTAAGCTCTAGAGATTAGCTATAGCAAGCCTGCAAATATCTTTTTATTTTTCAATAACACTATAAAGGAATGGTACACATGTAACTGACTGGTGAGGTAAACACATTATGAAAGCAAATACTAAGAAGAAGGCTTCATCTCAGGGGGTGCACACCCCTTGCACCCTCCCCCTAGATCCAACCCAGGCCAGCATTTCTCAGCCCAAAAGTAATTATTTTGATCTACTGTAATAAGAAGGCAGTCTCGTCAAACAAATTTTCTCCCCACATTTTATCATGGAAACTAAGGTACAGTAACAAAAGGTACCACATGCAAGTATGTTCTCTATGTGGCCTGTGACCACTGATCAGAGTACTTGTCTGAGTCTTTTTAATGTCTCACAGAGCAAAATTTAACACTTTGTTTGAAATTATATACTTCACTTTACAATACAATTCAATTCATGCCACCAGTGACTAGCCAATTACCTAACAAGTTTCAATTTGTCAGGCCAAACCAAGCTCTCACTGATGAAAACACAACAAATTAACCACAATTTTTTGATTACAGGCTGTTGGTTAGTACATGTAATTTGCAACTTTGCAACATGATATAAAAATAACAAAAACTTTAGGGTAAATTAGATATTTGCACTCACCCAGCTTCTTTTGGTTCATAGTCATACAAAGTCCTAGCACATGGAAGAACCTTCAACAAGAACAGAGCGAACAGTATTAAATTATTTTATTTAGCGACGAAATTAATTATTGATCTGAGATAGCGTTTCTTTGTATGAGAATAATTATACTGACAGCAATTCTCGCTAAATGCACTTTTTCTCTGCAGAGCAACTTTTATTAACTTCTGCCTTTTCAGCTATACCAGATGGCAGCAATTAAAATTTAAGCTAATAAAATCCAGCCCTGAGTCAGAGAATGACCAATATCACAGTGCAAAATCTGTCAACTGTGCTGAAAATTTAAACTGTTTGGAAAATTGTATATGTATCTGTTATAGAAAAATTGGTGCCTGGTAACCTTATAAGCACCACCAATCTGATGTTGGAGAATTTTTGTTTCTCGATTGAGGTAGGCAGATGCACATCAAGTTATGGTGACAATAATTTATTACTCCTTTTCTTAGGAACATAATTTGTTGGGCTAACAAGACAAAGAGACTATGAGTAGACCCTCTTTTGCTTAGTCCATCGAGCGTGACCGTAAATAAACCGCAGGCAATCATTGCACGCACTACTAATTTATCAAAGTGCTTTGTCTGGTAAAGCGTTTCCTAGAACCAGAATGCGGACGTGTCAGTGATTTCGCCACTCAACACCAGGTCAACAGCATCATTGAAGAACAATTCCGTGAATATGAATTGACTAAGTTTGGCCATTCTACCACCCATTTGACAGACTGAACCAGACTTTCAATGTTCTGTTGCTATCAACAAACATGTCACCGCAATTGGATGATCTACAATGTTGAATACACAATGTATTGCAATAACTTTTAAATTGAGGGTCTGCTACATCTGCGAGCCAGCGAGCCATGCGAGCCACGGTGTGAGCCATTTATGCGAGTATTTTTTTTTCTTCAACTGGTCTGGGAGGTCGTCGACTTTTCGCCAAGAAACATAGATCTCGCGCCCAACTATCACTAAACTATCGCTATAAACCGCTCGCCCGCCATCTTGAAAGCGGAGATGACCCTGGGGACGAGTATAAACGGTACAACCTCGCTCCTAGGGTACTCTCTCTTTCCGGGCCCGGGAAATTAATTTTAAATAAAAATTTAGCTACAAAAGTGCCTACAATTGAAATATTCCCAAAAGAAAATCCTAATCTCGCTTCGGTTACCAGAACTATTGCTGGTGCAGCAAATATGAAAAATGCTCTAAACATCTGCACATCGTGCCAAGTCTTGCGTCATAGTAATGGCTACCCTGAGTGTGATGAATTTTTTTCTTTGTTTCATATTTTTGTTGTTTGGAGAAAATTTTGTGTATTCAAATCGCCCAGGATCCGCAAAAAATAAAAACGATGCGTCAAAAATTTATTAAGGTTCAGGACTAAAGTAAAGAAATTTTCTGAGAGAAACATACAGCTCCACCACCCCACCGCTACTCGAATGGGTAAGTGAATGGTATCCACTGGCACCTGTCATTCATTGATATCCACGTTGAAAATCATTCAAGAAAAAAGAGAACAGTACTTCACGGCAACTCCATGTATTGGCGACAAGAATGGTGAGTGAATCACGTAATTTTAACAGGTTTGCTCTTTAGTGAATCAGAGTTACCAAAACTTTGTCGGTTGGCTGACTGCTGCATGTGGTTGTCCCTTCCCTTAGAATTTAATATTGCAAGAATTTAATATTGCGATCTTATTCATCTTGTTCTGTTGCTCTTGTTCTTGTTCTCATGTGAATGTAAATGCAACAAATAAAAAATCTCAACATTTTTACTAGGGCTTGCATGACTCGCATGACTCGCATGGCTCGCATGGCTTGCATGATTCGCATGGCTCGCATGGCTCGCATGGCTTGCATGGCTTGCATGGCTCGCATGGCTCGCATAGCTCGCATAGCTCGCATGGTTCGCCCTTTGGCTCGCATGGCTCGCTGGCTCGCAGGTTTATAAAACTCTTAAATTGACACCCACAGACGTAGTTACAAAATGCCTCCTTTGCTGTCTTCTTTTCAAAACATCTTTGCCAGTTGACACTGAATGATGATATACTTAAAGAGAAGACCAATTTTATTCAAAACATCTCTTAGGGCTATTGATAACAGGCGATAATGAGAAGACCTCAAGATACATGTAACGAATCCTATTGGATACGTGTAATAAGATTGAAAATTTAAAACAAAAAATCACTTGGTTTTGGAAGGTCAAACTCTCTGGCTTTGTCGTAGTCCCTGCTTTTGTGTGCTTCTTGCCCCCAAGAGTTGGAGTGGCATAATTTTCTTTTGCATCACACACAACGGACTTAGTGAAAGAAGTTGAGACCTATTCATTGACCACTGGTTAATGGGATACCAGTAATTTTGAACTCCAAATAGTAGCTCAAAAAAACATATAACAGTCTCCCGCAACTTTATTTAGTACATATATGTACATGTAAGTGTGCTAATTTTTGGTGAAGACATCGAAATGGAAATAAGCCACAAATATTTCCAAGTTGACGTTTGCCCCCTTCATCTTTGCCAACTCTCTCAAATTATTTAGGAATCTCCTGGGTACAGATTGAATCTCCTGGTCTCACGTACATGTCACCAAGACAATACAAAGGCAAATGCATAAATTATACGTTTTTCAACCATCTAATTTTAGCTGATTTTTGCCATTTTAGGAAGCAGCGATGTTTTGGATATTTGATACCATGACTTTTGAGTTGAATTGCCAGAGCTCTTTTTTGAACAACTTGGGTCAAGAAGGCAAAATTGGCAGTCTCCCAGATTTCAGTTTGTTCCTAGGTTGGCATCTCTGCTCTTTGTCAAAATAAGTCTTCATGCAAAATGTGCATTCATGTACTTTATGTGCATGTTTATAAAATTTATGCCATCAAACTAGTTCACAGATGAAAAGTTTTGCATGAAGACTCATTTTGAAAAAGATGCAAAAGGCAACTCAGAAGTGACCTATACTATTTACCAATAAAGAGAATTAAATGTATCACTTAATTAGAACTACTGCTTCTAGGGGTAGATAACTTCATGTTATGTTCTATTTTAAAAGACATCTATGTCCAACTGATAAACAGGTAATCAATGAATAGAAATCAACAATAACATAACTTACACTGTACTCACAATAACATGTTTATATGTTTCAGACCATACTGAATGATATTTCCATATAAAGGCATACTTTTCAGATAACAGCAAATTAACATTGATAAACATCAATGGGTCAGAACTCATAAGTTGTTTTGTTTGTCTTGTGATACCCCATAAGGACTAATTATGTCCAACTATGTCAATGGTCACAGACTAAGAACAAAACTGAGAAATATTACTCTTCCTACGTGTATTTTTAGCAGTTACATAGTGAGTACAATATTGAATCCATCAATGAAAATTAAATACCTTTAATTTAAATAGAAAACACAAAGCATTTTTTATTATACTTTTAAAAGTTTAGAGGAGCTTCAACAAATTGCTTCAGTTATGACAACAACAAATACATTCATACCAAACAAGTGCTTCAGGTTTTCATACTACAGGTAACAAGAAACCAGACTTAAAATTACTGAAAGGAAAAAGTTACTCAAAACATATGGACTGAGCAGAATCATTACACCCCTCAGGCTAAAAATATACATCCCAGATGACTGCCTTTGAAAGAAGACCTTGAGATGCATTGTCTTGTTGAAACCACAGTTGGCACGGACCCACTGTGATTATATTGGCCAGGGCCATAAATGACATATCGCATAAATCATTAAATTATGCAGAAAAAGTTCCATTGGATCATAAATAAGTATTAGTCTATTACTATTAAAAGATGATATAAACTGAAAAAAAAAAACCTCCCTCTCAACAGAGAGATGCAGATTGCATTATGCCATATAGAAATAGTCTTTTACTTTATAGATGACATTGATAGACCGCAAATGAGGGGTGACTGACATTGAAATATAATTCTCTTTATCCTTAAACAATTGTTAAATGTAAGTGAAAAGCTTTCAGTGATAAAGCTCAAACAGTAGTAATGCCAAGAAAAACACAATGAACAAACACAGGGTGACTGTCTGAAGCCCTACCAGCAATGAAAACTGACACAAAGTTTGCTCAACTACTCACGCAGACTTGTCTGCTAATTGAGAGTTTTGTTGTTCAGGCCGTAAGTTAAAAAGGGAAAACAAAGATGAATAAATTGAACAAAACTACAACAAAGGGAAACAAAACAGCATGGGATCTGAGTTTGTCACTTGTCAAAACAACCATCTAGAGAAAACTGAAAGCACTTGACAAATGAAGACTGTGGCTGGCAGTGTTATGACATACAAGGAAATTAATGAAAACGTGACGCTGCAAAAGCCAACAAGTATGAACACTGTTCATGAAACCAAAATAACGATAAATACCCAAGAAAACTTCACAGGATTTTTGGAAAGTTTCTATTATCCAAGTTGCACAATTTTAGTCAATTTGATGTTTAATTAAGCAATGCAGTGATCATTACATGTACACGTAGTTACGAAACTTCAGCCCATATTATTTTTATTTGGTATTGCCTCTAACAAAAACATAACCTTAATAAGAGAACACTCATGGATCAAATCTAAGATTTTTCAGGAAAAGAAAGCTAAAATGATTTTTCCAGCCACAATGAATTACAGGCCGGATGCGCAAGAACATTTTTCTGTCCAGTTCTTCCGCTCGTGCTGAAACGACAATGATTAAAATATTTCCTTTTTACATGTGATGAAACTAACTTAGCAAATGTTGGCGAATGGAATGTATGATGTGAAAAACGACTATTGTAATGCCGGTCAAGCTGATAAAACAATACGACGGCGACACAGCTGCGTACTAGCATTAATGGTGTAAACACGACCCTTTCTACAAATAATTAAGCGTAAAAGCGTAGTAATGCTACGCTAGTATCAATCTGAATTCACAAGGAAATATTTCAAAAGGTTTGATTAAAACGCGGCAGTCAGAGGACTCTTTGAATTTTCATTCATTTAACGTGAAATTCTACAGATATTGTCTTCCGAATTTTCAACAACAACTAGAGAAATCTCAAAACGCCCAGATTGGATGTTGCTGACGACATCTCACGAAAACCAACGTTGACCAAGAAACTGGTCGCGAAGAGGAAACGAAGTCCTGAGCAAGCGGACAGACCACAATTTGCACGATCGGAAGCAATTTTCGCTAACCACTGATCCTCCTTCGGGACTTAAAACAGGGAGGCATTTATAATGAGAGCTGGTTAATGGCGATACATGTACTTTTACGACAACAAAAGAGAATCTAGCATATGAAATCGCGCACTTCAAAATTACACGCAGCTTCCTACGGTCCTAACCATTTAGTGTCAAAGACGGTTTTACCTGATCACAACGTTTTTCGTTTGATTCCGCATCCAGACTGTCCGAAGGTTTTATCGTTCTCTTCTGTCGGTTCAACTCTTCGAGAATTCGGACTAGCAGAATGTTCGCCGGTAAATCGTCCACATCTTCTTCCACAAGAACTCGACATTCAGGGCATCTTAACTCCTTTCTCCTCTCTACGATTTCTTTCAAACACCTTCTACAGAATGTATGTTGGCACGGCAATACCTTGCAACTTTGATCAAGTTGTTCCAGACACACAGAACACTCCAAAAGTTCATTTAAGTGGAGTTCGTCCATGGCCGCACATGCAGAAATTTGTGACGAATGGGCTTGAATTCCTCACAGACAGAGCATATCGTAGTTCCCCGGCACTTGCTTCACTGCACGGCTATTAAAAGACAAAAAACACTTGTTTTGGTCGTTAGCCCCAGAAAGAAGTGATCAAAACATTTGTTCAACATCAAATATATTCTTTCCAATTGAAGACCTGACCTCGACTATTTGTTGTCATGCTAAAAGCGCATGTGCGACACATCTGTGAATTATCTTAAATTAGCATAATTTAATTACGAAGTTTAGTTATTCTGACCTATTCTGTTTCCGAGCTCAGAACTTTCGTCGGAGAATGCCTGGGTTTTACCAGCTTTCTAACAAAACTGTGATGGTTTAAATATTACAAAAGTATATTATTTGTACAGCTGTATATATTTCATGGGCCCCATATTTCATGCATGCTTTCAAATTTTTTGTGGGTGCTAAAAGGGAGAGAGAAAAGAAAAAGAAAAGAAATATTTGTGTGAGGGACCAAACTTCAAGGGCCGCAGCCAGTATAATTAATAAATCAGGAAATAGTGGTTTTGCTAATAATTCGAATCTACGTATAACTAGTGTTATGTGGGATAGCTTGCATTCCAGAGGTAAAAAAAAAAACACTGAAAATACTTAAATTACCCAGGAGAGATGAAGAGACGCCGTTGATATGACCGATGTCAAAAATAGGCCGGCATTTTCGATTTACTAGTATCAAAATTCTAACTTGTCTCCAAGGCTTGGGGAAATAAAACAAAGCAAATCGCATCCAATTTTGATATATCGAAATTGGCCTATTCCACGACAGCGGTCTGATAAGGTCCAAAGCCAATTTGAAGTTTTCGTTATTTGAGAGGCTTGTTTATCTATAACGATAACAAAGTGTTCAGGGGTCAACAAGTTGGCCTTAGTATTACCTCAGTTTGCAGGACCTAAGTCCTAAAGGTCTGTCTTGATCTAAATAGAATAAATTTTGACGGAAAGCCATCAATTATCCCTTCCTCGACTACTGGAGAAGTTTTACACGGTCCTTGGTCGGAGCAAGAAGGAGCGTGAGGTCCTCTTTATGTCAGTCTCAGACTAAAAAAATACTGAAAACTGCTTTTCTCTGAGATACAGTGTGTAGACCAACTACTCCCAGCCTACCCCTCCACTCACTTATCTGACGGCACCTACCTCAAAACGGCTTCTCCGTGTGTCACAATAGCAGAATCAGCGCATATCTATCTAACCGTATCTGCTTTATTTTTTTTTTCAAGTCTCAACAATAAAGGGGACTAACACTCCTTTCTGGCCGAATGTGGGCGTGTTTCGGAGTTACATTTGTCTGATGTCTTCTCTCGGCCAAGCTTTGATCAGTACCGTCAGCAAGCCTTAAATCGAATCTCGACTTATCTGCGGTGTTGTATCAAGAAAAACAAATGTTGTCAATGACGACTTTTTTGTGATTCACGAGTCTCTCAGGCTTAGTAATATCGTCACTGCCTCCGTACATAAAACATATATTTTACAGCTCACCATAGGAACACTTTGAATAAATTACAGTTTACATCAGATACACAGTACTGATCTCATAAGCCCACTATAATGATTGCTGTTTATAGCTCGGTAGCTGTTGTAGGCTGCCAAGATGAGAATAGCCAAACTATTTATAGTTTTCATTTGTAAATACGTGTGTGTTAATTAATCATAACCGCGCCCTTTCAATCAGGATGTAGCCGAAGGCCTCTTAATTAATTATGATAAGGGTTTGTCCGCGGTCCGGAAGAAATCGTGAGATGAAATATCTTAATCCCTTTTACAAGCGGGCCCACAATGGCGCCTATTAACGCTTGCCCCTTTATATTAGCAGTGCTTTTATATTTCTGAGGTGAAGTTCGGCAAATATCCAGTGATTTTCATTTCAGTTAAGGTTGCATGAAAAAAACCTGATTGTATCGGAAAGGAATGCTTGAGCAATGAAGAAAAGAAAATACTAAGCATTACATTAAATGAAAAATAACATACCCGGATTAACTGAGCCAAACAATACTGAACAATGAATTCAAGGAGGTGTTCACTGTCGGAATATTGACCGCAAAAGAAAACCGAACAAAATGTAAATCTCACATGTAAAAACATGATTTACCTCTGGTCATTTAATATTGCTATCCGGCCCCAGTCACGATTTTATCAGCTAACCAGCGTTTAACTCGGCCAAAGCCCTCAGTTTCACAGGTTGAAAGCTAACAATAACATTGATTTTACCTTTGAATAAACCATGTAATTAATACTTCGTATAAAACCAAATCGTAAACATGCCTTGAAGTCTGTAAAGAGCCTAGTTGTGGTTTCCTTTCTTGTGCCGGTGTATGCCGCAGCGGTACATCATAAATGTCATTTGCGCGGGGTGATTGATCAAAGCTGCACTTTAATCTCAAAGAATAACTGAGTGTTTCTTGAGATATTGGATCGCTATGAAAGATGTGACTGGTTTGATTAGATGCTGCGTGGAAAATAACAAACGCTATTCCATATGTGACGATTCAAGGTGACGATTCAAAGAAAGGAGGGTTTTCTAACATTCTTTTGCTGTTGTCTTTCCCAGTTTAAACTAGGGCTTACTGTCCCATGCACTGCATTAATTGAACAGATAACACGTTAAGGCCAAAAGAAAAAAAACAAAACAAAAAAAAAGAAAAAAAAAAGAAAGAAAACACTCATGGTGTCGGCGTATGAAAAATTACTTCGAGAGCCATCCAATCATATTTACCTAACAGTATTGCTCGTTTATACTGTGCTATCATAATTGAATTCTCCAGGGTGTTTCCTCTCGGCTGTGATTAATAACATTGTGTTCTTTTCGACTTAACTAATCAGCACAGAGTAATGACTGGCGCAAAGCTAATGCTCAGACATTTTCTACTATCTTTCAAAGAGTAAGCGCTTAGTTAAGCCCAATACGCCGACAAGATAAAGCGGACGTGCTACGTCATGTGATTCAGTTAGTCATTTATGGCTGTCAAAAGTATTACCAGTCCTCACGCTTCCATCAAAGCACGCCAGCAAATGGAAGTAAGACTGCAGAGGAGTGATAATGGCTAAGATAATAATTTCAGCTTTCAATCAGCATAAATTTTCATAATTTACGCGAGCACGGGCAATAACAATGGTTCGATTTATACTAAAGACGGATCAGCCGTCTGGGACGAACTTGGGCAAAGGACGGTAGTTCGGCGGATAATTAGCCTGTGTGTAAATACGAATTACCAACGTTAGTTCATCTAGGAAGACGGACGTTAATTTGCGTCTCTTACACAAGTCAAGCCAATGACTTAAAACCTATGCAACCGATAACAAGAGTTAAAGATTTATACAAACCACATCAAAGTTTTCAACTTCTCTTTTTTTTGAAACTCGAGTTTATTTTGTTAAAAATTACACGTGCCACTACTAAGATAGCAATTCAAATAATTTAATCTTAGAGTACATTTAATACCTTTTTCACGGCACCTACGTTCTGCCGCTCGAATCTAATTTTCACTTGTAAAAGAGGCCATTTATAATATCCCGTTTGAGTCGGCGCCCACGAAAACGGTCGAAAACGACACGGCTTGTTTCAATTAAAATATTTTGTCTTTTAAAGAAACATGGCATAGCCCACTGCATAAACACAGAACAGATATAATATCGATTAGATTAAAAAACGAAAATGTGCTTTTCACTTGAGTGTCGTAAAACCATAACTGTGGCCGATCACAGCAAAACTAAAAAGAGCGAGCCAGTAAGAACACTACGCAAATAAATGCCTCACGCGGGAAAAACCACGTGACTAGGTCGGGAATGGCTGATTGGTTGAGTAGGCTGGGCGAATTTATTAAATCCAATCAGAGAGTTTAGGAAAGTTCTGAGGAAGTGAGGCACGCCAACCAAGTTTGACGAAGTCTACCGACACGTCGCGATTTGATTGACTTATAAAATTGCAAAGTTTATACACACCACATAAGTTTATGTCCTGTCAACCAATTCTAAAACTACCTGCTTCGACACTCTAAAGCTCGTTTTTGGTTACTTTACTGACTTCCAAGCGCTTTCAAACGAGACAGTAAGGTGAACGTTTATGTGAACAAACGAGAAATGAGCTTACTGAAACGATTTGCCTCCTTAGCCATAGGAAGGGACAATCGGGAATCATCACGTCTTCGGGGAAGTTCTATACTGTTCCGAATGTGTCACGAACGTAACATAAGCTGCTATATTCTGTATAGTATTATGGTTAAGTTTATACACATGTATTTTGTCGAGGAAATCTTCGCTTGAATAATGTGTTTATATGCCATGTTACGCATTGGTCAAAATCAGTCACGTGGTACATTTAATTTCTTTAAATAGGTCAAGTTATACAAAACTGTTACTACAGAAACAGCTATGGGAGAATCGAATACTCCTGGATCGCTGTTATAGCCAAATGCGCAATTAACCAATCAGAAGTCTTGTTTGAGTGATATCAAGTCACTCACTTGATATTGACCGAATTTACGTGCGCTAAATATCTTATCGTACCTTTTTAGTTCGCTTCCATAACATATCAGGCTACGTACGGTGAGAGCCACGGGTATTTTGGCGCCGAGATGCAATCGCGCCAAAATACCCCGTGGCTCGACCAAACTCGTCCGCACACCGCCGAAGGTATACAAGACACCCTTGCAGAAGTGTATGTAGAGAATATTACAGAGGGTATAGATATAAATTTTATTCTCGAGTGGTCAAAACAATATTTAACGAACGAGCATAGCGAGTGAGTGAAATGTTGTTTTAGCACGAGAAAATAAAATTCATATCTTCAAGCCACGGTGTAATTTCTTTTTTATTATATAGACCGTTTGGACAAACAACCGTGAAAAAGCGGAAATGACGTCATCGACATCCTCACTAGTGCGGATATGGAAAATACGCCACTCGGGTCCCGGATGAAGTTTCGTACGAATTTTACGAGTGGTGTATTTTCCAGTAAAACACTCGTCTCTATATAATAAATAGCATTCTAAAGCATTCTGAACTCCTCGTAAGACACTTTTCATGCACGCGTTCAAGCCATTCTAAGGAACAACCTTCGGTGAGTGCTCTCGTGAATGGAACTTTTCGGCGATACGGCGGCCATTTTGAATTTGACTGTTTAAAATAGCTATTATGGGATGCTTAGTGGGCAATCTCGTATTCTCGGTATTGGACTGGAACCAGCCCGCAATGGAGGCTCATCCGGGTTATATCATTTTTAAAACAGAGTTTAATGTCATAGGCATTTAAATTGGCCTCAGTTGCAAGCTAGTTCCGGCCTAATATCGGGAATAGGAAAATAGTCTACTGTAAATCTATCCACGTGATCAATTCTGACCAATGACGACACAGATTCCTTGGAGTGCAGTCACACTGCAGTAAAGAATGTGGTCCTAAACACTGCGCAGTTGAACTGAGCGTTTAACTTTCTCTCGTAAAGAAAAAAAATCGAGCAACGGTATCCAGTGAGATATAGATTATTCTCGCTAAGACTAATAATAGGTTTTTCGTAGGCTGTTGTTGTTGTTTCATGAGTTAAATCAACCCACAGAACGCTTTCTGGTAGTTAGGTCTGTGCCGATTGTGCTCGTAAAATGCTGGAAAGTTAGTGCCTGGAATGCCAAAAAGTTGTTAAAAAATTGCCAAAAATCTTACCTAAATGTCAAAAGTTGCCGCCTAAATTTCTTGACCTTTTTATAAAGACGTTAATTAAAAGCTTTAGTTTTCGTTCTCCACAATAATTGCTAATATCGGTCAAGAAAAAAAAAAGAAACTTAGCTTTAAACAGTTGCTCACAAATAAGGGCGAAATTTAATTAAGGATACTACGGCACAAAACAATAGGCCTGCGAATGTTGTCAACTGACAGGTTGTTCAAACTTCAAAAGGGTTGATCATGATAAACATTCAGGAAATCCGTATAAATGAAGTTTTTTTTAAAGAAATCGTTGACTTTTTTGGCTTGATATGTGCTCTACACCTATATTTTGCTTAAAAGTTACTCAGACAGGCAAAACTTGCTCGAGGTTGCTAAAACCGCAATTAGTTGCTCCAAAAGCCAAAAGTTGCTCGAAAGTCGCCGAGCACAATTGGTACAGGTCTCCTAATAGTGTTTCGTTCACTTTCATTTATCAAAATTAAAATGAGAAGAAATCAGTGAAGGTACAAACTTCACACTTTTTGTACAATTCTCGGTATTCTCGGTGCTACAGTTGGACCCCGCGAATTCGAACTCGGTTGTTTTGAAGTCCCCGTTATATGGAACTTACAACCATTTCCCTTGGAATTTGCCTTTCAGTCATTTACTATCGGTTATTTCAAACTCGCACTGTTTCGAACTGTTTGTTCGTTTGCCCTAAGACTTCGAAATAGCGGCGTTCAACTGTATTAAGCCCGACGAAAAAGTTGAACTGCGGGCAGGCCCACTTGATTTCCCGCATGTGGGATCGCGTAGCTTACTGACTAGATCTCGCGGCTTCGAAACTTACACGAGTGATTCAAAGGTGAGCCTGCTCTTTGAAGGCCAAGATCAAGCCTACAGTTTTGTAACTACGAGAGGAGCAATCAACTGTGGCAGTTCAAATTTTTTTCAGTTATGTTAATGATCACGAACACTACATGACGATGGAAGTTCAGCTCACCAACATTCGCCGAGTATAAAACCACCTTCCGTAAAAGATCTTATCCAGGCCTACAACTAAATATTATGACACAAGCAGCAACGCGCGCATTCTCTCTATAGAAAGCTATTTTCGAATAATATGATTAAACCTCGCGCGAAAAAAGTAAAACGTCAAACGATTGTGACTCCTCTCTTCAAGTTGACTCATTCCCAGTCTACCGGTAGCTATCACGTCCCATGATTCCTACCGCGTCCTTCGTACGGTTTTTCCGCCGCCATCTTTAGTTCGCGTGTTCTCGCAGACGGCCTAATCTGGGTTTAGGTTGATATCACCCGAGTAGGAATCATCTCCCCAGTCTATATTGTCCAACAGAGGGTCGAAGGCTGACTCGGCCAGTAACAGGCCCAATACCTGTTCATCGGCCTCGCCTAAGCCGTAGTTTGAATCGGACCATCCTGTAAATGACGCTGTCCCATCTTGAACATTTTGGTCACCTGCAAATAATAATAACAGCCTTAATTTATACACGGGGTGTGAAAGTAGCTGACAGAAGATTACGATTATGTAAACATTTGACCGAAACCCAACCCACCCTCCCCCACAATTTTGTCAGGTGCCCCAAACAATAGCCAGTTTCATTGATATTCGGAATAAAATTCCTGGTTGGAGGAGAGACACAAGGAGTCAATACCACAACTTATTCTTTGGAAAGCTCTGCATGCGAGATAAATGAACACAATCGTTTGCTGTGATTGGGTACCCGACTGGGCAGCCTCAGTGTCCATTTGGGATTACCCGCAGTTTCTCGAGCTGTAACGGGTGGCTTTGATACTAACCTGTTTGTCGTGAGCTTCCCTCCTGAGGGTCATCAGACAGCATTGCGCGGAGTCCACTGCTGTAGGTAGAAGAAGCTGGCGAGGCAGCTGCCTGTTGCTGCTGCCCAACCACCTCCCTTCTCCTCTGCTCTTCGTACATCAGCAATCGCTGCTCTTGTTGCTGGACTAAAAGTTGCCGCCGTTGCTCCTGTGAGCCGCAAGGAAAAAAGGGTCATTTCAGTGTTTATAAAACTAATCGAGTGTGATCGCGAGCTAAAAAACAATATCAGATGCTGATTGCGTTAGCGGTTGCAACTTTCGGGTAAGTATTCGCTCAAGTGTTTCAAAACACGAAGCAAAAACAACAGTAAAAACAAAAGACAAAAGCAAAAATGCGCTAACAAAAAGGACAAAAATCATATGGCTTATCAGCAATAACCTTACCATAATGTCCTGTTCTTTCAATGAAAGTAATAAAATGGAAATTTCAAATTTCTCTTTTAATTAAACATGTATTCTCTCCCCATACTCCCTTCTGCCCTCCTCCCACACCGAATTCACACGTAGCGTGTCCACTGCAACAATGATAAGCTAATGGCAGAAGATTAAACAAACAAACAAAAATGAACAAATAGTAAACCACCAAAAAAGAAAAAAACAAAGAAAGGAATACAATAGCCATCAGACCTGATGTAGCGCTAACAACTGCTGCTGTTGCGTAAGCAGTGGATTATACAGGAGCTCCTCGTCCTCCAGTTTTTTCTCCTGCTTGTTCGCAGACGAGTCCGAAGCGCTTTCGTTGCTAGATAATTCTCCTGGTGAATCCATCAACATAGCGCGTAATTCTTCTGATGTAAAGTTCGAGAAATAGTCGCCCTTTGGCTTGGAAGTTTTCTTTTTCTCCGCCAGAGCAAGATTGCGTGCAGGAGACGGAGATCCTGTTGACGTCGAAGGAATGGCCTCGTAAGGCATGTAACTTGTAGACGAGGATGTGATCGTTGACGACGGAATTTGAGATCCTACCATGTTGCTCAAAGGCGTGCCTCTTGAAAGCTGTTGCTGAAGGTGAAGTTGACGCTCTTGTTGCTGCTGTTGTTGTTGTTGTTGTTGTTGTTGTTGTTGTTGTTGTTGTTGCTGCTGCTGTTGCTGCTGCTGTTGATGTTGTTGTTGCTGTTGTAATGCAACGCTGTAACTTGTTGTGGTAGAGCTCACGCGGTTCATCGCCAAACCCGGAGCCTCACGCCGATTCTGTTGTTGCGACTGGAACATCCCTCGTGGTCTTTGCAGTTGCTGTTGTTGTGGAAGTTGTCGCTGGTTGTGCGAAAGCGGAGGTGGCTGCTGCTGTTGTTGGTGCCGCTGCTGCTGTTGCTGCTGTTGCTGCTGTTGCTGCTGCTGTTGCTGCTGTTGCTGCTGTTGCTGCTGTTGCTGCTGTTGCTGCTGTTGCCGCTGTTGCCGCTGTTGCTGGTAAACTGCCTCGTTGGCGTAAGAGTATGGAGGTGGTGCAGTAGTGCGAAGCTGTGCTGTAGTTTGACCCTGAGTGCTCGAGCCGACAGTGAAATGTGCTGCAGTGGGCTGGGTAGGTAGGAGAGGTTCACCCTGCGGTTGTTGTTGTTGTTGTTGTTGTTGTTGTTGATTTCCTTGGATCTGTTTCAACAGTGTTATTAATGACGCCGCCACTTGCGGCTGACTCTGAAGCGCGGAGAGAACAGTCAATAACACCTGCATGATTTGTTGGTTCTGCGAAGTGTTTGTCAAGAACTGTTCAACAAATTGCCCAACAGATGGGTTCATTTCTGAGCCCTGCAGCAGTTGTTGTTGCTGTTGAAAAGCGTTAGAAGTCGCTGCCCCGACTTGAGGTGCAGCAAATCCCAGACCGTTTTGCCCGGTGGACCCTTGGAAAGCTCCAGCAGTTGGCATGTTTCCTCCAAACATCAGAGCATTCACTTGTGGCGCAGCAGAAAAGGACTGTAGAAGAGCCTGGGGCAGATCGGTAGCTCCAAGGGAGTAGGCGGTGGATAGGGACGGAACACTTTCTTGTCCGCGCGCGGACTGGTTCTGTTGCATACCGACCTCCCGAGGGGCTAGTAGAGGGGCGGACGTAACGCTTGTGGTAGCAGTAACCGAGCGACGATCGTTTATCCCAGGGAATGCTTGTACAAACTCTTGATTTGGCACCGTTTGAGCGGCAGTACTAGGTTGCCATGATCGTGGTGTCGCTGCTGCGATAGCAGCTTGTTGTTGTTGTTGTTGTTGTTGTTGTTGTTGTTGCCTTTGTTGATGTTGATCTAGTTGTGTGCTAGTCGAGAATGGCTCCTGCCACATTTGTTTAGAGTTCGTCTCTACTCGTCTAATCTTTTGATTTTCCTGATTTGAGGGACTGGCCGCGCTTCGCTTTAACATGGATGCGCTACTTTGTACCTCGTCGATGTGAGCGTGTTGTTGTAGATCCACCTGAGCGTCTACTGTTATCAACTCAAGCGCGGATGAAGATTGCTGTACCTGCAGTTCACCTGGTTGGTTTTGCGTTAAGGAGTCAATGTCTTCTACAACCATCTCATCGCTCTCAATCTGTGCCTGGTGTTGTTCTACTGGCGCTGTGTCCATGAAATCGTCCGCCGATTGGGCAGAACTTGCTTCGCCCGCCTTCTGCTCCTCTGTTCTCTTGTCCATTAGCACCTTAAAATGGCGCTGGTAACGGCGCTCGGCGGTCTGGATCTGCGCTTCAAGTTTACGACTGATGGACTCCAGGGCAAGTTCCTGTTCTTCATGCCTCTCGGACAAGTCTTTGTTCCTCTCAAAGTAACCAGCGCATTTCTCTTGAAGCTTAACTGGATCTACAAACAGCTGCGACTGAAGGTTAAGAATCATGTGTTGTTGGATTTCCTTCAGTTGTTCCTTCTGTTTGGTAACAGCCTTTAACAACATGGCGTGCTTCTCTAGAAGTTGGTTCTGGAGCAGACGCTGAGCTTCGCGAAAACCGTCGAGTTCTTCAACAGTCGTAGGAAGGTCCTGTTGAAAATAAAATTCTTTGATATATTGACTGTGTTTTCCAAGTCAAGCAGAGTATGCAAATACCACTAGAAGGGAAACTTGTACAACAGGCAGCCCGACGAAAATTTCACAATTTAACAATCACTGAACGTGCCATCGTAAAAGGAAACTTTTGAAAACTGGGAGAAATCACTTGAGGATTATTCCTGGATATCCTACAATTTTGGAAAAGTTATTTGACACGTATAGATTTATCGTGTTGCGTGAGAAAAGAGCCTCCGTAAATTACATGCAAGCTGTCCTTTACTTAACGCTGTATTCTGCTGAACTCTACCCTTCCTTGCTCTGGCTACTTATTCCCGTGGTGGTTACGACGATTATACTAGGGCTATCTGAAACTCAAATCAGTTTTTTCTCGGATATGCAGTTATTTACTATCGGCTGCCTTGTACGCACGCCATCCTCAAATACTTTTCGTGTCCCTTAAAGGATCTCAGTCACGGTATTTTGAGTTATTTTGGCCACATACAAAATGACCTTTAAATGGTAGGAAACCTGAAATTAACAGTTTACTAAGATAGAAAAACACCAAAGAGATAATAATAAACCATACAGGAACAAGGATGGTTTAAGTGTATATGAGACCAAAATTTTTTTTTAAAAGTATTTTCCTTTCTTGATATATGTAATAAACGAATAATGTTTTGAAAATGCAAAAAAAAAAACATAATCATAATAAATAAATAAATAAATAAATAAATAAATAAATAAATAAATAAATAAATAATTTGGATGAGTTTTTTTGGCGGCCGAAATACAGCCAATTTCCCTATAAGTGTCCCGGGAAACTGGGGACGAGAATTATGTTTGTGATGTCATAGTGTTTGATAACATTGCTGTCGCGGGAGGCCGCCTTGTCATTTTTCTTGCACACAGCTTCAAATGTGCCAGTGATTTCCTAGCTAGTAACGCTAATTTTCGACCTGTCTCATCTTCAAACGTTTCCCTTCGCTTTCAGCCATATGGGTTTGTTTATCAAACACAGTGACGTCACAGACGTAAATCATGTGACATTTTGGCCGCGCGATCTCTGGGACAATTTCAACATAAAAGTGGTGCGTATCTTGAACGAAAAAAAGGGGTTTCAAAATATTTTCACGATCTAAAAACGTTACAACCGTTTTTCTAACATTATTAACGACCAGAATCAGCGAAAAAAAAATTGTGTCATATACACTTTAAGGGTGGAGAAGATTAACACGGATTACAAACAACGAACTTGAAAACTTTAGGCTAAACTTTTCACGGTGCACAAACCGTGACGTACCTCCTATATAAGTTCAAGAAAGGAGGTTAGAATGGGAGTATCTATAACAACAACAACATCATCATCATCATCATCAACAACAACAACAACAACAACAACAACAACAACAACAACGATTGAAAAACAAATACACATACAAAGGATTCTTGGTCCATGTCTCTTCCTTCACTCCCGCCATCTCTGTCCGGCGCATCAGAACTGTTATTAGAAGGATTGGGCTGAGCTGCTCCTACACACAAAAAGAAAGCGATTTTTTTTTCCGCTTAGCACCCTAAGTTAATCGTATACTCTTTTCTCGATCTATAGGAAAAATAAATGCGAGGAAAGATCTTCGCTGTTTATCATTTAAGTCGGGATGACCACAATGACCATTCTGTTTCAAATCTGTACTATAATTATGTCCATTTTACTGCAACTTAGAGTTAGCACAGAAATAGTGAATTATAACTCCCTCGCCTTAGAAATTTATTAGGGAGTTTTAGCAATGCCGACGGCGACGCCGAGGGCGATTCCTTGTAAAAAATGGATTTAAATTTTACCCTCGAGTGTCGCAACTGTGTAGATCTGTTCAGTACGCCTATAGGTCTAAAACCCTGCTAAGGCTTAATATGTAATGACAGCGTTCAATTCCAAAGAAGACACGAAAAATTAGCCATTGCGGTACACGTTCTCCAAAATACGTACGACATTGTGTCATTTCACGTTGTTGTTTTGCAGAGGACGGCAAAGAAATGTACAGAGATTCAAAACGCACGTGCAGAACCATTGTTCCGCTCAATAAACCTTTTGTTTGGTGACGTTCTCGTTGCCGTCGCCGTCGTGGTTTGCTAAAATTCCGTAATATCTATATCTAGACTCTGAGCGACTATTGGAAAACTGACATATTGCAGCCTTCACTCTTTCATAATGATGCCACTGATTTAACAATAACCCCTGATAACCTCTGGTCACTCGAATCTTGCGTGAACTCGAACCAGAGTTGATTTCCCCTGGAGCTGCTTTCACTTTCTGTAATTTTAGCGTCGGTAACTCGATTCCTTGATAACTCGAGCCGATCGCCAACTCGAAGTGAATTACCACTCAGGTCGTTTTCTTTATAAATTTACCCTCGATAACTCGAACCACATTTGTCACAGACTGTTGAGTCAAATCTCTCCAGAATCAACGACAGACATAGATTGGCTGTACAGCGACTTTTTACAAACTATTTGAGAGTAGAATGGGAACTCGTTGCAGCTATGTACTGCAGTAACGCGCCATTATATTCTTCTGATGTTTTGTTTTGTTTTTATTTCATTCACGAAAAATTAGCCATTGCGGTACACGTTCTCCAAAATACGTACGACATTGTGTCATTTCACGTTGTTGTTTTGCAGAGGACGGCAAAGAAATGTACAAAGATCCAAAACGCACGTGCAGAACCATTGTTCTGCTCAATAAACCTTTTGTTTGGTGACGTTCTCGTTGCAGTCACCGTCGTGCTTTGTTAAACTCCGTAATATCTATATCTAGACTCTGAGCGACTATTGGAAAACTGACATATTGCAGCCTTCACTCTTTCATAATAATGCCACTGATTGAACAATAACTCCTGATAACCTCTGGTCACTCGAATCTTGCGTGAACTCGAACCAGCGTTGATTTCCCCTGGAGCTGCTTTCAAATTTGTAATTTTAGCGTCGGTAACTCGATTCCTTGATAATTCGAGCCGTTCGCCAACTCGAAGTGATTTTTTTTTTCTTTAATCCACTCAGGTCGTTTTCTTTATAAATTTACCCTCGATAACTCGAACCACATTTGTCACAGACTGTTGAGTCAAAGCTCTCCAGAATCAACGACAGACAGAGATTGGCTGCACAGGGACTTTTTACAAACGATTACAGAGAAGAATGGGAACTCGTTGCAGCCATGTACTGCAGTAACCCGCCATTATATTCTTCCGATGTTTTGTTTTGTTTTTATTTCATTCCCATCAGATATGTTATGATTTGCAGCTATGAAGCCAAAACATCGTTTCAGATAAACCCGGTCTATCTTTGTAATTTACCTCGTTCCAATGCATACCATGTCACTTCTCACTTTTCGGTCATTGGCTTTGCCTTGAGAGTTCTAGTTATCGGAAGTCAACTGTAGTTTATATGATCTGTGGTTTCTCTACCACAAGGTAGCTTCACATAGTGGCATGTTGTCAAAACAATCTGATTTTACTTCCGCTGTTTTCATAAAATGTTTTGCTCTGATTTGATTACACACTGCTCGCAAATTCCGCATCCTGTCAGAAAAACATACATCGCTGCTCGCCAGACAATTCTGCGAAGCTTCTCCAATCCCTCTCTCTTTCGCCACCGTTCCTTGGGTTGTGACGGTACGCTATATAAATAAAGCTAACGTTTACTTCCAAAACACCAAAAATTAGACGTCCTGGCTTCGTCTCTCCAAAATACGCAGACTTTCATAATTTTCAGAGAACGGCCAAGAATTGTACAAAAATTTATATATAACGCAGAACAATTACTTTATTAACTGAACGTTTTGCTTGCGGGTGACGTTCACGTTGCTCTGGTGGTTTGCGAAGCACCCTCGTGAGCCCCCCAGAACGCGAGTCTCGACTCAACCCCTCGTAGACAAAACAACCCGTGCGTCTTGAATACACGTGTACACGTGTACAACCATTTAACACGCGCAACACGTGTTTTCAAATTATGCTCGTGAACAAAGTTGCACGCGTAATCGAAAGAACTTTTGAAGCCATTGATTTCTGAGCCAATCAATTCATCGCTTCGGACTGTGCAGAATAAAAGGCAGTGAGCCGGTTTGGAGATGAGGAAACAGCAATGGGATGTGAGCATTTTTGAGGTATAAGCCAACGTCCTCAGCGCTACAGAACATTTTTCCCGGGACCAGAAACAGGTATCACACTTAACTTTCTTTTTTGGGGAAATAATTCATAAAACCATTGCTCGGATTGCCCGTGCGATCGCGAGATGGCTTCGTTCTGTAAGACCTAAAAGAGCTAGATAAACAGTTCAAGACAACGAAATCAAATTAGACCTAAACACTGTCTAGTAGGCTACACAATGCCCCTTAAAGTTCCAAGAGTGCAAAAAACAGACGGATAGGAGATAAAAATTTGACTTCTCGTCCTTTGGGTGGCTCAATCACATCGGCAATCCTCAAGAACAACTGAACAACATGAAAGGATTAACGTAGACATGTAATACTCAACAAACTGATCACGTATGTCGTCTAAACTAAACCCGAGCAAGATATTTCTGTATTTCGCGAGTGTGCAGTTGGTTTTACTGTGCGCAAATATCGTAAGAACACGAAAGTCAATCACAGAAGCTTAAAGTAAAACACGCAACAAAAATTATCCCTCACCGGCTCCGTTTTTATACTCGACAAAATGGATCGATTTGGCGTACGGTGATTTCCAGATTTCGCGACAATAAAGGGTTGTAGAGTTTTCCGATAACGTGCGTTCATCACCACGTGGGACATGGTCTCAAATTGGAAGTTTACGCGTTCGCGACGACAACAATGCCAGAAAACGTCCCGAACAACTGGTACTCGCGGTGGTTTATAATCTAGGCACATTTCCTAGCCGTCCCGCGACAAACGCCAACGAGAAATGACAAACTCTTGCATGTTCTGTTGAATTATCAATATATCCTATCAGAACTAAACGCTGTCCTTGGATGTCTAGCTGAGGAAAGTTCTAGCAAAGTGTGACACTAGTTGGATCAAGAGACTGATTCGTGAAACTCTTTCGCAGACTGTAGTTTGCTTTCATGCAAACCATCGTCAGCTGTTTCCTTCCACGCGTGAAAGGAATGTAGTAGAGATTTGCGAGGGCTGGCACAACTTAGGAATTCGAGAGGTCAAACTCAGCTAACAAAAGCTACAGTTTCAGTCAAAGCTCTGATTGCAACAGATGTTGTCTGTTTAAAGAGTCTATTTCACGGTTAGCTTTTCTCATTTGCGTTACAGCATATAAAATCCGAGGTGAATTTGAGGCAATTTCGGGCAGAAACTACAACATTGTCCGAAGCAAAATAAGTAGGTCAGTGAAGCGGAGAGTGCTTGGGTAATTTCCTAAGTCATTGGAGGATCATGTTGAAAACAGCTTGACAAAATCGCCCGCAAACAAGTTAGATTACAATGTAATGCAACGGTTGAAAAGTGCGATTGACGAGGGGAGAAAATAAAACTAGCTAAAACCGTTTAAGAATGCAGTAAATGCGAGTTAATTTGTTTCTGATAGCCAAAAGAAAACCAACAGATAGTCGGTAATGAGAACACACTTTGAGCCATGACTTACAGTACATCAAATGTAGTTTGGAGAGTTAAGAGTTGCTCAAAGTGTTGCCGATAGCAACTCCAGCTTTTTCTTTCTAGGGGGAAGGGGTACTCCCAAGGGGGGAAGAGCAAGATGTCGCTGGGCTACGGGCCGGGGATAGCCCCCATTCCGTCGATACATACCTGAATGTAATTTTTACCTGCGATCAAACACCACAGAATTGATTTAATATTTCTATGAAGCGCTTCACTTATTATAGTCCCTGCGGACTTCGTTAAATAGAGGTTCGTTAAATCGAGGTTCCACTGTATCTATATATCGTTCACTTTGAATTCGTTTTGCCTCAGCGACCATCGATTTAGCGATACAATCTGACAATTAAGTCTAGACTTCTTCCTCTTTCTTTGTAACTATGCATCTTCCACGCTCCTGAAACGGTGATATGAGCGCAAATTTGGGTCGAAATGCGTTCGGTTGGTCACGCAACACGAAACGAATAACAGTACATGTAGCTTACAAATTACGAGTAATCCTTAATGTTTCTCAGTGTCAGCCAGCTGGGCGTGTGTATACCAACGACAACAAAAATTGCCACACAAGAGGACACGGGATACAAATGGTGATTCGTGCGCGCGCGCTTTTGATCTTTTTTTTTCTGATGAAAAAGCTCCTGTTCAGATAACCTGAAGGTGAACAGCACCCAGAGTGAAGCCACGATATTGTTTTTCGTGAAACGAATCTAAACGGAAGAAGGACGTGTCTACGGAATAAGAACGAACATGAAAAAGTTTGGCCTTCATGCATGTATGTGGACCAAATATTTTTCAAAGACGGGTAGCTCCTAAAAGCTACTCTTACGTAACCTCACTAGACTCGTCACGCAAAATACCTAGTACAGTTGAACCTCGCTATTTCGTACCCTCAGGGGAAACAAAAAAATAGTTCGAAATAGCGGGAGCTCGAAATAACCGATAGTTAATGACTGAAGGGCAGATCCCAGGGAAATAATTAAGAGTTCGAAATAACAGTAATTCGAAATAACCGAGTTCGAATTAGTCGGGTCCAACTGTACGTTCTTTTCTTGTTTCTAAATGTTTCCCTCGCTGGAAAGGATCGACAAACTAAGGGAGGACACGAACCTTTTATAACACGTTTCAACGCAACCAGTTAAGCGCGTGAGCTTGTTTGACGCTGCACTTTTCTCGGAAGGTGAAACAACAAACTTACACGTGAATTTACACGTGTTTGCCAAGGGACGATTTTTTTGGGCAACCAATCAGATCGCTAGTCAGGCCACGTCACGAAGAGGACTGAAAAAAAAGACGTGTACAACAGCCTGTCACACTCGGAGAGGGCTTTTAAGACGGGGTTTGATCTGTTCAACACTACTGAACAGAATGGAGTAACAAATGCCACAACTTATACACGATCTGCTAGACTGAAGCTTTCTAAAACTCATCACAAAATAGAACATACTCGAACAAAAACATAACAAAATGACGTCATGCACAATCAACTCACTCGAGAGCTAATGACATTTCCCAAATAAACCGTCACCTTGATATGTCCCATTGCAGAATCTAACTGTGGATTTGACCCCTGATACAACGCAAAACACGACCGACTACGCGTCCAAGAATGACAGCTCTACAGAACTAATCCTTGCCGCAATTTTGAAAGCTAGAAAACGCGAAACTTAGGTTCGAAAACTGTCCGCCATTACAGCTATTGTAGGCATTGCACGCTTGCAAACTGGACCAAGCTGTATTTCTTTATCAGAGCTCACCTTCATTCATTGATGTATTGGAAGCGTTAATCCATCGATGATGGTCGCAAGTTACAAGCGACTGGGACTAAAACGTCCGGTCAGCCGCTAAACTTCGATCGTTTCCTGAGGATAATCATGCCTCTTGCCCTCAGATTACAATGGCGAGGATATTATCGCACAATCTCGAAACATGAGTTGCCGGCAAGCGGTTTGTTGTGAAACATTGAGGTTCTCGCAGACCAAACATCGAAAACGGCATCAATCACTGAACTAGGATGCACTTTATTTCTCCGGGGGAGGTACTACCAAACCTTAGGGTGGGGGTGGTCGGTACGCTTCTTGAAACATTTGTCCCATTTCAGACCAACATATGCAAGTTTCCCCATATCATGTTTCGAACCCGACACAAAATCCAGGCATGACCAAACCAAGGAACTGCTTAGTTTTGTGTTGATAGCCATAAATCGCACTTCTCAAGCGAGGAATAATGGTAAAAGTAGCTTTCTTAAACAGTTACACCATATTATTATCCAACTGCAGTGAATACCATCCAAATAACAGTACAAATATACAGCGATATTCTACTGTTATTTGTACAGTAGAAACCCTGTTTGCCGTACAGGTCGGCGCGCGCACGCAAAAATGTCACACTCTCCCTCTTTCATTGATAAATTTTATTGACTACAGCAGTTGGATAATAAATCTCTTATTAGATGTTTTGGTGTGTAGTATCTCTTTATATTTTTACTCATTGTTTGTATTTTGACTCACCCTACGGGATCGTCAATATACGGCACAACTCGTAAAAATATACAGCGATACTACACACCAAAACATCTAATAAGATATATTTACAGACCAGAGCTAACAAAGCGCAAGAACAGCTGCCTCTGACACCAAGAGGAAGGCCGCAATTCACAAATATGACTTTACTCACTCGGTGTGTTGCAGATGCACACCTACAGACCCTTATGGCACATGTTTAGCTATTCCTCATACTTGTTGGACTAGAATGCCAAAAAGGCATTACCCGTCTTCAACAAGTAAATGGTCTCTAAACATTGCAAACAATTCTCGTCCCTAAAGGCCGCAGTCCTTTCATGGCCCCTTTACACAACACGGAATTTACGGTGCGCGCGGATAAACCCTAGCATAAAATTGGTATCCGTGTCATTCTTCACCCCAGGTGCGGCTGAAAGAGGACACGGAAACAAAGTTTATCCCATTCGTATCAAAAATTCCGTGTTGTCAAAATGGGCCATGAGGCAAGCATGAAGAATCGCCAGCGCGATTACGATGAACACTCGAACACTCGCTGGGCTGACAAACGAAAGCACAACATTGACGTCAGTTTTTTGAGCGTCTGTCCTGTTATTGATAATGAACTTCGTCATAACGTGGTCAGAGTAGCTGTGGATTCACTCAGCTATCACCACGTGAATCCACAGCTACTTTGACAGTGTTATGACGAAATTCATTGTCAATAACAGGACAGACGCATAAAAAGCTGACTTCAATTTGTTTTTTTCACAAAAACAAAAAGGTAGAAGATACAGCGCGTAAATTATAAATGCACGTGTCTGTCCACTTATTGACAATGAAAATTAGCCAATGAGCAAGCGAGAATGTCTGTAGTTATTGTAAATCACACTACGGATGCTCAAAAAACCAGAACGAGCAAGAGGTCGATATTGCTGAACAAAAAAAACCGCGGCTTTGGGGAAAGAGAATGATTGCCAACAACGTAAACAAAACTAGCGGTCACAATGATCAAAACTTCTCGTTAGTATGGGGGTTCTACAATACGACCATTTTTATTTATGGCGCACGCCGACTCTAGAATTAAAACCTGCGTAGAAAGCGTTTCTGTACGAAGAGCTTTTTCCGCATTCTAGCCGCGTGCAAATTGGAAAGAGAGCAAAACGTTCACCTGCTTCGTCGATTTTTTGCTCTCGATCAAGAACGCTTGCTATACAGGCTAGCGGAATTCTGCTTCTAGAGAAATCAAAATGATATTCGGCTTTAGTTAGCTTTGATTTTACACCTGCAGGTATTAGACCAGAAGTAGAACCTAATCAACCGTTCACGTACCTTTGTTATTTGCAGACATTGCATTCTGGTCCCCGCCGGGATTATCGCCGTCGTCAGACTGCCCCAGGGGCATAGCCATGAAGTGTTGCTCATCCGCTGCCCACTTTGCTAGAACTATGGCATTGGCTTCATGTTGACTGTTACACTCCAGAGGCGCTTTACGAAGAGAAAAGCGCGATCGACGACTTTCTTCGCTTGCTCTCAAGATCTCGAGCTCCTTCTCTCTGACCTTCAATGACTTCAGACCTTCAGCGACACTAACAATGAACGTTAACTAGTGTTACCGTAACGAAGGGCGCCTTAACATTTACAAACCCAATGCGGGGAATTTGCAGGTCATCAGCATTTTTTCTGAAATAATGTATTGACGCCTGAAAGTTGACTGATGGTGACTGATCTCACTAATATGAGCGCCCGAGGGAAGGGGCAAACCCCGGGAACAAAATTATCGCCAAATCGCCGCCAACACATTTCTCAACATTTTACTGTCATTCGCCGCCGTTACTGATTTCGGCCGTCACGCAACGCTTTACCCCACTTGCAGGGAGATGCGTTGCGTGACCACCCAAAATAACGGCTTCTCCACGTTCACGTTCAAACACTGTTATCTTCTCGATTAAACTATCCCGGCGTACAGTTAAGGCTTGGTAGCGTTTCTGTGACTTTTTCTTGCTACTGCGATTAACCATTTTTATTTAAGTTAAAAACCCGAATGAAAAGTAAAGTAACTGAAAATCCGGGTAAAGCTATTAAAGTAGCCCCCAGCCCGGGGGAGGGGGGGGGGGTTCTCTCTACAATGACCTAAACGGGGAGGCCCAGCCCGAAGGGGGTATCTTTTTAAGCCTTAAGATCTATAAAAGGGTGGGGATTTCACAAGTTGAGGTATCTGAAAGGGCAGGGAAATCTGTCATTTAGTTAAGCACCTTATGGCTGTATCATTTAATTTATTAAGCACTACATGAAAATGACAAGATTTCCTGTTTTGGTGATTTATTCATGATACGGGCCAGTTATGAAAGCATGTGAAACGAGTACATTTTTTTTTTCAATTTAAGGCATACAAAAGGGGTGCCTTTCCTGTCAAAGTGGTATACAAAATGTAAGGGGATGAACCTCGGGGCGGAGCACCCCGTATAAAAATTTTGTAGAGTACCCCCTCCTCGGGAAAGTAGCAGGAAGAGAGAGACTGATGGATTTATGACTCTTCATAAAGGATTTATACACATACATGCCTTGTTTCTGGATTTTATACTAATAACAATTTTCAACAGTAAAGTTCAATATGTACATATCAACATAGCCGGCGGGAGGGTCATCATCAATGCACCAGTAGTCTGCCCACAGATTCCAGACCTTCTATTCTGTCTTGAATTCGTCCAGATCGCAATTAGCAAAAGTATTAACCGCAGGGGATTTGAGAACAGTCCGAACGCAAGGGTGTGACCCTGGAGAAAGACAAAATAGATTTTTTTTTTTGCACCCGCCTCGCGGCTGCTCTCGCGCACCCGAAGAAAAATAACTCGGAGCAAAAAAAGAAACGCCTGTGGGTTGACCAATGCCCAGCTGTTGCGACCACAATAGCGACGTAAGCTTTTTGACGCAAACAACAATAACATTTGCCCTTCAGGCGATCAACTTGCGCACCGGAGTCTTCATATGATTTTATTACGTATTCTATGACTGGTCCACCTCGTGCATGCACAAGGCTACACGGCTTTTCACTCATGAAAATAATCGAAAGAAAATAGCGATCTTACTTGGACTGGAACAAATAGGTTTTGTCAAATCATGCAGAACTCTAAAAGGCCCGCCGTCCTTCCCTTGGCAAGGACAAAACCTGTTTACAAAACCTTTTGTTCGTAACCATTGTTCTCTTCTGTGGCAACAACAATTTTGCATATTTGCGACAAGCGTTCAGTGGTTTCGAATGCTTGATTCCAATTGACAGCAGCCTCCTTCACTGAGCAAGACCTTATTTTTATGAAAAAAAAAAAAAATTTTTTTTTTCATTGCCCAAAATATATCAACACCAAAATCAGTGCAGTATTCTAACCTCCACTGAAATCTCCGTCTCTATTCCCCGTGTACGATTTTGAATTCCATCGGAAGCTGTCGGATTATTATGAAGCAAATGAGCAAAATAAGCCTTTGAGCATCACGATGTAAATTTAAGAAGCAAAAACACAGCATAACGCTTACGTAAAGGCAACATCTGTAGCGCCTAAAGGCAACTTTGATAGCAAAGAAAATGGCAGACAACGCAGCGGTGAAAGTGCAATTCTCTTGACCCCTTTCACCTCAGTATTCCCGATCAAAACATCACGCATCTGGAAACCTAGACATTGTCTTGCAAATGAAAACGAACAAAGCATTATTTCACACGCTCCAACCCATTGTTCTCTGTAAGATATTTTTCACCAATAGTCACGACAATATTTCTCCTAAATCTTGACGCATTTCAATGCTCCATCGCTACTAAAGTAACACAACCAAACGTGCGTATTTAATGTTTCCTTTCCCAAAAATTTGAAGCCCTTTTCAAATAACATAGCCTTCTGTTCCTAAAGTCATTTTAAAAAATCTCAGATTAAGGGTAAAAACGAGTCAACATAAAATTTTAACTCCGCTGCAGTTAGGCATTCTTAATTTTATCCTTGCTCAACATTTACTCTAGTCTGGATTCGACAACGCGCTTCACACTCTTGAAATCGTGGAATACCTGTACGTTTAACCGTTTTATAACAACTTATCTGGAATTTGGTTCCGCTGAGCACGTTTCACTATGGCGCCGGACCTTGTTACCGCTTCATAAAATGTTCTTACCGTTTTCCCTTGGAAGGGTTTTGTCTGCAGCTGGAACAGTGTACTGTACAAAAAACATCAACCCACTCTTTTCGAACGTCACACAAAGCAAAGCAAAGCAAGTGATCAAAACAACCTTGCGTTATTCAAATAAGTTTGCCAAGTCACAATAAAACGGCAAAAACGAACGATCTTGTTTTCTCATAACCTTACACAAAGGAAACGCAAGAGCAATACAAAATAAAACAAAGCCTACATTGTTTACACTCGGGCTTGACAAACATACCAATGACCAGCTTTACCCTCTGGTTCGCGGGCTTTATACAAATAATCCCTCACGAATAATATCATGAAATAAGTCAGTTAAATACTTCGAAAGTCAGTATTAATCCATGTTCATCCCTCGCGGGCCTTCGCGATACCAAAGCCTTAAAGCGTACTCCACAATCCCCAAAGAAATTATGGGTTGCATTTGTTTACCAATGGTTGATCGAAGATCAACGTGTTTCAGACTGATAGGAGGGGAAAAAAACAAAATATGTCATTTGTGGTCAACAGCGTGAACTTCGATCAAACAACGAGAAACAACTCCCAGTGCCAGCCATGAAACCTTAAGTATTGTCGCGTAAGGCTTTCCAGAAAAGGATTATTGGTTAAACGGTCTGTTACGATAATGCGCATGTACGGCTTTTATTGACACCGGAAGGTCCTATAGAAGGTTTTTAACCAATAGAAATCAGACGCGCCAAACGTGAATTATGATGTACAAGATTGCCCACAGAGCGCGAACGAAAGCTCTTGTCCAATATCGCAAAATAAAATGCACTGGTTCAAATGTCATTTAAGGCCACCAACTCTGACCACTTTAATTTTTGTAATTTTTTTTCCATTTTATTGCAGCTTTCCCTATTTATTTTTGTATATAAATTTTGTTTATTTAATCTTGCACTCATGTCACTGAGTGACTCTGCAAGAATCAAATGTGAATGTAGTAGACAAGAGTTGACGAGAATCGACGAGTGTGTATGAGAAATGGCGGGTAATGAGAGTGAAAGGTTTGAACTCTCAGTAACTCCCGTTTTTGAGAAACAAAAGTGGAAACCTTTGGAGCCAGGGTACAGGGGAGCTCAATAGGCCATTTCCGAGTTACCTTGTGCCACTGTTTCAAAACCAGCCCTCGTGCAAAAACTTTCGTATGAAAATGGCTTCTGGTGACAGAACAAATTTTCACATGAATTGTTTCGCACGAAGACTCGTTTTGACGAAAAGGCAAAAGGCAACTTGGCAATGGGCTAAAGGGAAATTAAGGATGGTTGTTAGATCAAGGATGCAAAGCAAAGAAAAAGATTCCTCAAAAACCAACCTGATGACTTTAGTGGTGCTGCAGTAGATTTCAGGCTTGGAGTTCCAGTGATTGAATGAGATATAACTCCGTGTTGTCGCCCAGATCCACTGATAGCCCTTGATCAGAATGCGGTAACAACCAGTTTTACCTTCTCCGTATTCCATGACTAAAAAGGGGGAATAATAATGATATTATTCACTTAAATGACACAAGCTAACATGCATAAGATCCACTAATGGAAGAGTACTTAAAGGAGCTCAGTCACAACATTTTGAGTTATTTTGGCCACATACAAAATTACCTTTAAATTGAAGGAAACCTTTAAATCGTAGTTTACTAAGATACAAAAGCACCAAAGAGATAATATTCGACCTTAAAGGAACAAGGATGGTTAAAGATGGAGAAGATTAACACGGATTATAAAAATCAGGCTTAACTTTTCAAGGTGCACAAACCGTGAGATACACGTGGCTCCTTTAATTGTTATTTACAGTAACTGTTATTTTTCTTCTCTTGTTTGGACAAGAAAAAGTTCACAAAATATCTGCATGGAAAACATCTTATCAACCAGTCAGAACTTGATAAAGTGAGCTTTCCACAACAGAGTCAGACAAGCCTGTTATCAAGAGCCAACGGTTGCCTTCAACAACTTTCAAAACTTAAACTGTTTCGACAACATAATAATCATAGAAAATTTTTTTAAACTCTGTCTCATATCTAATGAGGGCTCAACACTGAGGGTCCCAGTTGGGAGAGCCCAATGCTGAGGAATGAAGTTCCTTGCATGAGAGCACCCAGTGTTGAAGGGAGGGCCTAGTACTGAATGTCCTTACCTATTATTGAGGATCCCTACATGAGAGAGCCCAGTACTGAGGGTCCTTAAATAAGAGGGCTTTTAAGCTTTAAGTTTACTGGATCCCTTCAAGTAGGGACCCTAAGAATACTAAGGGTCGCTACTTAAGAGTGTCCAATACTGAAGCTCCTTACATGAGAGGGCCCAATGTTGACCATAATATTATCATGAGAGATCCTATACTGTGGTTTTGTATACACGTTTATGTTGGACCCTACATAGAATGGGACAGTACAAACAAATACTGTGGAAGAAGCTCTGTTCACTGTATAATTTGTAAATTACAAACATATAGGTAAGTGGGCAACTAGTTATTGAAAAGGAATGCACTACTGGTAGAAACCTAACAAAGGAAGAAGGCATTTGTTGCTAACTTGTGAACAGGAATTAACAAAAAGTATCAAAACAAGGTAAGCAATGTGACAATTGACAATAAACTCACGTGACTCATGAGCCTTGGCATAAACAGTTAGGTCATCCTGATGAATGTAGTCATAGACTGAAGTACCGAGCACCTCAAATGGCAGGTATCCAGTGATCAAGATCGATCTACAACATAAGTACAAGATGAAACAAATATGACCCATATTATCTTATAATACTGCAAGAATTTCCCTTCTTATTATTATTGTTATCTCTTATCTATATTTTCTGTGATTAGTTATAAGGCAAGAGAGAGAACAAGTAAAGATTGAAGTTGTTTTTATTGCAGGGCTGTCATTAAGTTTTGATTCACTTGTAGCCTTGTTCTCCACACCATAGCAAACTTGTTACTTTGTGAGTGAATTGTATCAACAACAGGCAATTTCACCTGTAGCATCAAGGGCAAATCAAGCATACTCAGCGATAAAGCGATAAAACAGGTGTTATGGGTTATGGCCCTTGAAGGCAGCCCTGTACTGCTCTACATTGCTTCAAACCCATAACATGTTCTTCTTCCTTTCATACTTACCGTGGATCGACAAAAAGAAATTTTCCATCAAGACTGTGCCGTGATGTAAATTCGTCTTCATCACATTCACATTCCACCTCTCTCGTGAAGCTAGGTCGAGACACTAGGCCCACGCCCACCAGGAAGAATGGACTGACTGCACCTCCAATGGGGGTGAGTGCAGTACTCTTTTCATTTGTTGCAAGCACCCCTGCTGGAATAAACACTGTATTGATAAGACAAAATACAAAAATAATAATAAAAGGAGCAGAGCAAGGTAATGACCAAGTGCAATGTCTTGTTTTTGTTGACTTTCACTGTGCAGTTTTAAAAAATATCCAGACCTCAATGAATTTATCAAATAGGAAATTCTGTGGGGAAAATTTGGATGTAAAGATATATACATGTAATTCATCCTTCACACCTCTTTACAATAATACAGTATATCATTACAAATACAATGTTGACACAGAAACCAAAGAAGAACATATCAATGAACTACATGTAAGAGATTCCTAGGCTTACATTTTGTTCAAAAGGCTAGGGGGGTAAAATAGAGGTGTATTATAATTAAGACATGAACTGCAAAACGATGCAACTGCAGAGGGTGCAAATTTTTTTTCTTTACCCACAGTGTCCAGTGCACTGAATATAAGCCCATTGTGTGATAGGCTTATTTCTGAGACAGTGCATATTTACTAGAAATATTTTGCATCTAAGATTTGGGACACTTATTTTTTTAGGGGAACGTATGGTTAGCATAGTGGTGATGGTGGAGGGGAGGGGAGGGGGAGGGGACTTCTCAGGAGTAGGAGTAAGTACTACATGTAAGTAAAACTTAATTTAGCCAGGTGGCCCATTCAGCATCATGGCTGGAGTTATGATTGGAATTTGATTAGGGATATAGAGTCCATTAATATTTTAATAATCAGTAAAGTGATTTACATCTCTGACCTTGGGTTTGACTCTGCTTTTGGTGTTCAGTTTCTTTTCTCATCCACTGGTCAATGTAGCCAACACAGTGAACATCTTCATCCCCAGCAGGTTCACCATCTTTACCTCGCACTAACATGCGAAAGTTAAAAGTACGTCGGGATGGGCCACTCTCCACAATAGTCCCATTTCCTTAAGAAACAAAAAATGATTATTTTGCTTTGGTTCTGCAATATTACCATGATGTCAAAAGATCCCTTCTCAAGAAGAAAGTAAGTAGTCTCTGATGGAAAACAAAGATACCCATTATGTCCAGCTGTCCAGAATAAGAGTTGTATCCTCTGGAAAGCTCCCTGTCTTGACGAAGAACCTCCCTGGTCACTGCATCTTTGTCATCTGGATGGACTACCTCAAAGATACTCTTACCAATCAGGTCTTCCTAAAGGACAACACAGTCACAAGGAAAAATATACAGATTGAGCCTCCACAGCAGTCAAATGCATCACACACCACTTAATGTAAAATACATCCTACAAGTATCTTTAAAATCCACTGACACTTATGTCAAGCCATGGAAAAGTCACTTACCTTTTTAAAGCCAAGAAGATCTTCGATGCTCTTTGACACAAACACAAAGTCTCCATGGGTCGATAAAACCAGTAAAAAGCCATTAAGGGCCTGAGAAATTGTAGATCAAAAAATATATTCATTATTAATTACTTGTGAAATAAGCATTTTTTGACAGTTTTCACCAGTTGACCCCATCCGTTATATTACATACATGCATAGCCACAGTATCTGTAAAGTTTATCAATCATATGTTCTGAAAAGAGTAGGGTAAAGGAGGGAAGTATTCAGGGTCGACATACTTGTAAAAGGTAAACACTAACATATTTTGCACCTTATCTAGAAGTTCACCGATTTCTTCACTAGACAGAAATGAAGACATTAACCCAGATTCACTACCAAGGACAGACATGGTTAGATCTGTATAAAAGAAAAGTATTATTAATATGATTATGTGCACTGAGAGACAGGGGTAATGGAAACAGGTATGAATGTATGAATGCATACTGTACATGGGTACACCTGGTGCAAACTATGCAATGAGCAAGCAAGGTTTGAACAGTCATGTATATATTAATTTTATTCAAAATTATAATTTTGCTTACCATTATGGACTTTCATGTAACCAACTGTCATTTTCAACACAGTGGTCTTGTCCAGTTTACGCTGCGAGCTTGCACACAAAGGAACCATGGCGGCGAGTTCACTGATGTAAACGTTCAGTTTGTCGCGCCTCTTTTTCTCGCTCAGGTTTCTGGAGGGTCTGTGAGACAAACAAAAACACATTGCAGTTTCTTGAGGATGTTAACATTCACGAACTGAAAGTAATCATAGATAAGATAAAAGCATTCATACAGTATCTCTCAATGACTATTAATCAAATAGTCAGTAGTCCATCTCTTTGAGTCTTCCATTGTATGTTCAAAATGCGGATAGTTTGGAATGAGATAATATATAGATTTAGCCAGCGTAAAAGTGGAGCTCCTGGGCTGGGTTGTTCAAAGCCCAATTAAACTAACCCAGGACAAACGAGAATTTTGATTTGAGTTTTGTTACTGTGTGGTGGTTTTCTGGATACTGTTTGGCATTCTGTTCAGAGTTTGAATAATCTCAAACTACTGTACATGAAACAAAAGCAGTGAAAAACATCTGTATATGAGAATTTGTATACTCAGGTTAACTGGTATTAACCAGCTTCCCAACAACCTAGCCCTGACTACAACAAGTTAACTTGACATGAGCCCACAATCCAATCGAAAGCCAGCACTTGGTCAGCAGTCATCTTCAAAAAAAGCAAGTGACCTTAATGTGTTCTAAACTTGAGCCCACAATATGGTCACATGATACTGGTCAGCAGAAACCTTGTTTTGACAGGTGTTGATTGACCGTAACATGAACTAAATTTTCCCCCTAGTGATTTGTCCGACAAATTCAAACTGGTTTCAATTGAAGGTACAGGTCCCTGTGACTGGTTCATTAACCGATTTATGTGCACGCTCACACATATTGCTAAGGAGGTGAAATTTCATTTCCAGTTACTTTCGTCAGCCTGAGCGCAGAAAATTTAAACCATTCAACAACTTGTAAATTCAATAACATTTTAGATGTTTTTTCTTTGTGTTTTACGAAATTAATGCAAAGCAAAAAAGTACACGCAAAAACAAAATAAGAGAAAAACAGACATCTCTGTGTGGCTTTCGTGTGCTTTGTTTGATCTTATCGAAGTGCCGCTGGTAGTCTGAACTGTGCACACATAGATAGATATATATCAGGGTCACTTCCAGTTTCTTTAAATGCTAAAAGAAATGTGGCTTTTCAATGTTGGAAACATAGCTATACATTCCTTTGGTAAAATCATGCTTTTTTCAGAGAATTACGAATTTTTCAATATTTTGAAATTTTCTCAAAATCTGACCTTTTAGAAATAAAACAAAATCTATGCATAGCATAATAAGATTAAAATTAATGTGCTTGGGAGCCTTTACATTTTTTCAGAATGAATCACATGACCATGGGCATGGCCCGATGACATCATCACCAGTTTTACTGATCATAAAAAAGTTAAAACACATGAAATAACACCGAACTAGCTAAAAATGACAAGGTTATAGGAGAATAAATTTTCCTTAGCAACGGCTCAGAAAGATCAGTGGGCCCTTAAAACCCCTCAAATGATCTGTTCATGGGACAAGTTGCAGGGCCTACACCTGTAGTCTCCTGAACTTGCACAAACAGTAATTTGACTGGGAATTAAGGTGGAAATACAGTCAATTAAGACTTCTCAGCTGGCTCCCCATACTGCTACATCTACTCCAAAATCAGTCGACAATGGATTGCTCAGTGTAAGTACTAAGTTAATAAATTGTTTGACTGTTTAGCAGACATTAAAGGGACACAGTCAGCTGGTGCACATGTGCATATTAAGATACTATTTCATAGCTAATTTGCATATCACAGAGGTGCAATCCATACTGTTTTTAACCAAATATGATAAAAATAATATCATAGGTTGATCAAAAGCACACTCAAAAAGAAAAAGATTGAAAAAGATTGAAAATCAAGCAAAACACTGTGAAGATTGAAGCGGATTTCTAGCTGCACTGATTTCAGGTAGAGGTGAACTTTTTTCAATCAGAGGAAACTAGTGTCCAGGTCAGCGTGGTCCCATTAAGCTGACTGTGTCCCTTTAACAACTGCATAGCAGTGATTCAACTCATTTATAATTTATTCCAGTTATGTTGCACTATATATACGAGGAAATATTTGGCTCTTGTACACATGTGGTGTATGGTGTACATGCATGCATGGACTCTTCCATACTTGATCTCAAACAAACCCTTTTCCTGCATAGCCATGGCAAACATTCAGTCATTAAATACATGTATGTACCAATTTTGTTAATTGGCATGTGATAACTCACTTGTATTTCTTTGAATTATCTGCCTGTCCATTCTCTTCCCCTGAATTCAGTTGGACATCTTTGCCGTCATTCCTAGATGAGAAAATAACCAAGGATGTCAGCGCATGTCAGATAACTGGTAGCCAATGGCAGTTGTAAGTTTGGGGGATGCCCTATGTACTTACATACATGTATGGCCTCAAGGCTGTCATTAGGGACCGTATTGATGAGCCCTTGATGCTACAGGTGAACTTGCCTGTTGTTAATACAATTCACCCACAGATGACCAAGGCAATTGGTGGCTCAAAACTTAACGACTGCCCTGAACCTAATGGTAACATATGCAATTCAGATAAATGGGTGTGTGATTAACTGGTTGATTGACCAATCAACTAATCAATCAATCAATCAATTAATCAATCAAATATTCAATCATTAATTCACTTGTGTCACTAGGGTACTACCTTAGACTACTGATGGCAATTACCAATGTCATTACCATCACATTCACATCTGATGTAATTAGTAGGTGGAAAATAGAAATAGGCACAGTAAGAGTAAACAGTCTTTTTCAAGAATAGAACACTACAGAACATGTGCATTGTTTTGCCAAGCACTAAAACCTGCATCACTTAACCCATCACGTGTCATGTGCTAAACATAAAGCCCATCATACACTAATAAATAGGCAGTAATTTACTTTAGAATGGCACATAGGACTTCAAAGGGAGCCTACAACCATCTACATGTACATGTAAGAGAGTGGTAAAGGGGGGATCAAGATCACCTTTCACAGAAAATAAATTGGTCCTTTCACAATTCACAGGAAATAAAATCGGTATTTTACATTTCCCGGAAAAAAAAAAAATGTAGTTTTTGACACAAACGTACCCAACTTATGATATTTGAAAGTTATGCCCAAGCACAGAATTGTTAAATGTCTTTATCATCTGTCCACTTCTTGTTCTACATGCAGCAAAAAGCAATCTGAACAAGAACATGAAGAAGGATGATTGTCCTGTCACGGTCACACAATATTGTTAATTACTGTCAAAACTAATAGAAGACACGACCAGAATCACGGTTCACGACAAAAAAAATACTTCTCTTTCATTTCACGGAGAATTATTTCGGAATATCACGGTTCATGGCTTCTAATGAAATCATGACTCACGAGAAAAAAAGGAAGCCATTTCATATTTCAGGAGAAACAAACTAGGCCATTTACAAATAACAAAAATACCCTTTACCACCCTCATGTAAGAGATTAATTGAAATCCAGATGGGCACATAACTGTGCAACTCAGCTTAATTAGCCTCTTATCCAGGCACAAGTGCACATGTATATTATACATGAATTTATTTACAACCTGAGAAACAAAGAAACAAAATTCTACTTGGTGCTACATGTCCTCCTACCGTATATACAGTGACTTATTTGCTCAGCGGGTGATTCCAGAAAATATCCATACCACAGGCGGGATCTAGATCTTAACACCTCCTCCAATGCCATCTAAGAAATTCCAAAATGCTCAACCTTCCCTCACCCTCGGAATTCCACCTTGTTCTACCCCCATCACTATGACTTTGAAATTCTGTAATCATTCAAAACCCCTCAGAGCCATTATTTCAAAAGTCCTCTCTAACTTCTACACACCTTTAATATTAAATGGTAATTCACATAAATTTGCACTCCTTCTGCATAAATTTGCACTCCTTCCCCCCACCCCAATTTCTTCGGAATTCAAAGATACTGCCTGTGGTACACATGGATATGGAATTTTTCTGGAATTACCCATTAAAGTTATTTCAATTTAACTGTCGCAGTTTTTCCACCATTTTTTTCTTGACTGCTGTGAATGCTTTTCTTTGAACATTGATACCCTTGATAAGGGCAACTACAGGATATCAGCTTGTTGACCTGGCATGGCCTTCTCTTTGAGAGCACTTGCCGTTCAGACTATAGATTGTTTTTGATACATTAAAATTAAACATCACATTGTTGTCTAGAGTACAGAAACTAAGGAAATTGAATGACATGTTTATTCATTTCTGTTGTTTGTGTCCTCTAGACCTTGTTATCAAGCTATCCGCTCTCAGGTCCCAGAATAGTTTGCACTTGGCTCACAGATGCAAATCATAAATTTCTGTACATTGCGTTTAGACCACAAATTTACTGTTAAATTGTGTTGTCTGCTTACTTAATTAAGCATTATTTTGTAACTATATTACATTTGTAAATGCCTTTCATCTGTGCAGGATACTGAAATAAGTTGCATGCATGATTAGGTAAAAACAAAACCTCTCTAGACCTGAGCTCATGTTCAAATGCAAGGCTTGTTTTGGAGAAAAATTAACTTTAAAAATATGAGTCTAAACATGATTTCAAAATTGTCAAAACAATACCCAATAACTGCATAGTAAATGTTGATAGATAACCTCCAGTTGTCTAGTAATAATATTAAACTGCATGTATCTTGCGCTGCATTGAATGTTCACATAACAAATCGAATAATCCCCCACAAAATTCATGAGGGAATCTTGCCTAGACATAGGTCAAGGTTGAGGGAGCAAGGAAGTTTGTAAACGAAAAGTTTCATAGCTGGAGAAAGTCACGTCATTTGTTGCATCAAATGAAATTAATCCTCGGCTGCCCGATGTTTAGAAAGCAAAGGTTGGAGGTCATTGGCGACAGGCACGGTAATCAAGACAAAATGTTTAAGCTATGAATGGTACACTCACCCTTTCTCTCCAATTATTTCGCTCATGCCGCGTCGGCCAAAGTCGTCTCTTTTATATAAGTTGCCGTATTACTCATCGCAAATCGCGGTCTCTGCCCATTCTCCAGTTAATGTGCTTGTGAACTCGTAATATCTTAACCAAACACTTGTAAACACAGGCACGTCTACGAATTCAAGTGTAATCGATTGCCAAAATGGCGGTCGATGGCCCGATCACCCAGCAAAAGAACTTAGAAGGGCCACCAGTCAGAGAGAGTTCGTCTCAGACGAAAACCATTTCATCACAGAACACTCCACACAGTCGATGAACGAAAAGAAGCCGGAATATCCAACGGGCTAAAGCGATTCACAAACTGATATCAACCTTGTTTATGTGCGCCAATATTCAACGAAAAGGCTGTGAAGGCAGCACTCGTGAATTTTCGGAAAGAATCGGTAAAATTTCGGTGATGTTGAACCATTTCCAATCCCAGCGCCCCTTTCGTCCCTTTCGTCTGTTAGCCGGCAAACATGAGTTCAAAGGTCGCTCGAGGGGGGGAACTGTTCTTTGAAGCTCCTCGCGGAGGCAGGCAGATTGCACCCAGTTACTTTGCTTCCCTTTCATGTTCCGAGTGCAGCGAAAGAATAAGGACAGGTGTGAGGTGCACGCAGGCTACGCGAGCAGTGCCCTAGACTGCAAAACAATATCCTGTTTTGTCTTGCTTTTCTATTTTTCAGCGAGAACTCATCTTGCACACACATCGACAAACTCGCGCTAAAACCCCCGGTAAAACACTGTTTTACAGTTCGGAGGCCCTTTTGGGCAAAGAGATGTGTTATTTTGGAAGCGTCAAGTATTGTAAGACTTTCATATGCCAAGGAGCCTCCAAGTTCAGAAAAATATTGCTTTTTCCAGGGGCTGCCTTATAATATTACTCGGTTGTTCGGGGACTCGGTGGGTTCGAAGCGCGAGCGCCATGCATGATATACCAGTCCTCTATGAACTTTGATCCTTTACATCAAAGCAAAGTATATCTGGTGCTGTGATCACATGAATCAACACGTGAAAGACGTGACAGAAATAGTTTTCAATTTCGCGGGAATCTCGTCTTGTACTGACTGCTGCACTGACAGGAAGCCTCTTTTCCCTACTTGTTGGCGATTTTCCCGCTTAGGGATTGAACCCTGTGTAAAAAGAAAAAAAAACTGAAGATTTCTCAAAGGAAGGAATTTTAGATTTTTTAAAAAAAAAAAGAAAAAGAAAAAAAAAATGTTCCCGGCCGGGCTCGAACCGGCGACCTTCCGCGTGTAAAGCGGACGTGATAACCACTACACTACGGAAACATCCGATAACTAGAAAGTCCTCCTTTATAAATTTATCAATAATAATTACGGGGAACGAATAAACCAGTCAGCCTCAAGCGAAGCAAGCCAAGAGCGATCTGGGCATCAAATCATCTCACCGCGCTTGCCTAACTTCTTTTAATTTTTTTCGCCCTTGCCGGGAGCTTGTTCACACAGGCTATTGGATTCCCAGTTCTGCTCAAAAATCCGCAAGATTGCAAAGCCGGAGGAATTTGAAAACGGAGGCTTCATTCTGAAAACGCATCAAATTACGCGACCCGAGAGGACTCGATCCCACATAAAATTAACGAGGGGGCTTATCGTATCTCTTAGGGCTTTAAGGGGTTCTTTAGGGGTTCTTTTCAAAATTTCCCACGAGTACCCCGGTACTTTTTGTATGGGAGTCCCCCACCGGAAAAGCACCAGTCATTTTGAATTTGTGTTTGAGGAAGACTCTGGCATCAAAAGTACATGATTACAGTGACGTTATCGTTTTCCAAAAGCTTCGTTTTCAAAATGTTTCTCGTCCCGACGCGAAAACGAATTTAGCCGGCGTTTTCAAATTCCTCCGACTTGAAGAGCGTTTTCGAAAATCTTCGCTTTCTTGCCGGATCAGTGTGACGGATTAGTGTGGCCTAACGGTAGAAATAAAGCTGCCCTTTCAAATTTCTCCGGTGGAGTGCGGACGCTGCCCCAGCCAGAGTTGAGAAACCGAACAGTAAAAGTTTGATGTCCGTAGTAGAGAAAGAGTGAGTCGGCAAGCAGCCGGGTGTGATGGAAATGACCCAATTTTTCTTTTTGAATTGTCACATGTAACGTGTATTGCCATCCTGTTTAATGATATTCAGTTTTTTGTTTTTGTTTTTTTTTAGTACAAGAGTTACTTTGACACATAACCCTGTAAATTATCAACGCTGAAATAGTGTTCGAAGTGGTGAACATTCCAAGACGGCAAAATAATTATTTCAAGTAATACGTCCAAGTTCAGTTCAGAGATCTGAAAAGTCCGTTGTAACGAGAGAAAAACAATTAAACTATTAGTTTCGAACTACATGAATTGTCCGCTATTCTGTAATAACGGGAGACCGTTATGGCCGGAGTTGCTTCCATACCGATCTCTTAGCCGACCGAAATAGCGGGCTGTCCGCAAGGCGAGAGTAGTTGACCGGATCTGCACCTCGTCGGCTGCAGGCGCCCATCCGCAGGAGCAGACTTGTAGTATGCAACCACCCCATATTCTTGTCACGGCTTTTCACAGACCGCTCTATTCTTTATAGTTTGAATTTAACGCGAATTCAGACCCCCACAGGAACCTCAGCGATCAATTACAAGCATGGACTTAATTTTCAACTGACGTCATCATTTCACCGGAAGATAAAAAAAATAAAATCAAAATAAGGCCGCCATTTTTTTCCTTACCGATGCGCGCTCATGTAGACCAGAACTGACCCATTTCGCGGGGAAATAAGCCTAAAAATAGACGGGTCTGTAAAAATGCCGTGACTATGGTGCTATAGGCTTAGAATGGGAGTTGCACGCTCCTGGTGATGTAGCCTCTTCCAGGCGTTCTGTACGCACCGAATGCCTAGAAGAGGCTACTAGTGATGGGCTCCTGACTTCGTAGGGTGCTATTGTTAGTTAGACTACAAGCACGCGAGGTAACCTCTTTCAATGCCTGACCTGTTATATACGAGAAAAACCGTCCGTTTTGCAATTAAAATGTTTTTCATTCTGTAGACTACTTTTGAGGTCTACTTTAATTTAAAAAATAATTTTGTACATCGGCAAACATCGATGATTGAAAAAAATGAAGATATGGAGGTGAATATATCCCCGTGGGGTCGGGGGTCGGGGGTACTTACTTCTATGGGCTATATAGGTTTGTGCGGCCCTAAGGGGTATGGTTTTCTGCCGGCATCAGTGGTCAGAAATAGGGTATCGATTTTGGCCATTTTGGTCTCAAATAGGGGTGTTGCACTCTAGTCTTGAATTGGGTATGTTTTTTAGAAGAAGTTATCATACCTAATAAAAGTATATAAGCACTACTTTTAATTAACACAGGTCTAGGGAACTAATTATGATAAGGCAGGCCTGAAACGGGTCGATTGATTAAAGGCTCAGGTATTAAATTTTTGGTCAGGTGATAAATAGGGTGGGGAAAATAGCACATCTTGGTCTTGCAATAGGGTACGGTCGGTAAGGTTTTTGGTAAGCGGGCCGCACACCTTTACCCGAATTTTCTGGGCCGCGAGTAGACCATCCCACGCCCCCCCGTCCCGTCCCGAGGAATAGCCTATTGAGGCTTAGTTGCCCAGCCTTCGCCACATTGCAGTCAGTCCCATTCAATGGTGTTGGAAAATTTGCAACTTGTACCTCGTTTAAATTTGTTGTGTAAATTTTGAGGACTACACCACCTGTGTAAGGCAAACAAACATTTCCATCGCGACTGTGGAATTTATGCAAATATCCCTATTCCAATTGAAGGATTTTTTTGGCGTTTTAGCCAAGGTGACCCGGAGTTTTGTAAAAGTTCTCTACATCGAAGGTGGTCTTGAGAGAAAAGCTGATCATTTCGGCTAGCACTATTACACATTAACTCACAGTGGGCCAGGATTATTCAATCGAGTCGCCAGCACAACGCCAGCACGAAGCTGTAATTGTTCCCCTTAGTGTTGTAATGAAACCGTTACAGTTATATTTGATTTTGGCTGTTGGCTTTGTCTTCTCTTCCAAAGGTAAGATTTTGAAAAAAACAAATTTTTCCAATTATAGTCGTATAAATGTACTGAGGAAAAGTAAAGCGACAAATTGGAGCTTGGGTATCGCTCAGAACAATCGCGAATATTATTATATTTCGTCCTTGCGTTTATCTTTTCAATAATGACTAAGCCTTGATATAATAGTTTAAAGCATCTCCTTTATCACATCATTCTTTTACATTTTTCTCGGTAAATAAATCGTTTCGACACAGCAGTTGCATCACGTGTTGTCTCGAGTGTCTGTGCGGTTGTTCGCTTTTATCTCAACTGGTAACGCGTGATACCGTGAAACCATGTGAAGTAAAAATGTAAACATTCAGCACCAAAAGTCAACGGAAATATATACTCAGTGCTATCAATTTGATACAGTAAAATTTGATCGTGAATGGAGCAGACTGGGCGCTTTTTTCCTCGTAAAAACTAGTAGGTGAGCCCCAAACTTAGACTGGGAGTTGAATTCATCTTCTCTAACGTCCTTGATTGTGATTTGTCATATGATACAGAAAGAACACCGACTATTATTATAGGCCTCTCATTATGAGTTAATTAAGCAAGTGTGAAATTTTGATCTTTATTTGAAAAAGGCGGGCAAACTTGTGTCTTGGAAAACTCATTAAAAACTAAATAACAAATTACATTTTAACAATTCACTTTATCTTTGTATCTTCATCTTATTTCCAGAGCATTTTATGCATGTAAGAACGAGGTTACCAAGTCATAGTTATACATAAGAACGAAGTATTTCCTTTGGTGCTAACTTCGATCCCAGGATCTCTCTCTCCTTTGTCCCCTTGTCGTTGGACAAGGGAGGCAAGGGAGAGAGAGAGACTAAAATCGAAGTTGCTTTAGTTCTTCTTGAACCCAGGTTAAACGTCGAACTTCACATGAGACGAACTAAGCTGAGCGAATTAAGCTCATGGTAAGTTCGACGTTTGATTCAACCGAGTTCGTCCGACTGAATTTAGATCGACCAACATGTTCTATTCGTCTGTTACACACGAATAGAACATGTTGGTCGATCTAAATTCGAGTTAAGTTCGACGTTTAACCCACCGGTCGAGCTGTGCCCGTTTGGATCCACTCCCCATATGAAGTTCGACGTGACGCGTAATGAGCCCGGATCAGCGACTATGCGTGTCAGTATGAAGTCTGGCAGAAGATGGAGAATTCTTCGGCACAAATTAGGGACTACGACAGTCTCTTGGTCAGCAAGAACTATCTGCTATTGAACATCTTCAAACACGAACTGAGAGTTTAGTGCGTCTGATAGCTCGTCCCACTTTTGCACTTGACGCATAAAACAGCTGACGCAACATTACAGTCTGGAAGGATTATATGTGTTTCTAATTTAGAAACCGCCAGTGACAACTAACATGGCAATTTTTTTTAGGCGGCGGACGGGGGGAGCGGCGGGGGGGGGGGGGTTGAAGGGGAATCCGAGTATCCCACATCCCGTTAATGTTTTGGCCTAGATATCCAGTATCCCGCGACTGATTTTCCTACTTAATCTTTCCCCCAAATGTCCTTTATGCCGTTTATAAAATATCCCGTTTTCCTAAACACCTAATAGATAGAGCCTCAATAGCGAACTCTGAAGCCCTCAGTTAAAAGACGCTACAGTGATAAAACTGTTTTCTCTTAAAATTTTTTTCCGATTCTAGGAGATGCCATTAAATGCAACTATTGCCAAAGCAGAGTCTCATATGAAGACTGTGACAAGAATATCAAATACGTTGAGTGTGGAGAAGAGTTTGGCCTCGACAGATGCGCCAAGACTCATATCAAACCCTCCAGTAAAAGGGAAGCAAGATACGAGAGAGGATGCCAGACTGCAGCTAGATGCAAGCAGCCAGCCTGCAAAGTGTATGGTTACGACGTGTGTGAAGTATATTGTTGTACGAAGGATTACTGTAACAAATCTTCGTTGCCAATTGTCAGCGTTACTTTGTTATTCACGAGCTCCGTGTTAGCTTTCTTCACGAAGCTAGTGGGTTAAAGGAAAAACAAAGCATCCCTTTGTTGCTAACTTTGCTTCTTGTATACGGATAAGGTTTTTTTTTTTCTTTCACCTAGTTTTTTTTTATTTGTCTTTTACAGCGAAACAATCAATTTCCAGCTTAAAAAAAGACATAATTCCCGGTATAATAAATATGTGATTAGCGTGCAAACCTAGATATCTTATGCAGCTCTTCAACAAAAGAGTGAGTTAGTGTATGCAGATAGTGGCTCGAGAGTGTTCGTGAAACTTTTTTTGTCTAGGGGAAGGGTCTTGGGGGCTGGGGACTAGGGCGGGGTAGGGGGGGGGGAGCAGAGCACAATATACACATATCAGAGAAGCCACTTCTCGCTGCAAACTGTCAACGTAAAGTGCAATCAACAGCACAGTATAAAGTTCCATCGCGCACTTTCAAAATAACTTCTTTCTTAATTTAGTTTCATACATTCACTGTCGCCTTCTTCCGGCCTTTCAAATGGAGTGTCATATCAATCCTTCGACTCATTAACAGTCCTGACATGGCCAAGTGAAGATGAGTTAATAATCTTTTCTGTCTCGTCTTTTTACCGTATCTTGTCCTTCTTTTGTTAAATGTCAACTTAATTGTTCCCCGTCATTGCACAGAGTAGTTTCCTCGGTGATGGAGGACTCGAATGGATTCAACTCGATCTGTGAAGTCGCACGCTCTAAACCTGCAAAGCGATGATTGCTGGCAATCTTAAGAAAACAGCCCACTAAAACTACGAAAAGAAAGAAACTTGTACAGGCGATTCCAACAGCCATGCTTCTCCAGTGTTCTGCAAAGCAAATGATAATTATTCATTAACATTTTCATCTTTTCTGTGAGCTAGTTTTGTTAGAGAAAAAGAAAGAATTTACCATACTTTTCAATGGTAAAATAGTGTTCATATTTAAACACATGTGATTTTATTGTAAGTTATTTTCCATCAACACACAAAAATCTTCTTAACAAAATTCAGCCTTGGGTATGTTGTAAACATGCTTTTAAAATATGGCTAATTTCGGACTCGATATTCTTATAAAAATATTCTTATAAAACCAAGAGCGTAGAAAACAACATAACGCCTGCCATAGTCTACCTCATTTTTCACCCCTAATGATCATACTTTAGGAAGGAAATTAACCTTTTAGTTTAAAAACGATATGTGTTTGCTAAAACTTACTTTTAAAGAATTTATCAAGTTTAAACAAAAGAAACAGTGTAGGGTATTAATCACAAGCATTTCAACCATATTACAGTTTCTTACCAGAGTTCACTGGCTCAGTAAATATTAGGTTCTTTTGTGCTTGCTTAGTGCACTGGACCTCTCTGTACAACAGCTCAAAACGGTTCATTTGTAAGTCTCTTGTGGAGTTGTATTTAAATGTTATGTATAAACTGTTTCCTAAAGAACAGAGATCAGGTGGAGGCCTCTCATCACCACAGAACGTTCCAATGAGTTGGCTTGAACATCTAGGGCCGTCCCTGATTTCTATGTACGATCCAAAACACGACGGAAATTCAAATAATCCCAGTGCGAGCTGCACATTGTACCCTTCATGTGCGAAAATTACCCAGGTGCACTGTCTGCCGGAGCCACAAACGGCTGGGTTATTGGAACTTTTGATGAATCCAGACGTATCATTGGCGTGAAGAAAGATTGGCTCTTCTGTAGAAAAGAAGACAAAAGAGGCCGAGCTTGGGTAATAATGTGCCAATAACAGCAACAATAATAACAACAACAAAACATCTCGTTGTCACCTGGTCCTGCGTTTTTCTATTACGATCGAGCTGGTTCTTGCTACGACCACAGAAAAACACAAGATTTAAAGCCTCCCTTAACCCTTGGACATACACTTTTTCTCCAAATTCAGATCCCCGCCGAGGAACGAGGGAGTGGGGTGGTTATTAAAATTTTAATGCTCCAACATCGATCCCAGGCTCTGTCTCCCTTGCCTCCCTGGTCGCATTCTCGTCCTGATTGTCCTTTCCGCTTCCCTTAGCCAGTGGGGCCATGGTACGAGAAACAAGGAGCCCTTCGTTTCTCTGCCAAGGCCCCGCCGGCTATGAGAAGCAAAAAGGGCTATTGGAACGCGAATGTCCTAATCGGGAGAAGGGGGACAAAGGAGAGAGACCTTGGGATCGAGGTTGAGCTTCCTCTACAAAATGTGTACTGATGGCGTCAAATGACATCACAAAATCCGCCATCTTAAAATTCAGTCCTTTCTCCAAAGTTAGAAAGTGTGACGAACATTGACGAAAAATTCTTAAGTGATAATTGAATGTAGAGAAAGTGCTAATTCTATGGTTCTGCTCAACAAAACTGGAAAACAATAAAAGGAAAAAATAATAGGGATGTTGCAGCTCATAGCCCTTACTGTTTCTGTATTATGGGAGATTCCGCCATCAAACTGCTAAGGGCAACCCTGCGATGGACTAGCATCCCATCCAGGGGGGAGTAGTAATACTCCTAGTCGCGTCATGCTACAGAAACCGGGATAAGCACCGGCCTGAGGGAATACTTAGCTCGTATACAGACTTAAGCGTACCTTACCGCCATCAAACGATATTCAGTAGCCTTTTGCTGACACGTTTTCCTTGACATCCCAGAACCATAAAAAAGATTCACATGGACTTACTCTTTCGTAATTTTATCCTCGAGAAGCTTGCGGAGAATCCCTTTCGCTGGTACGCCATGTCTGATCTAAATTTCACCCACAACTGTCTTCCCTCGGAATAAACAGTTGTCCTCTTTTGATTGCAAAACCTGCCAATAAGCTGACCATCGGCGCTTGCTCCTTCTCTCACCTCCACATAATCACAATGGCACAGAACGCAGTATTCTAAGTCTATTGCTTTTATCAGAAGCCTCACGTATTCGCCTCGTGGAGCTGTTATGACCCAAACACAAACTGTGCTCTTTGGGTAAGCCTTTGGGTAGCCCGGACTCTGCAAGGTTCCTCGTGAATCTGTGATGTTACCTTCACCTGGACAGATAGCTAAATAAAAAGAGAAAAACTTCGTTCACTGGAATCCACTTGGGAAGTGCCTGGCGTAGATGAACCTTATCAGTTAGATCCCTCCAGGGTCTAGATGAAGAATGATGAAATCTAAGTTATCAGTAAAATTGCCGGAGTTTCCATCCATTTCTCAGCTACATCACAGTACAGGGGCTATCAGGAAATTTTGTACATCTCAGATCTCACCTAAGCATCAGTGAAAAATGCGTCAATTCCCTCCGGTTGACAGTTCCAAATTGAATTGAGCAAATCTCATAAATCGGTTACGCCTTATCATAGCCTGTTCCAGGCTCTCGGTCAGTAGGAACGACCAAAAAGAGCGGGCCGAGGACGAGCGGGGTCTGGAAAAAAAGAGAGCTTTTTTCCCTTAGATCCCGCTCGTCGCCCGTCCGCTTTTTCGATTGTCTCCACCGACCGAAAGCCTGGAACAGGCTACATTATTATGACCCTGTTAATTGGCAGAAGATTACGCTAATAAAAGAATTCACTCACCAGTTCTACTTGTGTCTATTGCTATGGTTGTCATCAAACCTGCGTGCACACGCATACATTAGAGAATTCCTGCGATATATACTCTTTAAAATATCTTCTAAAATCTTAATGTTATCTTACTGTTTAATTCGATTACTTTCAAAGCGATCAGTAATGTGTAAAATGCTTTAGATTTTAGACATCTAGGCAGGGTGGGACGAGAAATGAAAACGTACTGAAAGCCAAAGAGAATATCAGTCCATGAAGAAGAGTGCAAACTCGAGAACCAGCTAAAAAGCAGCGAAATGGGATTTTTTTTCTGGTGTGAAAGTTTATATTATTGGTTATGTGTTCGCGGATATAGTTTGGCCCCTTACCTATATTAGGAAAGAGACACTTAGCTATTAACTAGAGCAAAGCTACAGAAACCGCTGTTTTGGGATTTACTAGTAGGTCTAGACAAGAGATTATGATTCAGATCATATACAGTTGGTCTAGATTAAGCGTGTGGAAGTTAAACGCTCGAGAGAAAGTGGAATTTTGATGGTTATTGTCTGTTTCTTCGCAATTAATATTTTCGGTAAAACTTGTCTTTCCAAGTAAAAGGAAGAGCTGTTTTGTATTCATGCAATATAGTAATCGAATCATAAAGCGATGGTGCGTTTCTTGACGCCAGGGCACTTGACGACGCAAATTCCCTAAAACCGTGCCTTCCTTACTTGTACGGTAATTTTAACGTTATTTAGACATATCCACGTACGAATATTGCGGAAAGTTAGTTCTGAAGGCGGTATGAGGCAGTCCTTCTTTGACTAGAGGTACGTTCAATTGTCTCGAGAAAGGCAGAAAGAAAGACGATCGTGGAAAATGGCACGCAGCAAAGTTTATTTTGGGCTTGCATGAGCAATTTGTCAATGATCGTTTTCTACTTTGACAACATCAGCGCCCTCTACCAATATAGGAGCCTTAATGGCGTGGGTGCCATACGGACAGAAACTAATTTAACAGCAGTTAAATCTATAGCGAGAGAAGAACCTGTAGAAAAACAGCTTTCAGTTGCTAAATTAAGGGGAATCCCGACCTCAGCACAGGTAAAACTGTGATTTACAATATAAACGTTTGTCCTAACTTTTCAGCCACGGCAATGAAAAATAATCTAATGAACACATTTTAAATAAAGCTTCAAAAGACTAAACTGCAACAACTTTACGTGCCTTTCACCTTAAGCCTGTCAGACACATCACAGTGCAGGTTAGATGTTGCTTTTAGTTTTTACAAACTTACCGAACCAAACCAGCAGGGAATTTGTAGATCCAAAACGGCTTGGCATTTTATATCGCTAAGGCAGGCGCTCTTTAGAGGAGAGAAATGACAGTTTTGTGCCTTAGATTGAAAGGAGTACCTAAACCTTCAAGTAGACACGTATACGAAATGTCTCTTTTTCTCATCGCCGCTACACCACTATCACGTCGGCGAATTAGTATTTCAACCAATAATTTGATAAGTATTTCCGATTTTCGATGGCCTTCGATAGCCTTCATCGGCTGATGACTAAGCAATTCCAAAAACAACAGAGCAGAAATTCATTGCACCTTGTCTAATCGGTTTAATTTTTTTTTTTTTTTAACGCGCAGGTTGTTTTTATGTGCAGAAATGATTTTAATTACCGAATATTATATTGTTTTCTCTTGCTCTATGCTAAAACCGCCTCGCGCAATATCCTGGCGCTATTTTTGACTAACGACGTTATTGTTTTCTGCACTATAAATAATTAATTTTAAATAAATAATTTTGCACAAGCCCGCTTTGGTCATGAAACGATAAAATTTAACTGCGTTTTTGCACCAGTGGTCATAGCAAGTCCTAATGAATTCATTTCTGAAACAAATATAATTTTAATATAATTGTGTTTCAATTATTTGATTAAAAATTTGCGGCATAATAGTGGACCTCGCCTCACGTCAAGCTTTTAGGACCGCTTTTTTTCTGCAGCCGAATATCAATGTCACAAGCTAGACCAAGTTTATTAATACTATTTACTAAATGAATTCACTTGAGATGGTAGGGATGGGGACCGCGGTGCTTGGGTGTTACTTACCAGTACATAATGCAGATCTACAGTTAAAGTTGTAATTTTAAAATTCTCCGCCATCAGTAAACGCTATCTGGACTTTTGATAGTCTCGATTGGCTGGTGGTCCGAAGATGTTGTTCCAACGAGATATAAATTTCCCTGATAGTTGTAGCTTTTATCTAAAATTTCTTTGCACACACTATATATAGCCTGAAGTGCAAGTGTATAAAGATATCAAGGGTTCCTTTCATTGAACACTGCTGCGAGCAATTCATTGTATCTGAAACGAGCGAAAGAGAACAACGCTTGGTTTGAGTAAAAAGATTAGGCGAGGGCTGTCTTCTTCCTCGCGCGCGTTCCGAACTGTGTGGCTCAGTGAAGCAAAACGTAAATGGTCTGCTACCCAAAGGAATTCAAGAGTTTTGCACATTATTCTCAAATTTTCACTATTATGTTAATGCTCGATGCTCAAAACGTCTCGCTGTTATGCTCAAAAGGCGTCACTACGATGCTCTATTATGCTCACAATAGGACAGATACTGTTGCATGAAACTTGAGTGACGAATCATTGTAATTCTCCATTGCTTTGGCTTGACTGTTACGAACTGAGTTTTCAAGTAGACAAAAAAAATCGCTCAGTTGAAACAGAAGAGGGTTAGATTGGCAAAACCCTCTTACATGCGGAAACCCAATTTGACAGCTCTCTTTTATGTTTAGACCACCAGGTAGTAACAGATTGCTCTTGACCTGCCCAAGTCCCGGAATCAGCCAGCTTTTGTGACTATTATTCCGGCATTCTTTTGCCTTACTATTATCCTCAAAATAATGCCGGCATAATGTGCTTAACCTTAAGGACTTTAGGAATAGCTTGACGTGGCGTGATGTTGCGACACGAATTACTTGCGCAGTAAGGATGCGCAGTAACAATGGGCACGACGGTCCTTAAAGGAGCTCAGCCACGGTATTTTGGCCTTGCACAAAATTACCTTTACATGGAAAAAAACCCCCTGAAAAATAATAGTTTAGTAAAATAGAAAAACACTTAAGAGGTAATATGTAATAAACAATCAAGGAGCATTAGGATGGTCAAGGATGGAGAAGATTAACATGGATTATAAACAACGAACTCGAAAAATTCAGGCTAAATGTTTCAAGATGAGCAAACCGTGACGTAGCTCTGTTTAATCGGACGTGTTTTCATCGCAAAGGTCCATCACAGTGCTATAAAACACAACATTTACATTGTTCCAATATCCTGAGAAGGCCAGTATTGAGTATATTGGTTCGGGTATTGTTACCTAACTCCTTGAGCCAGATTGAAGAGAATTTAACCATGGACATTGTCTCAGTCATAACTTTTTTCTGGCTACAGCCCTGAGATACCATCAAACAGTTCACAAAAAATCGATCGAGACAAGCAATCAGAAAAAAAGCTGCAGAAGTCAAATAATAAAAAAAAAATAAAAAAAATAATGAAAAACATGTTTCCGGCCGGGCTCGAACCGGCGACCTTCCGCGTGTGAGGCGGATGTGATAACCACTACACTACGGAAACGACCATTCTTCACTTAGTCAATCAGGTACAATATAACTCTTGAAACCTTTCAGTCGACTCTTGCGTAGACCTTTAAAGTAAATCCATCGGATAACACAACCAAAACAAACATCCCAGTGGTAAAACATGTGATGCTTCGTTGAGCAACTTTCAAAAGTAATAAAAAATTAATAAGTGCAACATTTGTAAGGCACCGATGGAATTTGAACCCATGACCTCCTGTTTACAAGACAGGCGCTCTAACCAACTGAGCTACGGCGCCCTACATTATGTATCATCGTGTTTTATTGTTTATTTATTTATTTTTTAAAAAAAAGAACCAAAAAAAAAAATAGTTAAAAAAAAACACAAAAAAACAAAACATGTCAAATAGTACTAAGTTGGTCACATGTCCACTTTCACGCTTGGTAATCAGTTCCAGCAGTACTAAGATAGCTCAAAATGGTATAGTTATTAGTTTAGAGTTGATTTTCTTTTTTACCTTCAAGTAACCGGAATTATTTTTGATCGAACTATTGTAAGACCATTCCATTAGAGTACCTCATGAAAGATGCTTAACATTCTTCTTTAATCAGAGATACTTCATGGATTTGAGAAAGAAATATCTGGTAGCCAGGAAATAGAATTTTTGTGTTCGCTACATAATTGCCTTACTGTTAAACTAAAGAAGCACGTGTTTTTTTTAGTATAGGGGGAATGGTTGTTGTTTCTTTGTCTGTTTTTCTGTTTGGCTATTTTTGGGTTCTGATCAGAGGAGAGAGAACGTTGTTTTCATTTTTCACAGACATGTGACCTAGCAATTGTAACTTTTCCTGTTTTACGTTGATGAAAAAATCTTGATTAAGCAATTCTCTTGTTGATATTCATGATCATGTGACGCCTGTCAATTAAGACGTGCATGATGTTTTTCTTTAATCTTGTACCTTGTACCGCGAAAGCAACATATTTATTTGCGTTCTTGGAATAAATAATCTCTCACGATTGAGGGACGAATTAGTCAGAAACTATTATTATGACGGCAGGATAGAGAACTCGAGGGGTGTCATGGGACGCTGAAAGACTATTTAATCTTTTGGCGGGAAATTTAGGTCATTCTAAGTCGGTCAGTCTTTGTGATCATCCACTTTTTTATTAAGCTTCTGTTTTAACAGATTGTATGAATAATTGTAAAATGTTCTACCTTGTTGAGTTTGTACTCTTTCCTCAAGATCCCGTGATGCTGTTTTAGATGGGGAATACCGGCTTCCACATTTTTTGACCACCAATAGTTGTAATCAGCAAGGATTAACATGACGCGGAAAACTCCGTTAATCTGTTCAGTTGGACTGGTAACTACAAGACAACACAGAACAGGTGTTATAACACCAGCTGAATCAAGAGAGTAGCAAATTAGAACGCTTGTCTAAACAAATAATTATTCATCTGGCCTGTTGGTCTAGTGGCATGATTCTCGCTTTGGGTGCGAGAGGTCCCGGGTTCGACTCCCGGACAGGCCCAGGTTGTATTTTTTTTTTATGTAATAATTAAAACAATCATGATAATATTTTTTTTAGCAGGAAACGTAGTTCATCGAATGGGCCCTTCATTGGGGTCCTGTAACTGTATCTCATGGTGCAACAACGTTTACATGAATACTAACTTGGAAAAACATAATATTTTCCAACTTGTAGATATGCCAGGCGATGGGACATTCACTCGATCTTTCCCTCGCTCCTTAGCTTCCTGTTAGACTTTTCGTGAATCCGCTGAAAATGTAAATTCCATGAGGATCTGGAGGTAGCCAGTCTTTTAAGCGAATTTTAGTCGCAGCCCAAGAGCATCCCAAGCGGCTTCAATACGTGCATTTTCATCCTCCAAGAAAACATCAACGCAACGCGCGTGGTAACATTATCCGCAGGAGAACTGGATACTATATCTAAAAATAGTTTGAGAGGAATTACCTTGAGACATAAGGGAGTTTAACTATCTCACTCTTCATGCTCTCCTGATACCGGAGAAATGTTTAAGCAACCTGCCAAAATACTCTACACCCTCAAAGATGTTCACATCATGCTTTACAATAATAGGGGTTAAGGTTATGGATTGTTTGGAACGGAATGGGTCGATGTCATCATCTTTCTTTTGTTGCCAAATCTTATCAGCAAAACGTATAAAAGAAATTAATTGATTAGTAATTATTCCATTTAAAATACCCTGGAACAAAACAACTGAACAGAAAAGTTTAAAACGATGGTTTTTGTCGTTGGGTTAATTGAAAACTGACATTTAACACAAAAATTGCATTCAACCGTCAAGTTATAGGGAAGAAACTTTTGGTTTCTCCGTCTGAAACTTGTAAATTTCTGGCTACCAATCCACTAACAATCAGTAACATAAGCTTTGTTAAGATCATAGCTCGATAGCGTTATTTAAGGTATCGATCCTTACATGAAGTTATTGGAGGATAAAAGATTAAAGCAGCTCGGTTATACAGCGTTTTTTGTTTTCGCTCCTGGCATGGCTCAAAATTTTCAAAGAGTTGGCTAGAGTTGGGTAACAAGTTAGTCTCATAGAAACGACTTGTAGGAAAATATTAAACTAAAGTAATTTTGATCGAGTCCTTGTTTTGAACCAATCAGGGGGAATAAACTAATGAAAAAAGGAAAAGAGAAATCAGAGTACAGTCAGTTAGAAATCTTAAAATAGCATTTTCCAGCTGGTTTACTTAAAAGGAAAAGTTGGTCCGTGTGAGGGTCGTTGGCGTTATCAGCACCACGCTCTACCGACTGAGCTAAAGGATCAGACTCATTAACTTCGGTGCCGTTTTTCATAACTATCACTGCTTTTGGAAAAAAACGTTTTCAAAAGTTTGACCTAATGAGGAAGAGCACCCGCTTATTGGCTTTGTCCAAACTGATTTGGTTTTATTCTTTAAGATGTATGTATATATTGTTAACGTGCTTTCTCAAATGATGAGGACGTTTTTGTTGAAATATAGTTATCCCGAAATTATTTATTAGCAGTCGTTGCCCATTTATTTTCTAATCATGTCTCTTCAAGTCAGCTTATGTTCTAAATAACAAGGAACTAGTATGAAAAGCAACATATTTCTTAAATGATCTGTTTTTCTAAAATGAAATTCTAAGTACATTGTTTAGAAAAAAAGCTTAAAACTAATTACCAGGTCATGCCTCAAACACTGGTTTTTCAATAGTTATAGTAACTTGTATCACGAGCCATAATCGGGGATTATGGCTCCTGCTTGTATATGCTTTGAATATGCTTTGAGTTTGAAATGTTCCATCCATCAACAGGAGACTTGTAACATCGGCAGCCGATAGATTTGCCAATAGATAATTCTGAGCAGTTTGAAGCGACTGGGTTCTCTTGATTATTAACAAGACTGAAATATTTCCAGCGATTCTAACTCCGATAACGGATTATTCAAATATGGGCAAACTTGCACCCTCTTATGAAAAATTGCAGCCAAATTTGCTTCAACCGTCAAAAAACCAATAATGATAACGATCAAGATCATGATAATAACGGTTTATTCGCATCATATCCGCGCAGTGGCTGTTTGTTTGAGAAGACCTACTTACATGCAATACAACTAAAAATTACGACAACAGGATGGGCTCTTGACGCTGACTTTATAGAAAATAATTATCAAAACAGAAAGAACCGTCCCCGGGTGGGCTTGAACCACCAACCTTTCGGTTAACAGCCGAACGCGCTAACCGATTGCGCCACGGAGACTTCCTTTCAGAAAGTTTGTACAATTTTGATCAAAATTCAGATTGTGTACATGTGGATGAAATTTTAACTTTTGTAAAGTCCCTGCCACACTATTGTACCTTGCTCCAAAGATATGAAAAGCGAAAAACCGGGGGAGTTAGCTAGTAACTGTCTTAGCCAATGAGACAATACATAATTGGTGTGATAGTGCCAGTTCAACAGAGAGAGGTAGATTAAGACCTTTATCAACTGTTTGGCCTGTTGGTCTAGTGGCATGATTCTCGCTTAGGGTGCGAGAGATCCCGGGTTCGACTCCCGGACAGGCCCCTTTAAATTGTCTTTTGTCAATGAAGACAGCATCACAACGAAACAGACAATCCCACGATGGTTTTTGGGACGTCACAACGGCCATTTGAAACAGTGGAATACCTTCCTCCTTTAACAAAAATTACTTTCATGTTCGTGTAAACAATTCTAACTGACCACTATGAAACCCTCTGGATGAAAAATAACCTTTAACCAAACGTTTCTGTTGGCATCCATCTTTTTTTTTCAAACCAGTCGGAGAAGGCAGAGCGGTTACAACGCCGGAATTCGCGGAGGTCGCGGGTTCAAGTCCCGCTCTTCATTTCACTCCTTAGTTGGAGTTGCTTCTTGGTAGGCCCTAGTTCAACTTCTTGGTCATGCTTGTGAATAGCCAACTGGTCTGCCACCAGTTGGGATTTTTTAGCCTATTATATTTAGTTGATACATTTGTTTCTTTCAGTTTAAGTGGCATACCTTTGAACTAGCTTGGTGTAGCCAAGCGCATTGACCGCTATAGACAACAACATTTGGACATGTTTTGAAGGTCTAGGAAAATAATAGACCATGGCAAATTTGATCTAGTCGTTTTGTTTTGTACCGAACCGCAGGAAAAAATAATTTAAAAATTCATTATTCTTGAAAGCAGAGAGCAAGGAAATCAGTGACAAATCTTAAGATAGTGTGTTCCAATTAAAAAAAAAAAATGTTGGTCCGTGTGAGGGTCGAACTCACGACCTTGGCGTTATCAGCACCACGCTCTGCCGACTGAGCTAACGGACCAGACACATTAACCTCGCTGCGGTCTTTTATTAATTATAACTGCCTTCGTACATTTTTTTAAATTAACTATATCTACGTTATTTTTACAATACTTACATATAATACTTACAATATAATGAAGTTAAAAATAAAGCCCTCGTACATGTAAGTTACAATACATGTAAGTTACCATAAGTTGGGTCTGGTGAACTACAACACCCGCCTAGTGGTGTCAGTCACTGTTCTGTTCAAACTGAGTGATATTATTTTTTAAGAAGTATGTACATGCTTTTAACGTGGTTTCTCAAGGATGAGAAAAGTTTTGTTAAAATAATTATCTGGCAATTAGAAGTTGTTTCCCGTTTAGTTATTTTCTAATCATGTCTCGTCAATATCAGTACTGCTATATGTTCTAAATAACAAGGAACTACAATGAAAAGCAATATGTTTTCTTTAATTATATTTGTTTTTCAAAAATGAAGTTCTAAGTACATTCGTCAAAGAAATGCTTAAAACTAATTACCAGGTCATGCCTCTAACATTGATTTTTCACTAAGTTAGTGACTTGTTTATTGAATCAACTGAGTACTCTTTGGGGAATTAGCTCAAATGGTAGAGCGCCCGCTTTGCATGCGGAAGGTACCGGGATCGATGCCCGGATTCTCCAATTGTTTTTTATTTATTTGTCACAATTTTAATACTTGTAGATATTATTTTATCCGCACTGATTAATAGTAAAAATTAGTCAGATTTTTCTTCCCTGTTACCAAGATTAAATTTTAACAAAAGCCCTTTTGTGAGTGGAAAAAAAAAAAAAAAAAAAAAAAAAAAAAAAAAACTGGCAAGGGAGTGCTGAAGTTTGAGGGGTTACAATAAAGTAGTCAGTTTATATTTAAAATCTAGAACAATAATATAAATACTTTTTTTTATTGTCCAAATTTCATACTTTGAATGATTGATTAAAAGGAATCCTCCAAAAATTGATTTCTAAAGTAACTCAACATCCATTAAGTGCAATTGGTCCGTTAGCTCGGTCGGCATAGCGTGGTGCTGATAACGCCAAGGTCGTGAGTTCGACCCTCACACGGACCATCCTTTTTTGCGTCCGATAATAACTTAACGTAATCTCAGCTAGTAACAGTGTATTATTTTCGAAACAAAATACGCAGTTTGGCTTTTTATCAAGTAAATAACAGATTGAAAAGGCGTAGTTTTTTGTCGCCAGCTCGCTGCATTTCGGTGAACGATATATATAAAATTGTCTGCTTTTGGAGTCTAAACTTCAACGTTCTTCATTTAATATCAATAGGCCAATTTTGATGCGATTAATTCACTTTATTTTATTTCTGCAAGGCCCGGAGCCAAGTTAGAATCCAATATCGACATGGACCAGTATTGGAGCAGAAATAATGACAGGTAACGTGCCGTTTTCTGACCGCGTCTAAATGACGTCATAACTTACAGGTCGCTTGCACGTAGTTTCTGATTGGGTAATAGACTTGAGAGTTTACATGGCCGCCGTTCTTCCGAACACCAAAATCAAAATAGAACTAAAAAACATACGCGAAATAACTAAGAGCACCTTGAGCCAGTTGTAATCATAACACATGTGTGATTATAACACATAAAATAATAATTTGGAGAACCCGGGTATCGATCCCGGTACCTTCCGCATGCGAAGCGGGCGCTCTACCATTTGAGCTAATTCCCCACCTGAACAGAGAAGAGTTTGAAATGTTCACATTAAAGCACTGATTGTAAAAACATAAACACAACTTTCATTTCAGCTAAGAACGGAGAGATAGCATTAGGGAATAACCAAATATTTGGCCTTTTAGAAATCCAAGTTCTCTCTTTTTCAAGAGACAGGAGGATGGGAAAAAAAGCGAGAAAACTTTTCCAGCAAGTAAGCCAGATGATTGGATAACCCGACACAAATGCAAGAGGTCAATTAGGTATAAATTACTTAATGAGCGAAAATGAGTGAGAATGAGCGACAATGAGCGAGACTTACCTACCCTTTCTTTTCTTAAAAGCATAGCATGTAAACATTTCCAAATCAGACTCGATTTCTTGATTTGCCTCAAAACCTAGTGTATACCCTGGATTTCGTTGCCACTCTAGACAATTTAAAAAAGAGGGTTGTCGAATTAAAGTAGCAAAATCTAACAATTAACAAGAGTAAATGTCCCTTAAGAATCATCTGAGCTATTTTTCTGAAGCTCGAGATGCATTGACCTCTTGTGGAGGGATAGAATTAAGGTGCACTTAAAAATGGTGTAGAACGTTACCACCAAATTTCCACGCAGTGATCGTTGTCAACCAGCACGTCAATCAAAACTGACCTCGTTAAGAATGCCTTAATACAATAGTCGGGGAAATCATAGTCCTTGGATTAAATCATTTACCAAGGGAAATTTCAGATATTGAGTTCCTCACCACAAGATGGTTTTACAGGCTATATTTATCATTAAGTGACAAAAGCTGGTATCCTAAGCGTCGGCCTGTTGGTCTAGTGGTATGATTCCCTTTGATTTGTTTACCATATACAAAGCCTTCTTTGAACATGTTTTAATAAATATCTGCTGCCCTGGAAATGTCTTTTTCAAATGAGCAACGAAACATTTCCCGCGCAAAGAAAGCAAAAAGGGAAACACAAATTCGGCTTCCTATTGTTTGCGTGCAGTCCTGATCAAAACAGAAAACGGAGTTTTTAAACTGGTTTTTAAAAAAAAGTAGTATAAACATGCTGATAGAGTTGTACTTGGTTGTCCTATTGGTGAAGCAAAAAGCTGCGCATGATAACAGCATCGATCCCGGTACTTCCCGCATGCGAAGCGGGCGCTCTACCATTTGAGCTAATCCCCCATTGTACGGATGCCTTAGCTACTGCGAGGCTATTTTGAAAAACAGGTTACCAGTTTTCGTCAAGTATTTGTAAAATTTTGAAGAAAATAACTTGCCAAATAATATGAAAAATCACTGTTGATCTGAAGAGTAAAATAACATTCTTTGGAGAATCCGGGTATCGATCCCGGTTCCTCCCGTATGCAAAGCGGGCGCTCTACCATTTGAGCTAATCCCCCGATTGTTACATGAAAAACAGATTAAATTAACAAATTACTAGTTTCGGAAGAATTTTTGTCATAATATTACTATTGTCATGAGATTACAAAAGAAAAATAACTTCTAAATAGTTGAAATGGCGCAGCGAAATCTTCTATTTTATTTTGACATCCCTCAATTGTGGTTAATTTACTTGACAAGATTACTATTACTTGAGTATATTTTCATTGCCATAAAACAGTCCATAAAGAAATCGAGACTTTAAATCATAAAGAAAACTGCAGAAGTCAAATAAAGAATGGAAAGAAATGTTTCCGGCCGGGCTCGAAGCAGCGACCTTCCGCGTGTGAGGTGGACGTGATACCCACTACACTACGGAAACGACGATGAACCTATTATTAACAAACAAAGAAGCCAAAGCTGTGTATTACACCGCGATAAAACACGATGGGCTCTTGAGAACACGAGGGAAATGTAGAAATGTACATTTCTCGAGTGGTCTCAAATGTCCAGAGTGTTTTATCACAGTGTAATACACGGCTTAGGTTTTCTCATTTGCTTTATGATATAAATTTTACAGGCATGCTTTTTCTATGCTTTATACCCTGATAAAACACGGGTTTTTGACCAATCAGAGCGTGCGCAGGGTCCTATCTATATTATAATGGTCATTAATTGGCAAACTACGTTCCATACAATTCTTGAAATTTTTCAGTCGACTCTTGCGTAGATCTTAAAAGTAAATCCATAGGATAACACAACCAAAAAAATCCCAGTGGTACAACATGTGAAGCAATCTTCAAAAATAGTATCAAGTGCGACATTTGTGAGGCACCGATGGGATTTGAACCCATGACCTCCTGTTTACAAGACAGGCGCTCTAACCAACTAAGCTACGGCGCCCTACATGTCAAGTAGTACTAAGTTGGTCACATGTCCACTTTCACGCTTGGTAATTTCCAGCAGTACTAAAATAGCACAATACCTTTTAGGGTGTTCAGCCTCAAAAGGTCCACATTTACAGCGGGAGCTTTTTTGTACCTTTTAGGGCACTGAGCCGAAAAAAATATCACAGGAGATAATGTGTTGTTTTAGATTTGGTACCTCTTAAGGGTCCCTCGGAGACCACCTGGGCTTTGATTGGGCGTTTGAAAGGCGGGGTGCGAAAACTTCCGGGGGTCAAATTCTAAAAATAAAAAGATACGAAAAAGGGTTGAGTCCTAGGGTTGGTGTGGGAGATGGACGCTCCGGGTCATGGGCTCCTGATCTTGCTTTATTGACGAGACGCGGAAAATTAATCAGCGGAGTTGGACTGGTAACTACAAGACTACACAGAACAGGTATTAGAACACGAGCTGAGTCAAGGGAGTAGCAGATTAAAAAAGTTGTCTAAACAGTTTATCATGTCTGGCCTGTTGGTCTAGTGGCATGATTCTCGCTTTGGGTGCGAGAGGCCCGAATTGTTTTTCCTTTTAAGTAATTTTTAAAAATATCATAATGATATTTTTTAGCAGTTAGCATACTTCATCAAAGGTGTTCTTTATTGGGGCCCTGCAACTATTCTCAGATGAGTTTACACATTGTGCAACAACATTTACACAAATCTCAACATGGAAAAACACAGTGTTAATTCCAGTTGTAGGCAAAGATGGGACCTTCACTCGATCTTTCCCTCGCTCCTTAGCTTCCTGTTACACTTTTCGTGAATCCACTGACCAATTCAAATTGCCAAAATACTCTTCACCCTCAAAGATATTCCCATCACGCTTTACAATAATAAGGGTCAAGGTTATGGATTGTTTGGAATGGAATGGTCGATGACATCATCTTTATTTTTCACCAAATCTTATCAGCAAACGTATAAAAGAAATTGATTAATTACTCCATTTAAAATACCTTGGAACACAACAAAAGAATAGAAAAGTTTAAAACGACGGTTTTGTAGTTGGAGAATATGAAAGTTGTAATTGACATTTAACACAAAAATTGTAGTCAACCGTCAACTAATTGCGAATAGATTTTTGGTTTCTCCGACTAAAACTCGTACATTTCTGGCTACCAACCCACTAACAATCAGTAACATAAGCTTTGTTAAGATCATAGCTCGATACCGTTATTTAAGGTATCGATCCTAATATGAAGTTGCTAAAGGATAAAAGATTAATAGAGTTCAGTTACGTCAACACCTTTCGTTTTTTCCTTTTGTTTTGTATTCGCTGACTCAAAATTTTGTAAGAGCTGGCTAGAGTTGGGTAGCAAGACATAGTCTCATCGGAAAAAAGAGAAAAATGTGTTTTCGGCCGGGCTCGAACGGGCGACCTTCCGCGTGTTAAACGGACGTGATAACCACTGCAGTACGGAAACCGGTTACGAATGAGAGCTGCCATACTCAGTGGTGTGCTAATCAGGAACTGGCAGTTTCTAGTTTTTTGATCAGGAAGACAGAAAAAATAAGTCTACGAAGTACAGCAAACAGGTGAACATTTGCCTACTTCTCACGATGCTCAAAATTAAAGTTTTTCAAAAACAACGCTATCCTTGTTTTAGCGTTAGGCAGAGGATCTCAGTGGGGTTAACCATCAAATGGCTAAAACACTAACCGTCAACCGTCAAAACCGCAATATTTTTACCGTCAACCGTCAAATGAGCGAGCCAATATTAGCCGTCAAATGTCTCAGATATCCTTAATTAAGAACTAAACGATTGACTAGGGGCAAGGTATGCTGTTTATAAAGGAACGTTTTAATACATCGCAAAAAGTATGCTTATGATCAAGTCTTTCAATTTCTAGTCACGGGAGCAGGCGATTAATGCGCGCGGCGGTAACAAGGTGAGGTAATTATGTTAATGAGACAAACATTTGAAGAGTAAAGACGTAATATTGAATGCACAAATTCTAGTACTAATTGGATTATTCAAATATGGGCAAATTTGTACCCTTTTATGAAAAATTACAGCCAAATTTGCTTCAATCGTCAAAACACCGATAATGATAACGATCACCATCACGATAACGGTTTATTCACATCACATCCGCGCCGTGGCTGTTTGTTTGAGAGAACCTACTAACATGCAATACAACTAAAAATTACGCTAACAGGATGGACATCTTAACGCTAACTATATAGAAAACAATTATCAAAACAGAAAAAATCGTTCCCGGATGGGCTTGAACCACCAACCTTTCGGTTAGCAGCCGAAAGCGCTAACCGATTGCGCCACGGAGACTTCCATGAAGGGATTTTGAAAAATTTTCATCAAATTTATTTTTGTGGATGAAATTTTAACTTGCGTAAGGTTTCTGCTATCTTATTGTATCTTGCTTGAAAGACATGAAAAGCGGAATATCAGGGAAGTTGGATAGTAGCTGTCTTAGCCAATAAGCCAACAAATAACTGGTGTTATATAGTACCAGTTCAAAAGAGAGAAGTAGGTTGAGACCTTTATTAAATCAATATTCAACCACGTTTGGCCTGTTGGTATAGTGGCAAGATTCTCGCTTCCCAGGTTCAACTCCCGGACAGGCTCCATATTAACTATTTTGTCAAAATACTTTACGAGTCGTAACAGTATCAATTTTTGAGGATATTTCATCACTGACTTATCGCATGTGAATAACTGATCTAAGCCAATGATATCACGTAAAATGGTCAAGAAAATTTTGTGAGGAAACTTTGAAAAAAGCTTTGTCGAATGAGAAAAAATAGCTTCAAGAAGGATCTTTCGGCACTTCCTCCACGCGAATTTTTTCATGTTTATATTATTAATGAGTAATCATACGTACGGTTTTTCTCGTTCAATTTGGAATAAATTTGCACTTTTGGAGTTTTTCAAAAAGCTGAAATTGCACGAGCCGAAGTGGCTCTCTACCACTTGAGCTAATTCCCCGAGTCTCAAGCTAGTCATAAGCATTTTAGATAAAACAAATTATAGGGTTTAAAAAAAAGCAATTGAATATTTGTGATAATATATGACGCAAGCCAAGCAAGAGACGATAACCATGGCAAGAGACGACAACCAAAAATTATCCCAGTTGTACAACATGTGAAGCTTCGATGAGCAATTTTCCAAAGTAATGAGAATCAAAAAGTGCGGCATCTGCAAGGCACCGATGGGATTTGAACCCACGACCTCCTGTTTACTAGACAGGCGCTCTAACCAACTGAGCTACGGCGCCCTACATTAGGTAACAACGTGTTTTATTGTTTATTTATTTATTTTTTTAAAAAGAAAAAAGAAAAAAAAGTTTAAAAAAACATTGTTAATAAATATAGTACTAAGTTGGTCACATGTCCACTTTCACCCTTGGTAATTTCCAGCAGTACTAAGATAGCTCAAAATAACAGTTATTTACGGGTTGATTTTCTTTTTTACCTGCAAGTACCCAGAATATTTTCGATCGAACTGTAAGACAGTTCCGTTGGAGCACCTCATGAAAGATGTTTAACATTCTCCTTTAATCAGAGGATGCTTATCAAAAGTTGATAATAGAAAAATTATCACCGTGCCGTTTTTGAATTGTAAGCCCCAAAAGCTGCAATTAAGAGTGTTTTTAGCAGGTCATACTGTTGCTGTGGCAACCTATTATGTGACGAAAATGACAACAACGTGCTCACCAATGATTTGGCAGTTTTTTGATACCATGATTGTAGCATGAAGTAATTAAGAGTGGTTTCAACGACCCATCAAATCTAAGTATTGGAAACTGTTTTGACCCACTTTAAGCCATCGTTTTCTCGCCTCACACGCCCGTAGGGCGTGTGAGGCGAGAAGCGCTCCACACGCGAAAAGTCGCGCTTATGGGGCTTCGCGCCTTCCGAAAACGTCCGAAAATGACAGTTTTGCAGTCTAAATATGAAGTTGCTCAACGATAAAAAATTAAGGGAGCTCAGTTACGTCAATGCCTTTCGTTTTATTTTTGTTTGTTTTGTTAATTTTCGCTCGATCCTGACATGGCTCAAAATTTTCAAAGAGCTGGCTACGGTTGGGTAGCAAGAAATAGTCTCATCCAAAAAAGATCAATTGTTTCCGACCGGGCTCGAACCGGCGACCTTCCGCGTGTAAAGCGGACGTGATAACCACTACACTACGGAAACCGTTTGCGAAAGTCATGTGTGTGTGTGGAATAAGAGAGGTTTTAACTGCCTTGTTATTTTTCGTCACCTTCTTATGTCCTGAGTGGATAATGAAGTTTCAATTTTCAGACGCCCATCTATTAATGTGAGTAATATGCATTTCCACTGCAGCTATTGTTCGCAATCTGATTCGCAGTGAACATCGTTAGATTTCTCTCCTCTTCATGAGATTTGCACGTAGCAATTCAATGCTGTCATTTTTTATTGCGCTGACCGATAATGATAACGATAGCAATAACGATTATGATAACGATAATAACAGTTTGTTCAATTCATATCCAGGCAGTGGCTGTTTGTTTGAGAAGACCTACTTACATGCATTACAACTAAAAGTTACGCTAACCATAATTGCAGAAATTTGTCGTCTCTTTCGCCTTGATCACCAGTATTCTGAACAAAAGTTATATTGTAATAACAACTAACATCTGATATAGGAAATAATTATCTAAAAATATTTTTAATGATTATTTTTGCTGATCAATACAAAAAGAACCGTCCCCGGTGTGCTTGAACCACCAACCTTTCGGTTAACAGCCGAAAGGGCTAATCGATTGCGCCACGGAGACTTCCATGGAGGGAGTTTGTACGATTTTCATCGAATTGAATTGTGTGGATAAAATTTTAACTTGCGTAAGGTTTCTGCTACATTAGTGTATCTTGCTCGAAAGACATGAAAAGCGAAAAACCGGGGGTGTTGGATAGTAACTGTCTTGGCCAATGAGACAACACATAACAGGTGTTATAATAACAGTTGAACAGAGAGAGAAAGATTAACAGCTTTGTCAAAAGAAGTTCAACCACGTTTGGCCTGTTGGTCTAGTGGCATGATTCTCGCTTAGGGTGCGAGAGGTCCCCGGTTCGACTCCCGGAGAGGCCCACGAATCGTTTCCTTGGAATTAGAATGGTGGAACAATGAACAATCATGTTTCAAAAATGCAGAATGTCACATTTCTTAAGTGTCTCTGTATCGATTGTCTACGTAGTAATCAGCCGTGCTTCGTTGTTATACTCCTATCTTTGGCTCATCAGATCTTTTACAGATCCTACGTATAGCAGCAGCATTTCCGTTTGTGGTCCCTTGCACCATTTGTGTCAGTGTAAGACACCATTTTCGTATACTCGGCATTGGACTGGAACTAGCTTGCAATGGAGGCTCAGGCAAGCCATACATTAGCCTCAGTTGTACCAGACGTGAACATTGAGCGGGTGTGCTCAAACATTGGGGTTTGATCGTTGTCGCTTCACTAAGGAACTAACTTATGAAGTCGTGACGAAATCTATCACTGTCAGGAGTAAGTGGACACTGGCATCGGTATTCGAATCCATACAGTCCAAAGTTTATTTTTCCCTACTAGCTTTTCTATGACTCACTATGAGGTTCTTTCTCTTCTTAACTTTTAAAAACCTCCGTTCACGTGCACGTGATTCAGTTTGTATATGCATCACCCAAAAGAGTAGCTAACTGGGGGGGGGGGGGGGGGGGGAAATGGGTCCTGGGCTGCCCTTGATCCCTCCCCTTTTTAAAGCCTTTTCTTTCCTAAGTAAACAACCCACAACACGTGGCGAAAACGTCATGACGATATCCTGGCCAATGAAAGCCCACTTTGTAAAAATTTGTTTTGCATCAAAGGAGGTCGACATGACAATCTGGAGGGTACCCTCATTTTGACACAGTGACACTCGACACTTCTGAAACATCCTGGCTATGTCCCTGCATCCAACATCTTTACATGCAAAACAAAGCGTCGGAATTGTTCCCACAGTCAATACACCACTTTAAAATGTGAGTAGTCGTCTTTAAACTTTCGTTCGCTAGATTTTTAAAATTTCTTACAAAATCAAGCTTCAGGATTACAAGTCATAACGTCACATGGGTATAAGTTAGGTAGTATTAAGATCTCTCGGACATCAGTCAAGAAGAGATGGCGGCCACTCTTTATAGACGACTGCGAAATTAAGAAGAACGTAACATATCTGTAAGAATTTAACATCGAGGCTTAAATTTGCTAAATTGTAAGATTATTTAATTATAAGATTAAACCCGAGGCTGAGTATACTTTTGTGTGTAGAATATTTGTACAAACCATGCAATTATATGTATTTACATCTAATCCTTATAAAATTATTCCTGTCCCTAAACGGCAAAACGAGCAGAAAAAAAAACAACAACAACAAAAAGCACTTATGTTCGATGCTAATAACATTTCTTCAAGAAGTTATATGTTTCATCTCAGGCTTGCCTTCAGTCTGGTTCTAAAACGACTTCAACGCAATATGTAGCCAGATCAGACACCAAACATTTGTATTATTCCCCCAGTACATTCGAAAGAGGTAATGTAAACGCCATATAATCTAAGAATATTCATAAGAAAGGGTTCGGCTTCAAATCGGCCAAATAATAAGAATTTTTCGGCCTGGACCAGAAAAGCAATATTCTCATAAGGAAAACGCGTAGTCAAACTTGATCAGTTTATCTTGTGTCATCATGTTTCACCAGCATTGATAGTTGTTTGTTTGTTTGTTTGTTTGTTTTACTTTTCATACTCCTGGCATGGATTTGTTAAAGTCACCCTCAAGTCTTTCCTTTATCGCAAAATTAAACTGTTCCTCCATGCAATCTATGGAGGCTTCGTGGTAGGCGATAGTATTCGAGAAATATTTGCACGGTCCATAGTGCCAAGGACGAAATCCCTGATGGTGTCGCACATCTTTCACTCCCAGCCTTTCCACTAATGTACCTATGTACACGTCTTCAAGCTTCAAAGGTTTCTTGGCATCAAAAATCTGCACCATTTTCAGGACAAGGTCTGATGATAGCACGTAGCCCACGCCGCCACAAAAGTCAGGATATATGTTTTTATTGTACTCTTCCACGGACACTCCATTCCTTCCTTGCCGAAGAGGTACCACTTTTCGCCTCACGTATCCGAGAAACAGCTTAGTTTTGGGTGTGTCGGGGTTTCCTAGATAGTCCATCAGTCTGTAAGGATTGACAAAAACGTCGTCGTCCGTTTTCATTACAAACTGAAAGTCGCAATATTTTGCCGCCCATTCCAGACCCATTTGCGTCTTCAGTGTTAGATTTTGATAAGTGTCTCTCTGTGCTCCTCGTATTAAGTCATTGCACATTAGGTTCTCAGCTTTTAAATATTCCTCCTGTGTACTGTCTTTCGCTTGACCGATAAGAAACATTGTTTTCCATCTTATGTTCATTGATGGATCGCTTCCCCAAGTTTTCCGAATAACGTTCCTTCTACCAATATTGTCCGGAGCTGTAACCACCAAAATCAGAAGGAATAATTTTTGAGTGCATCGCATACGGGATGTTAAATGTGTTCGGTGTGGAAGGGTGCCTTCTGCAACTGTTGAGAATGGAACTTTTGGAGCAGGGCCAAGCGACTCTTGCGGTGTACCAGGTGAACTGGCGCAATTATACAAGTCGCTCTTTTGTAAAAAGGAAATGATGATTGCCACGGTGAAAATGACAGAAATCAGCAATGCAATGAAAAGCCTTGACGTTCGTGCATGCACCAGCAATAACATTCTGACTTGCTATAAGTAGACTGTAAGGTTATATCCCAGCTTCAAATTTAATTCCAGTGTTTTTAGGGTTGTTTTGTCGCGAGTGCCGGATTTCGAAGGTTAGCTCAGTGAAAATCCTCGATCTTAGTTGTGATTAATGACTGACTAAATGTGCCTTTTTGACAGGTGTTTTTACGAGTAATTATAGCGATTTTGAGCCAATCAGATTCTAGAAGAAATTTCATGTCAGACCAATCATTTTAGATTCTGCTCAAGCAAGACGGCAATCCTTCTTGAAAATGTCACAGGTTTTTTTCAAAGCGCGTGCATGCAAGCAATAATATAAGACACTAAAACATTCCGCGACTGTATGCCCAGAGAACATTAGTTCCTCTTGTTCAAGAAGTGCAGCGAAGCTCACAGTCTTTTTTTTTTTGGGGGGGGGGGGGGGGGTTCAATTTTTACTCTGTACATTACAGCTTAATTTTAATATTGTGGATGACGTTTTTGCCCTTTGTTTGCATGCAATGTTGGCTTTGTTTATTCTTTGTGAACCTTTTCAATATTCTTTGATGGATATTTTAGTCGCTGTTGTTTGAGCCGTTCTAAGCTTTCTTTATTTGACACAGCTACCATGCCCTGTAAAATTTATGGCTAAATATTCATTTCCCAGATGCAATTTATTGGCTATTTTGAAAGAGCATTTTAGACTTTTTGATACAGTATGTGTTAACACATAACCATTCGACGCTTTACAGCCAAAACCATTGTTACTGGCTATGTATATGAAACCAAGGTTACAAGCAACTTCATTTTACAGACAGATTACAGTTCAAGGACATCATTCCAAATTTCATTGACTCTTGATTATTCAATTTGGCGCAGTTTGCCAATTTTACAAATAGTTCCGAAAGAGGTTTCCGTTACTGGGCAACTTTAACGAAACTTGTCAATATATGATCTCAGTCGGTAAAGTAAAGAAAAAGAAAGAGCGACAATGAAACGAAATTTAAAACGAATAAGAAACCTGATGGCGAATGAATCACTGCGAAGCAGTAAACGAAACGCAAGGAGGTTTTCGGCAATAATATAGCAGCAAAGAAAGTCTCGCAACGCGAAGGGTTTCACAGTTCAGCTGTGGTGCAGAATTGGAGGCATACAAGTTTCACCTAATTCATACACAATACGAGAACAAGCGTAATTCATTACTGGGTGATGAAAAAGGCTAAATTTTAATTATGAAATCTGACAGTTGTTCAGTCGCAGCTGAGCAATAAGTTACTAGGGGTAAGAATTGTTTATATTCCGGCCTCCGTTGCTATACTAAACTTTTCGAGAAATTTCAATCCCATAGTTTAGAATCGTTGGCACCATGGCGCGACCCGCAGTATATATCATCAGATGCTTAAGGCACTTTGGGATTTTTGAGTACCCTGCGTGACAGAGTTTCCCTTTTTTGTTTGGTGAGAGACGAGAAGGAACGCAACTGTTCGCTTTCCTATCGTGCATGCGCATGCGCGAACTACGTCAGCATGTCGCATGTGTCGTACTTTGTTATGCAAAACGCTTGCACCCAATCAATTTTTTTTTGTATTTTTCGGCGAATTACTTCAATTGCGACCTTTTCTTCCGATTATTTGTTAGAGAAACTACAGAAATCTCGTGAAGTTCTACGATGAACTAATCCAAACTCATTGCAAGCCTCGCAAAGTCATTAGAATAATAAATGAAAACCTGCCTATATATCAACCCTCGCACCATGCTTATTTGAAAGGGAAAACAATGCTTACTTACAACACTAACTCTAGTTACATTATATTGCTCTAATTATTTACACCATTTAAATTACAATATCTAAACGACTTACACTTCTAACAAATACAGTGACGACAAGGGGCAAAGAAGAATAAAAGAAAAATAGATAGTTATCATTACAGCTTGAGGTTGTATTATAGAAACATAAAAAACAGACCAAAGGCATGTGGTACATTAAAGGTAAAATGAGTTATGCATCTGACAGGAGATTAGAAATAGACTAATGGGTAGGAGACAGATACCGATAGGTATAGAAAATATAATCTAAAATAATAATTAAATCCTCATGTATACTGTAAGAGGTTTCCATTTCTTTGTGTCTCCACTTTTTGTTTCTATTTCATATTGTGATTTTAGTGTGCATATGAAATGCGTAAGATTTGGATGATCATCTTTTGTTTTAGCGAGCCATATGTGATATCGCGCTAAGAGAAAGCAGTAATTGATAAGAAGCGCAAATTGAGAGCTATCTGGCCTCAGACCAAAAGTAGTAATATTTGTCAAAGCATTATCTCTAGGAAGTAAATTTAAGTTTTTCAGCCATTCAGTAAGTTTATTCCAAAAGTGAGATGTTTGGCGGCATGACCAAAAAAGATGAATTATTGACTCAGAGGTGGTATGACAAAAACCGCACTTTTCATCGCTCTGTAGACCTATTCTAAATAAGAAGTTATTGGTTGGTACACGTCTATGTAAGAATTTAAACTGAAACTCTATCAGCTTAGTGCTCTTTGTGCATTTTTTAGCTAAAAGATAGGCAGCAGTGTTGCCATGCTAACTGTCATTTTGTAGCCAATCACAGGGTAGCAGACATTGTCGGGACTCTCGCCAATGAACAGCGTTTTGAATCCTTTCTGTCATGCGAAAGTTACAGTATTATCCGGTTTTAAAAAACATGTCAAAAACCGTTTTTTTTTTCCTTGTTTAACTATTCGTTCCCGATTGTGGACGGCGGCTGATCAATCGATCGAGCGGTTGCGAGTAGGGGTTTCCTCTCGTCTCTCACGTCGGCGTATTAAGATACGCAAATACTGTATGCGACTATTACTGCAGTATATTTAATTGTCAGTGGAGCGCTGAACACGCCGTTCCAGGAAGAGTTCTAGCTTGGCCTGTTTCCCTAGCTACGGCAGGGTGAGGAACCACCTTTCTAGCCTGCTGGGAACACCCGATAAGACCAGCTACTGCTTTACGAACGTCTTCATTCCGTCCATAGGTTAAAAGCGGATTTAACAATCCATTTAGCGAGATGAGGACACCATAAAATCGTCTCCAAGCAGCGAGATTTGCAAACGATTTTGCAAACCCTGAAACCAACAGAATTGGCGGAAAACAAATCGCTGGTAAGAAAGTTAACAGGAGCACAATCAGGACCAAACTAACTGTGTTTGCCAATTTCTTCTCTCTTTTTATTATTGCGAGCATTCGACCTCCTAGCACGTGCGGATGCATGGTTCGCTTGCGGCGTATGCTTGACATAAAAATGCCAATATAAGAAGAAATAATAATAATTGTGGAAGAAACATACATGAAACTTGCCGCAAGTAGTGGCACTACACCAGAAATAAGGGAATGCGCGTTTGCGTAAACGAATCCAGATGACAGGAAACTGTAAAGCCAAACGACAGAAGCTTGTTTTATAACCCGTGATTTTTTCACATTGCTGCGGTACAGCAAAGGTTTGCTCACCGCTGAATATCGATCTCTACTAATAATGGCCAGGTTACCAACGGTTGCTGTCACACGCAAGGAAGCAAACCAAGACCCCTCCTCGCTTTTTTCGGGGCAAAGACCTTCACTAGTATATCTTACGGTGTGTCTGACAATGGAAAACAAAGCCCACAGCAAGTCAGTTATTGACAGACTACACAGCAGTAACAGTGGAGGATTCTGAAGAGATCTTGTTCGGATCACAGCAGTGAGAACAAGGCCATTGGTCAAGAGCGAGAGAAAGGCTACCAGCATGGCAAGAGGAACAATGATGTAGTTAGTGACGTGACGCACTGTTTGCTGTGCATCTTCAGGAATAAGTAAGTCAATACATAAAACACCCGCATAGAAAAACACGGTCTGAAAGATCACAATGTAACTGCAGAAATCTTTTAAGTCATCAGGAAGTGTTGCCAAACCTGTTATGAGACGCAGGCTGTAGACTGATTTTGTTTGCAGCGACTGGGTTCTTTTGATTATTAACGGGACGGAAATATTTCCAGCGATACCGGGTACTTAGTGAAAAATCAGCCTGAAAATGTCCTTATAGTGTTTAAATTTTTTTTCAGAAATACTATACCTTACATTACTAAAGGTTTCATTAACATACAAAGTTTCATATACTTACACTAAAAAATAACTTTCAAATATGTTAGTTAATTAATTCATAGTACTGCAGGTTTAATATAAGTGCTTTGTTGTTCTAGCATCCTCTTCTTTTATATAAGAACATGTTATTTATCAGGCTGAATTGGTTCTTGTATCTATGCTGCTTTATTGACCAACTTTCAGCCTGATGTTTAATCCACTTGTTGTTATATGTCGGTGTTTACTGTACCACAAAACATGCATCAATAAAGCTAAAACCGTTTCCTCGCCATATGTCATAATCTGCGGACATCGTGAGTTTAAATCTTGGTGTCTTTATTTTTCCCGCTAATTAAGTCACATATATCTATCAAAGATATATGGAGATCTTTCTTTTTCGCCCAATCATATCAGCAAAATATATGAAAGAAATTCATTGAGTAGTCTATTTAAAATACCCTGGAATAATTAACAATTATTCACCGAAGTGGAGGCAAATATCCATCACTCTCACCGACACTGAGGTGAATAATTGTTTTAGTATATACCACACAAGCTGAATAATTAGCGGACCAAAACGTTATTTTATATGTGACAAGCGGTCAGAAATTTTAAAATCCCTCGCGCCGGCTGCTCGGAGGTGAATAGTACTTGCTAATCACCTCCGAGTTAACCAATCAGAGCGCGCGAAAAGCACTATTCTCTTATGTGGTATATACTAAAACAAAATAAATACTGAAGACATTATTTTTCTCCGAAGTTCAAAGGTATTATCTTTCATATATTCACTTGTAAAATAAATATTGAGAGAAATTGTAAACGACGGTTTTTGTCGTTGAATGATACGAAAGCTGACAACCGTGTATGCAACCGTGATCTTAATGCAGTAATAGCAATTAGATCAAGTTAAACATAAATTACTGAATTTTGACCCGGAGCGTGCCCGACAATTGGAAAACGAGGGCGCTTGAAAAGTGTGTCATCTTAGAGCTAGTGATCTGCCTTTTAATTCGCTTGAAGGCCGAGAGCTTACTGGATACGCTAAAGATCCTTTAACTAAAACCTTCATTTAACAAGGAGTAAATCTATGCTCATAAAACATATATTGCTGGATGGTTTTACCTGCTATCAAGTTGTAGTTCTCACTTCGATATCAACGATAAAGAGTGTCTGGAGAGAACGTGTAGAAAGCCTGGATGTCGTATTGATTAAGCGAGTGCCCAGAAAGGATTCAAACTGTCGAAAAGCTGGTTTAGAGATACACGAGACTTGACGCTACTTATTTTAGAAACAAACTGAGATACAACTGCACTTTTCCCACACTCTTTTGGCTATTCCGACTGAAACTTGAAAGTTGTCCGACTTATTCACTTATGTTCCAATCATACCTCTAAGTTGTCTGTTTAATTGATCTTTAAAGATCGCATCAATTAATTGACAGATTTCAGCCAGCAAAAATCTTCCGATATCGGGTTAATATTTGAAAACCTTACCAGCGATCGATACACCTCACATTTACAAACGAAATATTTTATCATAAACAATTTTGATAACTTTTTCAACAGTTAAATTTTTCTTTAGCGGTTTTAGCGGACTTACTATCATATTTTTCATTGTTATTTCTCCCCAATTAACTAGTCTTGTCGTAATCAGTCAGAATTATAATTACCCTGGTAACGCTACATGTATTACAAGGATAACGTTATTTGTCTATAGAAAACTCAAAATATATAGCAGTTCAAAGATATCAGTGACGTCACCTATTGTTATTAATATGCCAACCAGAGAACTATTGGTTGGTGAAACAAATATTTCTTTTGTTTAAAGTTTGAACATTTAAATAACAAAAACAATCTTTGTAAACAAATATCTTCCCTATTTAGCATCGTAAGAAGTAGGCAAGTGTTCAACCTCAATGCTCAAATGGAGAAATAAATTTCTTTAGACTTTTACACCAAGGTCTCACATATAAGCAATTTTAATTTCTGCCAATAACCAGACATTGTGGCAGACATAATGTAATTTATAAATAATGAACTGGTAGGCAGGAATGTGTGAATTTCAGATTTTAACATCCGGATGACGTAAGATTTTTCCAGTTACTTCGTTATCTTTCTGAACGTGTTTTGAAAATGCAAATGTCATTCTCTTTATAAAATTAAGGGAATTCAACATATAAAATATAATATAAATATGTAAAATTTAAAGATAAAGTGATATTAAGAGAAATGTGATGAATTATCTATAATTACCAACCTCGTTAGTAAAGTTCTCATTTTGTTTTAGATGTAAACGGATTTACGACATCAGTTGAAACTATTAACTTCCTGACAGTCTGTTCATTTTAACCATTTACGTCCCGTTAATTAATGCGCGCTACTGATAAAGGCCAATTGAACAGACTACTTATACTCTTGTGAATATGTATGTTTGAAGTTTCCGCGACAATGGATCGGAAGAGAAAAATATGTGAATGAGTCGGACAAGTCTTTAGAGTTTTAGTCAGAATAGCCAAAGAGTGTGGGAAAGGTGCAGTTGTCACTGAATGTACTTAAACCTCTGCTTTCAGTTCACACAGATGCAACCTTGATCTAGATAAGGAGAGTCAACATTCGTTCATCCGCCAAACGAGCTTTTTGACATTTCGACTCATTTGTGGGCACAAGCTAATGCGACTTATCATCCCAACAGTCTATACATTTTTTTCAGGCGTTCTTTGTCGTTGATATCGATCGAAAGCGGAGAACTTGATTACAGGTAAGACAACCAAAGTATCTTCTGACCAGAAATTGATTCCTCGGTCAACAAAAAGAGATTTTGTATGATCTTTACGTACCCAGTAAGCTTGGAGAGATCGATCTAGCATTCAAATGGATTGGCAGGTCCCCCACGAGTTCTGAGATGACTGAAATACTTCTCAAGACATCTTCGTTTTCCCTCAGTCGGCCAACCTTCGGGAAAAATTTAGCAGTTTTATGTTTACCTTGATTTTATTGTTTTAACTCTATTACATGACGGTTGTGTGCAATTTTTTGATAAAAAATGCCAGATTTAATACCCTCCAACGACTGATACCATCGATTTATAACTTCTCAGATTATTTTGTCATTTCATTCGAATAAATTTTAGTGGTCTAATTAATCAGTTTATTTTAGAAAAAGAATCGTAAAGCGCAAAATATATCTTTTAAAAGCGGCTTCTAACATGCTGAAAAATCAAGGAATCGGTTTTGACTCACGGATATTCCGTAAATTTTGACAGGTAAAAATTATACAGGTTTAAGGCAAGGAAGCTCAAGAAAGGCAGGAAGGCATATATAAAGGACTACCTATCAAAAACTCAGAAAAAAACCTAAAAATGCTGTCATCGGCTCACAACTCAAAATGATCAAAATTTCGGATAAAAAGTAGTCAAGTAAAGCGCACTCAAGCACTCTAAAAGAAGTAAAATATAGAATACAGCAATACCAGAGGCATTTGGAATTTCACTGCTGAGAGAATTAAATAATTTGGGGCCTTGAAAACGGAGTGAGAATTTCCTTACTTAATTTGTCCCACAGTCATTGTTAGTTAGTCCTACAGAATGCTTAATTCTAGTATTATGTTTATGTACGTCACAGTTAAGTTAAAACATATCATTGAAACTTTCAGGAAGAAGGCGATTTTTATAAAGGTGCATAACTTTACCTATTTGAAGTTTAATTCTAATAGTATACTAATGCAAATGCTGCAGTCTGATTGGCTGAGCTACTCGTAGACTATCAGCCAGTAGAACGCAGTGACGTCATGTTTTCTCGTTTTTGCAAAGTTAAAGAAGAAGATTTAATTACAAATGCATAATTAAACTCCTGGAAGACTAAACTGAAAGGCATTCACAGTTTCGTAACTTTAAAGAAACAAGAAAATGTTGAAAAAACTGACGAGTGGGCGTACACAACAGGAAATTCCAAACAACAATTCAGTCCGCGCGATTTTTCTAAAGCTAAAGTTAAATACGATGTACAAAAAAATTGGAAATGGTTAAATTTAAGTGAGAATTATACTAAAACAACTAGACTATTCGCTCTCGATTTCTGTAAGTTCATGATAGTTGATTCGGCCTTCGGTATCATCAACTGTTACCTAATGGAAATTAATTAAATCTCGAGTTCATAATCTAATTGTTAAATAGTGGGTATACAAGGAGGTCTTATTAAGGCAAAAACTTGATTTGTAAATAATGCCTACTGATTTTGAAATTTTCCTTGCCACGTTCTGTCTGTGAGATTTCCAAGACAAGTCTTCAGCACAATCAATAGGTCACGTTCGATGTATCAATATTCTAACATGGCGCTGAGGCTTTCGGGTCAAAATTGTAATTTTTTTTTTAAGTTTCTTTTGTCTCTCAATTCCCAAAAGAGACTTAAACACACTAAAAAACACCACACATAGAAGTTTGTCCTGAGAGCCTCTGAGCGATGTTAGAATATTGATATATAGAACAAAACCTCTTTCAGTTTCAGTAATGGAACTGAAGGTAATTCAAGATTCCTCTTGTTTTGAATAAAATGAAATTTGATTTTCTAATATTGATAGAACTTTTATTAGCCTGGTCGAACAAGCTTGACAGTTTCGTCTATTCAATAGTTACACTTATCATTAAGTAAATTTGGTTCTTTGTGTGAAAAAAATGATAAGTGTCATCATTAAATAAGAAATACAAGATGGTTGACTCATTGCATAAATCGTTTATGTATAACTAGATCGACCCTTGAGGTACACCGGCCAAATTTAATGTACTTAGAAGTCGAACTATATCCATTGAACGGTACAAACTGAGTTCTGCAAGGAAGATAACTCTTAAACCACTGTAAAGCAACAGCGCGCACTCCATAAAATTTTAGTTTAGTAAGGAGCATATCGTGATTAACAGTGTCAAAGACCTTGGATAAGTCAATAAATAGACCCTAGGTGACTTTCCTTGATCAAAGCATCTGCCAGTTTATCATATAGCTGAATTAGGCAGTAGACTAGGTTTTCCTAAAGCGGTATTGGTTACAAGAAAGGATGATATGTTTATTAAAGAAATTAATCAAACGTTTATAAACAATCCTTTCTAGAATATTGGAAAACGTTGGTAAAGTAGAAACTTGTTTGCAGTTGCTACATTACGACAGAACACCTGATTTAAATCAAGGACTAACCCAGGCTATATTCATATAACCAGAGACGGCACCAGATCTATGACTGAAAGATAAATTTGTTACATATATATATGTTAACCAGACGTGAATAGCTCAATTAGACAGATTCATAGGGAAAACAGAAAGTTTGAAATTAAATTTTAGTTTTCTTTAATGGTTGAATAATTAGACATATTGTTTCTTTTACAACCTTCAAAGTCATTTGGCTATAATCTGCGGTAGTTCCAGATTGAAAACTACTACAAATTTCTGAAATTTCTTGCTTAGTTGTTGGTTGTACGGATTCGCAAGGACTCTAGAAAGAAAGGAACGGCAGGAATTAGAAGAAGATGGAATCGAATTCGCTAAATTAGGTCCAAGCGTTAGACTGTCGTTTGGCTTTACAGTTTGTCATCGGGATTTGTTCAGTTTTCGTAAATAAACATTTTTTTATTACTGATATATCACCAATTAGAATTAATAACGAGGCGTCGTTCCGTCAAAGGTACCGGTGTTCTCTAACAGAAACGATGGCTTTAGTAAGCTGTACCGTGCTTCATTTCTGGCAATGTTGCCCCAATTCCGTCGATGAGACCATTCATTCAGAAAGTCTTCCTTATCAAAGATGTCTCATCTCTGACATTTCTGAAGATGCACAGCATACAGCCCGTGGCGTTGCTAACTATATTATTGTCCCCTCTTAACATGCCGGTAGCCTTTCTGTCGCTCTTGGGAAATGACCTTGTCCTCACTGCTGTGATTCGGTAAAGATCCCTTTAGTATCTTTCATTGATACTGCTAGGTAACTGTCCGTCAATAACGGACTTGGTGTAGGCTCTGCTTTCCATTGTCAGAGACGCCCCAAGGTGTACGAGTGAAGGCCTTTGCCCTGAAACAAGCGAGGACGAGGCAGTATTTGCTATTTTGTGCATGGCAGCAAACTTTTTGTAGCCTGGCCATTTTTAGCTTAGACCGGTATTTAGCGGTGAGCAAGCCTTGGTGGTACCGTAGCAGTGTGAAACGACCACGGTTTTTAAACAAGCGTCTGTAGTTTGGCTTTACATTGTCATCAGGATTCGTTTTCGCAAATAGATATTCCCTTATTCCTGATATAGCACCAATAATTACTAACATTTTCTTGTATATTTTATTTCAGGCAATGTTGTCCCAAGTCAATGAGACTATTCATTCAGGAATTCTTCTTTATCAAAGATGCCTCATTTCTGGCATTTCTGAAGATGCACAGCATACATCGCGTGACGTCACAAACTACGTTATTGTCCCTCTTGCCATGCTGGTAGCCTTTCTCTCTCTTTTGAGCAATGGCCTTGTTCTCACTGCTGTGATCCGAGCAAGATCTCTTCAGAATCCCCCACTGTTACTGTTGTGCAGTCTGTCAATAACTGACTTGCTGTGGGCTTTGTTTTCCATCGTCAGAGGCACCGGAAGATATACGACTGAAAGTCTTTGCCTTGAAAAAAGCAAGGAGTTGGCTTGGTTTTCTTCTTTGTGTTTTACAGCAACCGCTGGTAGCCTGGCCATTATTAGTAGAGATCGGTATTTAGCGGTGAGCAAACCTTTGCTGTACCGAAACAATGTGAAAAGATCACGGGTTTTCAAACATGCGTTGGCAGTTTGGCTTTCCAGTTTAATGTCATCGGGATTCGTTTACGCAAAAGAACATTCCCTTATTTCTGGTATAGTACCACTACTCGCTAACCGTTTCATGTATGTTTTTTCCTTAATTATAATTATTTATTCATATATTGGCATACTTATCGCAAACTTACGCCACAATCGAGTCATGCATCAGCACGGGCAGAGAGGTCGTCTACACGCAATAATTAAACGAGAGAAGAAATTGGCAAACACAGTTGGTTTGATCCTGATTGTGCCCCTGTTAACTTTCGTACCAGCGATTTGTTTTCCACCATTTCTGTTAATCTCAGGGCTTGCAGAATCAGTTGAGAATCTCGCTGCCTGGATACCATTTTATAGTTTCCTCATCTCATTAAATGGATTTTTAAATCCGCTTTTGAACTATGGACGGAATGGACGTTCGTAAAGTGGTGCGTGCTCTAATCGGCTGTCCCCAGCGGGCTAGAAGGCTGGTTCCTTTCCCTACTATAGCTAGGGAAACAGGCCACACTCATTCTTCCCGTAATGCCACAGCAATAGAACTCGTAGCAACGTGTTCAGCGCTCCACTGACAATTAAACATACTGCTTTAATCGTTCTATGATATTTACGTATCTGTACGTTAAAATTTCTGTAAAGTTGTGAATTCGAATAAATACTAAATAATTCAGTGGATTAATGAGTGGTAATCTGCCAGTTGTTAAGGGAAAATAAAGGACCGCACCATATGATTTATTCTATTCCAAAGAATCCATAACGCTAACTCCTATTATATATTGTATAGCTTGATGGAACCATCTTTGAGAGTATGGAAAACTGCGTTTTGACGGGTTCGGTTAATTAAACATTTCGCCATGTGCGCAATATCAAGAGAGGATGGTTCAAGGTTGTTCCTCGCAAATTATTTGTAGATGTAGTACTCACTTCTCCCGCGGAAAATTTTTCATGAGCGTTGGGTGGAGGTTTTCTTCGAGGATGAAAATGCGTGTAAAGCCGTTTGGGCTTCTCACGTGACCCAAGTCCGCTTCAAAAGATTAGCTTCATCTAGACCCTCCCAGAATTTTTTAAGCCAGGAGTGGCATTTAAAAATATCTTGGTAGGGATTACCTCGATAAGCCTATTGGGTGGAGTAAGATAATATAAAGATCTTTTCCCCAAAGAACATTTTTTTTCAAAACATGCGCATTCAACATCTCTGAGCATTTGCAAGACTTATTTTGATACGATTTTGTTCTAATCGCTCGTTGATTTACGTTTAAATTAAGAAATCTGTTTACTGGTAGCTATCTTTCAAGATAGCAACGCCCATAGCAACGGTTGCTCACAGTCTAAAAGTTGTCACAAAATGGATTCAATTCACTACAATTCGAGAATACTTTACAAGAAAGCTGTAAAGATGAATACTATGAGAATTTTTGCATCATGGTCCTGGAAATTGTTTCCTTTATCATCTTATACGCCCCTTACACTTGGTTAACATTTCTTTGGCCGGTTTCTGATTCGCGTATTTAATGCAACATTGATGTAACTCCTTTCGATATCCACCCACCACCCCCCCCCCCCCCCTTTTCACAGGGCTAATTTGCGTTCCCAGAGACCGAAGTAAAACTTTAAAGCTTATTTCTCAAAAAACCCAAACAGACAGATCACCAATATCTTAAGAACGAGGGTAGTCTTCACTGATGGTGCAACACAGCATGAAACCCGGCCATAACACAAATTTCGAGGTTTTTATTTGAAATCTAACCCAAAAACCCTACATGTAATGCCACCCATTCTTGCTCATTCGCTTCCTCGAAGATGATGGATTTCTATCCATTCATGTCATTTAGCGACTACTTATGGGCTACAAGAGATTACAGAGTTGTCAAGACGTCACAAATCACAAATCAAAGTGTGTATGAGCCACTCGCAGCTTGGAAAATGGATGGTGTGTAGACAGTAGCGATTTTGATGACGTTGAATTAATTTGTTATTCCGTAGAACATGCATCATTCATATATTGAGCTATAAATTAAAGGCGAAAGTTAAAAGTAATCACTCGGTGGGGAAATCATTTTCATCTCCAAGCCGAATAACTTGAAGTTTTCCCACCCATACCTACAACTTGGAAAATAGAATTTTCCAAATGAAATCGATACGTTTTGCGATTTTCTGATGGTTGTCTTACTAGGTGTAAGCGAATCAGGGAACAGTCGCTGGACTCTCTTCACTATAATTATTTCAATTATTACCAAAAATCTTAAAAACAACCTGGGCCTGTCCGGGAGTCGAACCCGGGACCACAAACGGAAATGCTGCTGCTATACGTAGGATCTGTAAAAGATCTGATGAGCCAAAAATAGAAATATAACAATGAAGCACGGCTGATTACTAGTAGACAATCTATACAGAGACACTTAGGAAATGTGACATTCTGCATTTTTGAAACATGATTGTTCATTGTTCCACCATTCTAATTCCAAGAAAAAAGATTCGTGGGCCTGTCCGGGAGTCGAACCCGGGATCTCTCGCACCCTAAGCGAGAATCATGCCACTAGACCAACAGGCCAAACGTGGTTGAAAATCATTTACCAAAGGCCTTAATTTACCTCTCCACGTAACTGGTACTATAACACCTGTTATGTGCTGTCTCATTGGCCAAGACAGTTACTCTTATCACCCATCTCCCCCAGTTTTTCCCTTTTCATGTCTCTTGACCACGATAAAATAATGTAGCAAAAACCTTACACAAGTTAAAATTTCATCCACACAATTAAATTTGATTAAAATGATAGAAATTCCTCCGTTGAAGTCTCCGTGGCGCAATCGGTTAGCGCGCTCGGCTGTTAACCGAAAGGCTGGTGGTTCAAGCCCACCCGGGGACGATTCTTGTTGTTTTGATCCGCAGAAAATAATCATTAACAATATTATCAGAGAATTGTTCTGTAAAATAGGATAGGATAATATAACTTTTGTTAACAAGACAGGTGGTCGAGGCAAAACAGACGATACATTTCTAGAACAGCGTAATTAAGCGTTAAGCGTTTTTTTAGTTTTGTTGCATGTAAGTTGGTCTTCAAAAAACACAGCTGCTCGGTGTATGTGCTTTAAACAAACCGTTATTATTATCATTATCATTAACATTATCATTATCATTATCATTATCATTATCATTATCATTATCATTATCATTATCATTATCATTATCATTATCATTATCATTATCATTATCATTATCATTATCATTATCATTATCATTATCATTATCATTATCATTATCATTATCATTACCATTACCTGATTACCATTACCATTATTATTGCTGTTCTTGTTATTATTATTATTTTTTATTTTTAAATAAAGGAGTGTTTATTGTGACAAAAACTAGAGCTAAGCTTTACAAAATGCTATAATATTTACATAATTTGATGTCTGTTAAACCTGTAAAACATGTTTCTGTATCTAATCATGATATCATGGTTACTACAACTAATACTAATGCTACTATCATCATCATAACATTAACTAACATATTCCATACAAATTGGTATATACAAGGTAAAAGTAAGTAAAAGAAATAAACTATTAAAACCTATTTCAACAGTGTTTACATAATGGCTCGCTCCTGGGTTTCAACGTCAATATCAATGTTCTTAAAGTCACAAAAGGCTTTCCTTCTAGCTCTTGAACCTCTTAGGCAGATTAGTGCGGATCTTAGTAAAGCGAAGGATGTCCTTGCTGTTATCCAGGAGATTGTTTTAGCATAATGTTCTCCTTTCTTGATTGAGATCAGCTGCGCCAGTCTGGAATGATATTGCAAGCACTCGTTTCCCATGCCGCCTGTTGACGTGAAAATAAGGGGTGTAAAAGTTCCTTGTTCGATATCCAAAACCCTCCTCGCGTAAAGGCGCTTCTTCTCGTTCTCATGATTGCGGTATATCTGTTGGGGCTCTAGGTCCCTATACGAATCAGCATTAGGGTGACAAACCCTCACGCCAAAGAATGCTGATCGTTGGTTCTCCCAGAACCCGCGCGCATGAATATCTAATCTCGCATCTGGAGCTCGATTAGAACCTCTTCCCAGCTGTTCACCCGAGATGTCTTGCAGGACAGGCTCAGTCTCAACATCGGTACAAACCATATTCAGGAGTTCGGCTTCTAAGTCCCTCAGCTCATTGTGACGTTGGGTAACGAACCCACCTTATCATTACTATTATTATTATTATTATTATAATTACCGAAAACTTAAGGAACAACAGAATTTCTTAATTTTTTACCAAATGCATGTAAGATTCAAGTTTGTATGGAAAAGTGCCCAATAAATTTTGTTATTATTGCTATTACTATTATTACTATTATTATTTTTATTATTATTGTTATTATTATCATTATCATAATTATTATTATGATTATTATTATTATTAGTGGGATCAAATACACCAGGCATGGCCAAATACTACACCGGCCATTTCTAAATTAGCATTATAATGTTACTCTTTCAAATAGGTGGAGCGCTCTCCAGTTGCTCGATGCCTGTCCTCACACTGAGATAAAACGCCCTTTTAGACATTTGCTTATGACTTATCACCTAACCACACCAAGTTCGCGGAAACCATATATTTCCCATAATGTTGGACCCTCCTGGAGTTGAAACTGACAAAGTTATTTGGCATGCAAACTTTTCAGGTTCAAGAGACGCAGGGACGGTTTTTGTTATATTATTATAATATAATTTATTATTATTATTATTATTATTATTAGTAGTAGTAGTAGTAGTAGTAGTAGTAGTAATATTAGTATTAGTATTATTTTTACTACTATTATTATTACTACGATAGTGGAGTGTGTGAAGATTTGTAAATAGGTTTTCTGAGGAGATTTTAATAAAGCTCTTGTTTATTATTATTATTATTATTATTATTATTATTATTAATGGTCAGCACAATGAAGAATGACAGCAAGCAAAATGCTACGTGTAAATTTCCTTTTGTATATCAAACCATGATATACATGCCGTATTTTTATTCGATCGTTCAATTCGCGAATAGAATCGCGAGAGAACTGGACGTCAGCGCAAAACGGGAGACATGACAGGGTAGGGGATCTCCCCTCCCCCCACCCTTCATTTCCGCGTGCTTCGCGCTTGCTTCGCTCGCTTCAGTTTTCTTTCGCGTGCGTTGAAAAATAGAGAGGTTGTGAACAGTATACATCTGATTTTACTCTCCGTCCTTGCGGCACACCGTCTCAGTCGACTTTGCAATAACTTATTACCTCGGAAAATGCTGGGTCAGTGGGAAAATTGAATTAGAAAACCAATAAAGTTTTAATGTTGAGTGTACTGTAAGAGAAATAACTGGATTTCTAAGACTCCTACAGAGGTCGCAGGTAAATAAGTGTATCATACACATCCAATGCTTAGAAAACAATTTGTAATGAAAAGCCTTTGGAAAAATTATAATTCCATTCGAATTCAATTCCCGTGTTATCACAAGATCGTTTTTTTTTTTTCGGTTTTCTGCGTTTTTGAACATTTGCAGCTCACCGAAAAAAAAAATATAGAGAACAATATCTGTTATTTAATCCTGCTCCTTGAATTTAGAAAGTGGAAAGCGGCTTTTTGAAAGTAAATTCCAGTTAAAAATTATTAAGCAATTTTGATTGTTCTAGCCGAGACTGAGTTTTATTGTTTTGATAGCCTAAGTGTAGGTTCATCAGTTGTCGGACTCTGAAATTTTTTTGGCGCAGCCAACAAAGACAATTTTGTGGATTTCTTTGAGTCAATTTGTTGTAAATGTCCTTACTTAAACTGTCACAGGCATTTCAAATGCGGCTTCGACGCAGCCTGTTCTGATATGCCATCTGAAAGGTGCCGGGCATGATTACGTATTGAGTAACCATAACATTACAGGGGAACTATTACTGACCAACAGGAACTCAAAAGAAGAATGGAAACGTAAACAGCTGTAAAATCCGAGGAATAATTCACGTAGTATTATTCTATTGTGATTTATTGTTTACTGCATATAAAGCCCGTGAGATTAATTGAGAACGCACCCTATGGCCTCTGTATAGTCCTTTTCATCGGTTCCTGCAGTGTTATTCATTCACCGATTAAACTGCAGGGCTAGTTTGTTTCCGATATCCCACATTTTTTTTCCATCCAGAAGACTGTTATTAAAGCTTTTGTTAACTGCATATGTATTCTTAGTAAACTTGTTTAATCCACCAAATTAAAAACTGTGTGTCGTAACCTCCTCGGAGGCTGGCAAAATTAAAAGTCAGATCTTTGCCGGGAACCAGCTGTGTATGGACCATGATTGATTTTTTTTTATTAAAGAAAGCATAAATTCACTTCAGTCAGGACAAACTGCTGTGTCCTTTTCATTTCTTGAAATTGATTACAACCGTACAATTTCTCGCTAGGAAGATTAAATATGCATGTATATATCAGTTTATGTCAGACAGTGTACACAATGTTACTTCGTCAGCTGCTGTGTTATTTTCAGAGGCCGAATGAGGAGGTGAGAAATCTAATAATGTTCACTGCGAATCAGATTCCGAACAAAAGCTGCATTGAAAATACCTATCACCCGAAGGGCGTCTGAAAATTGAAACTTTATTATCATCTAGAACATCAGAAGCCGACCAAAAAAAAAAAATCCAAGGCTAACAAAGTGTGTCTTATTTCACTGTGAGCTAAAAGTCGCACAAAGGTTGAGATGTATCCTTGGAGTTAAAAGCCTTCGATCGAAGGTAAGCTTGCCAAATGTTGGTGTGAACCGTGCATAGTTCGTATTTCAGTTCTTTTAACACATTCCTTGTTATTTCATCAACCCAATAACATATGAATCACGTTAAATGTACAAGGAATATGCATGCCTGTATGTTAGTCACCGTTTAAACTCTGTTGTTACTTAGTTTGTGCAAAGATTTCTTAGTATTTTCTTAAAGCTTGCCAGGTATAATCAGAGTCAATAGTTATGAAAATGTGCTTTGAATATGTTCGGCAATTTCGCTGATCAAAGTTGTAATACAATTTCAACAGCAGGACACATTTTCTCGATTTAGATTTTCTCTAAGCCCCTTCTCCCGAGCGCCAAAAAGTACGTCATTTAGGCACCGATATTTACTCTGAAATGTTAAGCGTGTAATTTTAGAAGCAAGTTTCGATTAATATCCTTTTAAGTTCTTTTACTGGCTACCGATTGCTTCGTAGCCTTCATCGGAGTTTCAGGAACCTTTTTCACTTGTTAAATATTGGCAAGATTTTTGGATTGTTTAGACCTCTATCATATTGGTGTTGAGTATTTGCAAAAAAATACAGCCAATGGTGTACCGCTTAACTGGTTAGCATATCAAATAAGTAACTCTGCATTGCTAAACTTCGATAAGCTACTTCTATAAAAAACTGGCCGTGATTTATTTTTCTTGCTAGCTCGAATAGTGTTTCCACCTATATGCCTTTCATGTTCTATCTGCAAGAAGAAGATAATTGTTATAGGGATAGCTTCAGTTAGCCGAGGGTAAATAATGGTATATATTTTTCATTTTATTTGTTTATTTATTTATTGATATTTTTTTTGTAGTTATTATTAGAATCTCCAACTAATCTAGAATTTGAAGCTCCAACTGTTTCTCTTGTTAATTTCGTGTTGATATCTTATATCCTGTTTTGTCTGGTTCCATGACCCCTATTGTCTTGTCCTATTCAACTGGTACTGGTTGTCAGGACACCCTGATGATTCAAGCAATATGTCCTTGAACTTTATTACCCACTGACGGATATCAATGTCAAAATAAATCAATTTTCATGTTTATTGACGCCTGCTTTCTTTTCCTTTGTGTCCAATAAAAATACCTTGCAATAAAATTGCCTTTTCTCAAGAATTGCTTTTCTTGAACCCAAGGACATGTACACTTGATCATATTCTAACTATACACGGAATTCTAATTAAATGGGTGTAATGATTTGTCATTAGAAAAAAACGTAGTGCGGCTGTGTTTCAAGATACGCTATACAAAATAAAAGTTCATTGAAAAGGGAAATTCTAATAGGAAACTTACATGTATAAAGAGTTTTAAGATTTTAAGGGATTTTTTTCATATTACCGCCTCATTTTCAGCAAGTTGTTTAAGTATATGCTACTATACTATTTGCTTTATGCACAATGAGAAATTTTGGAAACTTTCGAACCTATTCCTGCGACAAAACCTTGAACCACGAAAAGCATGATACAAGCAAAGCTAAACAATGCTAAATACCTACAATAGGAAGAGCATGTAACCATGGACATTGCGTCAGTCATAATTTTTCTTGGCTATATGGCCAGGGAAATAAAATCGAATACAACCCATGTTACCAGTGGACATTTAATCCTACCATGCATGGCTGCAAAAGTAACTGAGAACTGAAGAGTTCCTACAGGATATTAACGAAATTTATGTGGGTCACTGTACTCTGTGCTTGGCTCTCTAGGTAGCGGTGCCATTGTCTATCGCGGGGACTTGTCCTCGTAATGCTCTTTACAAACTCAAACGAAATTCAAACTTTTGTCAAAACATGCCCAGAAGTCTTAGTCCAAAATTCCCAGAGCATGGTCGCCGTTGTGTCCATCGGTTAGGCCACAAGAATGCCATACGCCCTAGTCATGAGCTTTTGATGACAGTAATGAAGTGATTTATATTGAATTAAATGCTATCAATAAAACATACCAGGAAAACAAAACGATCAACTCAATGCCCCTAACAATACTTAGCGTATCAAACCCATTCCCAGTTGAGAGTTTGGAAATGGAGAAGAAAGTCACCAACTGGAACCGGATAATTTAGGGAGTCACGAAGATTGAAATTCTTAAATTCTCCGAACATCAATCGGATGGCTTAACGGAGTCGTCCCCGAAGGTTTTCGATTTCAGTCCCAGCCTCCCATGAACCGATTTTTGATTTAAAGTTCAAAATGGCTGCAACATAAAACTGTAGGGACACACTCATCACAGGTAAGATTAACTTATCATTTATTATTAGCTTGTTTCACGGCTTGCAAAGAACACGACCAATATTTCCCCGGTGCGAGCCTCGTCTAGTTCGAAAACGTCTTTGTGAAAACCTTGAGTCATTCATCGGTCAAAGACGAACTGTAAATAAATTAATGTTCTAACATGGCTCCGAGGCTTTCAAGACAACATTACTAATTTGCGAAGTTGATTGGTCTCTCAATTCCCAAAAGATAGAAAGAAAATACCACCGAATATAGAAGTCTGCCCCAGAGCCGTGGCCTGTTGAAAAAACTAGATTTGCGTGCATGAAGCTAGGGTCTTAAGTTTGGAGGCGGAAAAAAAGATATTACGAGTTTCCTGTCCGTCTCGTGGCCTTTGGGTCAACAAGGTAATGTGCTAATAATTCGTCCGTGAACTCAAAACCATTTTGACGATGCCTTTTTTCGCACGACACATTTTGTTTTAAAACCTGCACTGAAGATTGAAGTGGAACTGTTCAAAAAAATATGTTTTGTATCTATCAATTTGTTAGTGCAAACATCACTTTGCTAGAATGTACAACAACAACTCATTAGTAAACTTAATTTACTATCTCACTGAAAACATAATACCAGCTTTTTAGTTAAGGAGTTGATTTTGGCACACATATTCAGAAGCATTGTTCTCAATTCGGTGACATGGCAAGACTTAAGACATCTTTTTTTTTTTTCATCTCAAAATGTTTATGATATGAAAATAATTTTTTCAAAGAAAATTCAGGGACATTTTCCTGTAATTATTGACAGAAGTTTATTGTATTTGGTATCTTGTTCATTATTTCAATGTCGTTATGCGATGTTTGACATATTTTCATTGCTGGTCTCTATACTATTTTTATATTCCTGTTTTCTTTATGGGTGTGCTTCGATATCATATCATGATAGACAATTCAATATGACCCCCGAGTCTTAAAACTTATAAATATAATATCGATACTTATCTGGACAAAAGAGAGAGCCCGGTCTGCTTTAATCGGAAAAAAATATCCAGAGAGTATTTTGTTAAAATGTAAGCGAGAAACTGAAACTTAGTGGACATTAGAATGTAAACAGTTATATTAGTGTAATGCCACTAAAAAGTACGATTGCGAAATCAAAAGAAGCAAAAATTAATCAAAATTTATGAAATCAAATACAAAGTAAATCAAACGCATGGAAATGTTTACAAGGAATTCACATGAGAAGATGTCTGCCGCCGATTAAAATAAGAACCCCCTTGTTCAGCCAGAAGGCATATATATATTTGACACCCATGCACCAATGAATATAATTTCAATTGGCAATCTCTGATTGCTATTTTGTATTTGGATTCTGCTAATAGTTAAAATCGTTTTACCTAGAGCAGGAATGTCGCAGACTTGCGATATTAAAGCCGTGATCTTCTGCCATTACATAAATTATAGTTCATGCTAATCTTGGTTCAATATGGTCAACAAGTTTTTTAAGCTCTGAAATAAGTAATTAAACGTGTGGTGATCGATCAGTTATATTTTTGGGGTTCAATCTCCGTTATAGACTCACAGTGATGGAAAGAACAGAAATGTTAAGTTTATCAATCCAGAGCCACCTGACAAGTAGAAAATAAACGAGACGACACAGAGAATTGGAATCATTGTTAAAATATCACAAAAGGGAAACGTTTACAATATTTCGGCTCTGTTTCAGAGTCCATGTAATTAAAATTCAAACAAATGGCGCGGCGTAGATTGATATACAACTGCATGCCTATCATAATCTTGACAATGTTAATCTCAGAAAGCTAAAACACATAACAAGTGTAAATCTAAAGCAAACAAGAAAAATGAAAGGGGTTGAATTTCCTCTTAGCGTGGGATTTATATTACATCTCGGCCACCGGCGGAAACAACTGCCTCCGCCTTGGCATGTTTTTTTTCCTTCCACTGAAATATCACAAGAGAATTATTTAATTATTATTAATACACGAGGACAACTTCCCACGGCCATACAAATTTCCAGGTAGGAGGTTAACATAAATGATCCACATTTTTTGAGGAGAGAAGTGCAAACTGTGGCAAGCCGGTCTGCGTTTTGCAGAGGATGGATTTATTTATAGCAAATTTTAATTTATATTTCACGTTTCATTCGTGAGCTATTGGAGAAACGTGAGTATCACAAATTAGCGCGAAAAATTTATCTGATTTCGAATTACATGGTAAAATATAACACTGTAGTCACTGTTTTCTGTTTAATATCACCTAAAATTTGGCTTTACAATCAAGATCGAAGTTGAAGGGGAGTTCTATATTGACATTCAAGGCTATCTAGAGTACTATCTGAGAACTTGAAAATTATCATAAATTGTCTTTACGAGTTTGAAACGGTTAAACCTTTCCTCACCACTTTTTGCATTAGATACCCAAATTTGATGTATTGGTCGACAGAAACATTGTTGATCTTTTCCATGCAAAGACGGGTTCGATGACAGACGTTGAAATTCAGTATTTCTCGCTGCGCAAGTAACATGGTCTGACTAAATTAATCAAAATCACTCAACGAGTTTTGCAGCAAGATGTTATGAAAACACATGATAATTTTTTCGGCGGTGTTTGGAAAAAGAAGCTTTCTTTCAGGACATTTTTGCAAAATATGGGTCCTTAAGCGGCCTGACATATAATTCAAGAGAGCACAACTATCATGTTTTGAAATGTTTAAATACGTACAGATGGCAAGAGGATATAGATATTGCAAAAAAAAAAAGACAGATCAGAATTGCTCACTGCCACTTTAGCTAGGACGCATGCGTAGCCAGCTGGCACCAGCGAAACCTCGGTGGTGCTTTTTGTAGGTCGCCTAGTCCAGGCGCCTCAACGCTTGTTTTATTTATTACATGGTTACATGCGTTCGGTCATTTACGTAAATATTTAAGAATAAAAATTAGCGAGAAAAGTTTACCAGCGTGCCCATATAAAGTGATGAAACATAACGATAACTATCGTATTTATAATTATAAGTATGTCTAAACGATGCGACATCAAAATTTTGTGTTAAACTGTTGTCGCTAATTTTAATCCTTAAATGTGCATTTCTAAATTTAATTTCATACATAAATATTAAAATGGATAATTATGGCGAGACTGACATACGTATGTTTCGTCCCTGTCAAGGGTCTCATCAGAGACCTTTCGGCTAGCTCGTCAAACATCGCGTTTGAAGTCCCGCCGTAATATGCCATTCAACATATGACGCAATTGGGAATCTTTACGTTATATAAGGCCATATTGCCAGCCACTATCATTTTGATGCTAATGGACTTCAAACGCGATCTCAGATGAGTTAGCCGAAAGGTCTGCGATGAATCCCTTGGCAGGAACGAAACATACTTATGTCAGGCTTGCTATAATTATCCATTGTAAAATTCTTGCTCTTTTTTCAAGTTTATAAATATTAGAAGGAAAAAAATCCACACATGACAGTTTCACCCTAGTTACTTGCTGGTAGTTAGGGACATCTTAAATTCCGTTCCCCCGCAGAAATAAATCATTAGTTTTACCAGGTTAAATATTAATAGTTTGACATTTTAACTTTTTAAATGCTTTTCGTGGTATTAATCTATTTGTCACAAAACAGAAAATTATTATTTTGTTATAAGAAATTCATGTATAGCCTACAGGTGTTGACAAATTCATGAGCACCGGCCAGAGGAAATAATTTATACCGCTTTACTAGTTAATAGTAAAAGTACAAACACTGGAATGGTTTCACCTTGTATATAACCATGGCAACAGTCAGCGCCTCCGTATGGCTGTGGATCTGCATTAACAGTCGATCACCGAAGATAATTTGCAGCTTTGGTATACATGTTGTATTTTCTTAAATAACTAAAAACCAAAACTATTCAAGCTTTAAAAAAATGCAAGAATTGTGGAATAATCTTATAATTTTACATGAGATTCGAAAAAACGGGGCGACCAATACAAACTTCTGAGTTTTGTAGAAGTTTCCCGGATTTCCCAAATATTAAGATGCTTACTACTTTCCTAATAAGTTGAATTGAAACTCAGTTGCTAGTTGATGTTTCATTTTAAAAGAAAATTCACTTTCAGGCATTCATCCGCTGGTTCATTCTAAAAATAGCCTATTGGTGATGATGGTCACTTCAAAACGTGACAGAAATTCGCGGGCGACCAAAATTTGCAAAGTGCGGCACGTTGTTGTAATTCTCATAGACATTGCGTGGAACATAAAACCATTTTAACCTACGAGTTAAGACTATAATACATCAGAATTAGTTGACTTGACTGGATTTAATTTTGACAAACGGAAAGCTTAGTGATTGTTTCTGCAGTGTCCTTTAAATCAAATTATCTTCATGAATATAAAGCTCTTTTTCGGCTCGTCTTCTCAATTGCCTTCTTTAATGTTAAATCCTCCACCCTTAATTTATTTTGACATGAGAGAACAATTTAGTAAATTTTAACCCTAAGGGATGCCCTCCTCTTGGCAAAATAATAATTCTGTCAAAATTATTCCTTGCTTCCTCTCTCTGATAATCAAAATTTAATTCTATTATATTAATTTTGTCATCTTTCTGGACAGTCCATATTCCATGGCAGCGTTTCTTTGAAAAGCAGACCGTGTATTCCAGTTTAATGAAGGAAGCTAATATAATTTTCTCTTTAGAATTCGAAACAGCACCTTATGTTCCCAAAATTTCCTTACATTGAGATTAAGGTTAATAAATTATTCAAACGCCTTCACAAAGTGAATTACACCCGAGTAACAATTAAGTGAAGATCGTTTTGTCCTGATTTACATAAAGACGTGATGTCAGTGGGAGGCGACGGTGTATTATAGAGGTTAACAGGAGAGAAAGACAGTAGTCTGTAGAACAGCTTCTTTATCTTAACAAGATACTTTTTTCTTCACAACAACAGCAGTGTCTAAGGTGAGATTGGCTAGAAATTGTAATCTTGCGGCATACATGTAGTAATGTCATGCATACTGAAATTACATCGTATTTGAGGGAAGCTTGGCTTGCATGTGTTTTCGGTGGGTTTCGAAAAAGATTTTACTCTTCTCGAGAAATCTTTATGAACTGGCAAAATATGCGCTAGTATAAGGCGAGGTCCAGTTTGACCCAAAAACGCGCAAAATTTTCCTTGTTGAAACTGAGGGTGTATGGTGTTACTAATCAGGTTTATAAAGATAAGGAAACCGAAGAAAAGTTAAAGACTGCGTTCGTGAATTTAACTACGTGATGAAAATTGGAAATAATGACTGGTAAAATTTTTTTAATATTTCTACACATCAAACCTTAAAGCAAAAGAAAGAACAATACTGTTGTTCTGTTTGTGTTCGTTTTTGGTGGTTTCGTAATTGATGCCGAGAGCAAGTCGCGACAGATGTTCGATATCAGACTGTTGACAAGGGAGTCATGAAGTTTACACGTCCTCCCATCAATAGCCATTTACTTTTCAGGGTGAAAATCCGACATCACTTTGTGAGAATTAAGTCTAACAAGGTCGGCAGCACTTTGAAATTTCATATAGTTCGTGTGTCTCGAAACGTTTTGTCGTTATACATTTGTCTCCCAAAAGTCTCAGCGGAGCCCAGCTTTTATTTTTATTCTCTGGTCTTGTCCGAGGCTTCTTGATTACTAATGGCCTCTTATACAAAGTCATGTTTGAAAGCAAGACAAATAAACAGCTAAATGGAACTGTTTTATTCCTCTAGAACTTTCCACTGTTTGAACCAAAAGGGTTGATAATTGATTTGATTTTAAACGTACATGTATTCTTTTTCATCAATCGGTTTTCTTATGCTAATCATCATGGCGGTAACATACTGTTGGCAGGCAACATGCATACAATCGTCGGTTGTGCAGTACCGAGAGAATAAGTTGAAATACGTGTAACTGAAAACTGAAATATTAAAGATGTCACTAAAAATAAATGTTTATTTTTTTTATGTTTTCTGTCGACGTATTTCTAGATATATGTCGAACAGTTTTGCAGATGTTATTGAAATCGGCGCACAGGCAATTAATGCGCATTTATTTTAATATCAGTGTGCTTATATCTTTTGTGATACGAATTTTATTAGCACGCACGAAAATACGAACTACGACTGAAATTTAGGGTATACTTATCTGAATTATATGTAAAAGGCTTTGACGAAAAAGTGTCAGTTGACATAAATCATTGTAAACTCGTTTATAATTTCGTCTTGACTTGACATACTATTCAACACCAACAAAACAACAGCCTTTGTTGTGACACCTTTTAAAACAAGCTAATTTGAAAAAGGTTTTAATGAACAAAAGATAAACTTATAGTTCCCAAGTGGTCCTTGGCTGAAATTAAAACCACAGTGTTGATGATAAACAAATTCCACTCAGCTGTTAAGTAGTTGACATGCAAGTGAAGGGGTCACTGTGCTTCGGCGAGCAAGTTACTAAGATACCTCACAAGTCAGGACAAGCATATCTCATAATGCGATTTTATTCACACGTACAGTATATTGTAAAAACGTCATGTCACGCCTGTGCTACTATCAGTTATTGGGTCGCCTTGTTTTGCTTTGTTTTTGCACATTTCAAAGTGTATCTAACGTGATACTTTCTCAGCATATTTGTATGCACACAGCACCCTTAAGATCGAGTCCCCTTAGGCATATTCCTAAACAAAGAGTGATGTGACGTCACAATTCTTATCTTTAACGATAAAACAGCTCTTTCAGCTGATAATCCTACTTTTGAACAGAAAATAAAATAGTGTTATCTTGAACAACAAAAGCTCAAACGATCGAGAATATTTTAGAAGGTAGTTGGTGCGCATTTCCACATCCTTATTCCCTGGCTCTCCTGACATATTTTAACTATGCCAGTTTTACTTGGCTCTTACCTTGGCGTTCAAAATTCTGAATAATCTACTCATGATGATTCAAAATATAATAACTTCCACGTTTCCGCTGGGTTAACCATGAATTTCACTGCTTATTATGTTATTGATTATATTCCCTCAATTTTGATGATGTGACATGCTACTATTATTCGTTCTCAGAGAGAGATAAGCAGAGTTTGGCCCGTGGATAAGCAATCGTAATCACGGTTATCACACCACAAGCGTAACAAAGTTGACCATTTACATCGCTCGTAATGAACAATTCCACCCACATAACAAACCTAAATGTTAAACCGACAAGTGAAGCTGAATCTACTGACACTCAATGGCTGGACATTTTACAGTTCACACTGTTTGCGGTAATATTCACTTTGAGTGCCACAGGAAACACTTTAGTTTGCTTGGTAGTGGCTCGAACACGACGCATGCGTACAACGCGTAATTATTTGCTTGTCAACCTTGCGGTGTCGGACCTGACAGTTGCCTTGTGGTGCATACCATTTGATATGGTGGTGAAAATAGCTGCCCCTGAATGGCCGCTTGGTGCTGCCATGTGTAAGTTACTGTGGCCTTCTATGACGCTTGTTACCAACTCTTCTGCAGCTACACTTGCAGTCATTAGTTATGACAGGTAAGGATTGTTATTATAAAAATGTTTACTTGTTACAACACAATGGTGAAACATTTTTAAACACTTTCTTCAATTCCCAGACGCATCGACGTTTTTGTCTGGCACCAAACGCTACTAACTCTGGTAGGATGTGAGTTTTTGAGTTCACACAGAGTACTCGTTTTGCGAGAAATAAAACAATTTAAAATAGGATTTTTTTTCGCTTAGATTGCAGTCAGTTAGGCATGGTTATATTCATACTGGTTATAAACAATCAACAAAGCATAAGAATAGACCTTTCCCGCATTCCACTTCAGTGCGTACGAACAATAGTACCAGAGCGAGATTGGGGTGGACATTTTCGTACATTTGTTGTATTTTTGTCCACCCTGACCTCGATTCGGCGCCATTGTTTGTTGGAACGCGGGAAAGGTCTATTAAGAACCTAAATAGCCTAATTTCTTAGTAAACACTAATGATATAAGACACTTTTGAGGTTACGTTTAAATATGCAGGTTTTTATGAACGGGTTTTTTACTGTACCCTAGTAGGCTGATTTAGTAAACAAAGGTTATTACTTGTACGGATTTATTACAAAATTAAAGCGTTATGCAAATTAGATGGTATCGAAGGAGAAGAAGCCAAGACTTTTCATTGCAGTAGAATTAACTCTGCATTCCGAGATGATTCTGTAAGCAAGGAAAAGTAACCTAAGTAAATACGTACGGTTGTATAGTTCTTATCTACTAACATTTTGCTATTTATTCGGTCATTCACTGAAACTGCGTACAGCAGGAAATGACGTTCAAGTTTGTTTTCGCTTTCTTTTGTTCTAGATATCGAGCAGTAGTACGACCTATGAAAGCTCGCTTCACAACTCGTCAAACGGGCCTCATCATTGGGGCGATTTGGATCATCTCTCTATTGCTGGTACTACCTTACGTTTTTGCTTTGGGAATTATCGAGAACAATTGCACTGAAAAGTGGTCAAGTGAAAGCACCAGGAAAATTTACACTGTTGGATTATTTGTATTTCAATATGCTTTACCTTTAACGATTATTGCGGCTGCCTATATCAAAGTCGTGCTCAGACTTCGACAACAGGCCGAGCGAATGGCGAGGAACTACGAATTTTCGTTAAGACCGCCCTCACCAACACCTCTTCGCCATGACAGCTGGAACCTCAAGAGTAACCTTTCTCCTAAGACACGTAACACCTTAACCGTATCGCCTCCAAATCACGAAAAGAAATTATTTCTTAATGCGGATGCAGGCAAAAAGAATCATCTTGGGAGAAATCTTCTTGCTGTGCAGATGTGTGACATTGCTTCCCCACTACCACCAAGGAAATTACTTTCCAGGCGCGATAATGAGAAGAAGCAGTACCCGGATAGATTTGGCAGCGGCCGGATAAAAGAGGCAAGACGACTAGAGCACAATACAAAGGTCGTAAAGATGCTTGTATCAGTGGTTCTTTTGTACGCCATTTGTCTGTTGCCAAACCAGATTGCTTGGTTGTGGTACGAGTTTGGGTCGGGTCAGAGCTGGCCGCACATTAATGAGCTGCTTATATTTGGAAGTCTTATGGTGTATATAAATAGTTCTGTAAATCCTTTACTTTATGCTGGAATGAATGAGGAATTCAGAAAAGGATTCATTGATATCATAAAATGCCAATGGCGGAGACAACCTGAACTAGTTTAGCTTTGATTTGGAACAATGCTTGAGAAAGCTCATTACTTCTAACTTATGTAATTTGTAAAGTGTCTATTTTCATGTAATTTAGAGAAGGATTTTATAAACTGAGGTTATGGATTGAAAATCAAAAAGAATTATAATTATTTAACCTCGCAATGGTTGCATCCACTGCTGATAGAGTTTTTTAGTGCCTCAGAATGGGAAAAAAGCCTATATGACTACGGAACGTGTCGACGGAGTAGCAAGATAGTCGTCGACAACCGTTTAGATGTAACTCAATGTGTATAAGAAACTGTAAATATATATTTTTTTTAAGGAAAACTACGTTAGTTCTCGATAACAGGCAGTTGAAGACAACTAGTCTTGTTCTTACCTATTAGACAATTCTCCACAGCTAAGCGAATATCAGCATTTTTTGTGCCAACATTTTCAAAAACGCTTCTATAACTGTTACACGCGCAGTAAATGCCGGTTATCAAGTTTTGCATCTAAATTTAGTTCTGGATGACTTTGGCCAAAATAAGTATTTAATCTATATATTAAATACAATTATTATCAAAAACTCATTGGATAATGCAATTTGAGAGTTTTCATTGGCTTAGCCATTAAGGGTTATGAGCCACTATACCATGCTTTACAAATATAGAAAGCGTACGCGTTTTGGGGGCTTTTCTATTTTTAGTTTAGTTTAGTTTTCTATCTTTTGGGGGCATTTTTAATTAAACCATTTTCCCGCTCGCGTTTGTTGAGTATGAGATGATTATGGCCAACTCGGCGTTACGCGCCTCGTTGCCTATCTACCATCGTCTCATATCCAACGCGCTCTCCTAGAATAATTGCTAAATTTCGATTTTATTTTTGGCCCACCTCGGATAAATCGGTACTCATGCCCGCTTTCACCCACATACGCGTTATGTAGCTAGGAAGTCCGAATACGGATAAACATTGACAAGGGTAGCAATTTTATCCGATCGAGCCGTACCAAAAATTCCATGTAGTGTAAAATGGGAAATAGTTGATCAGCCCAACTCCTTCCGTCGTCGCTTTTTTCTATTTTTTTTCTTATTGGCATAGTTGACTGCTTTTTTTACTTCTCTTTGATAGTTCTGCTGCTTTTGTCCAGAGTTACTGGGGAAAGAATGAAAATTACGTTTTCCATAAAGTTAAGCTGGTATTCAATCAACTCGTGAAGGAATAATGATCGAGATCACAGTGAATTTTAACCATCATTCAAATAACAATTCTTGTGACAGGTATAGTAATCCCACATAATTGATAGATAAAAGCACGTTGGGCGCCGAATAGAGTGAGTCACGCTCGAATTGGCCCCTTTCGTTGATTCATACACCTGAGCAAGGTATTTCACCACTCTGTTTGGACTGAGGGACAGGAAATGATCTGGCTGAATTTAACCGCTTAAACTTTTCAACATTTTTAAATATTCTAAACTCTGCGAGACTTTATTTGAGATTTATTTCTAAAACAAAATTTTGGTATGACCTTTCATAGGTTCGGAACTTGTTGTTTCAATAGCAACCGTTTTATAGCAAAATTGTTTTTCCAAATTGGAATTTCCAAGTTTTTATCAACAAAATGTAACTCCGTGCAGTTATTTTTACATTTTCAGAACATTTTCGTATTGTTTGATTGACTTTCATGAGTACTGCGTCAATAATAACCCTGCAAATTACAATGAGTCCCTTTTTATAATAGTTTTATATTTATTAGACGTTAACAGCACTTAGGCCATGTCTAACGTTTTAAGGTTTGTGTAGTATCAGGAGACGAAAGTTTTAGCTACAAACATTTACATCTGAAAATAGGCAAAAATCTTCGGCTAACCCTGTGAAAAGCTCTCGATCGGTAAGCAATCTCGAACTCTTTCGTAAAATCTTATTTATGTTGCTCTAATAGAAACCTTAATAGTAATATAGTAATCTGCTTTTTTGGTAGGATACGGTCTAGGGTTTTAGTAATAGCTCGTATTCTGTGGAAATTAACGATATAGCCAGTATAACTCCGTTGTTAATTAATCTCTAATTCTTATATAAATATTGTAGCTTATTAAACTAGCTTGGAACACAGCTTAGACTGCTATGTTTTGGAACCAATGCACGCCCCAATGGCAGTCCGCTTTCGAGCTTCATGCATCAATCACTGACATATTTCAATGACGTCTTTATATTAAAAGAAAGCTAATTGCAATAAAAATTTGAAAGCCAGTAATTTTTTTGCACGATCGCGACTGGAATGTGGTTTTATGGTCACGTATTCTGAATTTAGCATAATTAACTAAATATGAGGCTGAAAAGGCTCTTGCAACTGTAAAATAGTGACGGCGTTTAGTAGACGTTTCAAGCTTCGCCCACTCAGCCTCATATTTAGTTTATCATCACAGTATCACGCATCATGAGTTTTTTGCTCACTTCTATTAACCAAAATGACCAAGGATACTGGTGTGAAACCTTATCTGGGCCGTCATGAGTGACATGACTATTTACTCTTAGGGTGCAGTCCTTTGGGGTGATTTGCATCAGGATCAGAAATCAAAGATCACTGATCCTGATCCTGATCCAGATCACCCCAAAGGAACGCACCCTTAAAGTCCTTCCACTCAGGAATGCGGCGATAATTGTAAGGATAACCTAAAAAAAAAAAGGCCGGTGAAAGATATTCTGCAGAGGACCGATATCTTATTCAGACGAAGTGGTAGCAATATTCTAGTCGCTTGGATTCAGATTAATAAAAACTACGTACATACCCAGCTAGCTTTCTACCTGTTTTTTTTTCCGGCCTGCATACCTTCTTACCTACCCACCAACCTACCTATAGCTACCTACCTACCTGGTACGTACCCAACTGTGTCTACCTTCCTGCCTGCCTAAATGAACCTACCTACCAACCAAACCTACCTAACTTTTTGTAGCTATCGAGATAACTGCTTATCTACCTGCCTGTTTGCCTGTCAACCTACCTTCCTTTCTAATGTGGTCATGGTACCCATGTACCTCAGATATAAAACAAAATGTGGTGTCTTTCTATTAAGATTCAAATATCCTGATGGCAGTTGTTTTCTTCAAACTTGATTCATCGACCAATCACAGTGCATTCAATTTCTAAATCTGTAAGTAATCAGCAGTTTTTCTCATACAAGCGTCTTTGCATGTGACTTCCTGTTGCAGTTGAGGAGTTTTATAAAGCCTTTCCTGAAGTCGTCATTCATACCAGCGTACAACAAAGGATTCACACAGCTGTTTACATACACCATGATGCTGCCAAAAGTGAGAAGCTCGTTAAAATGGGGCCAGCTTTGTGCGGTGCCAAACTCGTACCACAACCAGACAACCTGATTGGGCAGCAGGCAGATGGCGTACAGAGACACAACAGTCACTAACATTTTCATTATCTTGGTATTGCGTTCCAGTCTTTTCACTTCCCTTCTGTCAACTTGCGGAGGATCAATGCTTTGAGGAACAAGGTCTTGTTTAGCAGAATCGCTGCACTTTTTCCGGACCTCAGATTGTTGCACGGTAGGGGAAGACACGGAAAAGGCTTCGCTTGTTGGGTGCAGTTGATACCCATTTGCTCCTAGGCCGTCAGTTGTCATTGATATGCCATTTTCGTGACGATTCCTTGCAATGCGAGCTGCTTGGTGGCGAAGCTTCCTAGCTACCATTAGGTAAGCGAAAGTGATTATGAGAAGCGGTAAAGCGTATTGAAAGATAAACAACCCCATGGTGTAGACCTTCACAGCAGAAGGGTGAGGCCAGTCTTCAGCGCAATAGCCACCTTGGATTTTAAGTACGAGAGCGTATGGCAGCACTAGTATGAATGACACCGACCAGGTAGATGCAATGATGGCGGCTGTCTGAGATGATGTAAAGCGTGGTTTCCAGGGATGTACAACAGCCCGGTATCTGACAACATAAGTGAAACATGTTACAGGTGTCCAGAAATGAGTATACAGTCGTGTGGCAATGTAACATAGTTTTTTAAGAGGTAGCCCAGCTCGCGAGAAACAATAATATCTAACTAGAAGTTCCAAGTGAGTTTTAGACATGGAATGAAATCAAAAATAGCGTTTACTTGACAGCGATACCAACGAAGATTAACAATTAAGCTGCACAAAGAAGCCAGACATACAAGCTGGAAAAACTCAGAATAAATTAAATGATCTATATCGTGAAGGCAATAGAACTTAGAAATTGTAGAAACCATCAACATGCAAAACACTGTTTTTTTATTTACATCACTTGTCTTCTAGCATCCTGAGGGGAAATACGATTTTAGACTGTCTTTGGAATTGCAGAGAGATCGGAGTAAGGTACTATGTCCGAGAAGTCAGTAATGATACGGGATGCGGCGGTCCTGTTTTCTTCTGTTTATCTTTGGGGTTTTAAATTTTTTTTGTATTCCTTTCTCTGTTTTCTTGGCTTTGCTTGTCCTTCTCAAGCAACATTCTGGCCTGCTCATCTCTATTTTTGTCGTGTGAAGTTACCATGGACCATGGTAAAAATAGACAGGAAAACTCTAAAACCTTACACTGGTTCTTGTTAACAATATTAACCTCACAAACACTTCTCCGTTACCTGTCTAGACTTATGGCCGCCAGAGTAGCTGACGAGCAGTTGGTGACCAAAGTCATCCCTGGCCACAGTATGTTACACATGGCGGCTCCCAATGGCCAGTGAGGATGGGTTATCTTCAGAACTACATCAAATGGTATACACAGTAGCGACACGGTCAGATCGGACATTGCTAAGTTCACCAGGAGATAGTTTCTGGTTGTGCGCATACGTGGCGTCTTAAAGATCACCAAACAGACGAGAATATTTCCTGTCACACTGACGAGAAAAACAGCGGAGAAAATGGTATACTCTGTTACTTGTAGCCACGTAAAACTCGGTGAAGTGCTATTTGGAAGTGAATTTCCACTGTCGGTGAGATTTGCCATCGGGTAGAAAGCGTGAAACCAAAGAAACGGACGATGTTTTAATGATTCAGAAACGCTTAACACGTTTTGGCTTTTTTGAGCTTGACTAGTGGTTTGGTTTAGTCCGACCCATTGTTATCCTAGAAAAATCATCAAATAAAAGCCTGTCAAAGGAGAAACAAACAAGAAAAGAAATTTCATAAGCTAAGCAAATAACTTAAGTCCTCAACACCTTTAGGTAAAAGCTCGTCCGGGTTTAACAATTTTATACGAAAAAAGATCAAAGAGGTAAGTACCACCAAAGTAAATATAAATTCAAATTATCGACACTATTTCTAAGAAGTGTACTTAATTTAAGATTTTAAAATACTTTTTCCTCTCCTTCTTCTGAATGTATATACCTTGCTTGAGTTTCGAAGGGAACTTAAACCCTCGAGAGGAATGTGCCAAAAGAATACAAATAATCTAAGTGAAAGCGTTAAAATAATCTGTCTCTCGGTAGATCAAAAGACGACAATTTGATGTTTAAGTGATTCAATTGAGCTTCAATGCTGTGGGCGACAATTAACAGTAATTTTTAAATTTTCTTCGTGCCTTTTACCTTGGCACAATCATATCCAGAGGCAAAGTAGGAAAAGTTGTTCTCAATAACGCACGAGAACACAAACACCACTTGCCGACTTTTATTTACTTTTACATGTGTGCAGCTTTGTAAACAACTTTCTTCCGAAAACAAAACTGTCAAAGAAAGACGTCGAAGGACACACTTCTTTCAATGAACTGATGACTCAGACTAGCCGGCGAAGCAAATCTGATTTGGATTGTCAATTCAACATTCTCCTAATGTCCTACTTTGTTTCTTTTTATATTCTACGAAACAATCAACCTTGCCTTCTTGTTTCTTCTTCTCCTCTCTGTGGCATGCTGTTGTTAGATAATAACTATTTTAATTATTATTTGAGCTTAAATTTACTTTAAAAAATCGTTCTATAGTTGAAGAATCAATTAAAAATAGTTTAATAGTTCAAACAACATGACCGCCATACACGCCCCATTCCACTCCAGGGACTGCATCGTTTCCTGCATGGCGGCGGCTTATTTGAACTTGCAAATCAGCTGTTGTAGGTAAAGAAGGTCTTGGAATATATAGATCCTTTTTTATGCTTATATATTTGAGACCTTTCTTCTAAACTAAAAAGAAAAACAGTTTATTATTTCTTACGGCTGGCTTAATTTCATTAAGCAAAGCCACGAGTGAATTTATACAGGAAAAGAAGCTTTATGTTAAGCAGTTATTCTTTTTTTTTTTAGAAACATTTGCGCGCTTACGACCCTTGGAGATGATTGAGCTGTCTTAATCAATGAATTAAATCTCGAATTTTATCAAATTAAACTTAAGCGCGAAAGTATAAATTGGATTTTCTGTATTAAAATTTTGGCATCAAAAACCACAATAATTTCACTGCGTACATAATTATAACGACAGAAAATGCTTACTAAGGTAAAAAAAAAATGCCACTTATCGGAAATGGCTAAACAAATACGAAAACTCTCAAAACTCCGGAACCTTGTCTAATAATTTCCGTAGATGACATTTGGTCTCTAATATATTCACAGTTTGTGCATGTAACCTGCAAATAACGTGTTGTTATGTAATAAATTAAATCAGCTAAGTCCTTGAAATCATAACTTGATTCCTTATTAAGCTTCAATTCTTTCTTTGGTCTTCTAAGGAAGCCACTATTAGCATTTATCGTTCCTTCCCCTAAAATAAGGAAGAGTCGTACAAACCTGTAAGACAATCTGATGAACCTTATCTCTATGTAAAACTGGAGAGAACAATTCATGTATTTTATCTCCGCTTTCCTCGCTCTTCTTCATTGATGTTTTCTAACGCTTTTATTCGAACACGAGAACCACCAATACGCATTGAAAGTATTTAATGTTCTCGACCTCTTTTAAAGGTTTCCTCCTCACTTTTTTGTCTTTCAATCAAGTAACATATTACGGAAAGAATGTACTGGTTTTATACAAAATTTGTAGTGGGTGAAGTAATGTTTTGATTCAAGTGCATTTTCTGTATCTGAACCTACTGATAAGGCCACTAGGCATAACAGGCGGATTATATTCACATAGAGAGCACACTTAGCTCACCACGTAGCCAAAGGGCTTTTTAGGCAGTCTACTCATAATTTATTGTAGGATATACTCACTAAGACTTGTTTTCGATTAAATTCGTCGGTACCTTAGTTGATTTTATAGGAACAAACGTTCTAGTGAAATGTTCAATGTTCAATGTTCTATATGCACATTGTTCTTTTTTGTTGTTGTGCTATGTTGCTCTGCAAATTCTTTATGCTTTTTTAATACTTTTTTAAATTTATTTTATATTTATTCAAGATGACAGTAATGCATTGGCAATTGCACCCAAGACTGCCAGATGCCAAATGTGCGTTAGAAGTTCCTAAAAACCAGGAGAAAAATAAGGATTGGTGCAAGTCTTCCGTTATAACCTCTGATGATTTACGATGCGTCTCACACAATTGAGACCACACAGACAAGTTTCCGGAACGCGGTCCGACGAAAACTTAATTTTCTCACGTTTTCTCAAACTCGACGACTGATAGTCAGCTGGTAACATAATTTCATTGGTTAGTAAGTTTGCTAAATGTCTTAAGATTTTTCGGAGTGTTGAGTATTTTCAAACAAGAAACGTAAGTTGCATGCATGTGCAGCTTCGCTAATCACTGATCAGCTTTTGTATTTGTTTCTATCAATAACAACTCTGCATGGATATAAAATATCTGTTCCTTTCCACATCCTGTTTTTTATGTCCATATCTGGTTTAGAATTTAGTAATAACACGCGACCCATTGACGATAAAATCTATTTCGATTGCATTTTGTTTTTGCTATGAGAATAGAAGAACTTTTAACAAAATCCAAAATTACACTTTTGATGTTAATTTCGTTTACTCGCAGGTGCATGCGACAAAAGTGTTTTGGCACAGATAACAAATTCTACGCTGTTCTCTTTTTGTACGTCAAATCGTGAAATATAATCCTTCCTTTTGCCAGGGAAAAACAAGTAAAAATTTTTTTGGATGAATTTTTGCAGCCGATTCGTCGAAAAAACAGTCGATCTAATATTTTATATCATTTTTTTCTGGTCCAAAGAAAAATATTTTAAATTGCTCACGCGTAGTTTGAAGGTATAACATTTATTTGCCCGAGGATTAACATTAAATCGAAAAGAAAAAAATTGAAACTTTCCATTCAAATCGAACCTGATTTATATTTTCGACGTTTGGTATTTTTCGTTTAGATTTTTGAATTATTTACACCATGGTGTTGTGACTATTTAACAAAAAGGTAACAAGGTTTGATACAAATGCAGTGAGGAATCGTCTCACTGATAAAACAAAGCAGAATTATCAAAGCTAGGAAGTAAGATGAATATCTAAAACTCACCTCATTTGGTAAATAAACATAGTAAAGCCGAAGCCAAAAACACGCAGCTCCGTTACCCGATTAAGACCTCTCGCTACCGCCATGAAGAAAGCTACATTTCTTACATTAGATATCGACAGCTATTTATCATAAGCTGAAAGAACATCTGTAAAAAGCTCAGTACACACACTATGACGACGTCATACATATGCAGAAATAATAGCAACTAATGAAGTTTCTTTAGAAGAAAGATCCCTTTTTTCTAACTTTCCTGCCCCAACATTGGGTTTAACATCAAAAGAGGTAAAAAAAAGATTGAATCAATGTCGTGCCGAGTAGCGCTAGGAAATATCTTCCCTCGTTTAATTATTTTTCTGTGTGCCAAACAGAAACAGAAACACTTTTAATTCAATGAAAGATCTAAAATACTTGCCCATCAGTTTATCCATTATGAATCGCATAAAAAATAATGATACCATTAAAATTATCAGACCACATGCTGCGAAGAAACGTCGTAGCACAAGTCGACTGCACTTGTTTTGCTTGTCTTTAAACTAAATAAATTTTAGGTACATTTTACATATTTGTGTTCTACCGCGAAAGAAAGATAGCTAGGTCTTAAGAAATGAAAAGCAAAAGAAAAACAAAACTGTTCACGTGTGAACGAGCATCGAGCTTGGCCAATAAGCAGCCTTCATCAATTTTGATCTAGAACACTTTGGCGCCAAAATAATTCTTACGTGGTTTTCCGAATGCATCAAGATGGAGGTCGTAAAAGCTATAAATGAAGCTTTTTGGGTCCTCTCTCAAGCCAGAGATATCAACCTTCGTATGCCAATATTCTGGAGACGTTAATTATAGTGTAACATGCACAAGGCGAGGAAAACAATTTGAGGCGCTCGAAAAGAAATTCAATTGGAAATGCAAATGCTTTGGCTTTTTAGAGAATGAGCTTTTAAAAACTGCTTTTAACGCGTGTTAATTGGCTAATCTTTCTCGTTAATAACAATACAGAGTTCTAGTTAACGCCATCTGTGCTAGGAGCACTGTAAAATATTTCTCCAAACTCTGTAGAGCTGTACAAGAAGCAATAGGTCTTCCTAAACAGGAAAACTTTTCAAACAGGCATAGTCGGAAGGGACTTTTCAAGCAATGGGCTGACGACAATTGAATAAGTTTGAGCAGAACGCGGCAAGCATACAACAAAACATCTTTGTTGTATTGAAAGACTGCAGGTGTCAGGAAATATCTTAAACCAACGTGAAAAAGAAAATTCATGTCGTTTAATTCGGACAGAGACAACGTCGAATTTTGTTGTTGACTGAAAATTTCACACAAAACAAATTGTGAAATTGCTTCCTGACTCATTAACTATTTTGTTCATCTCGGCGTAAGCCTAACCATTTCAAACCGGCTTTTATTTCATCCTCTACCCCAAAGAATTGAAATTTTTTTTTCTAAATTCGCTTTCAGGGACTCAGTTTCGATTCAGGGGTATGTGATATACATTAGAAAGTTCATAGGAATAACTTACAAGTTTATGCAAAATAAAGAATGGAGATGGCGGTGGTTTCAATCCAATTAATAAGCACCACTTACCATGTTTCTTTTCTTTCCTTTCTAAAACAGATCCTCGTGTCTTTCAATCACCAAATCTCCTCTTGTTCTCCTAAACGGTCTTAACACGGTAACAGGCATATATGGACGATCTGATTTCAAACGCTTTTTTATGCATCAGTTCAATAATTTGAACTTTTTTATGGCAATAGTTCATTTTTACCTTTAAAATTCAACGGCCAGACAGTGGGGACAAAAGCAGACGCTAGCACGCTTTTGGGTAAAACTGGTTAAAAACTTGTAAATGACGAATTTAAACACAAACAGCCAATTAAAAGGCTCCTCTAGTTTTTTTTACACAATACCATTACAGAGCAATTGTGTTAGAGCCTTTTTTAACGCTTCTTACATTTCCTATAAAATATGTGGCATATTTTTCAGTAGATTTAAACGAAATAGTGTTTGAAGAACAACATTGTAGCCATTGACAGTGACGTTGACAGTGTCAAAAACCTCAGTTAATTATTATCTAAACCACAATTTAGAGAGTTGACACGTTTGTAAATTATACTCTGTACTTCTTCCTTAGCCAAAGCGAGAGATTCCCAATTGCTTTTTCATTTACTGGCTAGAATCAAAAGGCGGTAGAAAGTTTCTTTCATTCAGAAACGATGACTTTAAGGGAGCACTGATTTAATGGCTGTTCGGCCGCTTAAGATAGGTCGTTCTAATTTCTATGATTAGAAAATTCAGAAAATCATGATAAAACATTCATCATTACAGTGGTTTTATATTGGTACAGCATTCATATTTTCATTTAATTCTTAGAAACTCAGTTGAAGTTGATAAAATTGTTTTTAACAGATTGTCTTTAGGCCTGGTAAAAGAAGCCCACGTTTAAACAGCAAAACATAATTCAAACATTCATTTTCAGCAAAGGAGCTACGTTTTCGAATTATTGAAAAGAAGAGATATTTTTTCTCCTGTCGCATAATGAAATTATTGAATTCCATTGTTACATTTAGCGGTTTTTAAAATATCAATATTTAAACGTATAAATTATACGGTACATTTTCAGCCAAACAATAGTCAAGGAAAGGAAAAAGCAAATCTTTTCTGAACTTTCTGGAGATGCACAAATGATCAGCCAAACAGAAAATACTATTCACACTCTTGTTTTTGTTAATTGGGCTGACAGAAATCAGTGCCTTGAGTAAGACTATAATGACCACAACAGCAACAACAAAACAAAATAATCAGACTACAAAACTGGAAACAAGGGACAGACAAAGGGAAATTCGTTTACAGCCATGTCAAATTATTAACTATGGAAAATCAGATATAAGGTGCTGTTGAAAAGGACTTAGTCAAATTTTGTGGCAATTTTCTATTATTGAATATACCTGTTTTCTGGATCAGACAACAGAACTATGGAGTGGAAAAGCTAAGTGCAATCAAGCGCATCGAGTTAATATCGACTGCTGAGCTAGGGTGAACCCTTAGTACTGCCGTCAACTGTGATTCATGATAAATGAATCTGTGAAATAACTTGTGCAATTGTAACGTTACCTGAGAAACAAATATAGAATGGTGTTGACACCAGGGCCGGGCTGTTCGAAAGGTAACCTGGAATTCAAAGTTAAGCGAAGTATTAATTTTGCTGGTGTAAAAATGCTTTTCACTTCTTCAGTTAGATCGACGCTCGAGATTAATGCATGCATAATTCAAATGTCTACCAGAAAGAAAGCAGAGGACACTTGTTATCAGATCAACTTGAAACTACTTCATAAGACGTTTCGAGAGAGAGAGAGAAAAAAAAACACCAAAAGATCCGTGGAAAAGAATGAAGTACTTCCTCTTTTCAAGACAGCTTTATTGTGCCGTTTTATCTTTCAGAACAAAGATACAAAAACGTGAGATATTCTTATTTATTATCGTTGAATAATTAACTTCAATTCATGCATAACGGTAGCATTTCATGTCTCGGAAATGTTCTCCTATTGTCCGTGCTTCGTCTTCAAGTGCTTTCCTTAATTTTTAATGAAACTGTTAAAGAGTATTAAAAAACATTCCTAAGAAAATACGCGCGCTGATTGGTTAAAAATCGTGTTTCTATTTAACAATTAGATTTTTAGCTCGAGATTTCTATGAGGTGATAGTTGATGAGGCCGAAGGCCGTATCAACTATCACCTCATAGAAATCATGAGCGAATAATCTAATTGTTTTAGTAGAATTCTAACCAAATTTTCCTTCAAATAACGATTCCAATTTTTTCTGGTCTTGGTATTAAACTCCACGCTGTAGAGAGTTCGCGCGGACTAAATTGTGACTTTCGAGCGTTTTTAATCCAAGAAACCGTAAATGCCCTTCTTTTACTCTTCTTAGGAATTTTATTTCATTTGTTTCTAAATGTTCTTGCAAAACTTCGAAGAAACGTGGAAACGTTGCATTTTGTTCGACCACACCAAGCCACTGAACACTAATGGCTGAGAGAGTGCAATGGTTCAGCCAATCAGATTACATCATTTTGCATTATTGTACTAGTACAATTCTACTAAAGCCTGATAGAAACACAGAACTAGCACGAGCTGTTGACGTAATGATGGCGCGAGCAAAGAGAATTTACATTTTAATAATCAAAGTTAACAGTTTATTTTCCTTACTTTCGTCGCGATCGCGGTGTTTCCTAAAAGAAATAGAAAACATGTCCTCCGTGTTTCTATTGAGTTATAGATCTAGAAACATTCGTGAAAGTTTGGGAGAACTCGAAAAAGCTAAGGAAACACTCGCTTGCGGCTCGTTTTCCCACAACATTTCTCGTTCTCCGAAACTTCCACCCGTGTTTCTATTTAACAATTAGATTATGAGCTCGAGATTTCTATGAGGTGATAGTTGACTAGGCCGAAGCCGAATCAACTATAACTTCATAGAAATCAAGAGCAAATAATCCAATTGTTAAACGTAACTTTGCGCTTGAAAAAGATCGTTCGGGTTGAATTGTCATTTAAAATTGAAGTTGTGTGTGCGCGCGCATCAGTTTTTTTCAATATTTTAAACTTTTTTAAAAGTTAAGAAACCGTAAATGTCCTTCGTTTAGACTTCTTAGGAATTTAACTGTCCATTCGCATCAAAATTTTCCTCCAAATCTTTGAAAAACGAAAATAGGGTCGTCATTTCCTAGACGACCTCCAGCCACTGCACACTAATGCCTGATAGTGTTCGATGGCTCAGCCAATCAGATTACAGCATTTGTTTTCTGTTTCTTAAAAAACACCCGTGCCGCTGAATCTCTCTTTCACCGTGTGAAATTCGTCAAAGGATTCATTTCCTTTCGCTTATCAAGTCATGAAATAACCCTCTACGTAATGTATTATGAATGCACAATTCTCAGCGTGTGCTTTTCCCGTAATCTGCAATGACCGATAACAAACTTAACGTACCACAGGAAGTCAGCGCCAAATCTGTTGTACTGTTTACAAGAGCATATATATTTTTTGGGGGGGGAGGGGGGGGGGAAACAAAAATAAAGAAAAAAAAACTAAAATAAACGCATTTTTGTGCCAATAGAAGGTCAAAACCAAGTATTTGGGATGTTAAATTTGGCCACTGATTATTTCAGTTTCACCTGAGGTTAAGATACGTTTCATGTTAGTGGATGCCGGAGCGAGAAAATTTCACTCCTTTATTAGATGAAATCAATTTGCATTATTCTCATCGCGACACTCGGAAACCATATTCGAAGTACAACATCAACTCGAAGCAATGTTAAGATCAAAGATAGAGAGTGCATAACAACAAGCCTTGCGCTCAGTGTGTTGTCAGACTTAAGTCACCAAAAAATGGAAGAACGGGATTTGTGTACCGATTTCATTATAAGGAGTAGTTCTAATTTTACTTTTACAAACATAAAGAACATGAATGTGAAAAGTGAAAACTAGAAGCGCTGTGTTCTGAAGAACTAAAGCACCACCCTTTCATGTTTCAGGGGTTTGCAAGACGCAAACCCTTTAGTGACGGTAAACATGCCACTCTTTTCCGACGCATCCATCCCCTCACTGACTGATATAATGTTCTGCTCAAACCTCACTGCACAATCTGTGACACATTAAAGCGACCACTTTTGTGAGTTCGTTTGCTTAAAAAAATATACTTTCAATTTCCAACATAATTATAAGCTTTGGTTTTCCTTAGACGAGGCCTAGGAAGATATAGAGTTCGATTTAATTCGTCTTTGATGATTGAAAAGCAAAATGGATGGTGGTTTTCATTTTTTTTTCCGTTCTATACCTTAAGCTACCTTACCTGCAGATGTCAGCTGAAGTAAGTTCTCTGTAACTTCTCCTCAGTTTGCCGGCTTTTGCAGCGTTCTGTCCATTCTCTTACGCTGTTTGACCGAGCTCTACTCAAAGCAAAATGTGAAAGTAAACATTTTGTGACGTAGGCAAACGAAACCTGTTAATTAACGCGATGTTGCATGTATTCAAAACAAGGATATGAAAACTTCTAATTAAAGTCTGGAACTTTGAATATACAGTTCGCTTACATTTATATTTTCTTTAGTTGCTGACGGGTAGTTTGTTTTGTTTAGAGAAAGCTTTATTTTGCGTTCTTATTTTGATTTTGCTTATACATAAATCAGAAAATAAGATAATAATAATAAAAAACTAATTACCCGGAGTACATATCCGTATTTCTTGCAAAAGCAATACGTCAATGTCAAAAATTAAGAAATATCCAGCTGAATTATTAGTCATTGCTATCATTTTGAATTTCTGTTATCCGTTTTTGTGAATGCGAAATTCCACGATGTGGTTTCGTAGCCCGGTTTCTGGACATTTCAGGACCCTAAACTGCAATGTAAGAAACCTTTTTTTTTTTTTTGGTTTAATATCTCGGTTTCCTGAACACTAAACGTCTACCCCTGCAATTGCCAGCTTCTTCTTACAAAAACAACCAATATTTGAGATCATTTCTGATTTTCCGACCCTTGCGACAGAAGGTCCCTCGTTATTAAGCAATTGGCACATCGCCGCAATAATCTTCGAAACAAAAATTACCGGGCATAATAAAACCATGGCAGCTGTTTTTTTGATGTCATTTTTCCCATCCAAGACTCATGGTGTATTATATCATTATACTGCTGATGACAAAATACCGCTCAAAGAATTTTAAACCAAACAGGGCGGTAGTGAACAAGAACCTTGCCGACTTGGGTATTCTCTATAAACCAATAAACACGTAAACTACATGACTAGTATTAATTTGACAGAAATTTACAACGAAACTTTCACTATTGATGTTGATGAGCTTAAATCCTGGTCAATAAGTTAATTAAAAAGCGCTCACTATGCTGTAAACTACATGATATCCAGAGAAGATCTAGACATGGTCGTATTATATTTTTCACTGCTGTGCCATGTATAACGAAGTTAATGGTATAACCTTATTATTATAATTCCATTCAGTTAGAGCGGCAGGTCTTTTTGCCAGAGTTCTAGCTGTTCTGTTGACTCCGATCTGCTGCTTGTAAATGCGATAGCTGAGTGCCAAAGGATTTATTTACTAACAACATAAGTTACATTATCTTTGTTTCATCAAAATCACAAATTCAGACAAAAGTTTATCTATATTTCGATCACGGCAATGACGAAATTCACAATGTACTGAGTGTTTTACTTCTTTTGATAAGTTTAACCTTAAATTATGGCTGAACTTATCAAAAATTGTCAATTGTGGCTATAGAGCGTTTTCACATGACGTCACGGCAGCCATATTGTTGTTCCAAAGCAATGGAACGGCGGCCATGTTGGTGTACCAAACCAATCCTGTGGGAATTGAACTCTTTTCGTATGTAAACACTTTCTTTTGTTTGTTCCAATAAATTTGCATAGCTGCTGGCCAGGTGAGTGAAAACGCTTCATAGCGATAGTTGCGGTATATTTGTCTCTCCGGGCGAAAAAAGGCGAAACGATTCACCACGGAAAACAGTGACTCTCGAACGAAAGAAATATAATTTTATTCCCTAAGAAACTGGTGTTTTCACCTACTGGCTTGCTACTTTTAAGCTATTATAATAATACAATTTTTTATACAGGTAGCACACTAGGTAGCACACTAGGTTGAAAAATATAATAAACGACAAACAAACAACCAATCTGACGAACCAACAAAAACGCAAATATGGTCGGAACAAAATGAAAATAGCTCACACTGTATACGTAACGAGAATGTTCCTGTTTGTAAACATCCATTGTATGATATCAATTCACTGACTGGCAAATCCCACTGTTATCTACGCCCCTTCTACGACCTCAATGACTTATTATTCTTTTAATCGTTTAGTGCGAGTGGTCGAACCCGAGGAAAATTGCACAGTTACAGATAACTGTGTACGCCTAGTTCATAGGACGCCTGCAGTGACAACGTAAGAGGCCGAGGAACCCTCTACGAAATTCTTCATTCATTCCCGCATAAAGAATAGGATTTACAGAACTGTTCAAATACACCATGGAACTGCCCAATGTTAGAAGCGCTTTAATATACTGCCAATTCTTCCCAGATCCAAACTCGTACCATAACCACACCACCTGGTTGGGCAGCATACAGATGGCGTAAAGGAGCACCACCGTCACCAACATTTTGACGATCTTGGTTTTGCGCTCCAGTCGCTGAATTGCCTTACTTGGTCCACGCTTGGGGCTGCGGGGAGACAAAGCAAGTTGCATTTGATTCAAACCAGTGGAAAACTTCTTGTCGGGAAGTGGCGATCCTGATATAGAATTCACGTCGCTGCCATCGGCAGTCAGGAAGCTGCTGGACGGGCCTGGTCGAGGTGATGGAATAGATTCCTGGATGCCTGCCTTTCCGGAGAAACGAGCCGCTTGATCTCGTAGCTTTAGAACCACTTTGGTGTAGGCAAAAGCAATGATTACGAGTGGCACGATAAATTGGATGATGAAGAGTCCTAGAGTGTACACGCGCCTGGTGACGGTGCTCGGCCACACTTCTTCGCAGTAGTTGTCCTTGATTGACAGCACCAACAGATAGGGTATGACGAGCACAAAGGACACTGACCATGTGATTGAAATAATTATGGTAGTTTGGAGTAAAGTGAAACGAGGCTTCCAGGGATGAACAACAGCTCGATACCTGTGTGATCAATGGGTAAAATATTGTTGTTGTAGGTTAGATAGAGCATAGACAACATAAACAAATAACTGACTGAAACAGCTGGTCGTTGTAATAATAGCAACATTGATAATACATTTTTTAGAAAATGTTGTCTTGGTAAAGATTTGATGCTAGGTGTTACCAGGGGTCCACAAAGAGCACTCGTCAAATTTAAAACCACAATATTTAACGGTTCCATTTTTAGATGAAAAGGAAATATTTTTACCTGTCATAACTGATGGCTACAAGGGTAGCTGAGGAACACGTGGTCACTGACGTCATAGTAGGCCAAAGAATTTTACACATGGCAGACCCCAGGGGCCAGCGAGGATATGTGATTTTTAAAGCTGTTTCAAAGGGTATGCATAGCAGAGCGACAGTCAGATCTGCTACAGCTAGGTTCACCAATAAGAAGTTCCGGGTAGTACGCATGCGTGGAGTTCTTGCGATGACTAAACAGACGAGCGTATTTCCGATGACGCTGATCACAAAGATTGCTGTCAACATGGTGTACTGTAACACATTCAACCATTCAGGTTGGGAAACTGGCATCTCGTCACCGACACTGTCGTTTATTGTAGAGTTGGTGGCTATTATTGAGGGCATAACGTTCCAGACAGTCTTTAGTATAATCCTCTGATTAGGTTGTACGTCTCTCTTGTTCTGTTTCAGCGGTTTGCCATTCTTTACTAAAGAATAAAGAAAATGGGAAGTTGAGATTTACTGCAAAATTGAGATTGCAAACTTCGTCAGTCAAAGATTTATTCAGGAGGGAAGTTGTCAACGGCTGTATTTTAAAAGGGCTGCAAAGTTCATTCTTAACTGTGGTCCAATTTTCAACTGCTGCCATAAGAGCTACCCATGAATCCGCCGTGCTAGTTAAACACTTTACAGAACAGATAAGGAGCCACAATATGGCAACGCAGATCTAGGTGATCTGACGTATCTGGACAGTTTAGTATCATTTTTTTTTTCCAGAACAGCGAGCCGACAGTGCTTTGACCGGTTTTGCCAATAGCAGTCGTTCAAAAAAGAATAAGAAAATCGGTATCTAATGTGCATGTTGAGCCTAGTGAGGAAAACATAGACAGTACATCACATACATCATTGCTAGGCAATAGACAAAAGTATTTTTAATGAAGCTTCGAGTAACCCTATTTGCATATTGGTGAATATTAACGTATTGTTAGACATATTTGGACGCGTTATATGGATGACAATCACTATTTGTTGGCTGATTTAGTTGTATTCGAATCTGGTTGCTTACAAACAACCAACCAGTTGGCAATCAATTTCACTGAAAGAAACCAAGTCAAACAATGAAATAGTCAAAAACAGGAGAATTCGTGCGAAGCATCATCATTTAAAAGTCTTTCCTGTGGTGAATATACATAATTATTCCTTGAGTCCCAGCTTACAATACGTTTTGCCCAGAACAATCTTTTCTAAACTAGGAGGCACAAAACTACTACATACCGGCTTGCCTACCGCCACAGCGTCAGTGAACTGTCATGCTATATAACATCAGAAGAGGCTATCAAAGACACTGGCAACACTAGGCGACACGTCTTTTACAAAACACCCACATGGCAACAGCTGCTCTCTCTTGTCTTACCTATTTTTAAGCTTAGCTTGGCCAATTCTAATTTGTTCTAACGCGTTCAACAAGAGGCCAAATGGCTTTAAATTAACCAGTTTGCGATCATCTGGTTTTGTAATTATATGTAAATGACCATAAAAAGTTGTCCCGCTTTTTAAAAAGTAATTTATCGGTCATTTAAGTTACAAGAGCATTTGGAAGAGGTGTTTTCATTCGCTGGAGGAAGAGCTTTGTGCACTATCGTTAAGTAAGAAACTCTTTGTCCTTTGAAATCTTAGAAAACTTTAATTCTGATAAAGTTTAGATTTTAAAGTCGCTCAAAATCCTACCTTTAGGGGCTTACAGCCAATTTGTCTAACTTATCTTATCCAGAATATAGTAAATATTAATCAATATTACTAATTTATTGTTGCCTCAGTTTTCAATCTTGTTTCATTGTTTTCTAAAATCCAAATTACGTTTTCATGTTCTCAAACTCTAAATTGAGATAAGCATATACGGTTATAAAATAACTAAATCGAAATGGGAAGTATTATAACCTCACTATTATTCAAAACGCTAAAAAGGCAGACACGCTACATGTGCCTATCTAAGTTCTCAAACTTTGTTGATGTTTTCAGCTTGTGAGAGCATTTTTCTATTAACTGGCTGCTTTTGCTACCTTACAGTCGGGTTCATTTAACGTAGAAATGGCACATTTTTACGATTTTCTTTATTTTTTATCCACACACATGTCTAATTTAAAAGTTTGCAGTTGCAATGAATCCCATTTTCTAATACTCATGTCCACCCTACCATTGAGCATGCAAATGGTTTAGTGCGATAATCAGTCAGTAACGTATACTAGGGTAAGCAGGTTCTGGTTCAAAACCTGCAGGAACGCCCCTGCTACGCTACAAGGGCGTCTGCAAACGAGACTTGAGGGCAGGCAACATCGATCCACCAATTTGGGAGGCGGTGGCTGAAGAACACAGTGACTGGAGAAGTAGTCATGCGTTCAGAGGAGTGAGGTGATGAGAGAACAGCAATGGGAGAGAGGAGATAGCGCAGACGGCAAAGGGCAGATTCCTGCTCTCAGAGCCAGGCGCGATCTTCACCACAGACAACTGCAATAGAGCCTGTATATCTAGAATCTGCCTGTACAACCACAGCAGGCGCTGCAACTCAACCACAAACTGAATCACGGAGCAGAGTTCCATTGTCTTCCGAGACAGAAGAACGCCAACAACAGCAAAACAGCATACACTGTATTTGGACAGCTCAGGAAATACATCAGTCAGGTGGTGAATTTGTTATCTCCATTTTTCTCGCGACATCCAACGCTCAAGCAAATTAACCGTCTTCAACCTACTCCCTCGCTCAACTCGGTCATGGTACAAAAAGTCAAAGTTAACACATCGTCTTCATTATTTAACATGTTGCCAAGTATTTATAGCAGTGCAGTTTACTATATCTCATTTGAAAGGGCGCAAGATATGCTTTCACACAAAACTAGGTTTCCCTCGCGAAAACTAATATAACTTTCCAAAAACTTGTAATCAGAACTTTGCAAAATAAGCTGAAATTTGCTTACTATCAACATTCCTAAAATTGTAATATTTCCTTAAAATCCTATCAGGATTCTTTTAATGATATACAATACCACAAAAAACTACCCTACCACTACCAGACTACAACCTGTACTTACATTATGCAATTACTATGCTGCACTGGTAATGCAAAGCAAAGTAGAAAACAAAGCATAGAAAGACTTATTAGCGAAAAAAACTTCCACGCTTCATTAACTGTACAATATGTGTATTCACAGAGTTTTGCTAATTTTCATTGACAAGATATTGTCTAGCTCAACAATTTCTTTCGTGTTAGTTCATCCTATACACATTGTCTACATTACACATTACACTGCATAAAGATATACTAGACAGTTCTAGCTTGTTGGAGTAAAATTAATACAGAAGAAACTATATTCCCTAAAACGTAGCAAAAAACAAAAACAACAAAAACAAAAACAAAAAAAAGATCGAGACTGCACAGCAGAACAAGAGAAGAAATAAAGAAGGGAGATTTTGTGTTTATATGTGATGTTATACGCGATTTTATCTGTAAAGTCAAATCCTATGACGATGTTAAAGAGCAAACATTTCTATTGCAGAGCCTAAAAGAATTCCCTAGTTATAGAATATTGGGCGTTGTTTCATATCCTCTATATAGAAAATTTCACTTTTCATCCTGAAACCCTCGCGAAATTTTCAATCAACCTATATTAATTAAGTTATATCTACATTTTGTAACTGAAGGCAAAAAACCTTCATAGTCAATTAATTTGTCTCAGCTCTTCAAATATTAGTTTATTCGTAAGTTTATTCCGCGTAAGCTGGTAGCAGGGTCTCTCCTGTATTTAAAATGATCTTTTGTCCTCCATGAGATATATCATGGTATTTTGTCTATTTATATTCCTTCGCTGTTGATCAAGTTCCAAAGTAGTTTATAGAATTTAAGTAAGTCAATGTACATTTTTTATCTTTAAAATCGCATTTTGTAGGTTAAAAAGTTGTTGAGGTAATTTATTGTATTAAAACAATTTCTTAATATATTATAACTCGACGAAACCGCCAATAATTAGTTTCGTGTCACATTAAAAACACTACAAGTTCTATTCCTTATTACCCGCCTAAATACGTATAAATTATCTTTTTCCTTGGTATCTGAAATTCGTTTTGTTTTAAATTCGCTGCTCTTGCTAATGATTGCTATTCCCCGCTATTCCCTGCCTTCACTGCTATTCACTGCTCCGGTTCAAACTCCGCGGTTAAAAATAATCACTGAGCGGATATATTTCAAGAAAACCGAGGGAAAAGGAATGACAAAGGTCTAGACTGCCGCCATCTATCATGCACGACGAAGGCAACTGTAAAAGGATGGCAATGGTCCATACACTTGGGGAGATGGGATGGGAGATGGTTTGCCAAAATATTACTTGCTTCTTAGCTACGGGTGGAGATGAAGTTTTTATCACCTGGTTGAAAGGGAAACAGCTAAATACTTAACTAGAAACTTGATTTCTCCTTTCACGATGCAAGAATAGAAAGATTTAATTATTTGTTCCCTTCAGCTTACAACTGCAATTTATTATTACCTGTGCCTGATAGCGGAGAAAAAGATTATGGTTACAGGCGAATTTTCATGACTGTCGGCGTTCTGTCGATTTCCAAGTTACAATAAGGTCAAGATTTCTAAGACCATCATTAACTCATGTTTGACACAGAAGCGGAAAATTCAATATATTTTTTCAACATTTTGCACATTTTCAGATAAGGAAATATTCCAGAAGCCCGGACACAAGCCAATTAAAGTCTTCTTAATTTTAGGGGATTTTAGCTATCAACACAGTAAGAAAAGCATTCTCCTTTTCATTCGATCATCGCAAAAATCGCCTTTGACGATTAGAAGTACAAAGATCACGTTTTCAGTGAAACAGATAGAAATTAAAAATATATATATATTTTTTGTTTTTCATCTAAGCCCAGAGGGCAGAATATTTTAACACATTGGAAAGTTGGAGGATAAAACCCATTATAAAAGCAAACTAACGCAAAATTATGATGAAAATGACATATTTCTGCCGGTCAAACTCGCATCAACTTCAGTTTTATCCGACAGGATCGCGAAAAAGAAGGAAACCATTTCCTGCCGGAAATATTATTTCCCTGATTCATTTAACTTCGTAAAAATATTGGTTACATTTAAATCAGTGTGAATAAATGCGCATATCATATACCTCAAGAAGCTAAGAGTTCCTTTAAACTGTGGTGTAAAAGGGCCTTTCTTTCACGCTTGCTTCATATATGTGTTATAACTGACTTACTTTATGTAGCATAACATTTAAGGAAATGCATACAGATTCTTAATTCATAATTTTAAAATACCTGCTTTTAAAGAAGATCGACTTACCATGTCAAGGTGTGTACTTTTTCAAATATAAAGGCTAACTTGTGCATGAAAAAAGCAAACTCAGTAAATTGTTTCATTATAATTACAATTTTCAATATTTTTTTTTAGTTTACCTCGTTATTACTAAAGACCGCGAAACTTTAAAGTCAACCATTTTTTGTTAGCAAGACTATGCAACCACAGCATGTCGATAATGCTCTACGTCTTAAAAAAAAGACACTAACCTGAATATTTCTCGGTGTAGCAATAGACGAAGTGCGTAGTATTTGGCTCGTGTATTTCCGAACGGGTCTGTATCCAAAATTGTATACCTTGGAAGCATGAATTCCTGGTCAGTATATTTTCGTACGTGCAGACGTCATAACCAGTAGGAGTACACTACAATAGGTGTGAGCAGTTACGGAACAATTCTTAAGCCAACAATATTATTTAAATACCTAAAATATTACTTACCAAAGAAACTTCGCCGAAATCAAAACAAAAGTTGTCAACCTGTTTTAAGCTGACAACTGGAATCTTCCGTTTTGCGATAAGCGTACAAAACTGAATTGAAATCAGCAAACACTGACAACAATACGACGTGGTGATGATGAAATACCATATGCTAATTCATTATTTTACGGCTTAAGTCACCTAAAACAATGTAAAATTTTTATTTATTAAGGTTCTACCCAGTTGTCAAAAAAGATCCCTTAAGAGGAACAGATTGTGTCATTGGCATACAACATGTCAGCCCGAACTGACAGAGCTCGCGTTATTCCGGCGTTTGATTTTAAGTAACTGCTATAGCATAATGATATGCTCTCATAAAACAGAATGTCTTTTAATGTAGAAAGTAAAGGTGACAGCAGGATTGCCAATTTATGTAAGCCCTAATTAGAACCCTTTTGTTCCCTTTTTGTTCCTACCGTATGCACAATATTGAAAGTAAATTAATGTTTGCCTAAAGTAAAGTAAACACAATCATTGAAGGCGCGACAAGGCTATCTTAAAATGCCCTTTACTAGATGAAAGACGGTCTCTCGATACAGGAAAAAGCCTAGATAATGTAATGTTTCCCTACCAAATACATTAATATTCACATTAGCATCACTGTCCTCTTTGTCATGAGGTCGTGACTGACGTACACAAAAGGAATCTTAAAATAAAGAAAACAGCAATGCCAAGTAAAGCAGTTTAGAATGTAACATATGAATCGTTAAATGGCATGAGCAGCGGGGCCCTCGGGTTCCAAACAAAGGAAGGCTCAGGGCTCAGGGGCTGAAAACTGAGGGGCTCCAAGGGTCCTAGAACGAGACAGAGGGGCTCTAGGGTGATTGTTTATATATATATATATATATTGCACATGATCAATTTTTCTGGTCTATTCTTTTTATTTCAAAGAAAATTTTTGAATTTTTAAACCTTCAAAAATTGTGGAAAAAAAGCCAACAACCTGAATCGGTTAATGCGATGAGCCTAGTAAGCGAGAAGTAAAGGTTATTTCAATTCCCTAGTTGACCCAAAAATCAAATGAGAATTTGGGTGATTCTCTTACATTGCAGAGATCATGAAACCCGATGGCTGGATCCACAAGTGCACGGTCTGGTTTTGGAATTCATGATCAAGTCATTTTCTCGCCATGTAGAGGGAATACTGGGTACGAAACATAGATTATAATCCATCGAATATTTTCGCTCGCTTTCGATTGGTCTAAATAAGTCACGCAACTAAATGCACGCTAGCTAAAACAGGGAAATATCCGAATGATATTTCCCAATTTTCTGAACCAGCGTTTTGCGGTAAATATTCAATTAAGAAGGATAAACACAATGACCTCCAAGACCATTTGACTTTGAAAATATGTTCGGATATCTGTCCTTGGACATAACCTGTTCTTCGAAGCGTCGCTCTCAGGAAACTATTCACTTCTCGGAATAGATCATTTCCACGGACATTTGTCCGTGCATATTTTCGCACCAAATGGAGGCTATTTGTTTATATCTTCTTTCCCGTGCCCAGGAAGCTAGAAACGTTTCCAGTGGATTAAAGAGTAAAAAAACTAGAGATTGAAAATTTAAATTTTGTACATCGTGAAATAGGGGGGGGGGGGGGGGGGTTAATCCGTTTGGAAGATCTAGCTGATCGAGGTTAGAGTTTTTCACTACCTTAATTCTAGTCTACTGAGCTGAAATTGCGAAAAACGAGACAAACTCCATGACACTATATTTGAATTCCTTTTTTTTTAATGGTCCAGGAACCAGGTCAAAGTTAACTTGTTTCAAAGCGTTAGCCACGACCAGTCTAGTAAGTAAATAAGTGAACCTTTATTTTTTCAGGGTAACTCTGTCAGCCCTATAAATAAAACTGCTACCAATTCACATACATGTAGAGGCCCTAATAGAATTAAAAATTAGAAATTTATTAATCTTACAACATGCTAAAAAATTCGATAAAAATAGTTTAAAAGGTTAAAAATACAAAACTACATCTTACAATATGCGAAAAGAAAATCGATAAAAATTTATAATTTAAAAGGTTTGAAATATAAAACTACTTAGATTAAAGCTAAAATTCCATATACGTAAATGGCAAATTAAATTTACATACTTTTAAAACAGTTATAAATTTGACATCCAGAATAATAAAAAGACTCTTTCGCCGCTTCAGTCCTCTTGGCACAGTTTACCGGCCTGCCTTGTCTGTCGGAGCGAGACATCTCGATTAAAGATAAAAGAGTTTTTAAAAAACCCTGATACTCTTTGCCACCAATGCATCTGAGGACTAAATTATATACATGTTTCTTGCGCCCATCTTCCAACGTCTCATACGCAAGATTTTCGGCGATAAAATAACAATTGTAACTTAACATTCAAGTCCAGAGACATTTCATAATGATTCAAAAATGGTTGACTTGATGTTCTTGAGGATGGTTTATATAAAGCAGGAGTCAGGACATTCTGCTGTACATGTAGAATACTCCAGACTGCAGTCATAACAAGCGCTCATCGGTTCACACTGCGACATGCATTCCGCCCAATTAGAGAGACAACAATCCGAACAAGCATCTCCTTGAGGTCGGCAGTGGACGGGAAAAATGCTGGATACCAAGAGAAGGAACACTAAGACCGTGATAACAGCAGCTTTTGTTGGGTTCTAAAAATGAATAATAATAATAGTAATAAAATAACTTAAGTCTTTTTGAAAATTAGATTAAATGATTTGGGTTTCTATCGCCTGATCAGCAAGGGTGCGGCCAGAATCAGCTATTACGGGATTGAAACGGAGAGCAATTATTCAGGACTGTATCGAGTAGAGGTGTTAGGAACTAAATGTTAATGGGAGCTTGAAGTTTGTCTGGCTGCGATTAAACAAGAGAGAACTTTAGTTTTATTTTGAGCTCAAGCGGTTTTCACTTGTCGGACGGGATTAGAAACATGTGCTTTTGTCAAAATGGCGCCGGCGTGTTTCATTTTCAATTTGTCGTTAAGTTTTCCCGACCAGGACGGTGTCACTCAAAATTCTCTATGCAGCACATAACGAGAACAACGTTTCTATCTTTGAACAATGTAAAGTTGCATTTTTCTGTCCGATCTACGTATATTTTGCTTCGTATTGGTGCGAAATATTTTTTTTGTCATTTCATCGTCTAGGTTTTACCTAACCATACTAAGCCTAAGCGTGGGTTGAAATAAATCTGTTAGAGTTATTGAAACGTCTTTCTTGTGTTAATTTTCTTTGGCTTTATACCGCGTCACAGAAGAAACTAATTATATGGTGCCTAAATGCTTAAAATATGACGAGGTGATTTTACACTTAATCAAATGTAAGATAATCTGGTAGCCGTTCACTACTGGCGCTGCGAAGACTCCTTTGTACTGAGCATCATTTGACAGTTTTAATTAGATAATACTGTAGTAGCTTTGGAGAACACTATGATTAACACTATTTCGTTCGATGGCCAGTGAACTTTGTCAGAGAAAATCTTCACGCAGCAATACAAGTAGTTATGCTTATTATGACTATTATAAGATCTCAGTATCATCAAGATGGAAAACAATTTTATTCAATTAAAAAAAACAGCACCAATCTCCAGTCGCGCGAAAAGAAAAAAATCGATAGTGATGTTCACCATACAGCATATTTTCATGAGTTTGCAAAACTATTTCTTGCTAGATCCTCATCGCTTCCATTAGAACCGAAATAAGGCAACTACAGAGTCGTTACGACATTTCCTCCTAGAAAGGAAAGCCGATGCTTAATATTTGTTCCAACCAGTTCCATCTAGTAACTGGTCTCTTCAAAAAAATCTGGGATTCATTTCTGTTGCTTGTAGTCACTTGGTTGTGGAGCCGACATTATTGAAACTGACCTTTTAGGTTCAGACAGTTTTTGAGCGTAATAACTGATTGCAGGAAGAAGTAAAAGAAAAAACTATTTCAGCATACCTTCATTTTTGCCCTCTCCTTGCCCACTATGAACTGAGAAATAAAAGTACTACTCTGATCTTCGGTTGGTGGACTAAATTCTGCTGGAAACGAAACTTCCAAGTTTCCCTTTATATGCTTTTTAGCTCAGTTATGTTAAGTTTTTTTTGGCAACGTACAATGTAAATTTCGGTTTTACGTACATTCGGGCTATTTGTTTTATACGTTAAAGCACCATATTTAGGTCAGGCAACAGTCGAAGAATTTAGACGGTCATACCGCATTTCCTGTAAACATTTTCTGATTTCCATGGTTTCAAAACAAATAACGTGATTATTTCCTAGGGCTGGATTCAACTGATTCAATTGCTGATCCGACACCGGCTTTCTCATTGCAAAGACTTTATTCTGTCATTCGAACGCCAGTTGACTAATAAAAGTTCTAGTCAAACTTATTTGCATTTATTATGTATATTCCCCGATAGTTTAGTTTAACGTTAAGAAATAGATACAAACATATCATAGACTCATTAAAGTGCAAAAATATTTTATAACGTTTGTTTAAGCAATCTTCACAACCCACACACTTATTTGTCTAGTGGGCAAAATATTTGTTGGAGAAAAACGTGATTATCGAGCGGTTTAGCTGCTCTAATCCTCTGTTTACAAATACCGCTATCGTCTTCTCGGAGGAAATCTTTCTAAATTTAGCAAAATTACCCCATGTGAATGTTTTAAAAGCGTTCAGTCGGAACAAAATAAAGGTCTGAAAAAAAAAAAGCGAGGCGCGAATTCGACATTATGTGCTCTAGGAATGTAATGATAAGCTGAGAGTTGAAACACGGTCACCCTAGAAGTTTAACCGTCTCTGTCATCGAGTTAGTGAAATCACGTCAAAACTTGAGCACGAAAGCAAACACAAATATTCATGCAAAATGTATTTCTGAGTTATTTGGAAATTTCAAAATAACCATGTTGCGTGCTATTTTTAAAATCCTCGCCCCCTTAGGCTGCAAACGGCAACGGTTTATCTTACTAAGCTGATTCGACAATTGTCGGCAATATTTTACGGCACGAGCAGAAGATTCCATGATATCCTTAAGGGATTAAAAGGTTATCGTAATATTTAACGCTTGAAAGGGGTGCGTTACATTATTTGTTTTACCTACTTATTTAGCATTCTTTACATTTTCAGGTGCATGTCATTGCTAGTTTCATAAATAACTTCAGGTTCAAATACTGAACAAGCCCTACCGTTTGTTATTAACGCCTTTTCTGAAAAAAAAAACAAAACAAAAAATGGACCATCAAGCTCTTAGACGCTCCGTGGACTCATTCTTGGAGAAGAGGGTTGAATATGAAGTAAAATACTTGAAAATACTCGCTGAGGTCCTTAAAAGTGTAAGGGCAGTGACAGTGTTTTATAAACGTCCGTTACCAGAGAGATTCTTGACTAGGCGACTCCCGTTATTGAGATAAATGCTTCATAAAAGCCTCACTTATCGCAGCCGCTACAATATGTTCCGCCGATTTGCGTCCATTTTGCTGATACTTCCCCTGTTAACAATGAATTTCGAACTTCTTGAAGAGGGTATTTCGTTACTTTTTCATCAAGCCTGGAGCAAAACGATATTTGCCTCATTCATTCCGTACTGGTGATCCAGACCCAGTGATCACGGAGCTAGTCACTTCATTAATTATAGCAAGTTGAAAAAATGTGCACATCATATCGGTTCATAAATTTGTGTCTAGCTAAAGAATGCAAATCAATTGAAGGTGAACTACGTCACTGACAAGTCTGAGTTAATGGCAAGGGCTGAATCAATTTGTGTGACTTACTCAACTTCGTATTCTCCCAAACACAAACTTTGCTGGTTTCATGCCACGTTTGTCCCATTTTCAAATGATTGATTTTACGATGAAAAGGTTTGTCTGCAGGAGGGCTTGTGTATAATTTAATTTGTTATTCGCCATACCCTTGAGCTCGAGGGGTCCAATTATCGATAGAATATTTCGTGGTCATAACTGAACGAACGACCGATAGCTACAGCTAACGTGACTGCTTGACTCTGGGGGAAACATGATGACCAAAAACCAAAGAAAACAAAACGAAAAGTGGATCTAAAAACAAGGTGATACCCTTAAAGGATGGAACCGATCACCTTGAGGCCATCGGCCATTGGGCACCGAGTGACTATCGAGTTCCATAACAAAGCTAAATGACGGGAACATTCCTTAACATAAAAAGAACGGGGGATCATAAAGTAAGTTTAACTTTCCATTAAACACGTTTAAAAAATGGATTAGGTTTCAAGTAAAAGTCCAAAGCCTTATTATGCCGACTAAATGGCTTGCTATTCAGGTCCGGACGATCAATAGGGAACGGAAAGGCGACCGAATTCAAGACTTAACTAAGCTAGACATGAACCGCCGTAGAACCTGGGTCACAGGCATCGGTCGAGACGATTCGTATTCAAGGCGGACAATTAGACCCACAGTGAGTTAATGTCTGTAAAGTGCTGCTCATTAAGAGAATACTATACATGCTGTAGTTGTCGAGGCACCATTCGTTGACCCTCAAATTGCTTCAAAAGTTTCGTTTTTAAGTAGCTTATAATCTGCACGAACTGTCGAGTTCCGTGGCACCGAGCTCTTGGAGGAGTTTTTCTTCATTCTACTCCCGTAATTAAGAGATGGAAACAGCAAAAGCAATTAGTTCTACAACACAAGAGCGTCGGTGAAAACTAACATGGGTTATTGACCAAGCGTGAGGTCAAGATGGCTGGATATTGGCCAAGTTCTTTATTGCGTGTTGATGGACCGCCGAAGGAGCCGAGGTCCATAAACACGCAATGAACGAGATAGGGCCATCTTGCCCCCTCAGGTAGCAAATCACAGTGCAGTATTCAGTTCAGCGGAACTAGCCATATAATAGACGTTTATTGGTAGCTTTATTTTCTATTTAAGGTTCTCTATATAAGGCATACTTGGAATTACGTTTTCGCTCAAACAAGCAAACTGGTAGAAAACTCTATTGATTCCGATAGAACTACCTCAAACAAAAGTTCAAACTACTAACAGGTCTGTTGAATAACAAGAAGTTCAGTAGCTCGCAAACCATTTACAACAAAAAGTTCAATTAACATTCGCAAATGAATCTTGAAGTCGTCAAAATGCAACCTCGTTCCCAGGCTCTTTCTACTTTTCACTTTTTCCCGCCAAACGCATTTGCATTCTTAAGGACGTTCGTGCGAAATTTTCCAGTCGATAGATTTTTTAAAACTTTTTACTGCGGTCAGATAATGAGTTACTTGTGTCGGAAATGAAAAAAAAATTGGGAAACACCGACTTCGTTACAGAGATAAAATGTATGGAAAACTACTCTAATTTTGAAAAATTGGCGCACGTAGTTCAGCATGATCTATAGCTACAAGGGTTTACAGTTAAAAATATCGAAGGTGAGTCAACGGAAACAAATGATCTTAGTCATATTTTGTAGAAGTGGGTCTGCTGCGTAAATGTTGCCAACTTTTTCACAAAACTTAACCCTCCAAGAGGAATTTGAAACCGCCGCACAGATAAACGAAGAGTTGAAAAGAACGGAATTCGATGGTGCATTTTCCGTAGAAAATCAGTAGAGAAAATGATCCATCAAAAGAAAAATAGGGGTCATCGAACGTCCAAGATCTTTAAATCCAGGAAAAGCTGTAGCAATGGTTATCTGCTCTATTTAACAATTAGATTATTCGCTCTCGAATAATCTAGCTGCGCCCTCGTCAACTATCACGCATAGAAATCGAGAGCGAATAATCTAATTGTTTTAGTATAAATCTACCAGTCATTCAAAACATCATCCAAATCCTCTTCACAAACACTTTGAAAACGCCAAGAAGCGGCCGTCATTTTTTTAACAAGTGCACACTGCTACGCTAAATCACTATCTATCACAGAATAGATAGGGGGTAGCGTAGCCAATCCGAGAACGGCATTCGTGATAGAACGCTAGTAGATTTATACCGAAACAGCAGGATGAAACTGACCGTCCATCATCTGGAGTAGTGTACAGAATCAATTGCAGTCAGTGCGATTTTGTATGCTATGGCCAGACCGAAAGATCTCTGAAGATGCGGGTTTCCGAGCACAAACAGGCTGTCTTGATGTTCGATCATAACTCCAAACTTGCGTGTCATATTCACGAATGCCATCATCACATGGACTTTGAAAACGTTGAAGTCGTCGGACATGAGGCACATTACCATCAGCGGCTTTTTCTAGAAGTTTGGATGCCTGTAAAAGACCCGAACGCTGGGAATGATCACATAGTCATCCCTGAAGTTTACAAGTGCTTGGCACGCACTTAAAATTCTCTCGAGTCACGCGCATATACAGCACGCGCAACGTTTCAATTTTAAAAAAGTTTTTGAATCGCGCGTAACATCAAGCGATTTTTCAACTGATGAAGGCTTAACAGTTAGCCGAAACGTCTTGCTAAAATATACAAGTCAGTGACAAAAAACGACACTTTTATCGATTAGATTTATACTGTCTAACATTGTTTGTTTTATTACTTAGCGCGCGCGCTCGATGCATGACGTGGCGTGTGAATTTGCGTGCGCAGTAAGAGTACGCACAGACAATTAGCGCGAACGTCCTTCAATCTAAATTTTTGACAAGTTTATTTCAGCAAAACTTTCACAACGCGAGGAAAGAGTTTTGAAGGGAAAAAGCACCAAATGAAGGTTTCGACGAACCATCTTCCTCGGGCACAACATAAACGAAATGCCTTGATCTTGGAATTGTCCCAGAGACATTGATCGAATAACATTACGTTCTTCTCCATAGTTTTATCTCGTTCGAATCAACGGTGGTGTTTTATGCTTCAATTTCCTCCGATGAAAACGGTTATTGAATCCGGCTTCTGAGAACATGGATAAGTGCAGTTCTTTGGCAGAATGTTAAGCCAAGCCGCTTTCCTCGTAATTCTTCAACTGTTCCTTCAATTAACTTCCACTCCTCCTTCGAAGTTTTTTGAGCAATTTACTTAGCTTCCATTTCATCTTGAGTTTCTTGGGTCTGTTGCTGGAGCGACCGTCTGAGATAAGATTTTGCTTGCGAAATGAAGGCGGGTTTTTCACTGAGCAGGACCCTGGACAGCCATTTTGACATATCTTTAGTTCTGCGTTGCATTGTGAAGCACAAGCCTGCATAGTCTCACAACCCGTGAAACACGCATTCCACTTTCCATGACAACAGCTAGCACAATCTTGTTTCGAAAGGGACACAGTAATAAGAGTAACAGCCAGTGTCAACAGCAATGATTTCCTCATACCAAACATCTGGAAGTAAATAAAACGGCATTAAATAATTGGGGTTTTTTGTTTGTTTTTTCAGAGTTCGGCGTGCGCATGTAAGGTCCAAACATTGTCGTTTGTGTTAAAGGGACACTCAGGAGTTGCGCATGCTCGAGCTTTCGATCCAGAGTTTGAAAACGTCCAGCGACGATTTCAATCTCATGGGCGAAACTTCCAATGGCGTCGACCAACGGAGACTACGCAATGAAAGTATTTTGGCCAGTTGACCTAACTAGAAATCTGCGAAGAAAATCACATATTTTGTTGAAGAAAAGCAACCGTTCAAATTTTGGGACATATTCAAGGTTTAAGGACCTTAAAAATTTGTTGCAAGTTCTTAAAGTGGGCTTTTACTATTTTCAGTGTACTGATTGGTTTCTAATAAATGTACCCTCGGTAATACGATTTCACCTTGATAAAACCCGGGCATGGATCCAAGAAAGTTTCCAATCATTCAAGGATGGAGAACTCAGAACCATCGAACGTTGATCGGTATACTATCTCCTTTAAAAAAAGAATACCAATTAAAATAACCCCGGTAAATACGGTGCCGAGAGATAAAACTAAATGATCAAGAACCTTCCGATCTCAAATACAATAAAAGATTATAGTCTAGTTTCAAAAACAAAATGTTCGAAATATAGGGAAGTGAAAAACTTACCGCTTATAATTGTGAGCAGTACCCCGCAACTTCTAGTGTAGCACTCCGCCTGAATTATCAAATTTGGAATGAACCCTTTGCTTGGCAAGTGGTTTATATAACAAAACCACTACACTTGAATCACGTTTTCTAGTACGTGTAACTTGACAGATTGCGATCTTTGTGGCTTAAAATTTATAAGGTGATATCCGTGGCACCGGAAATGAAAGTGAGGGACATGATGAAACAATTAAACAATGGATGGATGGATAGATCATTCAGTAATTGAGTCATTCATATTTTGGTTTGAAAACTTAAAGAGTGGTCTAGTGAGGTACGTAACTTTTGGAGTTTTTTGGCAATGATATTTACCACTATAATCCATGCCCCTGCATTGATCGCAGCATGCGATCTTTGAATTTGGCTACGTTTCCTTCACATCCTTTGAGAATTATACTACGGGGAACAACATTCATTTGTGTGTGGCTGTCTGCTCTTCGTGTGTTTCTGCCGAAATTGAAGAAGAACATGCCATCAGTGTAAAGTAAGTAGTTTCCATTTACACGCACAATAACGTCAGCCGGGGGAGGTACTCACTTTTGTAAGCTATATGGCTTTATGTATATCAGATAGTATGGATTTTGAGCCTTTTTGGGGTAGGCGGGGATTCCGACCGTCTTACTTTGAAATATGGTATAGCTTCTGCACTGTAGTCAGCAGTGAGGTATAATTCTTAGAAAGAAAGGGTTTTTTTTAAATTCTTTATTATTCGTTTCTTAAGAAGCGCAATTTAAATAACATAAGGAAATTGAGGTCCTTCACTGTAAATATTTACACAAATCAATGCTCCTTAGTAGGGTTTGGCCTAAAATTAAGCACCAAATTTAAGTTAGGTCCAAACAAAAGGTGAGGAAAATTGCATAATTTGGTCTGAAATAGCGGTAAGGGTTTCAGAAAGAAACACTTCCTAGAGCACCACCAGGATTTTTAGGAAAGTACCCCCCCCCCTCCCCCCCTCGGACCTGTAATTCATGTTTTCATGTTTATGCCGAAACTCAAGTGCGACTTATCACCAGATATAAAGTAACTCGTTCCGGCTTTCACATACGATGATTACATCGTCAAGTAACCAGTTTCCTTTTACAAACAGTTCTTCAAGGTGTTGAAATCAACTGAAAACTCCTCTTCAGAATACTGAGCTTTATTGACGACGAAGTTGTAATCGTTTCACACATAAGTTTTTGGAATCGTGTTTTGCTGCGCGTGGTAGTGGCTAATTGTTAAGTCGAGAGATGATGCACGAACGCTCGTTATTGTTGTTGTGTCGGCAAAATTTTGCTTCAGGCTGTCGGCGACTGTTTAGCGGCCGACGGCAAATACCGACAACGTCAGCGACAGAACTTGGCAGGAAGGACCGTTACTGTTTTGAGAGAGGAAGAGAGGAGGGGAAGGACTAAGGGGGGGGGGGGGGGAGATTGGGCAATTTCCAAATTCCTACACAACAAAAACTGCTGGGAAAAAAAAGGGCTCAAAAGGGATCATGGGGAGATAAATCGAGGAAGTGCTATCTACTATCCAGCTGTGTTTGACTTAAAGGTGAGAAAAAATTTCGTGTCCCAGAAATCGCCTCCCCCCACCCCCCACCCCCCACCCGCTCCCATTCAAAAAAATTAATGGTCCGTCTCTGATCATGAAAAAAGCATTTATTTGGGAGCACAGTTTCACTCACGCGATTCTCCAGACCAAACAACCTCGACAATACGTTTTTCTACCCACAATCATATTGATACTTTCGCATCAGCGTGACATCAGCAGTCGCATTCCGACACGCAACCTTTGATTTTGAACCGCATTAGAGAGTCTGTGGTTGACCATTATTTCTTTTCAAAGCATATGGATCAATTTATTCGCTGAGCAATCAGTTCTACAAAGTGTTAGGTAATAAGAAGGCCAAGTTGTACTTTTGTTCCTTGCCTAAATTCGCCTCAAGCAATTTCTATTCATTGAACGTTAAGTAAACCTATCATATCATTTCCTGAGAGAGAGCTTTCAAGTACTTTCAAGGCGTTAGAGGAACATTTGCAAATCATGAACCGACATGACGTTAACACCCTATGATGGAGTCGCAACAAAAGGTCTATGATACGCAGCTAAAAACAACAGTTAGGCAGTTTTCATTAAAGATTAAAGATTCGGCATGTCGATCTGTTATTTCGGTCGTTATATGTTGTTTCCGCGCGTGACTACGTGATGGGAGCGGCACAGGTGGTGGGAAGGAACTGATACCGGGGTCAAAATGGGGTTAAGAAACCACGATGGCGACGTCGAGGACAAAGTCGATTAAAAAAATGGGTTGGCATTTTACCTACGAATCTCGTGATACTCTAGAGTCATTTACTTTGTTTATCACTGTCAAAGCTATCACGAAACTGAATCTAGGACACATCGATTAATTCGAAATAAAAATTTTAAAAAATTAGCCGTCGTGGTTCACGTTCTCCAGACAACGCAGAATTTGATCATTTCACGCTGTTGTTTTGCAGAGGACAGCAAAGAAAAGTACCAAGAATTATAACGCACGTGCACGGCCATAATTGTTCTGCTCATTAGACCTTTTGTTTAGCAACGTTGGTTTTCTTGAGCTCCCTAAATGACCAAATTCTGCGTTGTCTGGAGAACGTGAACCACGACGGCTAATTTTTTTACATTCTTATTTCGAGAATTTATCGATGTGTCCTAGATTCAGTTTCGTGATAGTTTTGACATTGATAAACAAATTAATTAAAAAAATTCAGGGAACCGCGACATTCGTGGGTAAAATATAAACTCTATTATTTTCAATTGACGTTGTCCTCGACGTCGCCTTCGTGGCTTTTTAAGCTCCTTATTGAGACCCTCTGATACGGGTACAGTTGCAAATGGCAGTTTGCGACAAAATTTAACTTATTTAGGATGAACGGTTTATTTTAGTACCTGAATTAAGGTTAGCTCCGACAGGGGTGCTCGTAATACCTATTTGGGGGTTAAAAAAGCGGTTTTAGTGCCTCTTAGCATGGTCAGCGTCAAAAGGTCCACAGCGGTCGCTTTTGGGGTCCTTTCTAGGGCATTGAGCTGAAAAACATATGACGGAAGATATTGTGTTGTTTTAGAATTGGTGCTTCTTAGGTGCGAAAAAATTTCAAACCACAACAACAAAACAAGATCTTGGAACCTATTAGGGGTTCTTTGCAAAATTTCCGACAAACACCCCCGTCACCCCCCGGGTGACGCTGATCGCGTTGATTGTTAGCTGTGCAAGGGAGGGTGGTTTATCTAACTGAAGTATAAAGCAGCGCTATTTTTCTGCAGAAGCAAATGATATCATAACATAACATACTTTATTTCCTCACAATTTACATTTACAGGTAACATTAGAGCTTTGTTATAATTACAATATAACTTTTCGGTTGATAAATATTAAAGTTAGAGTATGGGGGTCAAGTAAACCATTCAGTTTAATCGGCCCAAGAGGATATCTTTACAAGACACCGAATTTATATGTGGCCTGGAGTACAAAGCAGTTTTATTTGATTCCTTGTTTGGCGTGTTTTCTGCTAGAGGGCCCAGAGGATGTTTTGTTGGTATCGGCTGGACATCGACAATTACGAAACGGATCACATACCAACCATGAAGCCTCGTCTACACGGACAATTTCTATGTGAGAATTTTTATTTGCTCGTGCACATGAGGAAAATTGGCCAATTTTTATGTGACAAATATTTTTGCTGAAAACCTAGCGTGTTAGCTTTTATGTGACAAATAAAAGTTGTCACGTACGTAAAATTGCTCGTGTAGACGACTCGTCACATGAAATGTGGCAAATATGTTCGGAAGCACCAAGATTTTCGGAGGCGACTAAGCAGCCCCGCCGTTTTTCTGCGTATCTCTGCCATCCAAAGTCATTACTGGCGCACTAAACTTTGAACTGTCGAAAAATATTTGCTGTGCTATCTAGACGTTCAAATATATTTGTCACGTAAAAATTTTCACATAAAAATTGCTCGTGTATACGAGATTCTATTGTCTCGCGATGCTGGATCAGAGTCTGTTTCGAATCGCTTGGCGACTTGGACGCCCTTTCATTCTCTCCATCCATGTTACTGAAGCACACCACACCCTCGATTAAAAATTAACTTTATCGGCCCTAAAATTAGAGATGAGAAATTTTAGAATTGCACGGCGATCCAGCCCGGTGACATTTTTGAAACTTGGTCAGTTATTGGTTTATTTTTATTACGGTCAATCTTCTTCCGACAGCTATAATAAATAATAGCCAATGAAAGCGAACCTTTTCTATCTTGTCTGTTGGATGTTTTTCATTAACCACAAGTGTCCCACGACATATGCGTCAATGGAATACCTTAACTTATTATATTAAGCCATAGATACATCTGCGATGCACTGCCGACACGCTCAAAATTAAGTACTCAAACTGATTTGACACACACCCCGTTATCTTTCCACAGCTAAGCGAAAGGTACTAATTATCGCTCATGCGTCATACTACTCCACGCCGGCAAAGTGCGTTGAAGAGTCTTTCTTGTACCAGCCTGCCTTTCAGAGCCGCCGACGTGCCGCCTGTGAAGTTGAACTTCAACTTTGGCCGGCATGCCGGCGATAAAGACCTGCGATAGAAATTGATTCTGGTAGGAGAAGCTCCCATAATGCCGAAACAATATCACACGCTGTTATCATACTTACATGGCTGCCGCAAATGAGATTCAATTTTTTGATTGTGCTTGTTGCTTCTGTACCCTTTCATGTCTAGTTCCTTAGCCGCAGATCTTGGTTTCTTAATAATTTCCAACAATGTGGTAACGATCGAGGAAATGTAAAATTACAGCCCTTGTAAGTTTCCCCGAGGCTTTCTTCTGAGTGTGTATGTAAATTTCATCTTAAACTATTTTTCTATCTCTTTTTGTGGGAAAGTAAATAAATGAAGTCAAGTACACTTTGACATTTTGGGAGACATTTTTCTTCTTGAACATACTGAGAACTTTTACAAATGTTAACAACTGCAAATAACACCGATTGGTTATCACTAATATGAATTTTCGAAAATTACTCTGAATCTAAGACTGACATCCCATTTGACAATTATTTTGAATTAGCCGGGCTTTGTATCAGATAGAAAATCGGTTTCAGACATGCATCTGCAAAAATGATCCCTGGTTGTGACAAAATTTCAAGGTTGTCGCACATTGTCTGTTCTGCGTCGAACTTGTATTCTTATTTTGAATTAGCAAAAGGCGACAAAAAAGGTAATAAGAAAACATTTTTCGGTTATGCGAGGCAGTTAGCTACTTGAGGGATCTTTTTATCTTCTTTAACTTGGATTACGCCGTGGTCAGCACAATGGTTTATTCTTATTTTAACATTTTGAGCCAGTTTGTAGAACTTTTCCACCTTCTCATGCTTTCATCTTTTTTCCTTTGTAAATACTGGGAATTTTTGTGATAGAGTCATGTACGTCGATACACATTAAATTTAACTCGCCGTTGGTTCTTCTCTTTGAAGAGCGATGGCATTTTTTCAGTTTTATTTTCCACTTCAAATAAACTAAATTGATGGTGATTGTACTGCCAATCTGCCAATCGACTGAAAGATTCGCTGAAGGGGAAGAAGACAGTTGAAAAAACCCAAACAATTGAACAGTTAAGTGCAATATGACAATTTAAGAAAACACATTTTAACCACGCTCTTAAAAGTGACCTATTATATTTTTCAGGTCGGTTTGAATATACTTTTTGATGCATTTATCCATTACTTGGTGCGAATGAAAAATCCTAGAGGCTGTAATTTTGTTTTCACTAGAAAATTGCCTTTGGCTTTTTGATCATTCAGGAATATATTAAATAAACAAGCTTGAGTCTTCTGTAAGCTCTACTACGATTGTTTTTTTTTTCATTGAACTCTTTGTACGAGTCTTCAGTTAGTGTTTTTCATCAAAATCGTCTGTTGTGCCTTATTTCAAAACCATTCAGTTTTATTACATTCGGTCATTTTAGCTAAATTGTATCCCTTTGGCTAGCTCGCCAGAGGAAGTGCACAGGAACTCATATGTAAAACCTGGAAATGGAGGTTTCAAAGTTAATTACACGACTAATCAAAATATTGTGAAAGGGCTATTTTTCGATTTGCTATCTTCATTTTATAAGTGGTTTCGATGTAAATATTTTGTTTGATGTATTTCCATAATTAACCGACTCATGCCTCACGCCTACACATTGAGCAGTTATATCTTGGCAGGGCGACGTCTTACGCCGTCAGTTGAGGGAAGTTGTTCGCTTCATTTACGATCAAAACAACCATATAGATCCTGTGTGGGTAAGTATGCTTCACTGGCTTATTTTCTAGGTCCGAAATAATTCCGCGAATCTTTAGAGAAAAGGGCAGTAGGTCTGTTATCTATTCGTGGTATGCGAATCTTGTTAAATTGATTCAATGTCGGTTGAAACTGAAATTTTACATTTCATTACTTTGCCATACAGAGCCACCCCGTCTTCATATAACTGTTTCAACCGCTGCCAAGGAAAGTTCAGTTTGTCATTTTCTTGATCATATGTCCCTTCAGCCGTTGTAGTGGACATTTCAGCGTTTCGGTGAGCCATAAAAAAAAAAACGGTTAAAGCTTTCCAATGCCTCTATTTCGCGTTCTTAGCTTTCATGTGATTTCTGTGTTCACGGAAAACCATAAGGAAAAGAAGAATGTTGTGCATCCCAAGCGCTAGGGACTAGATTCTGCAGGATCTCAGATCATCAACGGAGTTCCACTGCATGTACACCACCCTTGCGAGATTCGTTTTCGCGAATGCAAATGATATCAACACCTTACTCAGAAGTATTGTGTATTTCTGTCCTGACACGGCCTTATTTTCTTCATAAAACGAAAAGTGTCCAAATCAGGCTATTCTCAATGAACACAATGATTTAATAATTTTTCAGTTTGTAAGATGTTGGCTCTGTCTGCCTTTTGTCACCAAAAGTCAAACCTTCACAATCTGAATTGCAATGAAACTTATAGAATTTTGCATTTTTTTTTTTAAATTAAAGTGTTTTCCACCAAATGAGTCGCGCCCTATCCAGGTACATTTCGAAAAGAATTACCTTTTTTTCTTTTGAAGAAATCTAGATGGGTTATTTATTAAGATAGGATTTAATTCACCTTTCACATGCTAGGATAATCCGGGAATTAAAAATATACAAATTGATTTAAAAGTAGGTTAATACGTGGTCCGCCTATTTGGTCTTTATTAACCTCAGGGTTTTTTTTTAAGGGTAGATAATGTTATGGCCCTACATTACGCGGGGAAAATTAACATAGATACAAAATACATAGCTTGATGGAGATAATCTTACATATCCCGACAGCACTTTCCTCCACTTTGATGCCGCTAGGACTGGATGAATAAATATTCTTGCCAAAAAGTGTTTAGTAGTACAGACACAGGCTAACCTGTCTTAAACTCCCTTCATTATTAAGTTACATTTTTATTGCTCTTACTAGGCTAAGGCTAAGGCTAAGGTTTTTGTTGTGTGAACGGATTTTCGCTTTCCAGGGGGGCAAAAATAAGACAACTTAATAAAAACTAGATAAATAGGAACTGGCACAGGCAAATTTGACGAGGAGGTTTTCGTCCACTGTTCTTAAATCGAATTGGAATTTAGCATTGTTTTTTGGGGGGGCGGGGGGGGGGGGGGGAGACGAAAACTGGAGAACTAGGTAAAATACCTCGAAGCAAGTACAAGAACCAACAACAAATTTATCCCACTTATGGCTTCTGGTCCGGATTCGAAGCCGGGTTACATTGGCGGGGCACGAGCTCACACCACTGTGCCCTCCCCCCCCCCCCCCCCCACAGTCGTCCTCCCCTTGCCCCACTCCCTCCACTTCCTCATGGGTGGATAGTCAGAAAAGTTTGCCTATTTAAATTTCTAGGAAGCTACTTTAATAGTGATAGTGAGATGTCACCAGTCGGAACAATTTACACATAAAGCGTATGCGATAGTTCGAGATATTTTGAAGATTAATCCTCAAGCTAATAACATCAAAATTTGGCAAGATTGTAGTCTCAGAGTGCAGCGCACTCTGAAAAAGGCGAACTGAAGTAACAAGTTTACTGTGGCGACTTCTGAGATAAGGGGCAGATGCATTGGTTCGGAATTAATACACACGCCTCCTGGTGTTGGTTTATCCTGGACGCGACTTCTAATCTTGTAACGGATCAAAAGTTCTGCATCAAACTGTCATGTGCGCTAGAGTGATTTACAACTTGAACCACTCCCCCCCCCCCCCCCCTCTCCCTCTCCATACCTGCCCGTCTCCTGTCTCAAAAATAACGGAAAGGAGTAGTTATGACAAACCAGAAGATAGAAATAAGAATGGCTACGCAAAGGTTAGGATAGAGCGAGATCCGCTGAATACTTATTTATTCAAGCGAAAAATATTTTAAACTAAGCGATTGGGTATTGTGCTTTGCAACATTGCCACTCCCTCGAAAAAAGTTTTCGACCGGTTTGGCTCAATTTCTTGGCATTTCTTGATTATCCTCTTTTGATTCGCAAAATAACATCTCATTTTTCTGTCTATTTCTATTTTTTTTTTATTTTTTTTTTATTGAGCTGCTGGCGACAAATATGAACTCGCATTTCTTTAGATATCTTGAGCATGAAACCTATAAAAACAAGCTATATACAACCACAGCTTTCTCCTGGTTCCACAAATCGTGATAAGATCCGGAAAACCCGTTTATTTCTTCTTAATAGGATGTTGAAGTATTTTTGGATTTATTTCCGTGATTTCCTTTGGACGCCCATCTTTTGGATGTGTAGCGAACATTATGCGCACTGATTCTCTGTCATTCCAGATTACTCCCACGCATGAGTGGTGTTTTCGCACTTGAGTGCGATAAAATGTTCAGCTATCGACAGCTGTGTGGCTCAAATAAAGTTCCACATCTGATCTTGGCAAATTACGAAAGAAATCTATCTCTACATCAAATGTGAATAATACGCGGTTTTTGTACAAAACTTAAATTGCACAGGAAAAAACAAAGGCGGTACTCCAATATAACCGCTTGGCAAAACAACGGCTCTGCTTTGCGGTATTCACTGCTATTTTCGGAGACCTTATCTTCAGATATTCAGGAGAGAAACTACATCCTGTTTCACAAAGTAATTATCAAAGTCTCATTTAAAATATTGTCGCTGGCTGCATGCAAGAACTAAAGCGATATTACAGCATTGATCTGGAAAGTCGTGGAATTTGTTGTCCTCTACCTTAATGACAAAAGATATAGATTACATTTTCTTTTTGTTTGGTCTAAATCCAAAATCGCGAATATCATTTTTACTTACTTCATTTTTTCTCGATAAAAGAGTCCCAAGATTCTGGACGTCATTAAATCGCGTATTAGCACTTTTTTCGTCTCAGTTATTTAATTTTGCACTTTTAGAGACCACTAAAAAACTACCGTCTTTTGATATTAAGTAAACGTTGGCGAGAACGACCTGCTAAAAAAATGAAAGAAAATTCATCATTAATATTCAGATATTCGTGGGTTTACATGGCCAATACATTTGTAATTAAAAAAGGAGGACTAGCATTCACTTAAGGTCAGGTACAAAAAATAAATAAAAATTCGCTTAAGGTGCTTTCGTCGTCGTGCGGATGAAGAAGTAAAACCAAAGATTATTCTCGTGCGAGAGACCTTTCTCGGACTAAGAGGCGTGTCTGGGATCAAAATCTTGAAGAGCGTTGTTAATCTTGAATGCGAAGCAGTATATGCTTTTATCATTGGTGGTAGAACGATATGGATTACGTAGTTAGACAAATATCAGGTACATCGTCAAGTGCTATCGTTCTAGTCTTTTGTAATTATGAGTTGAAAAGAAGAAAAATGACATTGCTGAATAATAGATACCTTTTGAGCACTTACAATTAGTAAACTGTTAACTAAATGCGAAGAGAATCTATTCCCGGGAATCACATGTAATCACTTTGAAACCTATAGAGCATGTAACGATTGAAGCAATACTAATTAAAAGGAATAAAATTGCTATTCGAATGTGTAATCAACACCAGACATGGTTTGAGGAACACTAAAAAGGTGAACAACCTACTCCAAGAAAATGCCTTTGCCCAAGATGAAAATAACAACTTAGAAATCAATCATGTCAAACTTAATTAAGAGTACTCTTTTCATTTGACAAATACAGATTGTTATATGCGTATTTACAAAGGTGTAATGTATTTCTTTCACAAGTTCTATTGTTCTTTTTTCATTAGTTCTCGTCATATCGAATTAGAGGGAATTTTGTTTGAGAAATCTACGAATAAAACAAAAAGTAAATATATTTCTAAATGTATGGAACTACTAGTTGCAAAAATGGTAATTTTTAATCTTTGGGAAGTAAGCTTACCGTCGAACACAATATTCAAATTTAAAATATCGGCTTGTGGAAATCCCTCCGTAACGAACAAAAGAAAACCTGCAGTAATAAATTTCACACAGGAAATTACAAAAGTCAAGAATTTGTGGTCATAAACAAATTGTATTGGTGAGACAGATAAAGATTTGCACTTTAAAAGCGTTTTACTCCGCAGATGGGGATTTCAGAATATTGGTATGAAAGACGTATCGAGATTTACTATCTGTGGCATTAATTTTGCATCACTTTCGGCTTTTCTTTCCTGTATTTCTCTGAGGCATTTGGAATGATTTACGTAACACAAATTAAATTTGCTTTTTGGATAAATTTCTTAAAATTAAAGAGGAAAAGCGCAGTTCAAAATCTATTTGAAATGTAGAGAAAAAGATGATAAGAACATTTTAATATAATTAAAAATTAAAATAATTGTCTTATCTTCTACGTAGCAACCTCATGGGAAATTTGAAAGGTGAATTCAATATTTCACTGGTTAGAACAGATTATTTTTACCAACGCATACGCGAATGCTGATATTCGAAAAACAAAACCATTAAAGAGGAATACATCGCCTTTGTTTTTAGAGAGTTTTTAAAAGCAACCAAACAGACAAATATTCACAAGCACGTTTTAAAAATATATGTTTCGAGACATTTCATGGGGCATTATTTTATCTTTGCCGAAAATTCACAGTGAGATTACCCAAGTGTTATCATTCAATTTCGTTTAAAAAGAACTGAATTCGACTAACATTCCCGAAGCTTTGTAACGTTGGCTGTATGTGGGCGGTTTTTCATTACAATAGTAGAAAACTTGTGCTTAGCAAATTGACTGATTAGCATTCTCTATCCATCTTTCTCTTTCTGGAGTCAGTTAATCTTGTAGAGGAGAATAAAGGACGTGAAAAAAGGACACTCGCGTTAAGATCATTTTATGTTATAGATATTAACTGCCACATTCATAAAAAAGAAGGCTTCTATCCAGACTTATGGGTAACAATATCCGCCATTTGGCACTTCCTTTCTATCTGAGGGTCACCAAAACGTTTGTGCTGGAACATCTGCCTCACCACTAACCTAAAACCATCATCGAGAAAAAGACTCAACGAAAGCCGAAAGTCATCAAAGAAAATTTATACTTCGCATATCTAAACAAGTAGACATTGCAAGCGATGTGATTAAAGAGTAGAACAATGCATTTGCGTCGCTTCATTTAACTCAATACTTTTTGTAATAGCTTTTCGTCGCAGCTCCTAATTATAAGCTCGCCGCAAACTGCTAACCCATCAATGAGTTGTCACACTGGCTGAAAGCTTTCTAACGAGCATCATTGTGTGAGCGTGATTACGAGGAGTTTAAGAGTGAGAAACCATCCGTAACCAGTCTCTGTTATTGATGATTGTTTTTTGGTCTATGAAAGAAGGTTCTGGGTAATTTTTGTGTGACAGGTGACTACAGTGCGGTTGGTATCGCTAACAACGTTTACTCAATCACATCGTGTGTGGCTCGCGGAAGTTTTTCATGGTTTACCGAACGCTATGTGTAAGAATAAATACATTTAAGCAATGTAAACACGTGGGAGCACTTACGTATATATGTGCGGGCACGAAAGTCCCTACTTATAAGGTATTTTAACCAAAGAAAACTTCAAAATTGAATTTGTCCCACCCTTGAGAAATGAGGCTTACGGTAGGAAATTATTTCTTTTAATGTTGACCGTTGTTACACGAGAAATCCTACACGTTTTGCTAGCACTTCCGAATGCTGAAGCTTGCTCGGAAAATCATGTCACTTTTGATCTCTGGTCGTTTAATTAATTTTGCCAACATGTAAATATGCACTCCTGTTTGCCACGCAAGAAATAAATAAAATGTTTAACATGTAAAAGGAAAGCGATGAAATGGGTTGGTGTCATCCGGAACTTTTTGTAATTATCAGCGCTCAATATTCTCACCTGCCGCGAAAATCCCATGAGGTATTCAATGCAAATTAGAACTAAACAGTATATATATTCAGAACATAAAGCAGAATTGAAACGCGTTTGTATCAATACATCGAGTGGCTTCGCTTGCAACATTTACTCCAGAAGACCTCCGGTGAGTAATTTGCGCTTTATTCGTGTAAAAAGGCAAAGAAAGAAGTGGTGATTAAGATAACATCACTATTCTATTTGATTTAACCGAGAGAAGGTTAAATGTTTGAGTTCGCGGGGAGTGTTCGACTATGTAACTGTGCATAAGTTTCGTAATCATCTTCGGAAACATTACAAAAAGCGCACTTGCTTTGCTAAAACGGTGGAAAAACTTATTTAACTTGTAAAAACGGGACTTTTTTTGTTTCTGTTCCTAAAAGCCTGGCAGAAATTTAACTTGTAGGTTAATCAGAACATTTTGTTTTCGACATGGCACGTCCGAAAAAATAATAATAAAGAATAATTAGAAGAAAATAAGCGTATTTTTCATTTGAACAATTTTGATTATTATTGTCTGCTCATGGTGACACGATTTGTGGGAGGAGAAGGTTGCCTCAACAAGTAAATTTAGCGTTATTAATCTTATTTGGCGGATTTTGTATACGATTATCAATGCAACCTAGAGCGGTGTCTTCACACTGGGGATCCTCATTCCAATAAAATACATAGATTAAGGCAGATTTACTGACATAACGCTTGGAATTAAAACTGAACTATTTGCCAAATAATTGAGTGTATATTTGTACTTCTGTAGTTTTGATTTTCTGAAAGCAATCGGTTGCAGCAACTAAACTGAAAACTTCTAGTAGAATCGCTTTTTCGTTTATTCTTCTCCTAACAGTTTGCACAAAGCATGTGTCATAACTTTTCGCATAACATCGCATTATGTCTCGTTAGTTCAGAAAAAACGGCGCCGTTATAACGTAAAGAAAAGATAGGTCTGTCTTTCTTTTGCGTTAATGAAGAAAATAAGAAAGAATGTTCTCGACGATTCAATGATGGCAATTCGATCCAGCTGTCAAATGATATCCTGTCATATTCCGAAATAAAATAGAGTCGTCGTTTCTGTCATGAGTCGTATTTTAAATCCAGAGTCATGGATTAAAAGGGATGACGCACCAGCTACAGATAAAAGCAAATTTTCCAATTTAAAATTCTACGAACGACGAAAAATCCATCGCAGTATTATTGCATATTTTGTACAAATAAATATAGTACAATGTTTTGTTTTTTTTATTTTTATTTTTTAAACTTGTTTTCCTTTTACATTTGGTGGTTTTTTTTGTTTTTTTTTTACATTTTGCATTTGAGAACCGCAGCCTTAGATTAACTTAAAAAATGCATCTAGTATTGAAAAAAAAAAAGAAAAAGAAAATATAATCTTTGTAGAGTCTTTTTTAATTATGGCCAGAATGCAAATAAGATATACTGCGTAATTGAAAGAAAAAATACGTAAGTGTACACTTATTTTGGCAATGTTACTGCGTATGGACTGGTTATAGCCCTCCATCAAATGCATACGTCCTTTCAACGTGTTGCAAACTGAGGGAAATAAGGCAAATATAGACTTAATATAGGCATATGTAAAATCCCGTTCAACATCAAATACATATTTTTTTAAGACCAGAAAATAATTTTTTGTTCATTCCAGCAAGTTAAATGGAACCAGATGACATTGGTTTATTGAAATATTTGAACTGGGAGAATTTGGGCGTTTCCTAATCTATTTCATTTACTGGTATATTTGCTGTGTGACATACAAACGGACATCGACTAACCAAACAAATTACGTTTAATTCTTGTTTGCACTGACTCTACTAAGAAAGCGAGTAAACATTCGAATGCATGTGGGTATGATACAAACAACAATGTCAAAATTGAACACTACACCACAGCTAATGGATCATGTCCCACGACAAACACCCGATCTTTGGTCGCTCAATTGAATTTAACAAAAAGTTAAGAAAAAAGTATAGATAATACGAGTAAAGCATGTCTCCAGGATATGGCCAATATTACAATTATAATTTGTTTTTGCTCTGTTCCATCACTTAAACTTATATTATACTATTTTTTATTACGTATTGTATTATTCTATCGTAGTGCTGTGTTTTCGCTTCTGAGCACGAATGATCCGAAGAAAATTTCAAGTCAAAAGGCAGAAAAATAGTTATTTCCTTTATTTTATTATATTTTCACAGTACACCACGTTTTGTTTCCTTAGCTAATTGGTAACATTTGTAATTTTTAATTAAATCAAATTACTTACCTAGTATTAATTGTTCTGTAAATATCTCCGCTGATGGTACACGTACATTTAACTCCACTAAATTGTTTTGAGTATAGATCGTTTTTAAGTTATTGTCTCTTTTTGTGTGTTTTCGTTTGGAAAGTCCTGGAGTCGCGAAGTTCTACCTGGTCCAAAGAAACATCAATGAGAGAAAAATCAAATAGATATATGTATTCGACTTGTTAACATGTCCAGTAACCACCTTGCCTTAGGCCACGCGACATTATTTGTAATCAAGGGAAGATCATTATTCATTAGATATTTGCATATTTCAATAAATGCTTTCGTACCAGAATTAATGAATTCATCTGCAAACATGAGAGAAGAATTCAAAGTTTATGCACCTTATTTGATGTGATCAAAACAGTATGTTATTATTACCACTATTATTATTATTTTAAGAAAAATATGTATTTCAGCGGACCTTAAATATTTTATGCTCTCATTAATGTACAATTTTGCAAGTGCCAATTTCTTTCGTTTATAAACTTGTAAAAATACAATTCCCTGAAAATTGGCCTGGACACTTAATGAAACATGTTCCGCGCTTTTTCCCTTTCGGCTTTCCTGCTTGGAAGTGTGACCAATTCAGTCTGAATATTTGTTGATTCCTTCCCACTGTTAAAAATGAAAATTACAAAGCTGAAAAGAGCCGACATTTGCTTTTTTGTTTCTAAGATAAGTATGTGGTAACGATCACTGAATGATCGTGAACCAAATTGCTCCTCCCCTCTCACTGGCCATGCAACATCTGTGAACTTTGTGAAAGCTTAACCTCACTGAAATTAGAAAGTTCAGCTGCTTCGGAAATCTATTATATATACATATATATAGACAATGGGAGCGGCATTGAAATCTTGTTTTTAAACTTGAGCTTGAAATGTTTCACATGATGTGATATTCGTGCAAACGATGGCTTGGTACTTGCGTGTAACCTTCAACTTTATATCGTTATCTGCGCACGCAATCCCATAGGTAATATTGCTCGGAAGTCTGAAAATATCTTATGAAGTGACAAGGCGTGTCAGATACATATGTTTTTTTTCTTTTTGTACATAAACTATCTGATCAATATTTTGCCATCAGAACAAACTCAATCACTTTTCTTTTTAATGCAAAGTGCTACTACAATTGTGGTTCATGTTGGCCATAAAATTGGACCATTCTTCTCTTGTTTAATTTTAAATTTATGGTTAGACAAAAAGTCGGGCACAATTAAATTATCGAAAGCTTTCGTAAACATGTTCGGCGTTACACGTTTCATCAAGTCATTAGTACTCCATCATTCATAATTTCCTTCTGCAAGCACTGCCTGGCAAACTTCACAAGTCGTTTCTCCCCGTGCGGTTTTTATTCATTTTTATTCGATTACCTGCGGCCGATTCAAAGTCACGCTATAATTTGACTCGTTATCGATTTTACAGTTTTAAATTTTACAAAGAAAATAGCTATAAAAAATATAGAGCCCTCTACTTTTCAGCAACGATATAAATGTCACATCATTATGTTTCAAAGCTTAAATGCAATCGCATCAATTACAACTGAAAAAATACCGCACGGGCTTTTTCTACGTGAGGCCTGAATTTACAAAGCGATCATATCGCCACGGCTATTAAAGTCACCGAGCGTCGCCACACGTATTCCTTCTGGTCTTGTTTCTGTTAATAAATACTCATTCAATTAACAGGAAAAAGGCAGCTCTAGAAATTACATTTAATAGAATAAAAGCTGTGAAAGCAATTTTTCAATCTATGTGCTGCAATTGTTCCAAAGCTGTGAAATTCAAATTGGGCACAAAAATGTGTTATCTGAATAGAGTGAACGCAACAGTCATTTACCGCACGCATTTATGACCACTATCGTTAGATAACATTAACAAAGAAATCCACCTATGCTTGTAAGAAGTCATTAACAGTAATATTCTCCCTGGCCATCGTATATCAGTACTAAAATCTTGCAACTATCGTGAAGAAAGCCAAATTGGGGAGACACATTGATGATGAAAAGACAATACATGCAAATTAGTCAGTGTGGGAGTCGGCGTACTTATAAGGAGTCGTGTTACATCTGCTCTCGAGGATTTCCCAAGATCTGCCGACGACTCCATCTAGCTTATGTATGTTGGCAGTTTCGTATAAGAGTGCACATTCTCAGACTAACTTGCCTTTTTCACTCCGCTTAAAATCATATTTTTATTATCCTCGTAATCAAAATCTGCATCACTTTCTTTTGGGCTCTGGTTTGATCCCGAGAAATTGTGTTTGTAGGTAATCCGAGTCATAGTCTTTCCGAAATATATAACTTATCACATTTATCCTCTTGCTTTCAGAAAAAGTCTGAATCTTCTGTTCTGATAAGACGACAAAAACAGACAAGCCAAGGTAGGTCTTATTTTACTGTGCTGCCTGCATTTACAAGTCTTTTCTTAAACTTAGGTTGTTTTTTCTTCTTCTGTACATATGAATAGCACTCACTTTTCTCACCGCTAAGATTGCATCAAAGAAAAAAAAAAACATTGTTGTAATGACCTCCTCAGAGTTATCGAGCTACACTATCCAAATCACAAGACTGGCCATATTTGTGTGTTTTATGTATTTTATTATTATTATTATATTATTATTATTTTACGTTAAGTGAAATATCATATTCAACTTTCTATAAACAAGCCTCTTCCAGTCTGTATAGATCATCAGCATGTATTTTACCGATTTTTTGTCTTGAATACTCCATATGTCCATAAAAACAAGAAAAAAAAAAAAACTCGCGGAAATGTTTCTCCCAAGAGTGAATTTTGGTCTTGAATTAAAATTTCGTATTGTTTAAATTCATAGGTTGTCGACATCTCTCATCGCGAGCTGTTAATTGATAAAGTAACAGAAAATTTATTCAGTCCTGTCTTATATTCGGGATTGGTCAGTGCAATTTAAGTAACACCTATTTTCCTGTATTTAAGGGATAATTCTAATACTTTTAATTTGCTTGGAGGAACTGATGCCTCCAGTAAGAATAATAATATAATTAAAATCCGGGAGAAAATTATAAACTCTCGAAAAATAAAGGAAAATGACTTTGCTTGGGATTTTTGTTTGGGTAGGTAATGAATTTATTTTGATCAACTGAGAAACTTGTAAGATTGGTGAATTATTCAGATCTGATGCGTGCATTCTAGGCAGATATCTCATCGAGGAAGATTATCAGCGGGAAGTCAAACTTTTCCCCTGCATTAAAATTTATTATTGATGCTTTTTAAATAATTAATGATCCTGTGGTTTGCTCATTAGTCAGCGCTCAATACTTTAAACAATCTGCATGGTTAAGGCGATATTGGGTTATTACGGAATTTTAGAAACGATCTCCTCTTCCCTATAATACTATATGTACATTGCAAATATGGTCAAGCAAGAGCATGAAATTTATCGCACTAAATGTCATCAGTATGAAGTTACCAGTATTAAGAGAACAAAGGAGTTCGTTCAAGGAACTGGATTTTCTTTTTCTCGAATACTTGAGAAGTACCACACCTCGTAGAGAATTATAGAAATGCGCCTTCGTTTTTGAAAAATCACTTTAGCACTTAGTCTTTCTGTTACTATGGTCACTGTATGTGCTGTTGTTATGATTTGAATTGTAATTTTTTTTTTTATTGCAGATGAAACGATTATTGTTGGCCCTCCTTGTTCTTATGATGGTATCCATAGATGTTCAAGGGTTTAATCGGCAATGCCTTACAGGGTGTCGAACCCAACAGATGGAATGCCAAGTTACCATGAATAAGTGTAACACTCCAGAGGAGTGCAACACAAACTGCCTGATGCCCTCATTACAGTGTGCAGAGGGTTGCCGCAGAAAGAGAGAAGTGCTATCAAAGTTCTTCCGAGATTACAATGAAGAAAAGTAGAACTGTTCCACATGAACCACAATTATGCGTTTGTTTCGTTTCTGTTTTTAAAGAAATAAATTACTGGTGTAAATCTTCCCTCTTAGTTTGTTTGTGTAATGTACCCGCATTATGTTGCTGCAATTGATAAAAGCATGCAACCTTAGAATTTTACTGTTTTATGCGAATAAATGTTGAGTTTGTTATTACCTCAATACCGATTTCTCGAATTCTCTATTAATACTTTAGATAATTGTATCAAGTATTATTAACGTTCGAAATATAACTAAAATCTCCAGTTAAAAGTCCGCGGACGATTATCTCGGACAAATGTCGCCTGACATTCAATAAATGATGAGCTTGTCTATTTCTCGAACTCGTTATCTATACTTTAGATATAAGTGAAATAAGTGTAACGAATGAGTTGCCAGCAATTGGTGGTTTCATTCCTCTCCCGTTGTAAAAAGAAATTGCATCATATTCTTAGAGAAACAGCGGGAAAGCACAATTGTTGATGACCCCTTATTAAAATCAAAATACATCTGAGCGAATCCACCGTAGGGAAAAAGATGGCGACTGTACATTTTACCACAATACCTTGCGAACCTAACACAGCCTATGTGGCGCAATGACGGCCAAATTTTTACAATATTTGTTCCTGCACTAAGGACATTGTGTAGCCTAGGTTTTAAAATTTTATAGAAGGTTGTTATGGTTTTTTTTTTTTTGCGCTAACTATGGGTAAATGTACCAGTCGCCATCTTTTTTCCTACGGAGGATTAAGTTCCTAAAAGAAGAATTTGAAAAGATTACTAAATACGGAACCCAAAGTCTGATAAGTGGGATAATGAAGTTGAAAAGAATATTGAACACTTTCTTAAGGCTGCCACACACTGGCCGATTTTTTGTCGGCCGACAAAAGATCTTCACTTGTCGGCTAGTGTGCGGTAAATTCATAAAAGTCTGTGACAAGATCGGGGCTTGTCGGGCGATATCTGACAGTGCTAGATCTCAAAACGTCTTGTCGGGCCTTGTCGGCTAGTGTGCAGTGGACCAAGACAATTTGTCGGGGTCGCGCGCGCCTCAACTAATTAAGAAATGTCAGGAGAGTTACATCAGTGAACAGGCGCCATCTTGATTTTGGATGACTCAGCCCCAAGCCTCAACGCGATTAGTCGCGACAAAAAAATCGGCTAGTGTGCGACAAGCTGATGGCCCGACAAATTTTAACCCGATTTAACCCCGACAAAAAATCTGCAGTTCTACGACAAAAAATCGGCTAGTGTGCGGTAGCCTCTAGTCTTAATAAGCCAACTAAAACTCAACGACAATACTAACGTCACATCAGACGAAGACAGTTTAATCGAATGTAAAATAATACAGTCGAACAACACGTAAGCGACCACCCAAAATGTCAAGCCTATGTGGTCGTTAACGGGAGCTTAGGCCACATTGGGTCAAAATTTTGACTCATTAGCATATGGTAATGGCAGACACTTACCCTACGTTTTAAATATTTTATTCATATGAAAATGTCAATTTCGAGAGAAAATACGATACTACCCATTGAAAAATATCTCTTGTAAAATGAAATGTGATAATGTTACAACACCTTATTATCCAATTTCCGCTCTATTATCTGTTCACGGGAGGTTAAAAACAAAAGAAAATTTCAAAATTTTAGCTCTGGAAGTGGTCGCTGTCGCTTGCGAGAGGTGGTCGCTAACAAGAGGTTTTCAAATGTAGTGATTTTACTTGAAAATGTTTGAAAAACTGGTCGCTGGGGAGAGGTGGTCGCAACCGGAGGTTCGACTGTATTTAGACACCTCGAATATTTGTATACCTCGAAAATACATAACTCCTCCGACTTTAATCTTTTTTAGCCAGCAAACGAGACTTTTTCGAGCCCTGGGGACCAACAGTCTTAAGCTTGCGACGCCTGGCACAGGTGGCCTTGCGGCTGACTTGGATATTTACTCTCCGCCCCTAACGTAACCTACGCAGAGGCTCTTTAAGTTAAAAACTGGCGCCCTATCACCTTCCTTAACACGGGCTACAAAATTGCAGCCAAAGTCATTGGGAACCGTGCTTCCAAAGGTTATAAACAATGATCAGACAGGATTTATGAAAGGAAGGTTATCGGGGTAAATATACGACTTATTGACCGCATCATCCAATACGCTGCACGGCATAATGCACCAGTTCTACGTCTTTTCATAGATTTCGAAAGAGCGTTTGGTTCACTTGAATGGCCATCCATTTTGGATACTTAACCCTTTGTTTTTTTGTTTGTTTGTTTGTTTTTGGTTTTTTGGATACCTTACTTGGTTTTGGTCCATCAGTTATCAATTGGGTATGAACTTTTTTAGCGCAGAATTGAAAGCTGCGTTCTCGACAACGGGTGGCCAAGTAATCTTTCCAGCCCCAAAGAGGTGTTAGGCAAGGCTGCCCTCTTTCGCCACATTTATTCATTCTGACAGCGGAGGTACTAGCCAAGAAACTCCGAAGCAATAGGGGCGTTAAGGGTTTTCCTTTTGCTAACAATGAAGTCAAGTTAAGTCAATATGTCGATCAATACCGCTCTTATTTTAGACAGGTCAAGGTTCAGAGAATTTCAGTAAGATCTCTGGCCTCAGGCTCAATGATAGCAAAACGGAAGCTCTCGGGATCGGCTCTAAGTCTTGGGAAGAGAATTTTTTTTTTTGCCTAGAAAGGATATATAATGGCCACAACACAAAGTTGAAGCACTTGGTTTGCGGCTGTCAACAGATCCGGATATGGCAATAAACTTCAACTACAACGATGAAACTAATAAAATTAGAAAGCTATTAAGTAGTTGGAAATACCGTAGGCTCACGCTGATAGGGACAATTACTGTACGTGTATCACCGCATCACAGCTGGTTTACTTACTTGCACCATTACATTCTAATCATCATGCTGTAAAAGAGATAAACGACATGTTTTACCTTTTCCTATGGAATGGTAAGAGGACAAAATAAAAAGAAAAGTTATGATTAATGAACAGGGAAATGGAGCCTTGAAGATGGTCGACCTTTGCTCTTTCGACAAGTCTCTCAAAACAACATGGGTGACTTGGGTGACTTGGACACGGCTAATAATGGGAAATGGTGGGAAAAATACAGTCTTTAACTTCATTTTAAAAGAATTTCATTTCCGGGCGCCATTGTCTGTTGGAATGCGGAAAAGGTCTATTGCTTTGTTAATGTTTATAGATCTTTATGTTGTTTGTCACCATGGGTAACAAAGAAGTGAGGCCATCAGCTATAACACAGTCATTATGATCACTGTACAATGACCGACAGAAACAGCGTAAAGCATGACCGTGAGCCTCATCATTGCAGTAGTCCTTCATTTTCTCAGGAATAGGTTTCCTTTTGTTTCAAGAGAAAAAATGCCGTTTGCCGGAATAATGGGCCTTATTAGCAATAAATGCAATAAAATAAATAACTTTATTTTAGTGTGAAATGTATTTGGCACTATCGTGCTAATTGGGGACACTGTAAATAAACACACAAATATTGCAAATAGAACATAAATAATTAAGAATTCCAGCTGGGGGGAAACGGTCCAGTTGAACTCGGGACTACCGAGAACAAATCCAGATAGCGGTAAGGTGGTGGCTGGAGGATTTGAATCAGGGACCTCCAGATATCAAATCCAGGGCCCTGAACCACTCGGCCACGCCGCCTCCATAATACTTATAATATTTTTTCTTCACCCTAAGCGGCGCCGAATTTTGATCTGCTTTCTAATTTTTCACAGAATTTGGCTTTTTTCTCAGTTTTCTCTACAAAGTTTTCTTTTCACGAATAGCCTTCTCTTTTCTTTTGATCTAAATTAATTTCTTGATTTAGTTACTTTTGACTTTAAATTAAAATATAAGAAACATAAAAAAATACCACTGAAAAAGCAAATAAAACATAAACTCACAAGAATCTTGTTAATACATTGGGTTTTTTGTTTTATTATATATTAAAACGCCAGTGAAATACCAGGATTTTTCCTTTTTCCACAAAATCATATCTCCATCGCGCGCAGTGAAGATACCATTTTTATCTTTCACACTGTAAAGATATCATTCCTTTTTGATAACATTTTTCTTTTTCTTTTGTCCCTTTAACTACACTTAACTATGTATGATCGAAACATCTTCGGATCTTCTTCAGTCGTCTTTGACAATCTTCAGCAATCAACGGTAATCTTCGGGATATGTTAGAAAATGTTTGGAAAATGTTCGGAAGCGTTTGTCTGGCATTCGGAACAATTTTGGAAAATCTTCGGAAATCTTCAAAAAGTGGTCGGAAATCTTCGGAAAATCGTCAAGAATGTCGTCGTTAGTATATTTACATCATAAACAGAATATTACATGCCCGCTTCTGGATACGAATTTTATCTTCTCGTGTTCAACTCAATATCTCACTCATGATCATTCGCTAGGCTAAATTATGAGATATCGAGTTGAACATTCGAAGCGGTAAAATTCGTATCCACTCGCGCGCATGTAATATCCTCTGTATTATAGTCTTCTTACTCACTGACCAGGTATTCTGTAAATTAACAAACAAAACAGCAATAACAATATCTATTTATTATACTAAGAAAAAAGGAAACAGGAAGACAATAACTTGACGCTTATAAATAAGGTATTAGCTACCTATAACAACCATACGACTGAAAAAATTAAACAGCTGTCTTTAGGATACGTACAGCTGGCTGTGAAAATTTGGTGGAGAATCAAGCCAATATTCACTAGTTGATAAGTCTTTTTTTCTGTCTCATTTTCTCATTTTCTGTCATATATCTGATATGCTAAGAAATATAGTCGACAATTCTAAATATTTTTATGTTTTGATCTTGCTCACCAGGGAATTCTAGATCACCTCCTAAATATGGTCTCCTGCATTACATATATACACCTTATTCCAAAATGGCCGCAATTTTAGTATTCTTTTGTTTACTTGCAAATTAGTCCTTGTTGCCTCGTTCTTAAGCTCGAAATTCAAAAGAATATTTTCCCTTAAACGAGGTTTTGACACAGAGGCAAAAGTCAACTCTGAAATTAAATGGTTTACTGGATGCCACTTGAAAATTTGTTGTTGACCAATCTAATTGGACTTGCTTTAGTTTTGATCTTCGACTGCCCGGGGGAAGAAAACCGCGCCACCCTGCGAAACTTTAAGTAGCGGTAATGAAATTCAGAGATTCCATACGTCCATAAGTTTCTTCTTCGAGGTAAAAGATGAGACAATAGGGAACTTGAGCAAACCGCGACGACGACGGCAACGAGAACGTCACCAAACAAAAGGTTTAATGAGCCGAAGCAATAGCTGTGCACGTGCGTTATAAATCTTTGTACATTTCTTTGCCGTCCTCTGCAAAACAAGAACGTGAAATAACCAAGTTCTGCGTCGTCCACGGAACGCAGAGACGACGGCTAATTTTTCGTGTTATTATTATTTGGAATTGAACGCTGTCTTTGCATATTTATAAGTGCGCTTTAAGAGCCATTGGCGTACCGAACAGATCTAGACAATGGAGAATTTCGGCTGTAAAACGTAACTTCATTTTTTACAGGCGTCGTCCTCGACGTCGTCGTCGTCGTTGCTTACTCCCTAATAAGGTCTTATCCCATAATAATTACATCATGATATCCAAACAAGCGCTCCCTTGATTTTCCTGATTTTACCAAAAACACCACCGAAATGATTGAACATTAATCGCAGTAAAAGAAAAAAACATGCTAAAGTAACGTAAAAGCAACTGCTTTAACGTTACATTATGTTAATAAAAACAAGAAAATTTGTAAAACGGTTATCATGAAATTATCAAGTTTTCGGTGCAATGACATGCCATACCAAATTGTAGCCAATAACTTTGGGATGATATTACCAGGTTTTACGTAAATTTTAGCATTTACTTAAATCTGGAACACAATTATAAACGGTTTAAGTCAGTGCGGACACTTTTCGTCCCCAGCCCCCGCTCTGAACTGGCTAATGTAACAGCAGATTGCAGGAAACAACTGTCATTACGCTGTGAAGGGGAATGGTGACGACGTAAATAGAAAATCACTCGCTTGGACATGTTACCTCGATGCGCGATCAAAGTCTCATTACTTGAGTGACCAGAATGCATGACAATCAATACGGAGAATTTATAATGATCATGCTTGGAACTGAAGATGGTAACAAACGAAAAAGAACTTTGTCGCAAAGTTAAAATTAATGTTGATGCAAGGTGGAGACTGCGATAGATTTTGTTCTTGAAGTAGGTTTAAATTTCTACAATCCATTACCTTTGTTTTTCACGTGACTTTGTATATATGCCAGTATTTCGCTCGAGAGGTTGACGCTATGCACAATTCAAGTACTATCAGAGGCAACAGAACTAGGTTACCTTTCGGTTGAATTCATAATCGACAAAGCAAAGTTCTCAACAAGCAACACAAATGTACTTAATCGTAATTTCAAGATGGCTTGGAAAACTTGTTCGTCAAACCATCCTCTCGAGAACTGGGTAATTTGGTCATTTAACTCAACCACATTTGTCATTCAACATTTGACGTAAATATACTTTTGACTAAAGTTTTGGATTTTTTTTCTTTCCTATAGCTGGTTGGTCCTAGCCTTTCGAGCAATGAAGACCATTAGCGTTGAATTCAACGGCGGAAAGGCCGCCGGCAAGTTTCAAGTTAGAACATTTTCCGTATAAATTAGCCCAAGAAAACTCCATACTTCATTTTGTCTTTGTCGTCGAAGCATACCCTTAAAAATCTGTTACACCACACAGCGAGTTCCCTTTATTTACCTGAAAAGAATTCAACATATCAATTTTCATTACAATCGGGATCAGATCCTACTGTAAAACAAGGACTTCCTACGTCAATGCAAAACCCTGTTATCCACGAACGCCAATTGAAGTGACAAGAAGAAAAGGTTTTCAATAGATCTGAATATATTTGCATTTTTTCAGTGTAAGTCGTAAAACGAAATTTTTTCTCGTTGCTAACTCGACTTACAGTAAAAACACTTAAACGAATGATTTTAAAGACGCGTAATATTGCTGAGCAAAGAGCGAAGCTCTCTTTTGAAACATGGCGCCTTCAATGGTAAATGAATGGAATAAAAACATTTACAAGCGAAAAGAAATCCGCGTTATTAAATTATTTCCACGCCCAGTTTACATTTCTTTCGTGCCGTTTATTCAAATTTCTTTTTTTACGTGGTTAAAGTCAATTTGAGAAAGTAGAGGAAGAAATAATGTTGTTGTTTTTTCCTTTTTTATTCCAAAACACCTCTCTGACTTTGGAAACAGCTGCTTCAATTATTCAATAACCCAAGACTGTGTGGGCCTAAAATTGTGGCAACTCCAATCAAAAGAAAGAGTTGAGAATTGGACATTTACATTTCCGTCAACCACTTTTGACAGTGACAATAAGTGTGCATCTCAGAAATAACGTTGTTTAGTGTTGGTATACGGGAAGCCCGTAGGTAAGAAATAGATATTTTTATTTTTACCCTAGAACGTAAATATTTTAAAGAAATTATTGATTTGTTGTTCGGTTACAATTATCTTCAATTTCTACAGATCTTAAAAAGTTATCTCAAACAAACAGGAACACTACCGCTTATACCTCCACTGGTTTTCCACAAAAAGGTTTTAAAATTTAAATCCCAAAGTGCTCTAGACTCCAGATTAAGATTCCATTTTTTTCAGGAACTACAGCTTGTTGGTCGAGTTTTTTCGTGAAACGGGAAATTATTGTTTACTTTTTCAATTGATTTCCGCCTGACTTTATCGTTTCTTAGCCAATTTTTTGCTGATTTTAGTTTTAATCTTTTAAAACGTTCATTGTTAGATTTGCTGTGGATAAATGTCTTATCTGGGACATTTGCTCCCAACGTACCTGGCGATGCACGTTTAATTTACCCTTCTTTCAATCAAACTTTTTGATCTTCTGTTTTCTGATTCAACTTTCCGTTGTCTATTGAAAAACACATGACCTCAACTGGCTTACAGTCTTAAAAATCCCTAGCTTCTCAACTTCGTTAACTGCATCGCACGTTGACATAAACCCATCAATCCGTTTTCTTCTCGTTTACAATGGACGCCTAATTCACCTGTGTACGCCATTTTCAGTGTTCCTCCTTTAATATCCAGTTCTTTCTTGATCAAGCACAATCAAGTGACAATCCGGCAGAGCAAAGTATTTGTACCGTCTCGGAAGGGTTAATTAAACGAGGGATATTAATGAAAAAGCGCGCTGTCATAAACTCAAATCAGTTCAGCGAAAAGTTAAGTATTCATAGGTACCTATCTACTTCACGACAGCCGAGAATGCCACATCGCGGAAACGTTTAATTGAAGTTGCTTCAATAATATTTCTCTTCTCCGCTCAGCCTTAATTGCGTTAACTGTTAGTCGAAAGCATTTATTGTTTAAAACCCATGTTGAACGGGCTAAACTTTCTTTTGGTTAGGATTCTGTATTTAATATTTTCCTTTCTTTGGTAAACTCCGGTAAGACAACAATTGAACATTTGCATTCAACTTACACGAGGAGATCGACAAAGAAAGTTATTCAAAAAAAAACTGAAGTCTTTGTGCTATTCTTTTGCACTTGACATCGCGACAATTCGACGGATAAACTGAGTCATCAAATATCATTCCTTTTCATAACACAGTCGACGCAAAGCAAACAGTGGTTTTCTTTCGTTTAATTTCGCTTTGCAAATGATATTATCAGCTGAAAATCCCCGATGATTTAGCTCTCTAGTTCATTGTCATTATGGGGGATAATGCAGTGACAGCGCTTTATCTTTCATGAAAAAGAAAAGCCTAAAATGAACGTCTCTTCAGTTAGTTATGGTTATGAATCTACGCCACAATGTCGTCATGGTCGGCAAAAGACGCCGTGGCTATAGTTCAAATTGTTTGGGCTGATTCCGCGAAATTGCGATTTAAGAATTCTAATTCCGGTCATATTTTGTTTTAAAGGTTTATGCAATTTAGTGCGATATGTATGAGGCTATTGTTTTTCAAACCTCATATAGAGCTGAGACATTTTATTGCTTGTAGATGTGTTTATTTATAGTTTTCGTTTTCCTTAATGTTCAACATCGTAAGAAATAAATACATTTGGGGTCCTTCTGATTGAGTCATTTTTCATGTCAAATAGCCCCGGGCCCTGTCACATCACTTAAGCTATGGGCAATTCTAAGTTTCCCTCTGGAGCAGTCGACTGGCGCAAGGCTATTGACAATTTGAACACAATTTGAATTACTCAATGGAGAAAATTGCTTCCCGCCTAATAAATTTCTGAAAAAAATGAGTGGCTCAGTTAAAAGTGTTTCTGAAAAAGCGAAATCGCAACCGATAACGGCGCTAAGTTTTAACTGAAACGAATGATTAAGGAAAGGCCTTGCTTTTTGATTTATTCGCTTTCTTTTTTAAACGATTCTTTCTAAAAGATAAGTTGTCTTTCCTGCAATTTCGTGCCAAAGGGGGGTTGGCAATTAACTGACATTGTTTGGCGATTTTTTGGCTATCGCTTTTATCAGAATTCAGGTTATGATCAAAATTGCGAAGATCACGGCCGAGCGAACAGGTGGACTCATTATGTATGCTGATTAGGTTTGTGACATAAACGTCATTAAAGTCAGCACATTCGACGTATTCGCTCAGCGACGCGCACTAAAAACGAGCGGAACCGCAACAAGTTCCGCTGTTGACAATTTTCGAACTCCTTTTACAATATAAAAAGAGCTTAACGTTCACTGACAAGCTATTCAAACTTCGCTGACGCTTTTTGTCCATTTCAGCGTGTTCACAACAGAGACGGACCGATAATACGGTGAATAAAAGGTAGTTATCTCATCCGCTACGCTTGGCTTGTGCGATTTAGCGTGATATTAGCCAATATTCTGCCGGACAGCGTGAGCTGTCAAATGCAATGAATTGCTGCCCATTTAGGGTCAAAATGATTCGTCCATGATGTTTTCCTAAAGCTTCCTGAAGCTACACAACCGGTGCTAAAGTTGGACACTTATTTAATGTCCAAGAAATTTGTTTTTCAGCCAATTACATAAATAACGGAGATACCACAGGAGTTCCGTCAAAATAAACCACTCATATTTCTGACTAGATCTGTCGATCAGCCTCGCCTTGAATGTGTGAGTAGCGACAGAATAAAACTGTTACAATCCCTTTTGAATTTTATCGGGAATCAAAACTATTATTTTTGTTGTTGTTGTTTTTCTGCAGAACGTGTAGCTGGAAAACAAAAGACTATTACAAGATCCAAAGAACTATCACCGCTAGAAAAGGTATGTAATACGCGCTTTTTTTTTAAGGAATCAATAAAATGATAAGTGAACGAAAAGATCCTCGATGCTTCAATGCTCGCTCGCAAATAAGGACTATGTTTGTTCCATTTTTCAATATCCGACTCTGTTTTGTCCTCAAAAAGCGACTGAAAAATTGAGTATAAGCAATGTGCCGATCGCTGTCTGACGGGAGCATAGCTTATGAAACGGCATACACAATTAGATTTGCGTTCGTCAAAGGCTACCGAAACAATCGTCTTCGGTACTGTGTTGGAACAAGAAGGAAAACAACGAAAAAAGGGAGTAAAACAAAATAAACACGTCTATTATGTGAAACAATTCTATACCAGATAGAACCTTTTATATACTTAAAGAATTAAGGCTGTCTGAGGCAAGAATTACATCCTTTAATATTGTCTTTACTCGGTGCATGTATTATTCAAAGAATATTAGCGCCGCTTGGCTGTTTTCAAATTAAAAGAAAGAAAATCCATCAAAAGACGTGCAGTTTAACATTAGTTTCAAGAGCAGCACATCGTTTATTAGCAACAAAGGATCGCACGCGCTCGCCTTTAGATCTGACAGTGCTGAAATAAAATTTCAGTTTCTTGGAAGCGGAATCGGAAGCGAGGCATATAAATTTAGCCCACTTTGGTGAACTCATCAGGCTTCGCCGCCAGTTAATTTACATTTTCGTTGTTTGGCGCGGAAAGCCTTCACACAATCCTATCGTCTTCTCCCACGCATTTTCAGCTAGTACCGCTGCAAACCTTTTGACGCCATACTCGTCTTTGCGTTTTTACGTTTCAACACATCAAGCCTTTTCTTAATTAAGGACCAATTGCCGTAAACTTCGCAACTTCACATACATCATTTATTAGCCCCTCAACGTGTTCAAAATCAGCTGCCTCTACGACTTACAACAGGGCTTCAACACTTTTTTCTTCTCGAACACACGGATGTATTTCAATTCTTTTTATTTATTTACATATATAATTTTTTCCTTGATAATGGAAAGCCCGATTGGGACAAATAAAGTATGTGTGTATATATAATACATAATGTTTTTTATGCTTAGGAGTAAAACCAAGTAAAATCTTGCTGATATAATGAAAACTAGACAAAACAACCTAACTACCGAAAATCTATGAACAACGATCACATCACGAAACCAAAAGACCAGAAATAGGCCGGTTTATGATAATACAAAAACGAATTTATCACAAATTTAGCCCCTTAGAACGATACAGTTGGTTTAATTGAAATAGATTCTTTGTTAATCGAAAGTATAGAAAACGTGTAGGCCTGAAAACAAGAGAAAATAGCGCATGCGTACGCGAGAAACAAGCGCGTGAAGACAGTGAATTAAAATCTCAAACAGTTGATCGTCTGTTATTTCCTTCCTCGCGATTTTAAAGCCTTTAAGCTGTGTTCAAGCGAATTTAAGTATACGTGACAAGCAGAAGTTAAAAGTCGCCAAAATATGGTTTAAAAGCTCTGTAACAGGAAATATAATAGATTAATGAGATTACGTGAGTGCCGCGCTATCTAATTAGCAAAATCTTGCCAAGCATTAATCTTCATTCGCCATTTCGTCATGCACTCTATTTCTTGCCTAATGGCGTCATTTACGTTCGCAAGGGTTTTGCTTTTACGGATTAATTGGCTTTGAGTCTTTTAGAGTCCCTCAGACGTTTGCAATAGCATGTAATTGACACGATCGTGTGGCGAGTTGCTAAAAGGTTAAGGCACGCGAAATTTCACAGGCCCAAGATTGGCAAACTTCCCGAGAAATTTAACGCTCGTAAAAAGCTGGACGAAGAACGATAAAGTTTTCACCTCGCGATCGAACAATTGACGAGTGTTTAGAACTTCTGACAAATTATACATGATTGTGTTTATTTAAGTGGACTCCTGAGGGTAAATAAATAAAGGACTTTATCACATCTTAGAAAAAAACAAGGGATCTGACAGCATGAGTGAATGTCATGTCATACATGACCTGTGGTTGAACCAAATCTACTATCCTTGCTTGATGTACTAAGCCCAGGGGTAACTCCCATATGAAAAGGTCGGGGATGCTCGGCGGAAAATATGAATTAAACCCCTAAAGGAGATCAACCTGGGTGTGGCTAGAGCTTTATCTGACCCCTGAAAGATACCACTTAAAACGAAATAGCTGGATTACCAGCCGCTGCTTAGGAAAGGAGCCTGCGCCAGTAGATCGGACTCGAGAGACCCGCAGAAATCGAGCCAAAAACCGAAAATAGGAGCATTTCTTTTATTGTACATACATACATTTTATTTTTGTTTTCAAATTAAAATTACAATTATAACATGCCCGCGGATAGCTGAGCTAATCTAGGCGGGTCCTGTTTACGCGAATTATTAATATACAACTAGGTACAACTAAATACAACTGAAGGTAGCAAGAGAAATAAAGAGACTAAAATTGACAACAATGACTAGAGACAACTAATAAACTAACGGTATTACAAATAATAATTAACAACAGTTACGACGAGAGACTACAGAGACACTAAAGCGAAATTATTGAATATTAATTATTAGAATTAAATATCAGAATCCTTGAGTTATAACGGCCTAAGCAAGCATCCCCGACCTTTTCATATGGGAGACCCCACAGGCACCAAGTAAACTTGGTTCAACAGCAAATCATGTATGGCTTATTATATCTGACTTTCACCCAAAGGAAAGGTAGGAAATGCAGGAGAGAGGGAGAGGGCAGTTCTATAACAGCACAAAAGCTGAAAATAAGCATCGACCCACCTTTTACCTCTCTTTTGATTAGCCGGGGCACGTCTTCGTCACAAAGAAAATGGTTTGAAGCAAGCAGTATTCGCAATTCGCCCCCCCCCCCCCCACCCCTCGGGGGGGAGGGGGTACTCCTTATAACAGCCTATACGGGGAGGCACTGTCCGAAAGGGGTTGCCTTTTTCAGGCTTCAGGTGTATAATTAAAAGGATAGGGATTTCACAAGTTCAGGAATATGGTAGGGTAGGAAAATCTGTCATTTAGGTATAATGTAAACAGGAACTGAAAAAATTACACTTGCTCTTTGTTTAACATCTCTACTGGTTTTGCTTGTTGTTCTCCTGTAGTATTGTTCATTGACTTCTTCCCAAGGGTTTAGAAAAGGAATTGAGTGTCCTTAAGTAGGTCCGAGAGGTACCAAGCGGCCAGCAGTTCCCGTAGTTCGTCAGAGTTGTATTTCTGAAAAGATCAAACGGTTTTTAATGACTGAGGTTTCGACAACCTCATGGGAACTTATCTTCTTTCACAAAAACCCGACTCTGAAGATGACTTTCGCTCAGCCGATTGTCGAGACGTCAGTCTTGTTTGAACGTTGTTTGTCTTATTTTTGCCATTGATAAATATATTTACAATGAAAATATCAGTCTATAAGGCAAGGAAGTCCAGGGAAGCCAATACCGCAGTTCTTTCCAGAACAAATCTCACCGAAACCATCACTACAGTAATTCATAGACCTTTACTCTCTCCCCAGCAAATACCTGCCCTACAAATTATATTCTTCTCGTGCGCATGACTAAAAGCATTCAGCTCAAATCGTATACAGAGGCCGTTGCCGAGGGGCGGCCGCGTTATGGAGAGATAGGGGTGTTTCCCGGGATGGAGCTACTCTCTTATATGGTATGTGCGGTCCCAAAGGGCATGGTTTTTCAGCCATTTTGGTCAGAAATAGGGTATCGATTTTGGCCATTTTGGTCTCAAATACATTTAGGGTATGGTTTTTGCAGTCAAGTCTTGAATTGGATATGCTTTTTAGTAGAAGCCACTTTTTTCATCATTATCGATAAGACCATCAACAAAAGCCCTTCACAATGCCTTTAACATGGGTCTGAACTAGAGAACTAATTGTAGGACAGGCCTGAAACTGGGTATTGATATAAGGGTCTTAAATAGGGTATCGAATTTTTGGGCAAGCCATAAATAGGGTAGTGAAAATAGCATACTTTGGTCTTAAATAGGATAAGAGTTTTGGGACGCGGGCCGCATGCCCCAACCCAATTTTTCTGGGAGTACCCCTGGACCTGTTTTTATCGGGTGGCCAGGGTGCAACATTTTATCTTTAAAAAAATAAAAAATGCTTAATGTAGCATGTAAATACGTAACACAATCAAAACGTATCAATAAAATCGAAACCGAACAGAAACAGAGACTAACGACGCGCGGTTCGGATCAAGTTCGTAACCTTTTACAATAAAAAATTGGGTTTTGTATATACACCATTCGTCAGTCGTTGATTAAAATCCGCCATCGAGAGGTTGCCGTTGTAGAGAGGTTAAAAATAATAGTGAATGTTCAGACCCGGTCCCTTTGGACAAAAAAGTGGCCTTTGTAGAGCGGTGACCGCTGTAGTGCGGTGACCGCTGTAGAGCAGTGGCCCTGTCGAGCGATGGCCACTGTTGGGCGGTGGCAGCTGTAGAGCGGTGGCCGCTGTAGAGCGGTGGCCGCTGTAGAGCGGTGGCAGCTGTAGAGTGGTGGCCGCTGTAGAGCGGTGGCCACTGTAAAGAGGTGGCCGCTGTGGAAAGGTGGCCGCTGTGGAGAGGTGGCCGCTGTGGAGAGATGGCCGCTGTAAAAGAGGCCGATGTAGGAAGGTGGCCATTGTTAAATACTAAATGTTTTATAGCAGGACCTCAAAATAAGAACCGCTAAGCATTGAGTGCTTATTTACCAGACCTCTTCACTCGCACCCTCAGCCAAAAAAAAAAGCTGGAACCATACATTTTCATCACAATTTGTTCACACGGTGTTTCTACGGAACCCGAATAAAAGGAAATATGATATCTTGGTGTGATATACAGATAAAAAGAAAAAAAAAGAGATTATTATGGTGGAATGACAGAAAGCGAGACGGGAGAGTGGTGCGGGATGACTATACTTATAATCCGTCAAATATTTTTGTTGGCGCGCGATTGGTCTAAACGCATCACATGACTGAATATGCCCCAGCTAAAACTGGGGAATATCCGAGTAATATTCTACAATTTTCAAAACTGCGTGTGTTGCGAAAATATTTCAAGGTTTATAAACACAATAGCCCCCATTTGGTGCTAAAATATGCTCGGATATTTGTCCTTGGGCATTACCTGTTCCTCAAATCTCACAGTTTTCCTCGAACTACGCTCTCTGTCGCGCGCGCGCACATTAAGACACTCCCAGAGATAACTGTATTGAATGTTCTTTTCTTTTCTTAGATGCCACAGAAACTACGGAGTATAACGATCATAGCAATGATATTTTGCACACTTGTACCGTTCATTAACGCGCTCCCACAGCCTCCAATGACAGAATTCAATAACTGCTTGATAAAATGCCGAACTTGCCTTCTCCATTGTTCCTTTCAAGAAGAAGTTCGACCAGACGACATGCCCAACTGCCTTGAAGACCTACGTGCCTGTCAACAAGGTTGCAGATTGAATCCGTCTACAGACAAACCATGCCGCCAGTAACAATGAAAATAATATGTGTATATATAGTAATAATAATTGGGTCAGGAAGTGTATTCTGGTGTGAAAAAGTAATAGTATTTAATAAGCTGTATTTAGGTAACTGGTTAAGTAGAAATAATAAACAAATCACCTAGCAACGACGTGAAACAACAAATGGCTTATTGGAGCTTTAATTAGGGCTCCAAGTTCCAGCATCTTGTCTATACATACTATACCTGTAGTTATGGAACGCTTTCGAGTGGTATTTCACGGAATATCCCACGAGTCACTTGTAGTTTCTACGTGTGTAAAAGGCTCCTGTGTATACCAAGAAAATACAAGTGACAGGTGGGAAATATTCCATGGTATTGCACGAGAGAGCATTGCATAACTGTCTTATACCACGCCATAGAAAATACAGAGGGGAACACAATCTATGCGACATACGCGCGGTGCATGATGGGAATGTTGGATGAAACACCGTCGAACACACAATGGATTTCCTGTATTCTGATTGGCTCTAATTTCTATGACATGGTATAACATCATATATACATGTCAAGAATATTTGATATGAGAAAAAAGGCACAGATCGGATTGTGCGACATCGCGCCTTCCAAATCGCTTTGCTTGGTTCTCGTGTATACATCCGCGGATCGAGTCCTCAGCTCACCTCACTTCCAAAGGTTAGATCGTATTTAAAATCATTGCACCCGTCCCTGTAAGGTCAATTGTATGTTACCACGTTTCTGCATTGACTTTTCGCTTGCAGAACTTATTTGTAGCCTTCCCTTTCCCATCTTCGTCTTCACTGGGCGTCCACCGAAAAAATAAGTCAATGTACCCAATGTTAAGGCATTTCCCTTTTGCATTGGGTTTGAAAATGAGATGATTCTTTGTCATTGAGATGGTGTGATAAGGTGCACATAAATCAGCTGATACTATAGCAACGGTCCCAGAATCCATGGCACATTCTAGTTCTTTCCAAACCATATGCTGGTACTTCGCCCCCTTTCCATGCCCTTGCAAGCCACGCTGCCACTTTTTAGCAAATTCCACATTTTCAGGCGAAGCACTGTTCAATTATTAATAAAGGTTTCCTAAATGTTCCACGTTTGCCATACGATGTAACATTCCACATCTGCTTCACTCGATAATTAAGGTTTTCAATCAAGCCACGCCGCCACTTTTTAGCAAATTCCACATTTTCTTGCGAAGCACTGTTCAATTAAAGGTTTCTTAAATGTTCCACGTTTGCCATACGATGTAAAATTCCACAGTTGCTTCATTCGATAATTAGGGTTTTCAGTCAAATAGGAGGCGTTTGAAATCGCCTCCAATGAGGTTCATGTCTTCTCCCTTCCTGTTTCCTCCTGGCTCCTCCTCCTCCTCTTCATGCCGCTTCCAATCAAGAGATGACTGCGGAAAGTTGAAGAAACTAAAGATCAGCAAAGAAGTCATTTGCCGTGTTGTCCACGGCATTGTCCCTCTTTTTACTTCCAGGATCCACATGGAGTGTCTTAAGATGACTCACGTCCCAAAACTTGATGCTCTGATCATGTGAACAACTCGCCAGGATGTCTCCATCACGTGAGAGGCGCATTCTCTCTACTGGAAAATCGTCGTGTTCTCCAACGGTACCAACAAAACGGTTTGGTAGAATATGAACAGCTCTGATGATATTAAAGAGGTGAACTTCAAATTAACAACTCACTCTGGAAACTAGACATTTTGAAAAAAAAAAACCACAACAACAACAACTAGCGGCCGGTCTAGGCCGAGAGTGTCTGCGCAAGCACGCATGGCCAGGGTCAAGTTAGCCTGCGAGGTCAGGCTCTCGCGAGAGAGAAGCATCCGACCCCACCCCAACGTCCTTTGTTCCGCAACGCGCGTCGTTCATAAACTTTCTCGCGCGCCAAAGCGAAAAGCTATAGCAGCGCTTAACTGCGAAACTCAAACACTAGAGCCTGCTTGCGGGCTGGAACCAAGTACAAATCGAGAACAAATGTACAGCATTGTCTCCATCCCTCATTTTTAACGTTATGTTGTTCTGCTATCTCCTTTCGACTTAAAACTCAACATGAAATCATCAGATGGCATTCTGATTCACTCATAGCGATCCATACCGTTTATCACCTAGCCTGCGAACGGGCTCGCGTGTGCTGCGGCACGAGCAAAAGCAAAGACGCGAGAAAAGAGTCCGGGCCAGTGAGGCGAGCCGGTAAGGGCCCTTTTCGCCGGCTTGCTTCGTTCACCGATTCGTCTCTCGCAGATTCACCTTTACTCGTGCCGCAGTGTGATGTCACACAACATAAATACTTGTGTGGATACTCTCGACCCAGCCCATCACTCTTCCGAACAAAGTTATGGAAATACACAGTCATGTACATAAACATGCAAGTACGAGAAGTTTGTGAAAGCAGGGCATACATGTACCTGATAATTCCGTCCATTGAGCCTGTACAGACAACGTTCTCACTGACAGCCACACAAGAGTCAATGGACAGTGGATGGCCTGGAAAACGATCACTGATGTCTCCCCACTCCCCCCAAGAGAACAGGTTTAAAATGCCGTCACCAGTTCCACACACCACTTTACGTCCACCCTATAAACAACAGTAATGAGCAGTCAGGAAAGGAAAGTTAAGGCCAGGCAGGCCCATTCCAGTTATAGGGTTTAGAGGCACCGTGGATGGGATGCTAGTCAATAAGCAGTAACCCCCCTGTCCTCCTTCTCCCTCCTTCCCACGGTTGTCTCGACAACAGTAAGGCATGGTGGCCTCATGGTTATTGTGCTCAACTTTGCTGGATCAAGTACATCAGGTTTGCGCCCTGGCCAGGGTCATCGTGTTGTCTCCTTGGATATTTTGAGTCACAGTCCCTCTCCCCCATTCTCGTCCCCAGAGGCCACGCTCCCTTTGGTCAGCACCAAGAATCACGGCCTCTGGCCCAACCCGATTTTTCTGAGCACGCGCAGATTAATCGCTCCGTATTCTCAGGCAATCAGATTTGTCCGACTTGACGAGAAATCCGTGAATCGCGGACTTCCAGTGCTGGACCAGCCCAGAGGTCGCGATTCTGGGTGCTGACCAGAAGGAGCGCGGCCTCTGGAGACGAGAATGCCTCTCTCCAAGCACGTGCATAAATGGGTATTGAATTGAATATTGGGATTCACGCTGTAATGGCCTACATGTTGCATTCCATCAGCGCTTTGAGTACTTTCTACACTGTAGTCGGCGTCGACAAAATCTGGATCGGACCGGACCGGACCGGATCACGGATCGGATCATGGACCGGATCACGGATCGGATCACGGATCGGATCACGGATCGGATCACGGATCGGATCACGGACCGGATCACGGATCGGATCAAGGAAAAAAAATTCAAAATTTCGTTGAGCAAATTGCACTAGAGTGACTACTGTCAGCAGAAAGTTTTATTTAATTCAGGTGTGATATTCCTTTATCATTTTATAATATCAAGCCAACTGGGAGCTGGTCACAGATGAATTTTTTTCAGGCTGTTGGGTTTTGATTGCGATGATCAATCATGTCTTCATATCTTTCTCCGCAGTTCAGATAAATGATATTTCGTATATTCACTTGCATCAAAGGTAAACTGTCATAAAACGAGTCAGTATGGTAATAATAGGACGAACGTATGAATAGAAACACAAAAACTAAAAACACTAACAAATTAAACACCTGATGATTTCAAACAATTTCCGTTTTTGAGACAAGTCTATACTTTTACAAGATGTGAGTTTGGAATACGATATTTCGCACTGGAATAAAACGAAACAAACCATTTGTATTTCAAGGAAATATAGCTGTTTTACAAAAAATTCTAGGAATGACATCGATAGTGTGAACGATAACGCAACCCGAAAATAAACAACATTTTAGGAGTTACGTCACGAGTTTTAGAGTCATTTTTAGGGTCGTAAAGAGTTGCCTTTAAATAGAATAAAACCTTAAAATGATCGTGTTCTAGGATAGAAAACACTTAAGAGGCAAGAACAAATCAAAACGGAATGAGGATCGTCAAGGATGGCAAAGATTAACGGGGATTGCAAATGATGAACTTGAAAAACTAGGCTAGTTTTTTCAAGATGTGCAAATGTCCTTAAGCTTTCGTACGTAAGTTTTCTCATTAACTGTAACGCCAACTGTAACGCTCACATCTGACACGAAAATGTAGCCGAGAATTAGCCACTAATAACAATTTCAAAAACGAGAATGGGAGGTTCACGTAAGCTTCGAGCCAACTAACGTTCAAATATAACTACATCTGCCTGTTCATTACAATTTAAATTCGTCGTAAAATAGGCGCTTAGTGGCTTTTTAAATGACCTCTTGTCATTCTCTGTAATTAACATGTCATTGCGTCAAATTCGGGATTCTTATTCTCATTTAACATATTTTAGTTTTTCACTTTTCTTTTTTATTTATCATTATCTTATAAACGGTTTGATTTTAGTTTTTGATTTTTTTTCTTTAAAACTTTTTTTTTTCTGTGATCCGATCCGTGATCCGATCCGTGATCCGATCCGTGATCCGGTCCGTGATCCGGTCCGTGATCCGGTCCGTGATCCGGTCCGTGATCCGATCCGTGATCCGATCCGTGATCCGATCCGTGATCCGATCCAGCTTTTGTCGACGCCGCACTGTAGTTGCTTTGTGCCATGGAAACTGAAGCTACTGTAAAATTAATGTCAGCCTGCTGGGCCACTATGCTTGACTTCAGGCTTGACCTTTTACCTTTCAACGTATAAAATAAAGCATTTCGTTTTTGTCAAGCAGATGAGAAGAATAAAATCATCAACTTGAACTCAGGACCTGTCTTGATGTACCACAACACTTTCCCCACTTGTACCCAACAACATATATTACCTTTACCACTGCAACTGAGAGAAGCTCACTTTCCATGTTGTCTGACCGTTGTTCAATCTTTTGACTCCGAATGTTAAATATTGACAAAGTACCATCACCACTGCGGGAAGAAAAAACAATATATCAGAACCCAGTCGAGAATTAAGACTGAGGCAATGTCCATGCTTTAAGTGTCTTGATAGGTATTTAGCGTGTTTATGAGGACTATAAACAACAAAGACGAAATATATGACTGGACAAGTGCCTCGGTTTCAGTGCTGTTTCTAGCTACAGCCCTGTCTTATCAGTAAGGTACCACAGTACAGAAAAACATCACGTGCAAGTGGTGCACATTAATTTTACAAAAATCTTGTTGGTAGAAAAATTAAAGTTTGATCCACAGACCCTTAATGGCCCACTCAACTTAAAAAACAGGACCACATGAAAGTGATGTTAAATATTATGCTTCATTTTGAATAGTTTTACAAAAAAAAACAATTTTATCTACAGACTGAAAATTAAAACCTCCTCGTGTGGCATCACAAACTATGGGGGTGGTGAATGGTCCTTCAAAATCCACGAGTCTTGCAAAATTTTCGTCCAATTTCAGAGGTCTCGCAGTCTGGCCTTCTCACAAAGTCTTGCATTTACCATTCCCAACCCCTAACAATGCTCCATGGACATTTACTCCTCAACCCGGCTTTCATTTGAATGCATGCTCACATCCTAAGGTTTTATGCACCGGTCCAGACTTTATTGTAAGGCAAATCATGCTGTTCTCTTATTGGCTACTACTCACTATCCCATTTTTTTTTGTTTTGTTTTGTATCTAATGTAACGTTATTGCAATAAATTAAAATAAAATAAAAAATAAATAAATAATAAAAAAAATCTATTCTGTATCTGTTCTGTTTTAGTATAAATCTACTAGCGATTCTCTGATTGGCTGTGCTACTCACTATCTATTCTGTGACAGATAATGAGTAGCATAGCAGTGTGCACTTGTTAACAAAATGACGGCCACTTCTTGGCATTTTCAAAGTGTCTGCAAAGAGGATTTAGATATAGTTTTGAATGACTAGTAGATTTATACTAAAACAATTAGATTATTTGCTCTCGATTTCTATATGTGATATTGATGAGGGCGCAGCCCGAGTCAACTATCACACGATAGAAATCTCAAGCTCATAATCTAATTGTTTAGTAGCTGGTGAGCAACCAAGCAGTGTGTGGTTGTTATCAAAATGGCTGCTGCTCTATGCATTTTTGGACGTGTCTGAAAAGAGGATTTAGGCAATTAGATGACATTTTAAATGCCCGGTAGATTTATACTAAAACAATTACTAGATTATTCACTCTGGATTTCTATGCATTATTGCTGAGTAAGGCTATGCCCTCAGCAAAAATCAAACATAGAATCTTAAGCTCATTGATGTCCTAATTGTTAGTTATTGATAACTGATCTGAGTTGAGATTGCATTGTAGACAGTGTACTGGTAAAGTCTGCACACAAGCCAAGCGGCCAATCAGGCCTGAGCTTATCCCGGTTTCCATAGCATGAAGCAGCAAGGAGTATTTTTACTCCCCCCTGGTCGGGATGCTAGTCCATCACAGGGTTACCCCCAGCATTAAGTTAGCCGGTACCCATTTATACACCTGGGTGGAGAGAGGCATTGTGAGAGTAAAGCATCTTGCTCAAGAACACAACACAATGTCCCCAGCCAGGGATGTTTCCATTGTACCTAGTCGCTAGAAGCGTCCGTTTTTCTGCATCACAGGCCATGTCAGAGATAAAGTCTTCATTATCTGCTACTGTCAATACACACGCTGCTTGCCTTGTGTCCCAGAACTGCAAAAAAACAGCAGAAAACACAACTTTACCTACAGTGTGCTTCCAGAAAATATCCATGCCCAGTTCGAAATACAGTCAAACATTTTGAGCGGTAGCAGGTCTCCAACCACAAAAGTTTAAAGGAAAGTCCCAAGTTAAACTACTGTCCGAAGGGGGAGTGTCATGCCAGTTTTCTGGAAGAACACCATTCTGCAATATACTGTACAAGTAGGCTATTTTAAAAGGAAGTCATGTATAGTAATGTTCAACCAAAGATAGTTACATTTAGAACTAGCTAAACAAGTAAATAATAAGATAAAAATAAAAATAAATTACAATATTTTGAGAGGAGGCCACATCAGCCTTAGCCGGGTTTCATGCAGGTCCTCTATCCTGGTCAAATTGGAATTTGGAGATGTTGGCTTCTGTGGAGGGAGGAAAGCCGGAGAACCTGGAGAAAAACTCTCGGAGCAAGGCGAGAACCAACGACAAATGCTACCCACTTGTGGCACCAGGCTGGAATCGAACCTGGGCCACGTTGGTGGGAGGCGAGTGCTCTCACCACTGCACCATCCCTGCTCCCCAAAAATAAACTGCAGTGAGAGTTGAAGCATGAAACAATCTGAAAAAAGGTTAAGTAAGAGAAGCTGAACCTATTATAAGAATATGTTTTTTCAAAAATTTTACATATATCAAAATTATTTACCTTGACACAGCCATTGTCATCACCTGTCACTATAAGGCTGTCAGTTATAACCTTGATGCAGTAAACAGGGGAACTGAAAATCACAGAAATAAAAACACACATTATAATACAGGTAAGTCATGAGTGCACTAAAGTATGCCATTCAATAACACAAACTCTGCTCTATCAATGGTTTTGTGCTTTGTTGCCATCAATCACTTTAGTGGACCTCTCAGGAAACAGAAGTTTACTTCTACATTGAAAAGTCATATCTGTGGCTTGTAATAAATTTATATAAAACGAGTGGGGCCTTTGTTCTGGTAAACAAAAGTGAGCCTTTCATTTATGGTGTATGGTTCATTTATTTAATATCTCTTTGGTGTTTTTCTATCTTAGTAGTAAACTACTATCTTCAGGTTTCCTTAAATTTGAAGGTAAATTTGTACCTGGCTAAAATAATTCAAAAATACAGCGACTGAGCTCCTATGAGTTAGCAGTGCAAAAAGAAAGCAAATGCAAGACACTCAAGTTAGACACTCAAGTGAAAACTGCTGTGATAAAATTTTACTTAAAATTTGCTGTTTTATATGTTTACGTTGTTCTGAACTCCATTTGCTATAGACTATTTTTTCAATCACAAGAGGACAAATTGCATTTGCCTTTAACATAACACAAAATGTACCTGTGTGCTCTATTAATTACATGGGCAACTGCTCCTGAATTCATATCAACAGCCTGCACTGACTTGTCTTTAGATGCTGTAAAAAGGTCTACACAACACAAAAAAAAAAACATTCACCTAATCAGGGCTTTCCTGCTGCAACCAACAGAGAAAATTGGAGGCATTCTGTGGAGGCCTTATGTGCCACGAGGCACAAAGAAGCTAAGTGAAGTGAAGTGAATCAGGGCTTTCATTGACATTAGGGAGTTTAACAAAACCACAACAGCAACGGCAATGGCAACATCGCTAACCAAAAGGTTTAATGAGAAGAACAATGGCTGCGCACATGCATTATAATACTTGGTACATTTCTTTGCCGTCCTCTGCAAAACAACAATGTGAAATTACCAAATTCTGCATTGTCTGGAGAACATGAACCACGATAGGTAATTTGTTAAATTTTTAGTGCTAATTAATCGATGTGTCCTAATTTCAGTTTCGTGATAGCTTTGACAGTGATAAACAAATTAAATGGCTCTGGAGGTTCGTAGGTAAAATATAAACTCATTTTTTTAATCGATGTTGTCCTCAACTTTGCTGTCGGGGTTTCTTAAGCTCCCTACAGCTGTATTTTCAACAGGAGGGCAACTGGTTTTCACAGGTGGGCAAAACTTTTTGAACTGAGCTTCTTTGTAACAAAAACGTGCCTCCAGATGGTCAGACCAGGTGGGCAATATCATCCTCACAATCAGTCAATTTTCACAGTGCCCAGACCTTAAATTGAAACCCCTGTCCAATGATTATGAACAATAAACTACAACTTGGAATATTTACTGTTCAATAACATAATAGTGGGCAAAGGGAAATTTACATTAGAACTAAGTTTTATAACTAGTTGCTACATTTATTTTACAGAGGCCTGAATAAGGAGACAGTCGCTATAAAATATATACAATGCATACAGGGCTAAAAAATACTTAAAACTCCAGCTTGCCCTTTAGACCAGCATCTCTCAAAGGTTGCTTGCCATGGGAAAGTCAGTCCTTTCTTTTTATTAAGTTGGCAGATGACTTACCAGGGCGATTGCCTATCAGACAAGTGAGAATATAAAGTTACTTGCCCAGCAGGAAAAACTACTTGTCCTGGACTTCCAGATCACACTTTTTCCAAGCCCTGTGCATATTAGTGTCAAAGTAAAGGTGACTACTTACACAAGCCATCTGATGAGAAGGACAATGCTCTGCAAGCTTTCTTGTGATGGTGAAGGTCTAGAAGCAGGTGATTCCCTTCAGCAACAGAGTATGAGTGCCTATGATGTTAATAACAAAAAAATAGGTGCCAGCCCTATGAAAAAAATAAGTGACTATCCTAAATTCCTTAACAAGATGGAATGCAATTTAGTCTGATATCATAGGCGTGATTTCAAAATCAAAGGAGGGCACTGATTCCAGACAAAAATTGCATGACACAAAGTTCATTTGCCACTTTATTACATCCATTTTGAAATCACGCATTTGATTTAATTGCCTGAATACAGGATTTTGGTCAGTAGATATACAGTATGTTACTGATCCAGTGGCTTGATTGTTAAAAAAGTTCAAACGTAGATGCTTAAATACACCTCTTTTTTGATGCAAAACAGAAAAAGTTACCATTTAGAGCAAACATACAATGCAGTGCAATTTGTGAATAAATCACACTGACATTCTTGCAATTTTTTTTTTTTAATATGTTTTATTTATAACCTATGACATAACAATACATTACAATACATAACTTACTTACAAGTCATTATAGGAGTACAAAAAAACAAAAGTGAGAACTTACGAAAAAAAAAAAGAGATAAAAGTACAAGAAGAAATAAGTACGAGAAAGAAAATAAGACGGAGAACAGGTTCCTTTTTCTAAACTAATAGAGTTAATATATACAATGGCCAGTAATGTGGCTCCTTTTTTTTTTCGGTTTGTTGTTATATCCATTTTTGATATTCTATTTATTGTTACAACTTTATCTGTTTCTTAGATTTGTGCTTCTCTATTTGAAGTTTACTTGCAAGGATGGCCATGAAAGCTTCCCAGTAGTACTCTTCTTCTTCTTCTCTAAAGGCAGTGTAAATATAGTGTTTTGCAATAATCAAGCAGAGGTTTAAACCAAGTCGACGAGAGAAGCCATTGGTAACACCATATATTATCCTGTTTTCATCAAGAGTCATTGGCTCAGAGTTTTTGGAAATCCACCAGTAAGTAAACTGAGACCAAAAGCTCTTAACTTTCAGACAGGTTGCGAAAAGGTGGATCAGTGTTTGTCTTTCAGAGCATAGGTGACATTTATCGGATTCTTTAAGCGCATCTCTAAAAAGTGTTGCGTTTGTTGGCAGAATGTGATGAATAATTTTAAACTGAAACATGGCAAGTCTGGTGTCCTTGGTGACTTTGAAAGGAAGGCTATAAATGAGTTGTATTGTTTTCTCATTCAGATTTGCTTTTACCATCCTTTTTTCAGCAGTAGGCGTTACAAACTTATTTTTAACAAAGAATTGTGTTGCAATTTGATTGGTTACTTTAAACAAGCCTTGAAATCTTATTGGTTGTTTTGTTTTAGTGCTCCTTTCTCATTGGCTGGGAAAAAATGCGAATTAGAACAAAAAATAGACTGTGTGATTTTTGAATAAATCAGACTGCCCAGAGCCAATAAGATTGCAAGGATCACCAGTGATTTCAAAATGGATACAATAAATAGATTAACATATAGCTTATACTTAAACTATGCACACCCAGACACTACCTGAAATCTTGATATCATAAGTTATTGAATGAGTTGAAAGTTCCATGTATTAAAGTCACAGAAATGCACTAGACAGGGCTGTGCTCTGAAAGCACCACAGGTGACTAACTTTTACCTTTGGGGGACTGGAAAAACTTACTTTTTTCACATAACTTCAGCACTGCATGTGCACCCAGGATTTCATGGTTAAGAACCTTTGCGCTTCTCGTAATTTTTCTTAGACCACAGCGTTGACTACACAACCTGAGTTTTTAATTCCAGTCTTTCCCTTTTTAGATCTTTTAAAATTATGTACTTCTGATGACAGTAGAATATGTGTAAAAATGGACACATGAAGCCGAAATAATATTATTAATATGGCTCATGCTACTTACACAGTCACTCTTCCGTCGATTTCTCCAGCAGCAATAACATCTCTGTTTGGATGAAAGCTCAAGTCAAACACCTGGTTGTTAAAACTGATATCTCCTGGCACGCCATCACTTGTCCCCTATATAAAAACAACATCAAGGTGAAGAGAGTGTTTGTACTAACACTGGTGTAACCTACGCTACAAAGCCTTTTGTGTGCCTCCAGAGAAAGGCTTAGCCAGAAATTCTTCCGGGAAAACCCAGCTAGATTGGTGCCTCGGGGGCTTTAAGGGTGTGTCACCCTCCGTCCTGGTATATTATCATATATGATATTTCTTTCTTGCCAATCAAAACCTACGGTACCGCACGGGACCGCATTTTGTTCAGTTACCTTCGATTGATCCGCCATCTTGTTCTATTCTTTTATGTCCAATATCTGACGGGGAGGGACTTGGGGACAAAGATTCGCGTGAACCTCGCGCGCAGACTCGCGCGTTTTCAAGACTGACGCGTTTTCATTTTCAATCTGGGCAAAGCCCTCTAAAAAGAGCTAGACGTTTTAAAAGTTGTAGCTCGACAAGGTTCTTTTTTTAATGGAACGCAATTGAATTTCCGTGCTTTTGTGTTGTGCGGCATTTAAAATATCGTTTTAAAAGCAAACGACAGATGTTTCTGTTGTTTTACGGCCGCCACGTTGCCTTGGGAACGCCAAATCGCGTGTAAATATATGAATGAATAATTTTTAGATGGATAAAGAACAAACCTCTAGAGAATATCACGTGGTCTGGAATGGGAAAACAAACCGCCCAAGCTAAAGAGGTCCATTCACACATAGACCGTGAAGGCCTGGGAGAGAACCATACAGCTACTTTGCAATGATAGCAGTAGGCTAGCATTCGGGTTTGCATCAACGCTTGTGACATTTTAAACAATGGGCACTGATCGCTTTCAGTCACCTCTGGTGTCCATACGTTGGGAGCGCGTGGCTTTCTTTCTCTGTTTTGTTCCCCTAATTTCGGTTGTGTCTTGTGTATCGATCGCCGTTGTCTGGCATTTCGACGAAACTACAAAGACTCAATGCAACGTAAGTAACTCTAATTCTCTTTTCATGCATTGTAAATTATTTTCCTTTTTTCCATGGAAATGTTTGACTGTTTTTGCAAGAATTTTTTGAGAATGAATTTCACAAAATGTAAAACAAACGGAGGAAGAAAAACTGATTTTTCTGTTTTTTCTTCTTCCAAAAATGGACTAAAGGTAAGTACGAAATTTGATATAGTTTTTTTATCCCTGCTCAATCGTGAAACGCTTTTAATTCGAGAAAATCGTGAGGAAAAAACGAACTTTGCCCCGACAATCGCCAAATTGGCTGGACGCAGAGGGTTGAAAATCAAAAATCTACACTTACTCTGTGCTAGCGTGTAAATGAGAACGTAACCAAAGCTTCTTTGTACTTTTTCCTGAAAGACAAAGCAGGTTATAACTGAGAGTCATTCGAAGAACAAAACTACTTGAAACGTTGAAAAAATCTCTTTGTTTACCCAGGTGACACTTCCAATCTCGGATTATAATCCAGAGATATTTTTCGATATGTGTCGTAACTCCAAAATTCTTCAAATTTTGCCTTCAAGTATCAAAGTTAGCCTGGGTTATTTTCCGAGCGGTTTTTGAGGCGCTGCTGAAATTACTTAATTTTAACGAAAATTTGAGCTATTTCAAAATGAAATAGCATGAAATGTGCCGGTTCCCCGTTATACATCTGGTCGGGAGACAAGCACTGTGAGAGAGGTGTCTTGCTCAAGAACATGACACAACGTCCCCAGCCAAGTCTCGAACCTGGAGTCGAGCGCATTAAAGCCACGTTTTGTTTTGCATAGTAATAATTTAAAACCAGCAAAGTTTCCGTTCGAAGCAACAGTGGAGTGCCTCTTTTCTCTCTCCTTTATTATTATTTTTTTTTTTTGCGACGCATGAATATTTTAGCAAAACTCATTGCGCAGATTAAGACCAAATATTCTGGCCCCAAATCACTTGAATACGGATCGGCGCATACCAAGTATACCGAAATATTCTGACTCGAAATACACCTGAAATAGCCTATTTTGATTCCGACTGCAAGAGTTTCCAAATTGAACTTGAATACGTCAGGCCTGCATCCTTGAACACTCTTGAATATTCCAGGTGCACGTCACCTTTTCCGTGCGCAGTTGCTTGAACGACTCTTGAATCTTCCAGGTTACGTCAAATTCTGCGTGCGCACGCCTTTGAATACTCTTGACTGCTTCCGCTGTTCATCGCGTATGGCGTGCACCTTAACTAAATACTCTTGGATTCTATGCATGACGTTACGATTTCGTAGTCGAGGCTTGCACGCAGAATACTCTAGGATATTTTCGCTCTGGCCACCATGTTTACAACAGAGTTTAACTCGGAAAGCAATACCTTTGCTTTTTCCAAAGTTCTTTCAGTTCTAGCTGAATCACTTACGTAAACTTGAGATAGATTTTTTACAGAATTTATCCATCAGTTTATATCTGAACACATGTTCACTATTTTTGTTTGTCCAGCTAGAGCATGTTTACATTGTCAGTTACGAACCAGCCGATATCAGAGACTCCTTTGACCGGTTTTCATATGACGTCAGTGTTTTCTCATTGGTTCACCATTGACCTTAGTCGGGTATGGATTACTAATCAATGAAAGCTTGTCCAAAATTGTTTTGAAAAAGAAGTTTGACTGATGAGATTTTGAAAATGGCAGTTTCTCCAAACACTTTTCTGACCCATGTGAAAAGATTAAAAGATATATTATTTAAAATGACAGTTTCTCCATTGAAACAACATTAATATACCTTTTAATCTTTTCATATTAACGTTGCTTTGTTTTTCCTTCTTTTAGGTTCCAAACTATTTACCATCGATAAGTGCGGTGATAGGAGGAGAAATGCCTGAGAGGTTCATCTGGAGAACTACAGTAGCTGTACATTGTCTGCCGCGAATCGTACTTTTCTCGTCAGTGGTTGATAAATATTATAAGAATACACCATTAGGCACGCAGTACAGCTCAACGTGGTGGTTTGGGCCACTCAATCTTCTAAACTGTATCTCACAAGTAGTGGAGAATGTAGCCCTTATGGCAGTTGGTTACATCTCTTCAACAGATAACCTTGGTAAGATATTTTAAAAGGCCGCAATGTTACAGGTACAAATGGTGATTTTTCCAAAGTCATCGGGCTCTTTGAGCTGAATGACAAGTAATATGTGCCCTCTTTATTTTATTATTATTTTTTAAATTTATTTCAGTTGTCCATGAATGTTCTTTCGTTGTCTTCACGGTGTGTGCTATGCTCTACATGTTGCTGTCTTGTATTTTATTCTGGTTGACTGCAAACAAGCCAATGAATACTGAGGTATAAAACAAACTAGTTAACAAACTTAGTTAATGAGTTAAACTGGGTACTGAAACGTCTAAATTTTTAGCCCTACAAGCTCACATTTCAGGCTCACAGTGGCATGATGCCAATATTATTATTCAGCTCTCTGCGAAAACAATGATTTGCGATAACCCCAGTGTCCAGGTCTCCTGCACACACATTCCAGGCCAATGACGTAAAGTGGTGATCTTACGGTTATCAGTAGACATTTACATTTCAAACTTATGTTGCTGGAAAACTATCTAATTTTATGGACACACTCCAGCCCGTCAGCGTAGATGATGTTGTGGGCCAATGTTGCGAGAGAATTTTCTTTGAGGAATAGTGGGGGACTGAATGCCAAAAAAAGTACGGATGGACCCCACCAGTTCAAACTCTACTATTTCGAATTCCCCTGAAATTAATTGTTTTGAACTCAAAATAATTTCTCTTGGATTTGTCCTCCAGTCATTTATTATCGGCTATTTCCAACTGTCGCTATTTCGAACTATTTTTCGTAATTCCCCTGAGAGGTCGAAATAGCGGGATTCAACTGTACTCAGCCTGGCTTCAGTGTTTGCTTTAAATGACGTTTCCTTTTCTATTCTTTGTTCACAGGACTACACATTATTCAGAAGAAAAATATTTATTATGTTCTTCAACTATTGCTCGTTTGGTCTGTCGATGTACTTTTTCTTTAGACATGAATGGTACTGTGAACCAGGAAGTATCCTTTTGAACTTTCTTACAAACACTCAGCTGTACTACAACAACATGTTCTTAACATGTCGGTTGGAATTAGTATAGCTAATCGTTCGAGTGATATTTGAAAATTTTCTCAAAATAGCGCGAGCCTTCATTTGCTAGCGCAACTGGAAAGACTTCGTAATCTCGGATCTGAAACTATATCTGACTACCAAACACCGTTCAGTTTCTGTAGCATGAAGCGGCTAGGGAATTCCTACCCCCTCTGAATGAGATGCTAGGTCATTGAGGGGTAATTTCACGTACCGATGTATTAATTTATGTATTCTTCCCTTGCGGCATGAGGCACGGGGGGAAAGTGTCTAGGTAGCCAAACGGAATTGCAAGTCAGTGCAAGCTTTTCATTATTTCTAAGAGTTACACGTGCACTTGAAAGTTAATTAAATGGCGAGTCTGTCTGGCCCAACTAAAGGCTTCGTATGATTTCAATTTTTAGTAACTACTTGTCAAGTGCCTCAATCCGTTTAATTTGTACAAGAATGTAAGTGTCATTTGCCGAGAGTGGACACATAGACCCTTCTTAATCTAGGGCTGAAACCCAGCAAGACTACTTGGTCTAAAATACAATTGTTCTGGGTCACTGCGCCACAAAAATGACTAGAACAGTAAAATTGACTTCAGTTTTATTGTATTTGAAGGTTACTCTTCCTGCAGTTAGTTTTTCTTAACAATAGCTGTATCTCTACAGTGTACACCCTGTTTGCACTGGCTGAATACTGCACAATTTTGTCCAACATAGCTTTTATGTGGCATTTGTTTTGCCTTTTTAATGGATCTACCTTGTTGCTGGTCGTCACTGAAAACAATCAGTCTAAGGAGAACTAAACAAGCACGTAGGGGCCAAACCACCCCCCTAATGTTTCATGAAGGCTATATTTGCTTGGTTTATATATTTCTGAACCAAGTTTGGCAGATGAGCTTTCTTTGTTCTCCAGTTTATTTTAATTTAGAAGTTGTGACAAAATGTCAGATTATGACGTCATAACTGATTACGTCACCAAAACGTGCTATATTTTTTGTAAAATCTGATGTAAAGATTATGTCATTGGAAAGGCCTTGACTTGAGGAGTAAAATGCCGAAAACCGTTTTTTGCTATGATGATTATTTTTTGAGATATGGTAAATTAAATATTTTTTTGCTGTCCCCCCCGGAATTTGCTTAACCATACTGTCCTTCTTAAGTCAGTCTCTCTGGTTTATTTTTTTCAGGTTTATTCTAGGAAGGCTAATAATCTAGAAAACTGGAAAGCTTGACGTTGTCAAAAATCGTATGGTTTTAGAAATTTGATTTTCGGCTTTGTTAAGATGGTATTAACAGTAAAAAAACGGGTGACGTCACAGGTTATGACGTAACAAAACTAATTTTAACGCAATAACACTAGAGGAATGATTTTTTATTCCGATTTTCTTCTTTATTTTTGGTTTAGTCATCTGGCACATCACATGTGCAACATAGCTGCATTTGTTGGAACAAAATTACGGCTTCAATTTGGGGATTTTTCTCAAGGGGGGGACCCCAAATTTTGCAGAGTTAGTTTTCATATTTAAAAATGCCATATTTCATTTAATTTTTGTGATATGGACAAAATTTTTTCAGGTTTCAACTCCCCTTGATGTGCTCTTTCGAACACACTGTAAAAAATATGCACATTAAAAATTTCAAAAGTGGCAAAAAACTTGACGTCATCACTGTGACGTCACAACTCTGACATTTACTGACATTTTTCACGTACATATAATTGGCAATAGGTCTCCTGCCCATCTGCCAAGTTTAGTGTAGAAAGAGTCAGTACTTTTTAAGTAATGCGAAATAATGTGAAATACCCAAGAACTGACGAAACATTTGGGGGGTGGTTTGGCCCCTACGTGAAGGTGAACAAACTGGACATTTTACACTTGTTTTTCTATAAGATTCGTCTCCATAACAAGTGCCATTTATGCAAAGAGTTTTAAAACCCTGATTTAACGAGAACCAAATGGTGTTTGTCAGTACCACGTGAAACAAGGCCAATGGCCGTCTAGCTCTTCCGCATTTTTTGTAATTTAAACTTCTCAAGAAGTCTCTTAATCTGCAATAACCGTCAGCTTGGAATGTTTGATACAATTTGCCTTGGAGTTTGAGAGAGTTATTGTCCAGACGCAGAAGTTTTCTTGTGTGTTGACCACGACCGTGGAGATACTACTAGAAATAATAAAATACAACTTATTGGGAGTCATTTCCGTGTTCAGTGTTATTATTAAATCTCGTGGAGTTGAATGCGGGAGTGCTACAACTTTAACTTCTTTGACAATTAATTATTGAATGAAGAGTAATCGAGAACTTCAGTGATCAAACTATTCCACAACTTACGTAACACTGTACAGAAGGACCATCATCAAACGCGTCATGCATACGACGATAAAGTAAGTATTTTCAAAATGATGGGAAAAACCGCGCGCCAACTTTCATCCTGCCTGCTTTACGCCCGTTTGCCGGGCGGGGGGGGGGGGGGGTTTGAGGGGGGTTGGGGGAACTCCCATATAAAGAGGACGGGGTGCTCGTCGGAAATTTGAAAAGATCCCCCGACCAAGACCCTGTTATGTGGACGTGGCTTGAAGTTTTTTTACCCCTAAGAGATATCAATTCTAAAACAACACATTGACACTGATTTTAGGAGGATCGTTTGGGGCTGAACACCCTAAGGGGGACCAAATGCGCTTTTCTAACCCCTTTAAGGTCATTCCTCACATTTGCATTGCGCATCCTTATTGCGCATACTTTATCTCGTCATTAGCGCGCGCTCGTGCACGCGCATATTGAAAACATGACGGATTTGCCTTGATATTAAGCTCTTTCAGTTGAAAAATGGCTCTAGCTCACCAACGAGCACAGGCACCCCAATTTTTTTTCCAGTCATTGTAATCAACTAATCATAAGCTTCGCGTGAGGAAAGACTGATCTAATTTCTATTGCTGAAAATTGAATAAATAAGAAAAATAGCAGATACACTGTGGTCTTTTCTGTTTTTCAGTCGGTAACCACGTCAAGAAATTTGGTTCAAATTTTTACTCAAGGATTTAGCTTTCTGTCTGAATCAAACTTAAAATGTTTCTTTGTGTCCGAAACAAAGTATTGACTGTAGTTCAATGCGTTTTCTTATGAGTCTGGGCTCACAAAAATTTTACAATTACTGGGAATGCGTTTTTGTAATAAGCATTAAATAATGCCAAAATGGGGCATTTTCAATGCCTCACTGCTCCTTAATGAGCATGTGCACCCCCTTTTTTTATTTCAAAATTGAAGTTATCATATGACAAATATTCAGTGGACAAAGTTTGAACAAAAATCTATTGACAGTTTTATTTCAGAGGAATTACCTTGAGGTGGACGAACATCTCCGTCTTTTTATATCGGAGTCTCCCCAGGAAAAGGGGGGGGGGGGTTGTTGGTTTCTTGGGTTTCGCTCAGGTCGCAAATTCTGGTGGAACGGGAGAAACAAACAACCCTTAAAGTAAAGTAAAAAAACTACGGATTATTTCGTTTGCTTGATTTTCCGCCATGCGCCAATGGAACGCACTTCGCCAAAAAGAAAACTGCAAAATTAATCAAGAAAAAAGGCGATATCTGTCCTTTGCTGTGTTTTATTTTCTTTTTGTGTTTAAAATTAATTGACAAGTAAAGAAGAGAGGTAATCCTCGTGAAGCTATTTACGGCACCGCATTAATTTACGACCAATTACGTTTGGCCGATGTGTGAAGACATGTGAAGGGGACTTGGGGACAAAGGTTCGCGTGGGTTCGCGCGTGGGCTCCCACTCCTTCAGCTTTCTGGCCAGGTTCCTCAACCTTGTTCCCGCCTGAGGCAATAGATTTCAGCATTTACGCGTCTTAACTGTTATTTTTTCACGCTAAAATGGTCACTGATCGCTTTCAGACACCATTATTGTCCGTACGCTTGGAGCGCTTTGCTTTATTTCTCTGTTCTTTACCACTCCTTTCATTTATGTCTTGTGTGGCGATCGCTCTTGTTTGGCACTTTGACGAAACTACGAATACTCATTGTAACGTAAGTATAAATGGATTTTCTTGTCATTGGTGCATCGCAAACTGTTTGCCTTTTCGCTTGAGCACTTTTATTAGGGCTTAATTTGCTTAGGCATATCATTTTAGTTACAGTCAACTGACTGCACACGATATTAGCTTTAGGGCCCGGTTTGAACCTGGTTTTAAGGGAAAGGCCCGGTTTGAACATGAAACATGTGTCGATCGACTACGGTAGTCGAATACAACGGCAAAAGTTCAACTTTGTTTCAAGCGTTTAACTTAGCTTTACATGTGCTGAATCTAATGCTTACATTTTACGGATACATAAGCCTAAATATTGAATTTAAGCTTAGCTTAAATCAAGCTTATGTTTAATTTTACTTCAAAGATTTTGTGTCAGATTACAATTTAGTCAACGGTGGAACTCAATTATTAGAGTCCACTCAAATGGGTATTAGGTTCGGCACTGTAAGAGTAGAAAAGGTTGATGTTTGAACCGGTCCTTTCTTCGCAATTCTTGTTGGTTGTTCGAAAGCACAAGCTTAATAATTTATGCAGCTTGTAATTATACTTTACTTTAATCATTTTCTCAACAGAAATACATACATATTCATATTTATTATATGGAGAAGAGTGTTTTACTGGGAACTAAACCACTCGTAGATTCCATACGCCACTTCATCCGGGACCCGAGTGGCGTATTTTCCGTATGTCGCCTTTGTGAGTGTCGTATCGTTCAATGAAGTCACGATTCCCACCTTTTGCTTTTGTTGAATTGGTTTCTCCATATAATAGAAAGAACATTACACGTTGGCGCAAAGGTATGAATTTTCTGTTCTCGTGGTAAGAACAATATCTCACGAGTGAGCTTCGCTCACTCGTGAGATATTGTTCTTGCCACTCGAACATAAAATTCATATCTTCTCGCCACCGTGTAATATCCTCTATATATAAAGCTGAGGGAGAAAGCCAAAAACAGGAACAAGTTCCCTTACAAATGGCCACCCAAACCACAAAAAAAAAAAAGAAAAAAAAATTAAATATAAATATAATAGTAATAACAATAAAACCAGTAATAATAATAATCATGCCCCAATCTGATTGATTGGCGAAAAAACTTAAGCTTCCTTTGCTTGTTGATCCATTTCAAACCATGTGATGTACCAATGGAAATTCTTTCAGATTCAAGCATACCACATGGAAACGAATAATGTTTAAACAATTCTCCAGAGAGTTAAAAACACAAGATTACTTAATATACCGTATTATTGTCACATTTTGATTTCTTATTATTTTTTTGTTTCTTTATTATACAAAACAGATAGATTCCATGTTGCTGTGCATCTGTTCAGTAATTCATCACAGAAGATGTGAAAATGTAGTAAGAACATCATTGATGCACTCGGCTATGATCACCTTGTGTGCCACTTTTTTGTTGTTACCACATTTTGACATCATCTGTAATCAAGTACTGAACAGATGCACGTCAACATGTAGTCTACTTGTTAATCTGAGATGGGTGCATTGGCTCCGTGTTCAGTAGAATAAGTGACTTATCTTGAGAACATTTGCAAAACTGTTTTGAGAGTCTGAACATGACAGTTTGTCCAAGCACTTTTCTGACCATTCCATCTCAAGTTGTGATTTTTTTTTTTTTTTTTCATTTGCCATGGGTTATCTCTCAAGCATCTGTTGATGAAATTGGATTGCATCTCAAAACATTAATTAAAACATAATTTGTTATTTTCCCTGTGTTAGGTTCCAAACTATTTACCATCAATAAGTGCAGCAATCGGGGGAGAAATGCCAGAGAAGTTTATCTGGAGAGTTGGAATAGCTCTACACTGTTTACCACGAATTCTACTTTTCCCGCCAGTGATTCATAAACATTACAAGAATACACAATTAGGCAGGCAATTGAACTTGACAACATGGTGGTTTTGGCCTCTCAACTTTCTAAGCTGTATTTCACAAGTAGTGGAAAATGGAGCACTCATGACTTTGACTTACATTTCTTCAACAGATAACTTTAGTAAGCTATTTTGCTGTGTTAAAGGGTTGTTTCTTCCAAAGTCATAATGAACTGAATGGCAAGTGAGATATGTCAGATCTTTTGGCTTTTTATTTGTTTCAGCTGTCCATGAAGGTTCGTTCATTGTCTTTATGGTCTGTGCTATGCTCTACATGTTTCTCTCTTGTGCTTTATTTTGGCTGACTTCAAACAAGCCAATGAATACTGAGGTACATAACAAACTAGCCGACCAAAGTTAATGATTTTAGTTTGTGTTAAGTTATGAACTGGAAGGCCTGAGAATTTTAGGCCCACAGGCCTGCCTCTGAGGCCTACTGCATGATGTTAATACAGTCTAACCCCTATTAAGGAGCCACCTATTAGATGGCCACTCCTATTAGGCAGCCAGCAATCAAAGACTCAATGATGGCTTTTCTATTGTTTCTACCTCTATTAAGCGGCCAACCCCTTTTATCGGCCACAGTCCATTTCCCCGAGGGTGACCATTTAATAGGGGTGCGACTGTATATGGTATATAAATTATTTTCATGCAGCTATCTGTATGTATTGCAGGCCTATAATACTACCATTCTCTGCACACATTTCAGGCCAATAATGTGAGGTGATTGCACAGCTATAACAGCACACACTCTGGTCTAGAGTTGTGAAAAGATAATCCAGCTCTCTGCATGCTACTTTTACCAATGACATGGGTGCATAATAATGTTACTCTGCTCTGCCCACCACAGGGCTATGGTGCAAGATATTTGTATTACAAGAATAGTGGGGGAAATGCCAAGATTGGAAATGCTTGCTCGTTTTAAATCATATAACTAATTAATTTATTTATTTATTTATTTATTATTGTTATTATTATTATTATTATTATTATTATTATTATTATTATTATTATAATTATTATAAGTCCTTAAAGTCTTGCCGCATTTTAATTTATGGTGCCAAGTTCAATCTGTGAGCCTAGGGCAGTCATAAGTCTGCTGGATTACTTGATGGATAGAGTCCTCCTAAGTATGTGAGCAGTTCCAAGGAGGATGGTCTTCTGTAGCTCTGTTATTCTAATATTGCCTGGGATCTTGCTGATGTAGTTTTCTGTTCCCTACTTGACAAGCCCGAAAGCTCCAATGATCACTGGGACAGTTGTTGTTTTCATTCCCCATGTTTTCTCGATTTCAATTTCAAGATCTTTGTACATGTACTTTGTGAGTTTCGAGTTTTCGAGGAGGTGTTCCTTTCTGTGGGGATGGACATATCGATAAGCAGACTGGTTCTTTCCTTCTTGTCTTTCACCACTATGTCTGGTCTGTTTATTATTATTATTATTATTATTATTATTATTATTGTTATTATTATTATTATTTAAAAAAAAATAAAAAATATTATTATTATTATTAATATTGTTATTAATATTATTATTATTTGCATATTCTCTTTTTTCAGGACTACATATTATTCAGGAGAAAGCTCTTTATAATGGTCTTCAATTATTGCTCTTTTGGTCTAGCAGTATATTTTTTCTTCAGGCACAACTCGCACTGTGAACCAGGAGGTATCCTTTTTTAACTCACTGTCACTTAAACGTAATATATATGTTATAGTCTTAAATTAGTACAATTATGTTCCAAGTTAGGTTAAGTACTTTATTTCAATTTATTTCAAACTGGAATCACTGCCAAACATGGGCCAGTTTCTGTAGCATGAATTGGTGGAGAGTATTGCTTCTCTCCCTCTGCCCCTCCCCCTTCCCCCCACCCCCCCAGATTAGATGCTAGTTCATTAATTTTGTGGGTTACTTCTAAGCATTCTGTCATGCAAATGTATCAAGTGTTTTTTCACTAGCTCCCCTTTTGGCAAGAGGTACCATGAGCGTTTAAAGGCCTGGTCAAAAAGAGTTGCTGCCTGCAGTGCTGCAAGTTTTTCATTTTCATTTTTTTGGCAACTTGAACATACACTTGGAATGTAAATGGTGAATCTCTCTGCAGTCCTACTCGAGGCTGCACAGGAGCTTAAATTTTTCAGCCACTAGTCAGATACCTCTGTTTGTCCAGGAAATAAAGTGTCCTGCCCAGAGTGCAACACAGAGCAAATTACCCTTCTTGGGCTTAAACCGAGACTGCTTGATCTAAAATACATTTATTTACGGCCACTTACAATTGATTTTAAAAAGATAATTTGGAATGACATCAGTTTTACTGTATTTGAAGGTCAATCTCTGCAGTTAGTTTTTCTTAACAATTCCTGTATCTGTATGTACAGTGTATACCTTGTTTGCTCTGGCTGAATACTGCACAATTGTGTCCAACATTGCCTTTCACTGGCTTTGCTCCTGGCATTTTAATGGTTCTACCTTGTCGTTGGCCTTCAGTGAAGACACTCCGTCAAAGACCAGCTAAGACACTCCGTCAAAGACCAGGTTTCATGGTGCAAGGGTATTGTCATTCTGTAAAATCAGAGTGTTGAACCTCTGTGCATTACCTGCCTGTTATGAGGACGACTCTCGAGGGTTTGCTTGTTCAAAGACATCAAGCTATTAAGTGTAGGAGTATGTGACGAGCCATTATAACAACGGTGGCGAAAGAAGCTAGCGACACAGACAACCGTGAAAATCTGCTTTTTTTTTTGTTGCTTTGTAAACCTCCTTGCCGCAACAAGAGCACCAGGGGACATATCTACGTTCCGCATGGAGCAAAGCTGTATAAACAAACAAACAAACAAGCAAAACAAATGCCCCTTTTTTGTTTTGAATAATATAAATTATGGACACATGTTTTGTAGTCTCAGGGTTTTCACGTTCCATGGACAAGGGCTTAGTTCACACAAGCGACATAACGACATAATCACTGGGTTCAAACCATTTTAATACTATTTACTATGATCGCGTAGTCGTTTCGGTACAAGTCGAAGTCGATCCGATACTCATCTTAAGTCGATTCGATACAAACTGAGGTCAATTCCAAAACTTTAGGATACCCGGCAGTATGAAATTATTATAGAATTTCCACGTTTAGAATTGCCAAGCCATACGATTTGCTCCAACGTGAGGCTGGTTTGACTTCCCTTCGAATCGGGCTCGTGTCAGGGAAGAAGTTCAGCGTATTCAGCTGGCGGAAAAAGTTCCGAGACCTCCATGCAGACAAACATGATTTTTCTCCTTTTGATTTTTCTCCTTTTGCTACGAAACGACTTCAGTTTGCCGGTATCGAATTGACTTTATTTTGTATCGAATCAACTTTAGAAGTGTATCGAATCGACTTCCGTTTGTATCGAAACGACTTGGTATCGAAACGACCGTACTTTGTTGGTAATGCTAACGCCGACATAAAGACATAAGGAAAATTGATGGAAATGAAAACTTACGTTTCTCCGATTTCAAAATTGATTATTTCACCGTTGTTATTATTATTATTATTCATGTTAATAATATCAATCGATATCGGTTTTTATTATGACTTTTTGAGGTCATCGATTGACTTTAAACGTACTCGGTAAAAGATATCAAGAACACGTGATCTCATTAGCAAACATGACTTTTCACTCGTGATGTTGCGGTGCTCCTTGTGGTATTGCTGAGTCAAAGCAGGGCAAGATGGTTTCCTCAAGCCTCCAAGCACCTGTCATGTCCTTATCTTTAGATCGTTTTGCGGTGTTTATTTGTTCGTTACCGCTTCTTTCTTTCGCCTCTTGTGTGGCAATCGCGATTGCTTTGCACTTCGAAGAAACTACATGGTCTCATTGCAAGGTGAGCGTGTTTTTAAATAATTTACTAAGAGAAATCATCACGTTTCTTTGTTCCGTTTTCCCTCGATATATTTTGAGAATTTCTGCACTCGTTTTTCGGTTAAATCTCGAATGCAGTTCATTTACGTGCCAGCCCAGCGAAATTATTTCCTTGATATATGAACACGCATGAATACATAAAATAGAATTGACTTCTTACTCAAACATATCGAATGGAATAAATTAAGCGAGATTACACGCAACATTTTGAATTATGTTAGTTCGAACTAAGTATGTTTAACCGTTATTTTAACTTGACACTAATGATAGAATGATCTCGAACTTTGTTATTTTTGGCGTGATGTAATATATTTAAAGCAAAGTTGGTATGGAAAGGCCTCGTTCACACTTCTTGTGATGTATAAACCACATAACGGTAATGTCACGAAATCACGTAAGGCACCCTTTGACACCAATGTGACCAACACAACGTAACGACAGAAAGGAACAGAATAGGCATAAGCATAATGCCATAACGAAAGAAAATTCTCTATGTTGTACTTAAGTATCATGTGGTAATGTCGTGAGTGTGAACCAGGTTTTACTGTGGTGTAAATTGGGAAGATAGAAAATATTTTAACATTAGAAGAAGAAGATATTTTAACATCAGCTATGCACCGAAACTGAGCAGAGCTATTGTTTTAATATATTTAGAATCAGATAACGACCACTAGTCTAAACCCACCCAGAAACGTTATAAAAGTGAAAACTTTTACCAATATCCGTAAAAGCGTGACAACTCCAAAGCGTGACAATCCACCGAACCACGCATGAGTGAAAGTAGTTCCGAATGTTTACTGATGATTTAATTGGTTTTCGGTACATTACTGAAAGATAACGTGGACAGTTCGGGCTGAGTCTATTGACTCTAATTGAACAAAATAAATTAAACTTAAATAACAAATAAAGAGGAAAAATCACGGAAACCACGGGTGCATGGTACTTTTTTCCGTGTGGGGAAAATCCGCTGAGCGATGTGAGTGAAGGCGTGGAGCTACGTGAAGGGTGAGAACTTTGCGCCCGCACTCTTTTTGCACAGCGAGTTTCTATAACGAATCTTCCTACCTCTGTGGGGGAGAGAGGGAACAGACAATCTGATTTGGACAATGAACTACTTCCAGTAGCAGGCCTTCACTTCTCGTATTGTGTTGCTTTGTTGACGTTATTCGAGAGGGCAAAATGGTTTCTGCTGACCTCGGCCGAGCAATTTACATCTCCATACTTTCTGAACGGTTTTGTTTGTTTCTTTGCTCTTTACCGCTGCTTTCGTTCTCGTCTTGTGTGTCAATCTCTCTTGTCTGGCATTTTCGTAGAGCTAACAGCACTCAATGTGAGGTGAGCGAGTTTCGAAATAATACAAAGAAAATATTATAAACAGATGTACCGTGCACGTTCCATAGAGGGTGTGCGGTACACAGAAATGAGTTACACCGCCATAGTCAACTGATGAACAAAAATGATACTATATGCTCCCTGTAGGCTAAACTACAGACACCTGATCATACTTCGTTCTTTGGTAACGACGACGACAACGATGATGACCTTAATTTAATCACGACAGGGTCTTAACTAAGCGTGAGGTCAAATGGTTTGATATTGGCTAACGTGTTCCATTTTAGAAATATTTGCTTGAAGTCAGGAGCTTTGTATGTTAAGACATGTCAATTACCAATTGAGACCGTGCTGTGCTCTCTAGGGAATTTTTCTTTTATAATATTTGTTCTAAAATTATTCATTCATTTTCACACGGACATGATTGAAATTGAAAGAAATACTGTTCAAATCAGGGCAACGTCAAAATGTGTCTAAACATGATATGAACAGTTGAGCTTAGCGAGCAAAAAAGAGTGTCTCAACTAATTGCCACAATAGGCCATTTCCGAGTTGCGTTTTGCGTCTGTGTCAAAACGAGTCGTGCGAAACCATTCATGTGGAAATGTACTCGCTCTACAAGTTCATTTTCATGAAAATCAAACTCATTTTCATATGAAAAATTTTTTACGCGGACTCGTTTTGAAACAGAGGCACAAGGCAACTTGGAAATGGCCTATAGGCTTTCTTTTTCTAGGCGCGAGCTGGTCCAATACTTTGTTTATTTTTATCCTGTTCCTTCGGTGGCACAGAAGAAAAAGAAAGCGAGCGAGGGAAAAATTCGTTCTCGTAATTATCTCTCCTAACGTCATGGCAAAATCCAGATTAACGGTGAGATCCATCAGAGGGTGTGTTTTGTATTCACCCCAAGAGCATCTGCCTTTCAGCGTAAAATACGCGGCTAATTGCAAGGACTTTAAAATCTCTGTTATAGGTTCCAAATTACCTTCCATCGATAAGTGCAGCAATAGGGGGTCGCATGCCTGAGAGGTTTATCTGGAGAGTTGGAATAGCCTTACACTGTCTTCCACGGATCCTGGTAATGCCTTACGCACTTCACAAACATTTCAAGAATACCCAGGCAGGCAGGAGATACAACTTAACTACTTGGTGGTTTGCGCCGCTCAATCTTCTGAACAGTCTGTTGCATTTAGTTGAAAATGGCGCTCTCTTAACTTTAACCTACATTTCTTCAAAGGAGAACTTAGGTAAGGTTGTTATACAAACTATTTAGTCAAAGTAGACTAGTTTATAATTTTGTATTGACAGAGAACTTAAGCTGCGTAACAGGCGTTTCCTTTCCATTTACCAGGCGGTGAAATCGAGCAAACGAGCGCGCCTCGGGTGAGCGAAAAAATGGAGAGAAGTGCGGAGGGGGTGAGCAAAAGAGGAGGAGAAAGGGGAGGGTGTGGGGAGGAAATTTGCTCCACCCCGTCTCCCTGCTCCTTATTTTTCGCCAGCAACGCAAGCTACAGAAAACTTAAATTTCTTGTGGACACAGTTTTGTATCCGCACTCGAATTTAATGCAAAAATATACCTATTTTGCTTTTTCGTCACAGATATCCATGAAGGGTCGTTTATTGTGTTCATGGCTTGTGCCATATCGTTTATGCTCCTGCATTGCATCTTATACCGATTGACTGCGACTCAGCCAATGGCTGATGAGGTAAATGTGATTAGTCCAAGTTATGCCAGAGGCGAATTATCTGACGCCGAATTCAGTTATGCGAGGCCGGAGACGATTTATCCATCTGAGACAATTTATAAATAATCTAGGTTCAAATCCATTGTTTAGACTAATTTCATGGCAAATTCGTCTTCAACTGATTCGTCTAACAGCATGTCTTCGAGATGTGCTGATAGACGAATCAGCCGAAGACGAATTTTGCCACATAATTTGCTTAAACACTGTATTTATTATTATTATTTTTCTTTTTTGGCATTCATGTTTACATGGTTATAAAATGGACATTTCATTTCTATTTACAGGAATACAAACTATTCACAAGAAAAGTCAGCGTCATGTCCTTCAACTGTTGTTCTTTTGGTCTAGCAGTGTATTTTTTCTTTAGACACAACTGGTACTGTGAAGCAGGAAGTATCCTTTTTAAAACAAAGCATGCAGCTAGAAAAAAAGGCAACGTTCGAATGATTTCGATAACATTTCCTGCTTAGAAGTCTAGAAGTCTATAACAAGTAGAAGTCTATAACAAGTGCAAGGTTTATTTCTTCGCTTTACATTTTATCCGTAGTTCATATTTGATTCACTCCAGTTATATGCATGATCGTCTTTGAGCCGAACCCCACAGGTAATCCAAACTCGCCTTACGAGCCCCCATATTAGTGAATAGTTCAAGAACACATTGCAAAACAGACAAGAAACGCGCGGCACATTTTTTCCAATCCATTGAAAATCAAAAGGCCCTTTTAGCTGCCTCGTGTTACTTGTTTTAGAGCGTTGAGAAATCCACTGCTAAAACCAAAACCAAGTGTAAAATGCAAGCGTAACGCTGGAGAAAAAAAACAGGAGCGACATAGCAAAGGATCACCGCTTACTTGAGAGTCGAGTGTTTCACGGCGTAAGGCTTATACAACTAGGCATGAAGTTGATAACCGCAATTATAATAAGTGAAACTACTGAGAATGCAATCATATTTCATTACTTTTTTCTTAACATTTGTTTTATCACCGCAGTGTACACTCTGTTCGCTCTGGCCGAGTACTGCACCATTGTATCGAACGTAGTTTTTCACTGGCTTTGTACGCGTATTTACAAAGGAGCTACAATGGCGATCTTATACCCTGATGACTACGAGCCAAAGATGAGCTGAGAGTAATCTTGTCTGTGATGTATGTTCTTGTCAGTCAGCACTTTGGTTGTCCTGTGAAACGTTTATGAATTCATTAATTTCGTTATGAGCAGATTCACAACATATGGATTAGTTCAGACCACGACACATGCGCACAAGTACGTAATATAATGCACGACCAACCCATGTCTCTCTTGACTAGCGGTCTCTGGGTATGACGCTGTTGCACAGCACGCGCAATTTGCTGTTAAAGCGGCGAGTGGAACTCCATGGCTTCGACGCTTAAAGGAAGGGCTCGCGAAGCCCTCTTTATGCCAATCGCGTGGCATATAGACCGTTTCAATTCCACTCATATTGCCAGAAGCTATGCAATTTCATTGGAGCAAAAGAAAGTCTTTACACAAGAAAAGGTTTCAACTCCCACAAGATTTGTTTGGGAGATCAACATGGCCGCTGTTTTGTTTTGGGACACCAATATGGCTGCCCTGACGTCACTGATGTGAATTGTGAAACATAAGGCTTGTAACGCTCGGGTTTGCTAGCTTGTAACGCACGGCCGGGTTTTCTAGCATCTTTGTCATGCATAACAATCAACATAACAGTAACTAATGCCATTTTTTTCTTCGATGTCATCTTTCTTAGGCAAGGATTGTCTTGTAATGTCAGAGTTAGCTTCGATTACCGGATGCCAAAGTGTGAGGTTACTTATGTTACCAGAATATAGAAAGTTTGCGCAATAATACTCAATTCCATTCAAAACAATACCATTTTAGAATTTATTTATAATTTCTAGTGATGTAATATTTATATTATCTGCATACTTGTTATACATTAAAATACCGATATTGAAAAAAGATATCCGAGTGATTAACTAAGACTCTACCAATATGAAAAAAAGCCCCTAAAACTGAGATACACGCGTACATTACATATACTTTTTAATAAAGCGGGTCTGAATATGGCAACCTTAGGGCTGGTGTGGACCTGCCATAAAATTTAACTAACCTAATATATTCAGATATTCAGATACTTCTAAAACAGACACAAAACTCAGGTATGATGGCTAGAGATTTGATGATAACGATATTGTCATTGAATGTGATAAAAGTTGAAAGATTTTAAGCCAGATAAATCTAAACGATCAGCACAACATAGCGGCATGCAACCCTAAAATATCCCCTGATGGATGAAAACAGTAAAATTCTGTAGGCCATTTCCGAGTTGTCTTTTGCCTCTGTGTAAAACCGAGTCCCCGAGCAAAACCATTCATATGAAAATGTGTCCCGCCTACTGTTTCATTTTCATGCAAACCAAATTCATTTTCATATGAAAGGTTCTGTACAAGGACTCGATTTGAAACGAGGCACCAGGTAACACGGAAATGGCCAATTGAGCTGCCTAAGTGAGACCAAAATCCCCAACTCAGACGTGATCTGTGAAAAAATGCTTACACTCGCAGCCTAACGAATACAATACTCTCGTAGTAGCGAATGTTTCCTTTCTCAAACACCAAGCCAATGAAAGTGTCGTTTGCCAGCTTGCCAGGAACGTTGGTGAGACAAGAATATCCACTAGGGCCTTTCCACACTCCTAGAGATCCCACCCATGATGTGCCTTTGTCACCACTCCAGCGGACAGTCATGTTTATACGGAGTAGTTTACTGGCTGGGTTGGAGAAGTATACCGTGTTTCTGTATTGCAGCAAGCTGGCGGCCACCACTGGGTCTATCAGAGTTTCGTCGAAGTAGATATCGGAATGAGCAAATGATTCTGCTCCGTCATAACTCTTGGACATGATGCGACAATGGCAGTGAAAACTCTGCTGGTTTCGGGAGGTCATTAACAAAGTACCGTCATACAACTCGATAAGCTGTTAAGGAGAAAACAAGTCTCGCTTAGATATCAGAGATATTGCGCCTAGGCTGACATGTTGAACAGACAATAACTTGAGGAAATTTTTAGTCTAGTTCCTAGGCCGTCCGTCTCGTTTACGTGACGTGAAGTCAATTGACCGTGAAGGCCTGAGAGAAAGCCGTGCAGGAACAAGGCAAAGAAGTAGGCCATTTTGCTACTGTAAATATTTCCTAGTTCCATTCCCTTGTGGGAACAGGAAGTGATCACTTGGCCAAAAAGGCCTCATTAATTCATTAAATAGATCAAATTTTGCCCCCACAAGGGACTGGAGCTAGCGTTAGCAAAATGGTGTATTGTCAGGATGCCAGTATGAGGTTAGGACATGTCCATTTTCCGATGGAGTTCTTTGGACCGCTTTACATATTCCTTTCCTCCGCAGGAACGAATTATTTACATATAAAAGCAAAAAAAGGGCGTACCTGAGATTCGTCCGGTTCAAATTCACCATTCTGGAGAATGGAACCTGCAACCCTCCAGTTGACTCCATGATCTGCAGTGGGAATGTATATGTCGGCAGATTAATTTTAGCGACCGCAGATTTCAGTAATTAGGCATGTAAATTATACTTTTGGGCCCGATCCATGATCTGAACGCGCCACATGAACTATATATCTATAATTGAGTTTGTATAAGCCGCTACCTCTATTTCGCGCGAAAAAATATCCTGAGACAAATATATAGTGCAATTTTTGAGGACACATGGACACTGTTGCCAGGCATGAAGCAGGGTGTAAGGCTGGAAGAACGGAAAGGAGAGGGAGAAGAAATTGTGATATATTGACAATGTTGGTATCGACTTGAAACTCACCGTCGCTGACGATGCAGAAAACACCATCGTGTCCGGGGGAGGCATGACCACATGTAATAAGCCGTCCCCTGTGGGGATCTTGTTTTTTCTAGGCAAGTGAAGAAATTAAATTATGCAGTTACATGGACTATTAATAATTTGTGTATGTTTTCTTATTTTTTTTTTTTTGTTTGTAATAACTAAACTGGTTCTAACGAAAAACAGCCGGTTGTTTGGGGGACTCTGTTTGGTCAAAAACTCGCGCCATGCACTCCACGTTTCAGATTCGAAGTTAAGACCGGTCGCGACTTCGTCGTTCGCGCGCGTTCTCGATCTCACCCTGTGGGCTACGTGTATTTTGTTCGAGCTCTCACTGGTCTGTTGTGTCATTTAGGTTTGTTTTGGCTGCCTTCTGTTATCACTTTGGAACGGTCAGTGTGCAAGCAAAAACTTCGCTCGCCACCTTCGAATTTCCTCCCCACCAAGCTCTGTGCGCAGCTCCCCAGAAGACTTCTAGTAAACAATATTGATTAGATTATGAGCTCGAGATTTTTGCTGCGCCCTCGTCAACTATCACGAATAGAAATCGAGGGCGAATAATCTAATTGTCACTTAGTATAAATCTGCTAGTCGTTCAAAACTTTAGTTAAATTCTCTTCACAAACATCTCCAAAACGCAAAGAAGCGGCCGTCATTTTGTTAACAAGCGCACACAGCTACGCTACTCATTATCTACCACAGAATAGAATGGATAGTAAGTAGCGTAGCCAATCAGAGAACGTCATTCGTGATAGAACGCTAGTCGGATTTATACTAAGAGTAATTAGTATAAACCTACCAACGTTTCATCACGAATGCCGTTCTCTGATCGGCTACGCTACTCACTATCTATTCCGTTGTAGTCGGTGACTAGCCCAGTAGTGTGCGGTGGTTAAGTTCTTTGCTTTTTCGAAATGTCTGTGAAAGTTAGATAAAAAGTTTAGAACGACTAGTAGAACAATAAAATTATTCGCTCTCGACATGATTTCTGTGTGATAATCGACCCACGCTGCGACCTCGTCAACTATGATACAATAGAAAGCTGTAGCTGATAATCCCATAACCTGTATACCAAAGCCCGGTCCAGGGGCGAACAGGGACGTGCCAATCTGGTCTGAGAGGTTTGACGGCTTGCTCCAGGTGTCTCCAAAGTCATCGCTACTAATCAGATATGTAGTGTGATACACACATTTGTGGGCACAATACGAATACACCACGAAAACGCGATTTGCGTCTTCATCCACAAACACTGTGCCCAGATTAAGGCCATCAGGGTCCTCGCCGTCGTCTTCAATGAAGGTTGTATTGCTCCATGTTATCCCTTGATCTTTAGAACGGCGCATTGCAAGAAATTTTGGTCCTGAGTCGGCAGAACTGTGCTTCCTTCCTTCTGACATTGCAATGAGAGATCCATCGGGAAGGGACGTTATGATGGGGATACGATAGGTGTTGACGCCAATGTCACCTAGAAAAATGATTGAAAAAGCATTAACTGCATAGTTAGCTGTGATGAGATTTAAATCATGATAAATCTTTATACGCTTGAAAGTAATGAAACCCCTTGCGAAACCCAAGAGATAATAATCTCTTGTTTCCCTTGATTATTCTTTAACATCTCATCTGCTTAACTTGGTGACCCACCCCTCACTGGCAAGAAACTTGTTTTCAGTGTCCATTCAGAAGGCAAAGGCTTGGGGCGAGAAGAACTTGCGGGACGCGGGACATCTCAGCCTCTCGCCCCAATCTGTTCTCGTGCAAACCAGCTAATTGTCACGAGCTAAAAATCATGCTTGCAAATGTTCGAAACTGAAACAGTTTATGTACAGAGAAGCAAGTGCGCGGCGAGGCAACGTTTTAGCAAATTTTCACTCAATTTATAGTGAAAATTGGCAGCTTTTGCCACTTTTTTCTGAATCCCCGCATGAAGCCGTATGTCGACACTGATCTCGATCATGTCACGCAATTTTTGGGCCGTGTTAAACATGACACTATATAAATAGCTACATGCAAGTCAGGGAAAAAAGAAAATTACGTACGAATTATACTTGATCTGTTGAAAATATCCCATGACTGGCCAAAAATTACTTAACAAAGTTGCTTACAACATGAACCAAAATTGAACGGCCAGTTGGCTCGCCCCGATCACGCGACCCGCAAACAAATTTCAGAATTATCGTTCCAGTCAGCCATGAAAGCTAAAAATTATGTTGAGTCATATTTACCTTGCTTCCATAAGGTCACCTCGTGATCAATAATTGGTTCACAAATGCATTGCAAAATCCCCGCGGAAGGAAAGATTAGAAAGGCAAACAAGACCGGTACGGAAGTGTTAGCGGCCATCATCTTACTTCCGGTGTCCTTGTAGCCTCGTTTTCAGTAAGTCGGATAGTGTCCTTCCGGGTGGAAGAGAAAATGAGATATGTCGTCGACCCAAATTTTTGCAAAAAATGAGTCAAAAATCAAAGTTAATGAGACAACGTAATAAAGATAGGAAATGGAAAGAGCTTTTAATTTCGTTTCTATGATTTCTTATCCCTATTGTTGTTTATAGTCGCTTAGTGTAATCGCGTGTCACTACCCCACTTGGTCAAGTAATTTTCAGTTCTCAGACTGGCTGAAAATCACTGCTGACCGCGAACTATTTATGGGACTTACTGCATACAGCCGGTAGTAATCGAAGGGAAATCTACCTTGTAATTTGTAGTGTTAATTGCAAGCTTTGGTGCTATTATATTGTCGATATCAGTCGATAGTCATGTACTATAGTAGACGTTTAACTCACAGATGGAAGCAATGGGAGTGAATTTTTCCACGGAACAAAGTTGGACCTGCAAGCAATGTACATTGATAAACACGGGACGAAATCCCACCTGTTCTGCTTGTGGTTATCGTAAACAGCCAACTGTTAGTGCATGGACGTGTAAAGTTTGTGGTTCTCGCAATCCACAGACGGTAGTTCTTTGCAATCATTGTGGATCGGACAGGATAAAATCTCCTCGTAACTGTGATCACAATGGAAAACAATGGACATGTCCTCGGTGCACGTTGACAAATCCATGGACAGCTAGCATCTGCTCTGCTTGTCAGCTCGATCCCTCGCTAGTTATGGCAGATTCTTCAGCAAGTCGCGGATCTTCTGCCAAGGAAAGGCTCTACCCTGATTTGTCACTTCAATTACATCCAGTTATTGCTCAACAAAGCCCGGAGGTTCTCAAATGTCCCAAATGCCAAAGTTTATTATACGACAATGTCGGAGTGTATTGCACAGTTTGTCATTCTCCGTGTCCTGAAGAAGGTTTTAAACCGAGACCATTTCCCAAATCCTCTGTACCTCATGTGTCTAAAGATATTGATGACAGCCACTGGAGTTGCTCTGGCTGTACTTTAGATAACAAAGCTTCTAATTCAGTCTGCGAGGTTTGCGGAAGGGCTCGTGATGTTGGACCTAACCGCAGCAATTCAGGAGAAACTTCTGATTCAACAGGTATTTCGCTTACTCCTTTGTAGATAAGAAGTTATGTAATATCGCTTTTCAATATTTTGTTAGTCAATTATGATCATAACCCAGCTGGCTGAACTTGGTGTAGCAGTTGTCTTAATGCAGCCTGCAAATATGGGGCCATTCCATCTTTTATCCACACTCCCCTCCCCTCCCCTCCTCCATTGAGGACCTAGGGAATCTGAAAGGGAGGGGGGAGTCTTAAAAGGTCGTCTCTGAGGGGGCAACTGTGTTGGCACCTCTGATCTTTTAATAAATTCCGAAGCTTGCCAATATGGGGCCATTCCATCTTTTATCTGCACACCCCTCCCCCCTCCATTGAGGACCTAGGAAATCTGAAAGGGAGGGGGGAGTCTTTAAAGGTTGTCTCTGAGTGGGTAACTGTGTTGGCACCTCTGATCTTAAAATAAATTCTGAAGGCAGAAGTGTGTCCGCACTTTGAACTTCCTCTCTTGCAATTGAGTGGTAAAAAGTTTACTTTTCTGAGGGGTTAAAATTGAAAGCTCCTTAATATGAGAGATAATAAATGGAATGGCCAATGGTCTGGTCGAAATGGAGCTGAGCTACTCATGTTCCAAACCTGACTGACAAGTTAGGTATAACAGAGGAGCAGCTTTTGAATTAGTGTGGTTTGACAGCTGTGTGCAGCCATGTTATGTTGGGTTGAATATGTTACATCTGTGGTGTTGCTGAGTGCTAGCTCCAGTGATCAGTTTAAAATTAAGGGAATATATGTTTTTCCAGTTATTTTACTTTTCTTGATGGTAAACATACTAGAGGATATTACACGGTGCTATGGAGATACCAATTTTATGTCCAGGTCGTAGAATATTATTCTCAACATGTGAAAATAAAATTCTTATTTTCAAGCCGCCGTGTAATTTTATATTTATTAAATAGAAAAACTGAAAGTTTGCACAAACAACCTGAAAAAGCAGGAAATGACATCATCAACATCCCCACTGGTGAGGATATGGAAAATATGCCACTTTTGTCCTGGCTGTAGTTTCATATGAATTTTTCAACTGGTGTATTTTCCAGTAAAACACTCCTCTCTTTATAATAAAATTTATTATTAACTGTACTGCTATTTTGACAACTTAAAAGATAAAATTTAATTGAGTACAAACTGACGATCTTATGACCAGAGAATTACTAATTCTCTACTTCCTTGTCTCCTGAGACAGACGGACACCAACAACTTATTACGTGAAGAATTCAGTGAAAGGAATATTAGTTTTATATTTGTTTTAATATTATTGTAATAAGTTCAATAACCAACTTCTAAGGTTCTGGTGTTGTGGATCCTGGCTGGTCTTGTCCAACTTGTACTCTCTTCAATTCATCAAATGTTGCTATGTGTAGTGCATGTGGTTCAAAAAGAGACAGCGGTGCAAGTCATGGAGAAGCCTCTCAACCGTCACCCTCAACCAGCCCCAGTAAAACAATGAAGCGCCAGAAAAGTATACCTGTGGAGTCCAGGAGAATGCGTGACGAGAAGCAGGCTAAAGAACAGTGGATCAACATTGTGCAATACTGTAACAGTGTACGTACAAATACTGGTTCATTGGTATCATAGCACAGCTTTTCATGTTTGAAACTCAGCTGTGTGAAAATTTACCAACTTTCATGAAGGGATATTTACAAATAATTAAGAACCAACATAACATAACAGGAAATTAAGTGACACATTTTGATCGCAAACAGAATTAAATCAGCTACATGTACCCAGTGCAGCATGGAAAAATAATGCTATTTTGTGACTGGCTATAATAATTTTAATTAGCTTTTAAATTGATTTATTGTCAACTTTAGCCAGAGAATTAAATAATATATATTTAGGAACACTGCTCTAATGTCTATTTAACAATTTAAAGTGATGCTGTTCTATTTGTTTTTACATTCAGCAAAGTATCCAGTTTATAGATGACTCCTTCCCACCTGCTGAAAAGTCTCTCTATCTGGAGCCACGGTTCTCTGAACACCCTCGCGTAGCAGAATGGAGGCGTCCTCAGCACATCACCTCATTTGGAGGTGGGCGTGGCACAGCTTCAATTGCACTGGCAGTTTTCCGCAGTCCAAGGCCCGATGACATTATGCAAGGGGTTCTGGGTGACTGCTGGTAAGTTACTGAGAAAAACAAACCAGTTGAAATGCACTGTCTGTCTACTTCTGTCACATGGTAAAATTTGTAGACTGACAAATTTTTCATTGCTCCCTGTGGTTTTCCTGACAAACACCAGCTCAAAGTACAGTCCATTGGCACTTGGCTGTAAGTTTAAACTTTCTTTCTCCTTGCAGACAGAATTGTTTATAATAGACCATATTCATTTTCTCAGTATTGGACTGCAACTAGCTTGCAACTGTCTGCTAAGGCAGGAAGTCTTTTCAAATGTAAATGGAATTAATCTCTTTTAAGTGATATTCCCCCGCATGAGCCTCTGTTGCAAGCTCGTTCCAGTCTTATTCCAAGAATTCATACAAATATGGCCTTGAATTGGCCCTGAAAAAACCTCATTGGGGGAGTGGTCAATTAAAACATTTAGTTTTATTTTACTTATTTATTTTATTGCTTGGGTGAGTAAGCAGTAATGACAACAGAAACTAATAAATAAAGGAGTCAAATTAAGTAATAATTTTAATTGATAAGTTAATTGACTCTTTTCAGTAATTTTAAAATCAGGTCTCATCCTAAATTTAAGTCTTTGCTAAATTTACCACTCAACATTCTTTAATAATTGTTTCAGGTTTCTGAGTGCTATGGCTGTCTTGGGCGAAAGACCTGAGCTCCTGGAAAAAATTGTGATAACAAGAGAGGTAACTGTTCTAGATTTATAAACTTCAGTTTTTGTTCTCTCCTTTGAATATTTAGCTAAATTTAACAAACGGAAAGTGTGCAAACACTGGGTTATACAACCTTAGGACTTCCATAGATGTTCGGCTTTCAATTTCTCTTCACTGTCTCTAATTTTTAAGGGTGACAAGTAATGACAATGATGTGAAACTCTGAGAATTAATGGCAAATTTAAAGAAATTTGGGGTAGTCTGGAAGGGACAGATCTTCAGGGGCAAATCTAGGAGGGGGTTGGGGAGTTCGGCTGAAGCCCCTAAATTAAGAAAATGAGACATTATTAACAACAGGCCTCAGAATGGCAGAAATTCCATTTCCAAGGACCTCAATTTTAAACAGTTTACAGATCACAGGGGTTTGCCTTGGCCAGTCTGTATCTCGAACCCCCTTCTCAAAGATCTTGCATCAACCCCAAGATTTGTTTATCTTTTATGGCCTTTTAAATTTGTAAGTGTACTCTGTTTCACTGCTGTAGATCAATCCAGAGGGAGCATACCAAGTTCGACTTTGTAAAGATGGAAAATGGACAGTAATTTTGGTTGATGACCTCTTACCTTGTGATTGCCATGGACAACCTGTTTATTCACAGGTAGATAATAAACTATGTGTTAACTCGATAAGTCTTTAGAACATGACTTGAGGATGAGGAACCATCCCTCCAAGTGGAAAATTACAGTACTCCATGATTAGTAGTAAATATTTTTGAGTCATTGTTACTTAATAAAATTATGTCTATTAATAGTAATGCTTATCAGGGTCAGGCACAATTTTGGTGAGTACGGTTGCAGTTTGCTTCGGTGACCTGTCAAAACTGATGTTAGGGCAGGATAGTGGGTGACTTGCGATAGACCAGTATTTTATTAGTAATTTATACTCTTAGTTGCTTGCATGCAGCTGTTCCCTCTGATCTCTAATTTAAGTTCAATGTACATGCATCCCAGTATTTTAAGCTTTATTTTCCGAGGCTGCGCTTGCTTATTAGGTCTCTCCATTGAAACTCTTGATTTCCTGTTCACAGGCAAATCTTTCAGAATTAGTGCCGTACAATAGGTAATATTTGAAAAGAAATATCTTGAATTTCTTATTCTGCCTTAGGCTCGTCGTCGGCAGCTATGGGTTCCATTAATTGAGAAGGCCATGGCCAAACTTCATGGTTGTTACCAGGCTCTTACTGCTGGTCGCTGCATAGAAGGCCTTGCTACTTTGACAGGAGCTCCATGTCAGAGTTTTATGTTGCATGGTAAGGGACTTTCAGATTCTAACTAGTTTTCCTCAAAAGGGAAAATTTTCATAAAAGGAAAAAAATACATAATTAGTGATATCTTGCTTTGTTTTGCTTGCACAAAATCTCAACAAAATTTAGAAGTTGTTGTTTTCTATAAATAAGTTAAGTTGCCTCCTTGTAGAAAAATGGACTGATCAGAGAATTTCTGCCCCAGATTTGCAAGTCAGGGTGTTCTTCATAAGAATTTAAGAGGTACAAGCCTTATAAGGTTGTGGCGCTGACAGAGCAAAGTTGTTCAACAGCTTTTTATATTGTTATTAAAACTATTGATAGATCGAAGTATATTTTTCATTTAATGTACGATATACATATCAAGGTTATCTTTGGTTCATGTTCAGTGGACCTAATGTGGTTGTTTTGTTTTTATGCAGCGCCTCAAAACCCCACAAGCGACACAGAACCTATAGATAAAGACATGATCTGGGCACAGCTTCTGAGCTGTAGAAGTGCTGGGTAGGTAGCAAAACCATTCGTGGTTCATCATTGCATGTAGGAATTTGGACCACTTCCCATCAGTGCCAGTTTTTTCATTAGTCTTTTCTGATATTTTGATGGTTTATATCTATTTATTTTGTTTTGTTTTGTATTACTCTTGTACCAAGTTTATGATATTTATGTGCACCAATGTATTTGTTGTGCCTCTTTCCTGACTCTCACATTTTTAATTATTATAATTACGGTCACCCAACTAGTTCAGCTTTTTAGTTGTTTTGGGTGTCCCACTACTGTATGTACTGTACTGTTTATTTATTTATTTATAATTAAAATCTTGTAAATTCTTTTAGTTGTTTACAGTAGTAGAAATAAACTGTTGTTGTTGTTGTTGTTGCGCGTCTGCAGAACGAGATTGGGGGAGAGCAAAGGGTTGGACACTATAGCAGCGTCCACACTACCGCCGCCTTATTTCTAAGGTTAGGCCTACCGTCCACACTAATCCGTCACGAAAACGGAGCTTTTCGAAAACGCTCTTGAAACTGGAGGAATTTGAAAACGTCGGCTTTTCATTTTCGTGTGGACGGAGAACATTTTGAAAACGGAGCTTTTCCGGCGAAAACGATAGCGTCCCGATAATCATGTGATTTCCTCAAACACGAACCCAAAATGACTGGTGATTGTTACGTTTTTAAATTCCTCCGGCGTGTTGTGGACGGAAAATATTTGGTGCGTTTTAAGAGTGAAAGCTCCGTTTTCAAATTCCTTCGGTGTAGTTTGGACGGGGCTTATATTCTCATGTCAATTTTCATCTTTGAAGTGCACCCTCATCATTGCAATTTACGTGGTAGGTTTCTTATGGGGGCATCCTGTGGTGGAGATACAAAACCGGAAGAAGAACCCGTTTTTGCAGCAGTTGGTCTGCAAACGCATCACGCTTACTCCGTGCTTGATGTAAAGGATGTTCATGGCATAAGGTTAGCTAGTCATGTTCCATCGTCTACATGTAGTACATTTGCTGTACAGAGCACTTTGTCTCTTGCACTTGCAAGATTTCTGCCGAAGAACGAGACTAAATGAAATCTAAAAAAAGCACATTTGGCTAAAATGGAGATGTATTGCAAGTTTAAAAGAGTCGCGCTTTAGCGTCGCGTCGCTTCTTTGACATGCATTAAAAAATAATGGTTTAAGTTTTAAAAACTATTAAAACTTATCAAGATTCAACGAAATGATCAAAATCACGCAAAATTAGAATGCGTTGCAATGCAATGTAACGTGTTAAGTTTATATCTGACTGAAGAGAATCAAGGTAAGGTCTTTTTTTTTAAGTTCATGCGTACAGCTAAGATGCCCCAGTAAAAAAGGTCACGTGCAGAGTCCTTACTTTTTCCACGCGCGCCTTGTCTCCAATTTCTACGCGGCTGGATATTTTTTTTTTCTTTTCTTTTTTTTTTTTTTTTTGCTCAGTTTTTCTTTCTTTTCTATTTCGTTAAGGCGCAATCCAATTCTGATTTCAACTTATCCAGTTTTTATTTCCACAAACGTGATCTATTAGGGAAATTCCATATGTAGTCCAAGGTTGAAAACAAAGCGTGACTAAAACTTCAATAAGGTTTGACATGATTACTGAACCTGTAATATATTATGCCACAGACTCGTTCGCCTTCGTAACCCTTGGGGTCGCTTCTCGTGGACTGGTGACTGGTCTGATGCATCCCCTCTGTGGACCCCTGAGTTGAGATATGAACTCATGGCCCATGGGTCTGAGGAAGGAGTCTTCTGGATGTCCCTTGAGGACTTCATGAAGTAAGTGCCATTCTCCGCATAGATGTTTATCATGTTTCCATGAGGTTCGAAAATATGGAGCTTAAGCAATGACAACTGCGACGTCGAGGACAAGGCCTGTAAAAATATGGATTTATATCTCGCCTTTGAATGTCGCAATTTTGTAGGCCTGTTTAGTACTTTTGTCGTCTATCGGTCTAAAAAGATGTTCATGCAAACCTAACATGTAACGACAGAGTTGAAATTCCAAAATAAATGGAAAATTAGCCCTCGAACTTCACCTTCAGCTTCTTCAAAATACACAGAACTTTGCTATTTCACGTTGTCTTTTTGCAGATTACGGCTAAGGACTGTACAAAGTTTCACAACGCTCGTTTGCCTAGAAAAGCGGGGAAATCTATTAAATGAATCTTCAAGTAATTTTATCGATACATAGATCGGCCTCTGAAGAACCTTGCGTATTGTCGCACTTCATTTTAGTTGCTAAGCACGCTGTAAAGCGCTTACTAGAGAATGGAATTCTTTTCATTTATGTACAGGTACTTTGACAGTGTGGACGTGTGCAAGCTCAGGGAGGGCTGGGCCGAGGCCCGTGTCAATGGATGTTTTCCGGCGTTTGCAGGTCCCCCAGCTAAGGTTGCTTTGGTGAACGTGTTTTCTACCACTGATGTTGACTTTTGCCTGTTCCAAGAAGGAGTCAGGTTGGTTTTTCTATGCGCGTGCAAGGCGTGTAGCTTGCGTGGGCTGATGGCCTGGTTTTACACTATAGTTTTAAAAGTCTCACGCCCCTTGTCTTTTGGTGTACAAGGAATCTGCCTCGCTACAGCAATATTTCTGCAAGCATTGCAAGATCTTCAGTTAAACGAAGTCTATTTTGCGCTGCAGCATTTGTAGCTGCACTGTAACCAATGAATATACCCACTGAAATCGACCCTTTCGTTAAACTTATTGCAAAGACCTAACGAATTATCTCCTATTATAAAAAAACAAGCTGATCTCTGAAATGCATGACTTTGAGACCCTCCCTATATTCATCTCTTTATTTATTTATTTATTTTTTTATTTTTTTTTTCAGGGGAAAGGCGGAAGGTGTGAAATCTCTGCTTGACCTGTCAATCATTGTGTGTCGCACGTCATCCGGGACTCTGAGTCCCAGACCCCTCTCGCTCGTCTGTCACAGCAGGAGACAGGTGAAGTCTGATGTTTCATGTAACGGTATTCTGGAAGAAGGAACTTACATGATAGGTAAGCAATTCGTGCATAGAGGTACCCTTGTGCCATGGCAAAGCTAAAAGCTTTCATATAAAGGTGAATTGTGCTATTTTTAGGACAAGTTTGATTCCGAAGGTAAAATGCTGCGGCGGGTATCTTTGGATAGAAACATCTCCAGATAATTTATTTTCTTTCAGTGCGACCTAAACTTGATATATTTTGATTGTTTTTTTTTTTTTCTTTATTTGATTTGGTCCTATAAGCATAAACAACAACACTGCACAGGCTACTGGGCCAGTACCACATGACAAATGATTTATTAGCATTGTTTACTGGTTATTTAAGCTGTTGATGTTGTCCTTTAGTTTGCTCAGCGTTCAATCACTGGCAGTCGTTGGAAGCAAGAAGCAATGAAGTAGCAGGAGCCTCATTCGTCAAAGGACTTGTAGATGAAGAACTTTTCCCAAACTATGTGCTGGCAGTGCACAGCTCTCGCGCGGTCATGGTGGAGCAAGTACCAATGGCAGACTTCTGTTTGGCTGATACGCTTTTGTTATTGGCCACGTCAAAAGGAAAACGACATGAGGTAATTTGCTGGGTTCACGTCACGAGGACTTTTAGTAAACGGATTCGACTGACTTCAAGCCACAGAGAAATTGCTCCCTGTTAGTAGTTTTCAATGAGACCCCGTCTTCCCTTCTCCACAATGTCTAAAAACTCTATCAATGTGTAATGACATTGTTCACATGTTCGTAGGGTATTCCCGGAGTCACGTGTTACTACATGGCGCAAGGAATTGCGGGATTGATAGTTGTAGCGGAAAACCGCCGACCCGAACACCACTTGCTCGTGGACTGTGACTGTTCAGAGAGCTTTAACGTGGTGTCATCCAGAGGAGTGCTCATGACCACTGACTGTGTTCCACCCCTCCATACGTAAGTTAAAAATTATGGCAAGTTGTTGAATATGTTGTATTCTGCTGAAATAATCCTGGCGCTAGGAACTGGCCTAACTTCAGACTTGTTGAACATAAGTATAAACTCTATTTCCGTCCCTAATGACCAAAATTGCCATGAAGTTCCCCTCAAATTCAAAAGGAAAGCAAGAAATATGACCCACGTTTGTCTCGTGGAAACTGCAACTAGGATTAAAATTACCTTTCGGCTAAAAGCGCTGTACTTTAGTTAAGTTTGCATTATTCTTTCCTCGGGGGAGGAGAAGGAGGGGGTTTCCCAAATCACAATATTTGGTTTTAGAGTTCAGTTTTATAAGTCTCTTATTGGAATATTGTTCCCATTCTAGGCAGATACTTGTTCTTTTGACGCAGCTGGAAGGAACAGACGGTTTCGCCGTGTCTCATAAACTCAGCTTTCGGATCTTGCCCGATAATGGTTTTGGAGCATACGGAGCTCATCACACGCCACAGCTGACACCAGAACTGTTTGGATTACACAGCGCACGGCCTTTATGACGAAGGGGTTGATGACGTCATGGACTCAAAACACCTGCATGTAAAATGTGCCAAGTCAGGGGGAAACTCTCTAACCAGGCGAAGTTACTGATCCCGAAGATAACAAAGCTGTCCTTTTCTAGTTCAAAAGCTTGTCTGTGAAAGCTAATTGTTGCTACAACCGTGGACAGAATATCTGACAAAATGTTTGAAATACTGTGTGAATTTTCTGTCGATGTAATCGATAGGTTTACTGGAAGATCGTGACAATTCCCTCGATATTCGCAATTCATTATGATGGGGAATGTAAACGGGATTTGGTCTAAGGAAGCTGGCCTTCTTTCCGTTTTATTTATTGTTTTATTTTTCAGAAGCGTCTAAAAACGAAATAGAGATGTAAAAATTGTAACAGTCATGTTGTGAACCATGTTAAGTTACATGAAGCCATATGAAATAGGGCTCAATTCAATTTTTTTGTGACTATGACATGTATGAATTAAAATAGGGACACTCATGAAAGTTTGGGAGAACTAGAAATAGTTGTGGGAACACTTGCCTGTGGCTGGTGGCCTCACAGTGTTTCTCGTTCTCACAAACTTCCACTCGCGTTACTAAAACGTAGATGGAAACATGGAAACGTTTTATATTTTAAATATTAATTAGTTGGGGGAGATATGCAAAGCCAAGGAAGTAAGAATGAAAAGAAGAGGTCTCAACCACTGACTATTGCAAGTGTTAATCGCAAGTTGTATTAAATGACATTTTAGTTGAATAAATTTTATTTAACTCATTGTACGACCCTTTCAAACTAGTACGTGAAGCCATGGTGCTGAAGGGACGACTGTATGTGTGTTGCGTACACAATAACAATTTTAGACTGCATGCCAGTTTTATTGTGCATGGAAAATTGTGTTATTTTTTGTTGCGTAAAGGAAGGAAAAATGATCACTGGATTTTTAGGTTATGTACTATGCTAAAGAGAAATTACATGGAGGGTCACATATTTACAGCAGACCTATACATACAGTGGTATGTCAAAACTGATACCATTTGTTTTAGTGTCGTTGTCGCCTTCAGTCTTTTTAATACGGAAGCCCTAAAGGGACATCCACTTATGAAAAATGGGAGTTCGTTTTTCGAGATTAAGAATTTGCTTTTTCGAAAATGGAAGTTTGTTTTTCGAAAATGGGAGTTTGTTTTACGAAAATGCGAGTTTGTTTTACGAAAATGGGAGTTTGTATTTTCGAAAATGGGAGTTTGTTTTTCGAAAATGGGAGTTTGTTTTCTCGAAAATGGGAGTTTGTTTTTTTAAAAATGGGAGTTTGTGTTTCGGAAATGAGAGTTTGTTTTACGAAAATGCGAGTTAGTTTTTTTTAAAAATGGGAGTTTGTTCTACGAAAATGGGAGTTTGTTTTACGAAAATGGGAGTTTGTTTTGCGAAAATGGGGGTTTGTTTTGCGAAAATGGGAGTTTGTCTTTCGAAAATGGGAGTTTGTTTTTCGAAAATACGAGTTTGTTTTTCGAAAATGGGAGTTTGTTTTGCGAAAATACGAGTTTTTTTTCGAAAATGGGAGTTTGTTTTTCGAAAATGGGAGTTTGTTTTCTCGAAAATGGGAGGGTTTTTTTGATGATGAAAATGATTGACAGGCCAAACACGACTCCTATTGGTCAAGATAGAGCTAGCCAATGGCGTAATGTAACGTTTTCGCTCCTTATTTGTTTGAAGGTCGACCTCGTTATTTTGTGTGTCTTTGACGGCATTTCAGTGTAAGATAGGATTGAATAGCCTTCACGACTTCTACGGTTCGTGATATTTGTACATTTGCCGTTCTCTGTTCGTTCACTCGACCCGGCCTTGTTTTGGTCGCTTCCCTCGTGTTTATGAAGGACACTTCATGTTGTGTTATAAGGAGGAATTTTAAGTAGAGTTGAGTCGTTAGATCGTGCTATGGCAAATTTTTATAGGTCATAGGTCTGCATGATTTCCGCAGTTATCTGCATGTCACTTCGTCGAGTTTGACACCTCTGTAATTTGCCATGTGTTTATACATTGTTTTGGCTCATTTGTATTGCAAGCTATGTTTTTAAATCTCCAAGTATTTGCTTTTAAGGACCAAAATACGAAATTTACCGTGAACATGTTGCTTAGTTGCATTCTATATTGTGACGCCTGGCCCGGCTGTGATTAAAACTGTTTGCAAGAACAGTGGTCAGTAGAGATTGTTATCACGGATATCATATTTGCCCTCGTACGTTTTTCTTCGGAGACGCCGTAGCTTTACTTCAAGAAAGCTAAACGTTTATCTTGAGACATTTTAATGTTTTTTGCAGCTATCTGATCGACCTTATGTTTCTCAAACTCGATGTATACGTCTAATCCTCCTTTGGTCGTTCTGGCACCACAAGATTCAAATGTAGCTGTTTACGCGCAAACAAATCAGGATCGAAAAGTACATTACGCCATTAGCTAGCTCTATCTTGACCAATAGGAGTCGTGTTTGGCCTGTCAATCATTTTTATCATCACTCCCATTTTCGTAAAACAAACTCCCATTTTCGAAAAAACAAACTCACATTTTCGTAAACCAAACTCCCATTTTCGAAAAACGAACTCTCATTTTCGTAAAACAAGGCTCCCATTTTCGAAATACAAACTCCCGTTTTCGAAAAACAAACTCCCATTTTCGAAAACACAAACTCCCATTTTTGAAAAAACAAACCCCCATTTTCGCAAAAAAACCTCCCATTTTCGTAAAACAAACTCCAATTTTCGTAAAACAAACTCCCATTTTTGGAAAAACAAACTCCCATTTTCAAAAAACAAACTCCCATTTTCGTAAAACAAACTCCAATTTTCGTAAAACAAACTCTCATTTTCGAAAAAACAAACTCCCATTTTCGAAAAAACAAACTCCCATTTTCGAAAAACAAACTCCCATTTTCGTAAAACAAACTCCAATTTTCGTGAAACAAACTCCCCTTTTCGAAAAAACAAACTCCCATTTTCGGAAACACAAACTCCCATTTTCGAAAAAACAAACTCCCATTTTCGTAAAACAAACTCCCAGTTTCGAAAAAACAAACTCCCATTTTCGAAAAACAAACTCCCATCTTCGTAAAACAAACTCCCATTTTCGAAAAAACAAACTCCCATTTTCACAAAAAAAAAAAAAAACTCCCATTTTCGTAAAACAAACTCCAATTTTTGTAAAATAAACTCCCATTTTCGGAAAAACAAACTCCCATTTTCGAAAAAGCAAACTCCCATTTTCGAAAAACGAACTCCAATTTTGTATAAGTGGATGTCCCTTTGGGGCTTCCGTATTTTAATCTTAATCATTTTGGGGGTTATTTTTACAATACTGTACTCACTTCTCATAATAAATTTGACTAGTTAACAGATGACAATGAGACAAATATGTTACATGAGGTATTATCTTTCTCCATTATCGGAGTAATGCCAACCTGAGTCTTAAATCTGGTTCCCTGCTTTACCCGAGCGCGAAAAATCTGTTTCAAAACTGAACTGAATGGTTTACCCGTTCGTTTACAATGACGTTTATTCAGAAAAGGAAAACAACTCGGTACCTAACGGCAGCCGAACCCGGATACCGCTTGGAAGTTCAGCCGGCTGGGCTTGTGGCGAGAAGCGAGGATTCTTATTTTTGCAAGGCTCGATAATTTGAAAGTGACAAATGTAAATAAGGATGAGTGAAATTGTGACTTGCCTGAAAGCGTAAATGAAAAAAGCGGACGCAAGTCGAATTTTCGCGAAAAAGCAAATTTCTAAGCCGGCTAACGAAAGTCGAACCCACAACGTTTTTCATACCGATTTGACACTAGCCTCTGACAACACAAACTTAAGTCCTCAACTATTGTAGTTTCTCGCGTGCCAGATGCCATGCTAACTGTAACGCTCGGTAACGCCAGAGTGTCTGTAAATAATTTAAGGTGGCAATGTGACATGGCGTATTGACAGTTAATAAGTGAAGAGACATTTGTAATAATATAACGCGACGTGAAAAATCAACAAAATCGCAGTTACATCGACCAAGGCACTCAGGAAGGCACTGCCGTAAAGGTAAGAAAGCTCTATTTTACGGTTTTTTTTTCCCTCGGTTTTTAGGCTAGTAAATAAAATTAGTCTCATTATAGCCCTTGTAAGGGCACAATTCATTGTAAAAACAGTACAGGGAACGTTACTCTCAAACAAAATGGACAAATGAAGCGCCATTGTAATAAGAAAAATATGCTTAATATTTTGAGCTGTGGTAGATATTCCCACCTCTTGCCCTCCTACGTTAAATTTTGAGTTGCCTGTGAGTGGTAGAGTCGACTTGCCACGGAAGTTCTCTCTTTACCTTCACTTTGACACAATTCACTGTTTCATTTTACATTTTTTGAATGAAACTGAACGGAGTTACAAGTCCTTAATTAAATCGGGTTTGTTTGCCTTCATTAACTCAATAACTGCCAGAGAGCAATATATGATTCTTAAAACAAGAACGCATGCATATGGGCAAAACTGTTGCCTTCTCAACACTCCTAGAGCGAGAATAGCAGGAAAATATATCACGACCGTGGTCAGAAAAAAACAAAACCCAATCACTCCCCACATGACCTGGGAAGAGACTGAGGATTGAAGATGTGCCTATGCTGGGCAACTGACCATGCGCAGAAAGAGTGGGTTTTTTAAGGACTAGTGGGGGCTTTTGTCATGAGTTTTATTTATACATCTATATTCGCCTTTGTGAAAACTTATTGACTTGACCGCGGTTGCTAAGACTTAAAAGTAAATGGTCAGGTGAGTGGGCACGTTATGCTTCACAAAAACCACGCTAGAATTAAGAGGAAATAATAAAAAATATTAAAAGAATCCGTCGATGAAAGGTGTGTTGTGCAAGCGATGTGATACTTTACGCTTTACAAGCACTGGACTGGAAAAAAAAAGAAAACAAAAACAGCTATGAATAACAATCGGCGAGCTTAACCTTCGTATTTTCTAAGTAATGTGCGGTTTGACAGGCCTCGTTAATTTTTATAGGGTTAAATAGAGCTAAATTTTGGTAAGGGCTTAATATAGCTTATACTGCAAGGAGGAAATATCGCTCTACACCCTTGCGAAAAATGTGGAAAAATGTGCTCCCTTATCCAGAATTGAGATAAATTGATAAAGGATGGTGATACTTTTCTAATTATCTTCTTACTGGGAGGTGAGAAAAATGAAATGACACTCAAACGTCCACACAGCAAGATACCGGAGACTTCAATAAATGTATAGTTTTACAAACATGCTTAATGAAAATGGTTTGTTTTAATTGCTCTGTGTCTAAATGTTGACATAGGCTTCAATAGAAGTGTAATATAGCAATAGAGCAACCTTTAGGTTTTTTACCTAAATGTTTCGGTTTTTTTATAATTATTCACGGTACTCGTTCAAGAGGATAGACAAAAAGCAAAACTTTTCCAAGGTAAGATCTCTAACTCGTCATTTTTTCTCCATAATTATTGTTCCTATAAGTGTTAATTTCTACATGTAGAGCCATTTTGTAAAAGCATCGCCCTTAAACAATTGCTAGTCGACACCAAATATAAAGTTCCCCGATCGCGTCAGATATTTGCTATAGCCATATAAAATACTTATTACAACATAATTTTATTCCTTTAAACAGTTCCTCAGTCTGGCCGAGTAAGCTATTTCGATTACGAAAGCTGAATACGAAAGGATGATAATATAAAATTTATGCCGAAAAAACTATAATTGTTTAAAATCGAGGGCAAGGCAAATAAGCAATAGCCTATTCGAACAGTTTCGTTCTTAGCCGAGGATATTTGGAAAACGTGAAACTGGGTGCATCGCCAATGCTTAAAACATAGCTTTGTCTCAATCGTTCTATCACCTGATTTACACGTAAGAAAGTATATAACAGCAATTTGATGTTCCCCAGCGAAGAACAGAATGGGAAATCAAGGAAGAAAACTGATCTCAAGTGATCATTAGTGATTATAAGTGGTTATTATCAGTTGCGTTCGCTTCACACTTTGTAACTTGTGGAGGGATAAAAAGTAAATGAATGTAGCAATGTAAAGAGGGGAAATTCAGAAAATCTGTTTCAACAATTATTATTTCAAGAGTGGCGTTTTCGTTCAGTACCGTTTCTTTTAAAGAAGTTTGACTAAGAAGTTTTGCTTATGGCAACACTAGGACAGAAGCTTTGAAAGAAGCTTGATTTTATTGAAAAACGTTTACAACTGACATTTAGTTTTTTTTTTTTTTACAAATTTGAACATAGAAAACTGTACAATATGTTCTGCATGCGGAACATGCCACATTCACATGTACTTTGCGGGAGTTTAAAACAACATTTATTTGTTAGTGTGTGGTATTCAAATGCAGAACTGTGTCTCTACTCAAGACAACTAATGGTAATTTTGAGCAAAGTGACATTTCACTCAGTAGCTAATATGATTGTAAATTTTATTGCTTAACAATTAATCCTCCGTTTCCGTAATTATAACATTGAGCAACCATGTTCAAATACATCAAATTCGTATAAAAAATAAAGGATTTTTTAATTTCCTAAACGTTTTTGAGAGGTATTGGCATGCATTGCATTAGTATGAGCGAGCGTTCGAGTTATTCTATTCTAAGCAAACGCGTAATCCACTAATACCTAACTGCAATATATTACAAGTTCAACGAAATATGGGACGTAGCTCTCAGACCCCACAGTCTTCACAATAGTTACTTTCATCTTTCTGCCTAATAGATTAAGCAATTATTGCACGAGATGGTAGATAACCAACGAGGATTGTAACGCCGAGTTGTCTATATCATCCCATATTCAACAAGCGCAAGTGGAATAATTGTTTTAATAAAAACGCGCTCCCCCCCTCCCCCCCCAAAAAATATATATATTGATAACTAGTCTAGAATAAAAATAAAAACGCCCCAAAAATAACCCGTACGCTTACCATATTTGTAGAGCATGGTATAATGGCTTATATACCATGATGGCTAAGCCAATGAAAACTCTCGAATTGCGTTATCCAATGATCCATGTTTGTAATAAGTTATTTCATTTCATTCATTGTTTTTTAATTTGCGCAGAACTAGTTCCAACTCAAGATGAAGCTTCTTTTGTTTGTGGTTTTGCTGTCATATGTCCATGCCGCCAAAGGAGGTAAACACATCAATTTAATTGCTAAATACAGCCTAAATTTATCACAACCCAGTCCAATGACTACATCGAATTGTTAAAATTAGTTAGTAAAACCTTAAGTTAAAGTTAACAAAAAAGGCTAAATTGTGCTAGCGGTCAGAGGATTGTATTGACGTATACATAAGAGGAAGATATGTCAGCATGTTACATTTGTCGCGTTACCTAGCAACATGAGGGTACCGCGACACATTCACCGCTTACTGCTGCAAAGAAATTATTATAGTACAACTTCTGTCGTCTGAACAAGTTATAATGTCAATTTTAATAGCAAGAAACCCATGTTCGTCATACAAAGAGCTGAATGAGGCTGACAGAGAAAGGCGATTCACCCAAGATCTTGGGAAAAGCGACGCGGATGATCTACGCGCGGGGAAGTGGTACCGTTTTACCGGAAGGGCAGGATTTAAATTGTCAAACAGGTAACTGGAAGAAGCTGGTAGTTTGTCATCACTTTGGCACCATAACGGTCTAATTAACATAGCGCCAAATAAATTTACACATTTTGTACATTTTCGTTCATTCAATAAATATATTCCCCTTATTGTTCAGTCAGTTTATGAGTTATCAGTCATCGAGCTTCCCTCGCCCAGCTACTCAAAATTAGAACAGAAAAGAAGTTTTGATATGATGAAGAAAAATAACTAGGCTTTGAAGGATAACTTTTTTTTTATTTATTTTTAATTTTTCTTTGAGAGGATAGCCCTTATGAATACGTGTAGACGTTCATTTTTGCAGGTATCCTGGTTTTTCCGTAGACATATTTTTCATGTAAACAAAACCGTGGAATTCTATCTCTTTTACACACTGAATTCAGGGAAGTCAAATCTTTTCGTAAGCTTAGGAAAAATACTGATTCGTCAAAGTTTCAGAGGAATGTTGTTAGTATAAGATATCTTGTTTTTGTTTTTCTCCATAACCTTTTATCTTAATGGTTATATATTTCACTGGAAAGCCTCAAGGGGACGTGAAATAAACGAATGAATGCGTGTATTTATCTCTCAAGCATCCCTATGTTCAGGTTATAACAAATGATCTCGATGGGATTTGAACCCACGACCCTCCGTGATCTAGTCGGATGCTCTAACCACTGAATTACTGGAGACTCTATGGTGAGCAAGGGTAAAATGTGGGTCTTTGACTGGAACTCGAATTTTTTTTCCGAGTTGATGTTTCTACCTTGAAAAAATTTCTACCTTGAAAATTTCCTTATAATACTCACTTTGGAGGGTGGTTGGTTGCATCTTTGATATGCCTTAATGTGACTGCGCGATGCAGTTAGTGAGTTCATATGCGACTAGACATCATTTGGCTGTGTGACCGCGCGATGCGGTTCCAGTCAAAGACCCACATTTCACCCTTGCTCACCATAGAGTCTCCAGGAGCTCAGTGGTAAGAGCATCCGACTAGATCACGGAGGCTCGTGGGTTCAAATCCCATCTGGAACTCGGATTTTTTTTCCGAGTTGATGTTTCTACCTTGAAAAAATTTCTACCTTGAAAATTTCCTTGTAGTACTAACAAATGATCTGTCTTTAATTTAACTTTGCTGTTATAACTCACACACGACACGGTTTTCTTGAGTAGATCTGAGCTGTCTTTGGTTCCACAGGTTAAAAAGAACTGCCTGTAAACCTGGACCAGCGTGTGGGGCCAGTTATCCTGGTTTTATGATTGGTGGTAATCCGAAGAGAATAGGAAAGAATGCCAGAAGAAAGAAAGTGTGTTTCACTGAAGGCGATAACTGCTGCGCAAAATATGTCTACGTCAAGGTTAAAAGGTGTGCGGGTAACTTCTTAGTGTATCAGTTGCCCGCGCCGCCTTCTGGGAGTTACCGCTACTGTGGCCAAAAACGTAAGTAGGCCGTTTATACATTACTCTAAGCACAGGAACGTTTCAGATAAGGTATGACTTAGTAATGACTTATAAAGGCTCATATACCATGATGGCCAAGCCAATGAAAACATCCATCGGCAGTTACTAATAGTTGGTAGTTATTTGAAATCTTTTCTTCTTAGCAACGATTACTGAATCCAATTGACTTTTTTTTTCCGCAGAAAGAGGAAAGCCAACCCAAGGTATGTCAGAAAAGATAATGTGTTAGCTCGGAGAAATCTCCTTTATCCAGTGTTCCGTGTTCGGTGTCCAATGTTCCTTGTCCACTGTCCAGAGTTCTCTGCCATGTGTCCCGTGCCCTGTGTCCTAGACCTGGTTTACTGTGTTCAGTGTGCTGTGTGTAGTGTCCTATACCTACTTTCCAGAGTCCAGTGTCCAGTGTCCCGTGTCCACTGTCTAGAGTGCTCTGCTCTGTGTGATATGACCGGTGTACTGCATCCATTGTACTAGGTCTGGTATCTTGTGTCTACTTTTCAGTGTCAGGTGTTTTGTTTTCTGTGTCCAGTGTTAAGTTTACACTGACCAGAGTTCTCTGCGATGTGTCCCGTGCTCTGTGTTATGCCCGGTGTACTGTGTCTATTGTGCTATGCCTAGTATCCTGTGCCTACTTTCCAGGGTCCAGTATTCTGTGCAAGTGTATTAGCATGCTCTGTGATTAGTGTATGTAGATAATTGGCATTACTTGCCCTGTGTTTCACCCGTTGAGGAGATCTTCATAACTTATGATCTTCTCACTCCATCATTTTCTTCAGCTCCACCCACCACTCCCGCTGTGAAAACCGGTGAAGACAAGCAGCACCCTGGCAACTCGTGCAAAGTTGTAAAAGACGAAAATCCTCAAGGTGGTTCAGGGGTGTACTGGATAAACCCAGCAGGAAAGACTTTCAGGGCTTACTGTGATCAAGAGACTGACGGCGGAGGGTGGACACTGGTTTACAGTTATACCTTCACAAACTATCCGTAAGTGAGAGACAGAGGAATAGTAAAAAAGATATCAGTAATTCTTTAGATCTGCTCTTTACCAGTATTCTCTTTCGTGCTTCACAAGTTTCGCTGACATTTTTTGATCATTTCTTAAATGACATGTATGCTGCCGCAGTATGGGTGCGTTTCGTTGAGTCTTTCGCTTAGGCTCAAGCGTTGTAGGAAAGGATTTTGTTGAGGAGGTGAACGCTTTTCAATTTAGATTCTTCTCCGGACGGGAAGAGCCCGTGGAAGTAGACCAGACTCTAAAGAGCGGCAGAAATGGAGGTTAAAAATAGGAAATGAGAGAGTTTTTTATTGTTATTTCTTCGAGTGCACCCTAAAACTAAAAATAGTGACGTTTCGTCTACACAACACCCCACTGAAGAACAAAAACCTTGAATTACTCCTCTAATCTAGAGGACGAGCACCCCCGCCTTTTTTATATGGGATTTTCCCCCACCCCTACCCCAAAGACAATTCACTATAAGCGAGAGACGATGGTCTGCAATTGATATTATCAAGGGGCGATGCAGCAGTAACGTTTACATAGTTATTTTATATATTTCGCTTCATAGGAAATTTTTGGATGGAAGTAACGCTGTCACACCACGCCCCTCATGGCCGGCTAACGGGGACGTTCCCTTGTCAAAGAAAACTCCCTTACGTGAGACGCAGTTGGGTGCCATGAACTTCGATTTGTGGAAACAAATTGGACAGGAATTCATGGTCAAGTCTAACATCAATCATTGGATCACATGTAAGGAAGGAACTGGAAGCTTAGTGGACTGCAGAGCTGGGACCTTGGATTGCCAAGTAGTCAAGAATATCGCCCCTACCTGCCACAATGTTGCCCCTGACGAGATACGCATCCTAACTAAAGAATCGTCGGAAGATTTCGGACCTCATCTCTACTATTCAAAGAGTTCTACCTATTTGAAGACCTACTACTACTGGGAGAGCTCGACCAAGTCCCCCAACTGGCCCACGCATGACCCTTGTGGCCAAAACGGCCTGTCACATGTCAAAGATGTAATGAATCCCCGTGGCAACATTTTCATTCGTTAGGTATTCCCCGTCGGAATTGTGAGAAGGTGTTTTTGCAATAATGAATAACTAAGTCGTATAATGTAGTAGGGGATTACTTCTCAGGGATGTTCGCAAAAAATGGAATGGTACTTAACTGTAAACAGAAGCTGCATATTAAATAAACTAGAATAACAAAACAACTACAGCCTTGGTTTTAACGATTTCTTGTATTTATTTCGCGCTGTTCTATAACCTCTCTGACAATCAAAACTGCTCGTTCATATTATCAGGGGTGCTATACACACCCTTGAAATCTCACTTTTGGATTGTTACAACTCTTCTAGTCTGGATCAGTTTACGGTATAGCTCAGAACTGAATAGGCAAAGTTTTAATTATCTGTCCGGCTTTTAACTGATTGCTGAGATCTCGGACCTATTAATGTACTGATAGCCTAGAGATGAGCTGAAATTTTTACTAATGAATGGGATGCAAGCATTGATATCTAGGTCCTTTTGTCAAGAGAAACTCTTTCATTTATTCCTACCAAACACCTTGACAGTTGAGTAACTAAATTAGCAATCTAAACATAGTAAAGAATCAACATTCATGATTACAATAGTAGACTATCCTGGTACAAATGTTGAGGTGATGACTCTGCACTTAGCCACCATAACTGTACACCCATTCATTGGCTGGAATCCACTCATTGAAGGCAAACTTATAGACGAGAGAACCTGCGGGCTTTACAGTGACCTAGCAAAAAAACATCGATGAGTGTCTAAAAATCATATGAAGCTATTTATAGTTTATTATCGTTTCGTTGTATGCAAAGGCGATTTTTGTGCTGGGCTTTAATTTAGAAGTGTGAGTAGCGCGCAGAGATATTTCGAGAAGGACTATAGAAAAAACTGGCAAAATCAAAACGGCACTATTTTTTAAAATGAAATGTATATTTTTTTTATGAAGCACGGGGCTTCTACTATAATTACCGCAGAGAAATGGTAGAAAATTTTCCCAGCATTCCTTACATACTCTCACAAGGGTTCTTCGTCTCGCGGCTAGGGAAAGCGTCATAATCTGTTTCAGTGGCAGGTCGATGATATTAAATAAAAAATAAACCTGAAAGGGCCGATTGAATATGAGACAAGCTTTAAAATGAAGTCACGATATTAATACTGCTTTAAAAGTAAATAGTGCGTTCGAGTCAATCCCGATGCTTTCAAATGATGACGGACTCCACCGGCGCCAATAATCTGGAACAAAACAAGATCATTATATATCGGATCACGTCTAAACACACGTGAAGAAAGACTTGGGCAGGAAAAAAACGCGAGGGGGCAAAACCGAGGAATGCCGATAAAGCAAGTAATCCCGCAATGATGAACGAATTACACAACATAAACCTTCCTCTGCTTCTCCCCCTCAACCAAGTTCAGATCTACGAACTGAACTTAAATATACCAAAGTGCCTACGAATGGATGTTGAGCGCTGCGAGCAGACGTAAATGTCTTGTTTACCCAATGAAAGCCATCACAATAAACGCTGAGCTTGCATCGAGATGCTTGTCCGGGCGTAAAGGAGCGTTTGATTAATTAATTTAAAACAGATCTTAAGGAATAAAAACCCAGATGATATGGAATACTTGTCTGAGTATGTCGTTGGCAGTGGGAGCCACGTGCAGTATTATCATGCTCGGCAATTGAAGTTATTGTGTAGAAAATATCGCACAATTACACAGCCGAGGGCAAAAAAAAAAAAAAAAAAAAACGCGAGGAGAAACTTAGTACATGGAGCTAAGATAGATTGTCAGTGCTTTAGGTGACCATGCACGGCTACCAATGGCTTGACCAATGGCTCGTACACGCAACGAAACGTAAAAGTCCGTAAGTAACGACCTCCGAAAGAAGTGAGCCCACCCCCGATCCCCTGAAAATAAAGGAACTAAGGTTCAAAAGTGTAATTATTTTTCCAATCAATAACCTGAATAACGTATGATAAACTGATGACGATTCAACTAGGGAAGGTATAGCTTATTCCGCAGGAGGCGTCATGAAGCGCCCTGGTAAAACAAACCCCGCAAAATTTTCATCAAGTAACAAGAAGGTACTAACAGGACCTTTTCTTCAAATTGAAATTACTAAAATTGACCACTTTGCATCATTTTTAACAGGAACGCATAAAAAGAACGTTTAATCATATTGAAATTAAAAACTCGACCAGAGCAGTTAAATATTTATAAAGCAGAGTAACCTAGCAGTGCATCATGAACAGTAAATAGTTCATGAATAGTTTAAAGTATCTAGCATCACGGTGTACATATAAAGTGCCCACCCATGTGCCAGCAACATAAATTTGAACTGGAACGAAGAATTTCTAAACGATTTATAAGAACTCAGTGTTTTTACGAATTACACCCACAGCCTTAGAGGAATACAGCCCTGTTCTCATAGTATTTTGAAAAAACAAAAACACACACAAAAAAAACAACAACAACAAAACACCAGGAAGAGATATTTAAAATAGAAGTCATTTGCGTTCCCTCATGGCGTGAGAGATAATCGTCCATATCAACTTTCTTTTCCCTCGTAAGCTCTCGCGCGTTTAGAGATGCGCCACACTCGCGTTTTAGGTCCAGGGATCCCAACCAGTGCTTACCTAACTTTTTAAAGATGCTACTTTTAGCCCTCCCCCAAAATTACACACGTGTATTTCACTTGTGGAACACTATCGATTTGCACAGTGTTTGGGTTGGAGATTCTCGCCCATATCAACTGTCTTTTCTCTGGTAAGTTCTTGCGCGTTTAGAGATGCGCCACACTCGCGTTTTAGGTGCGGGGATCCCAATCAATGCTCACCTAACCTTCTCAAGATGCTACTTTTAGCCCTCCCCCAAATCTACACACGTGTATTTCACGTGTGGAAGTCTATCGATTTGGACAGTGCTTGAGTGAGAGATTCTCGCCCCTATCAACTTTCTTTTCTCTCGTAAGTTCTCGCACGTTTAGAACTGCGCCACACTCGCGATTTAGCTGCGGAGATCCCAACCAATGCTTACCTAACACTTTAAAGATGTTACTTTTAGCCCTCCCCCAAATCTACACACGTGTATTTCACTTGTCGAAGTCTATCGATTTGGACATTGCTTGGACGAGAGATTCTCGCCCCTATAAACTTTCTTTTCTCTAGTAAGTTCTCGCGCGTTTAGAGATGCACCCCACTCGCGCTTTTGGTGTCGGGATCTAAAATTATGCTTGCTGGGTTTTTTAAAGATGCTAGATTTGGCCCTTTCTCAAATCTACACATGTGTATTTCACTTGTGGTAGTCTTTCGCTTTGGACAATGCTTGGGTTGGAGATTCTCGCCCATTTATAATTTTTTTCTTTTGCGTGTTTTCGCGCGTTTAAAGCTTAAGATGCGCCACACTCGCGATTTCGGTGTTGGCATCTCAAACCATGCTTTCTGGACTTTTCAAAGATGTTAGATTTGACCCTTTCTCAAATCTATACAAATGCATTTCATTTGTGGAAGTCTATCGATTTGCACAGTGTTTGCGTTGGAGATTCTTGCCCATATCAGCTTTCTTTCTCTCGTAAGTTCTCGCGCGTTTAGAGATGCGCCTCACTTGCGTTTTAGGTGCGGAAATCCCCACCAATGCTTACCTAACTTTTTAAAGATGCTACGTTTATCCCTTCACCAAACCTACACACGTGTATTTCACTTGTGGAAGTCCATCGATTTTGACAGTGCTTGGGTAAGAGATTCTCGCCCCATCAACTTTTTTTCTCTTATAAGTTCTTGCGCGTTTAAAGATGCGTCACACTTGCGTTTTAGGTGCTGGAATCCCAACCAATGCTTAGGTAACCTTTTAAACATGCTACTTTTAGCCCTCCCCCAAATTTACAAACGTGTATTTCACTTGTGAAAGTCGATCGATTTGGTCAGTGCTTGGGTGAGAGATTCTCGCCCATATCAACTCTCTTTTCTCTAGTAAGTTCTTGCGCGTATAGAGATGCGCCACACTCGCAGTTTTGATGCCGACATCACAAACTATGGTTACTGGACTTTTTTAAGATGCTAGATTTGGCCCTTTATCAAATCTACACACGTGTATTTTACTTGTCGTAGTCTGTCGCTTTGGACAATGCTTGGGTTAGAGATTCTTGCCCATTTATATTTTTTCTCTCGCGGGTTTTCGCGCGTTTAGAGATGTGTCACACTCGCGATTTCGGTGTCGGCATCTCAAACTATGCTAACTGGACCTTTTAAAAATGCTAGATTAGGCCCTTTCTCAAATCTACACACGTGTATGTTACTTGTGGAAGTCTGTCGCTTTGGACAATGCCTGGGTTTAAGATTTTCGCCCATTTATATCTTCTTTTGCACTCGCGTGTTTTCCCACGTTTAGCAATGCGGCAACCTCGCGTTTCTGGTGTGGGGATCCCAAACTATGCTATGCCCTCCACCACATCTACACAAAGGTATTTCACTTGTGGAAGTCTACCGATTTGGACAGTGTTTGGGTTGGAGATTCTCGCCCCTAAAAACTTTCTTTTCTCTTTTAAGTTCTCGCGCGTTTAGAGATGGGCCACACTCGTGTTTTAGGTGCGGGAGTCCCAACCAGTGCTTACCTCACTTTTTAAAGATGCTACTTTTAGCCATCCTTGAAATCTACACTTGTGTATTTCACTTGTGCAAATCTATCGATTTGGACAGTGCTTAGGTAAGAGATTCTCGCCCATATCAACCTTCTTTTTGCTAGTTCTCGCGCGTTTAGAGATGCGCCACACTGGCGGTTTTGGTCTCGGCATCTTAAACCATCTTTAATTGACTTTTTAAACATGCTAGATTTTTACCCTTTCTCAAATCTGCACACGTGTATTTTACTAGTAGAAAACCGTCGGTCTGCACAATGCCTGGGTTTTAGATTTTCGCCCATTTATCTCTTTTTTTCACTCGCGTGCTTTCGCGCGTTTAGCAATGCGGCAAGCTCGCGTTTTTGGAGTGCGGATCCCCAACTATGCTAACGTGGCCCTTTAAAAATGTTAGTTTATGCCCTCGACCAAATCTACACAAACGTATTTCCCTTGTAGAAGTCTATCGAATTGGACAGTGTTTGGGTTGGAGATTCTCGCCCATATCAACTTTCTTTTCTCCCGTAAGTTCTCGCGCTTGGAGATGTGCCACACTCGCGTTTTAGGTGCAGGGATCCCAACCAGTGTTTACGTAACTTTTTAAAGATGCAACTTTTAGCCCTCCCCCAAATCTACACACGTTTATTTCACTTGTGAAAGTCCATCGATTTGGACCGTGCTTGGGTGAGAGAGTCTCGCCCATATTAACTTTCTTTTCTCTCGTAAGTTCTCGCGCGTTTAGAAGAGTGCCACATGCGTGTTTTAGGTGGAGGAGTCCCAAACAATGCCTACCTAACTTTTTAAAGATGCTACTTTCAGCCCTCCCCCCAATCTACACGCGTGTATTTAACTTGTGGAAGTCTATCGATTTGGACAGTGCTCAAAGTCGCCGAGACCGGGCTAGCGTAGGTTTATTTTAACCAACTTTGGGTCAATTTCCAGGATTTTAAGCGATATTTCCGAGTTCCAGGGACTCTAAACTAATTCGAGAAGACGATCACGGTTTTTAGTGAAATGGACAGAGGAAAAATATTTGAACGCTTGGTTATGAGCAGTCTGGTGGAAATATAGCCCCTCTTTAACTCACTTAGTGACTAGAAAGTCGCCCAGACCGGGCTACGCGCAGCGTGATTTTGACAAACTTTGGGTCAATTTCCAGGAACTTGGACGATATTTCCGAGACCAAGGGACTCGAACCTAATTCGAAAAGACTTTGGTTTTCAGTGAAAGGGACAGACAATAAAATTTTTGAACGCTTGGTTATGAGCAGTCTAGCCGAAATATAGCCCGTCTTAATTCCCTTATTGACTAGAAAATCGTCGAGACCGGGCTACGCGCAGCGTGATTTTGACCAACTTTGGGTCGATTTCCAGGAACTTGGGCGATATTTCCGAGTCCTAGGGACTCTAAACTAACTTAAGAAGACTTTAGTTTTCAGTGAAATGGAGACAGGAAAAATTTTTGAACGTTGATATATGCAAGAATCTCTTACCCAAGCACTGTCCAAATCGATAGACTTCCACAAGTTAAATACACGTTTATAGGTTTGGGGAAGGGCTAAAAATAGCATCTTGAGAAGGTTACCTAAGCATTGGTTGGGATCCCCGCACCTTAAACGCGTGTGGCGCATTTCTAAACGCGTGAGAACTTACGAGAGAAAAGAAAATTGATATGGGCGAGAATCTCCATCCTAAGCACTGTCCAAATTGATAGACTTCCACAAGTGAAATACATTTGTCTAGATTTGGTGAAGGGCCAAAAGTAGCATTTTTAGAGAGCCCGTAAGCAGAGTTTAGGTATCCCTACTGCAAAAACGCGAGTGGGCCGCATCGCTAAACGCGCGAAAACACGCGAGGGAAAAAAAGATATAAATGGGCGAGAATCTTTAACCCAACCATTGTCCAAAACGACAGACTTCTACAAGTGAAATACACGTGTGTAGATTTGGGGGAGGGCTAAAAGTACCATCTTTAAAAAGTTAGGTAAGCATTGGTTGGGATCTCCGCACCTAAAACGCGAGTGTGGCGCATCTCTAAACGCGCGAGAACTTACGAGAGAAAAGAAAGTTTATATATGCGAGAATCTCTTACCAAGCACTGTCCAAATCGATAGACTACCACAAGTGAAATACACGTGTATAGATTTAGGGGAGGGCTAAAAGAGGCATTTTTAAAAAGTTAGGTAAGCATTCGTTGGGCCCCCCGCACTTAAAACGCGAGTGTGGCCCATCTCTAAACGCGCGAGAACTTACGAGAGAAAAGAGAGTTTTCATGGGCGAGAATCTCCAACCTAAACACTGTGCAAATCGACAGTTTTCCACAAATGAAACACACGTGTGTAGATTTACGGGAGGGTCTAAAGTAGAAATTTAAAAAGTTAGGTAACCATTGGTTTGGATACCTGGACCTAAAACGCGAGTGTAGCGCATCTCTAAACGCCAGAGAACTTGCGAGAGAAAAAAAAGTTGATATGGGCGATTATCTCTCACGCCATGAGGGAACGCAAATGACTTCTATTTTAAGTATCTCTTCCCGGTGTTTTTTGCTTTGTTTGTTTGTTTGTTTGTTTCTTTTTTGTTTGTTTGTTTGTTTTTTAAAAGTTCTGTGAGAACAGGGCTGTATTCCTCTAAGGCTGTGGGTGTAGTTCGTAAAAACACTGAGTTCTTATAAATCGTTTAGAAATTCTTCGTTCCAGTTCAAATTTATGTTGCTGGCACATGGGTGGGCACTTTATATGTACACCGTGATGTAAGATATCTTAAATTATTCATGAACTATTTACTGTTCATGATGCACTGCTACGTTACTGTGCTTTATAACTACTTAACTGCTCTGGTCGAGTTTTTTAATTTCAATACGATTAAAAGTTCATTTTATGCGTTGTCAATTTTAGTAAATTCAATTTGAAGAAAAGGTCCTGTTAGTACCTTCTTGTTACTTGATGAAAATTTTGCGGGGTTTGTTTTACCAGGGCGCTTCATGACGCCTCCTGCGGAATAAGCTATACCTTCCCTAGTTGAATCGTCATCAGTTTATCATACGTTATTCAGGTCACTGATTGGAAAAATAATTGTACTTTTGAACCTTAGTTCCTCTATTTTCAGGGGATGGAGGGTGGGCTCACTTCTTTCGGAGGTCGTTACTTACGGACTTTAACGATTCGTTGCGTGTACGAACCATTGGCCAAGCCATTGGTAATCCGTGCATGGTCACCTAAAGCACTGGCAATCTATCTTAGCTCCATGTACTAAGTTTCTCCTCACGCTTTGTTTTTTTTTTGCCCTCGGCTGTGTAATTGTGCGATATTTTCTACACAATAACTGTAATTCGTTCATCATTGCGGGATTACTTGACTTATCGGCTGATTCCCCGGTTTTGTCCGCCCACGTTTTTTTCCTGCCCAAGTCTTTCTTCACGTGTGTTTAGACGTGATCCGATATATAATGACCTTCTTTTGTTCAGATTATTGGCGTCGGTGGAGTCGGCCATCATTTGAAAGCATCGAAAATGACTCAAACGCACTATTTACTTTTTAAGCGCTATTAATACCGTGACTTCAGTTTAAAGCTTGTCTCATGTTTCATAGGCCCTTTCTGGTTTATGTTTTAATTTGATATCATCGACATGTCACTGAAACAGATTATGACGCCTTCCTTGGCCGCAAGACGAAGAACCCTAGTGAGAGTATATAAGGAATGCTAGGAAAATTTCCTACCATTTCTCTGCGGTACTTACAGTAGAAGCCCCGTGCGTCCCGTCATAGTCAGAAGCACACAACTAACAATTTTGGAAGAATTCATCACTAGCTAACAGCTCGACTTTTTCTAGCTCTAAATTGGTATACTTTTTGCTCTCCTAAGCAGGGTCCATCTTCCCTACAGACAGAAAGTCTCTCTCAGCGACACAGAACGAACACATCTTTAACACTCAGCTATGAACTTCGTAGGAAACACCCTTTTTTTAGCTGCAGTATGGAACAGTCACGCTGGGTGCCCTTGCAGAACACGACAAAATGCAAAAACAGAGTAATGTGTGCCTTTATAGGACCCAAGGTGTTTTCTGAGAGCGCATTCTGAAACAAAGTATAAATTGATTCTCAAATATTGTGTACATGTAGCATATCTTACCAGTTCTAACTTCCAATCGTCCCATACACCTTTCTCGTTGCGCTTAATTCCCACTTTTTCCAAAGAGCCAACAGCATTTTCCACCAAAATAAAATCATCAACGCTGAAAAATATGGATTAATTTTTAAAAAAAAAACGTTATAACTGAAACCTGCTACCTGAAGTGAAAAAATCTCTTTCACTCATCGTAAAAAAAATCAGGTACGTAAATGCCCCTTTTTTCCAAATAAATAAATAAATAAATAAATATACATTTATATAGCGCCATTTTCCACTAATGGGAAACAATGGGTGACTACGCCGACTCACACAAGTGGTCATATCTTGGATTTAATCATAACTAGAAATCAGTGTAAACTTATAGACAATGTTATGGTTCATGACCCTTTGATTTCTGATCATTACGCTATTTTTATGCATTTATTATTGCACAAACCACAATTTCCAACAAAAACTATTCGCCACCGGAAGCTGCGCAAATCATTAAAAGCGGCCGGCCGGGGTGTAAATGATGTGGCAAAAGCGGCATTTTTTACGGCCTTTGCTTCGCATTTACCCTTCGTTTTATAACGTTAACATCATATACGCGAGGTAATTATATAAATTTGAGCAAATCATTTTTCAAGTAAATTTATCAACAGGATTGTTATTTTACACATGTTAAATATTTGTACATGAATATACTGGCGGTGTTTGAATGTTTGCTACTGTTGTGTAAAGAGGCCGAGAGCAAATAAAACGAGTACTGTGTAATTCATTGCCTCCGACCGGGCTTCCTCGGTCGGGCATGCTGAGATGGTCTAGCGGACGGGAAAACCGGGAAGCTTTTCCCGCATGAGTACGAGTTCGTGGCCCAGCTGAAGAAATCGCTACCAAGCTCTTATATCCTGGAAATAGCGTTATGTTACCAAGTACTGTTATGGACGTGAAAGAAAATGGAATAATTCTTACTCTCCCCTTTCAAATAGGTTGCCAGACTTAGTTAACTCCACGGCTGATGTATTTCCGTTCTTTCCGAAGATTTGTATGAAGACATCAGCATCGGTTCCAGCCCACTGCTCGTCAGCGGTTGTCACTGACACATAGTATAAAGCTAAAACACAAAGAAAGTCGCAGGAGGAAAAGTTGTAACAATTGCAATCACATAACACACCAACCAGGATATATTCTTATAGATTCTAATCTTCTCTTTCAGTGGCGGATCTAGGGGCCCGGGGGGCCCGCATCCCACCCCCACCCCCACCCCCTTTTTTGGGTAAAAAAATCGCAGAAGGAAGAAAAGCCGCCAGGGCAAGCAAAAAATAAATAAATAAATAAATAAATAAATAAATAAATAAATAAATAAAACCGCCCCCCAGCCCTAACCCTTAGCTCAAGGTCTGGATCCGCCACTGTCTCAGTAAATAAATATATATATATTTTATTATCTCAGAATTTAAACGCCAGTTTGCTTTCAGAATTTCACCTTCTTGGAATTTTGAACAAATAATTATGGAAAATTTTGAAAATTTAGGAAAAAACCATGCAGTAATCTGCTGTGTAAAGAATCTCTTAAGCAGCAATACTATATAGCGTCTTCTTATATTTTAAAAGCGTTGCCCAAGTGTAAATTGGTCTGCATGACGGAACACAATTCTGGTTGCTATGTGTTAGTTTAGTTATTAGACCAAAGGTGCACAGAAATAAAAGAAGTGTGCTAGATGAAATATCGTTTGAACAGCTGTTGATCGAGCGTAGATGAATAATACATACCAAAATATAACGAAGACGTGGCAAGATATCTATGCCTCGCGGCTATTTGGTATTGCAGTGAAATTTCTAACGAAGAAAAGGCTCTCAAATTCAACTGTTTGACGAAAAGAATGCATGATTAAACTATTACAAGTAAACCTCTGTTTCTTGTTTCAGAATCATTATTAAATTCGTCCATGTACGAAGTTTTCAAAAAAGCCTGCAACCAGTCCATTGCTCTTGAATTGATTCATCTATCTTTCTTTTTAATATGTAGATTTTCAACGCAAACGGCTGCTATCCCCGCACGAGTTTTTCTCTACTAAGTTTATACATCTTGAAAACTGCATACTTTTTGTGCACTGTTTTAGAAAAATTGAAATTAGAACGTCTATTTAAGTGGCGCATGAAGCGACAAAGCTCTTGACTTTTTACTGGTTACCTGTCGTACTGCCTCGCTTGGTGTCTTTCTCGTCATTTCTCCATTTACTTTCATTACTTGACGTCTTAGACACAAAGCATAACAGCGCTAGACCGATGAAACTACACCATTTACAGTAATGCGTTACAAACATCTCGCCAAACGTAAAGGGTCTTCAGTGCCTGATGAGCGAAAAGTGAGCCCACTAAATCATTCATCTACAAGACTGCTTTGTTCTTCGCGCTCGCTACTTGTAATTTATTCACTCACTAAGACACTTTGAAATGATATTTGTTCAATAATAAACACAGTAATGGCACATAAACCGTGATATTTGCATATCGAAAGTTGGTATTAACTTACATAAGGAAAATTTTTACTTTGAACTTGCCCTTTGTAAACTGTGTGTGCACTAAGAGTTAAATGTTAAACGGCGCTCGTCGGAAAATTAAATAGACGCAGATCTGGTACTTCCTTTAAACCTTGCAGCAATCAGCAAGTTTTAAGAATTTTATCTAGTTCTTACTTTACTTAGCATTAGACTTACCGTTTTTGTCATCATCGTTATTAACATTTTGTCTTACTTAACTTATTCAGTAACGACGTCTAAGAATTTACTGAAAGCAGTTTCGTCAGAATTAATTTAGTTAACTAACGACACTGTAATGACATTTTAAAACTGAGATAACATAGAGAATAGTTCAGGTAGCAGGGAATCTCGGTGACTGCTCATTCCTATTTGGTTACAAAACAGCTGTGTTTGCATGATTTTACATCATTGCTTCTTATTATTGATTGCCAGTACAATGTTAAATAAACATGGCATATTTAATTTAGCTGGCTTGTCTATGTTGAGTGTCTTTGAGTAAGACTGAAACCGTGAAGATGTAGCGCGATCTCAGAGGCCAGCCATTCATGAGAACAAATGCCGCCTCGCTTAAACGGGTTAAAACTTCTTCGATATTAAAGTAAAATTGTCTGGAGACAATTCATTATGGCATGTCATTGTTCCAGAAACTTGATTTTGCCATGGCAAACATGTTAATTTTTTTTCAACTTTTAGCAACAACTTTTTGGTGTTTTTCTATTGGTTTTGATTAGTTCTGAGTAATTTTTGAGTAAATAAAGTAAAGAGGTTTCTGGCTTTTTGAAAAATCAATATGGCGGATCAATGACAGCTGCTGTTGGATGACATGACATAGTTACCAAGTCTATGAATCATCCCATGCTGTTGCGTCAAAGGATGCATTTTTAGACGTTGTATAAAACGTATAAGTTTCATTATCATTGCTTTGATATTCTTAAAGTTATAAATGATGGGGAAGGTCACTGAAGATAGAAAAAGCCCGATATTGTCTGTCGAGGGTACATATGCGTTATGTTTGTCCATAATAGCAGTCATGTTTCCGTAGTGTAGTGGTTATCACGTCCGCCTCACACGCGGAAGGTCGCCGGTTCGAGCCCGGCCGGAAACATTTTGGGCCGTATGTTGAGCATTCAACGTCCAAATATTTCTTTTTGTCTCTTAAAAAAGAAAAACAAGTCTTCCCAATCTTTTACTAAGATCGATAGGTTGTGAATACCAAAGACCACTGTTGAATACATTTTAAAAGCACGATAAACTATTCTCTATTTCGTCAAAATATATTATTCAAAAGTTTTTTAGTAAATAATGTTTGCGTACATTAATGTTCACGTACTGGTTAACTGACATTAGGTATAAAATAGACAACAAACGGTAAAGAAATAAAGAGAAAGGAAATAAAAATACGAAGGCTAAGGCACCGATGGGATTTTAACCCATGACCTCCTGTTTACTAGACAGGCGCTCTAACCAACTGAGCTACGGCGCTCACGTGTTCCTTGTTGCCTGATTCTAAAGGCACACTTTTATAACCATCAGAAACAGCGGTAAACTGGAAACAAGATAATAATAACTATGTTAGTGAAAATTGACCTCTTATAACCTGTATTAAAGATTCCCATTTTTCAGTTTTACCTGATCAAACTATTGCAAGAGTTAAAATATTAGAGCGATTTTCAACCAAGTGACGAAAATAATTGTTTTGCATAAGCTACGCTACATAATTAGCTTAAAAAAGCTCGTGCCACTTTTTCATCCAATCAGACATAACACCAAGACCAATCAGTGACTCGGTCGCACACGTTTTCCCGCGCTTTGCGTCAGCTACATGTAAATACTTCAAGCTTTGATTGGTTCACTGTATTGTGTGTGTCCTTTGTGATTGGCTAGAGTGAGAACTTTTATTGGTTTTACGACACCCAATCAAAAATCGCTCTAAAGAAACAAAGAAACAAATAATATTTGTCGTTTGAACTGCAGTCAGGCTCTCAATATTTGTTTGGAGAAGTATTACAACGGTGAACTTCTTATTTAAAGATATGAAGGTAACAATTGTCAAAATCGCCTGACTATTTTTCCAGTACGTATCTTTTTTGCCTTCGATATCTTGCTACCAGACACCTTGAAAGTAGCAGTATTTTTGTCGATAAAATCTGAGAATCTTCAGCAATCCTCAACAATGAGGTGGTGGGATGACTTGGAACAAGAAGAAGAAAAAGAAGAAGAAGAAGAAGAAGAAGAAGAAGAAGAAGAAGAAGAAGAAGAAGAAGAAAAAGATGAAGAAGAAGAAAAAGATGAAGAAGATCTCTTCTCCTTCCACTATGTATAAAATCTACTTCTACTATGTATAAACTCTTTCAGCTTTCAAACTTGAGTATTGTGATATGGTCATACTTTACAATAGTTCAAGTCCCCTCTCATATAATGGAGAAGTTAAGATACTCTCCCAAAATGATCATAAGAGTATATACGTATCGATCACATGTTAGAAAAAAACACGAAACACAGCTCTATAACAATCAGGCTCTTTAATGCTACATTTGTTCACGGAAGACATTTTTGCTAAAGTGAGATAACAAGAAAAGCAGAAAGGTTATGGATTAGAAAGTTTATGTAACTTATCATCGATGTTATTAAGACTGTTGCCTATCATTTCGGTATTGTGGTAACAATAATATCTGTCAATTTGGTGTAAGTGTTGTTAGGCCAACATGGCCGTTCACTTTCAAACAACAACAAATACAATCGCACAGCAGCTGCGTGTAATTAACAATTATTCCATGAGCGCGCGTTGGATATGGGATGGTAAATAGCCAACGAGGCCCGTAGGGCCGAGTTGGCTATAACCAATCTCATATCCAACAAGCGCGAATGGAATAATTGTTTTATTAAATTCGGTGCGTTTGTACTCTTGGAAATATAGCTTAATTTTATTGGGTTTTAATTTTACAAAACGACCGGAAGTCGATGTGACAAAAACAACAACAAGTGGGAAATCACATGACATGCGCGCCGTTTGTAAAATTAGTTGAATGAAAAATTTGAGAGCGAAGCAAACGAATTTGCTGAATGAAATTGCAATCAAGTAGAATTCAAGAAACGTCTATCAAATGAAGGAGATATAACCTTGGCCAGAAAGTTTGAAAAGCGTTCGAGTTCGAGTCATGGAGAAGAGCCAAATAATTGTGCACTTGTACATTGCCATCGTAATAATGCTGCGGAAAACTTTGATCGCCATGTGACACAGACGTTGTGCCAAAATTATTCTCGACAAGATCTCTCTCAGGATTCCCTTGCTTTGAAAGCCTTGGCATTTCGAGCTGTATGTGTGGAGCTCATTGTTGGTCAGTTTTAGAGTCAAGGACAGAAACTATCTTAGCGTCAGATTCATCTTCAGAATCTCCGAGGCCACCCTGGTGGTTTTTCGTGGCTGGTAAAGAACCGGGCTTACTTCGGTTCAGCTCAAAACACTCAACTCCTTGAGGTGTTTTTCGCAAGGACAGAATTGTTGGCGCTAGCTGTCGTTGATTCTCTCGTCGTCGTCGGCCAAAAAAGAGACTGAGATAAAACTAGGTCGTCCTCTGTAGCTGTGCGGGATTCTTGCTCTCGGCCGATCCGAGCTTGCTTAGTCGAACAGTTTCCTCATCTGCTCATTGGAAACTGGTTTCTTGTGGACTACGCCGGCAATTATGCCTGTTTTCCTGCGGCCTTTTACAAATGCATATGCTCTAATAATTTATTTGCCTGGTCAGAGATAATGGAAAACGGTTTGTTGTGTGGCGGCGTGCGAAGGAAATGATCAACTGGCGGCTTTAATGGATTTAATCAATGAACTTTTGCAATACGTGTCATCTTTCTTCCTCGCAGACGAGTAAAAACACTTCAACTGAACATTCAGTTCTTCTTTTGACATTTCTTATATCGGTTTCGAAAATTTGGTGCCACCAGGACTAGCAAGCCATTCTGTTCAGGTAAAATTTGTTTTTGTTACATAATCTTCATGAATGCGTAAAATCTCGCCGGTCATATTTTAATTTTGCAACTTTAAGGGAAACTTAACGTATACGTACCGTTAAATAATCTTATCTCGAGCTTTGTGGCTTTTTTGTTGTTACTGGGTCGGTATTGTCCATAATTTCCTGTATTTGCTGTGTAGATAGCTCACCGAATGTGCTTTTTTTTTCATCCATTTTTTTTGTCGACGACACTTTGCTTCACGCGAAAAAGCTCATGCCGAGCGACATTTGCCGCTTTCATTTCCATATAAGGTCAAACGCAGGTATAATGGCTGGTAACCGAGATCCAGTGAACCAATCAGAAAGCTAGAATTGCATTATCCGAGGCTGAGAATTTAATAATTAACAATTATTCCACTCGCGCTTGTTGGATATGAGATGATAGATAGTCATCTCATTTCCAACAAACGTGAGTGAGATAATTGTTTTATTAAAAAAAAACGCTCCCAAACAATAGGAAACTAAAATAAATTAAAAGTAGAAACGTCTCAAAAAATTACACGCACTCTTATCACGTTTGTAGAGCTTGGTATAATGGCTCATATACCACGATGGCTAAGCCAATGAAAACTCTTGAATTGCATTATCCAATGATCCGCCAGGTTTTGATAACAACTGATATAGCTCAGTACTTACCACATTATCGGGCAGGTGATGTAAACGTACGCCTGCTTCGTGCAGGCACTTTCCAGTTTTCTTGATGCACTCCAAATGTTTACAGGCATCATCCCCAGCTTTCTTGTGGCACATAATTGCCCCAACAATGCATAATTTCTGTGAAGAAATTTACATAAAAAGAAAGCAATTTTCAATTCTTGGGTTTCTTAGCAACATTGGTACTTTAAGACAAAATCCGAAAGGAAATCGAGCAATTTCAGCTATTAGTGGACAAAAACCTAGTACTAAAATATTATTAATTAGGTATTTTGCAGTCCTATTTATATTAAGATATAAATAGTTGCCTGAAATGAGGTCTGAAACTGAACACCGAAAATTTTACCATGAGAACTCGAGAAAATAAATTTCAAAGTTCAGAGAAATTGTGCAAACACTGCAGGTAAAATATGATCATCAGTTTCATTTCACCAGCAGTTTCAAGTGTTTCATACGAAGTTTAAACTTTGTTTTCGACATTTGGTTTTGCTAGAAATGATTTTTTTTAAAGATATTTTAAACAGCAGAAGTTTGCAATGCGTCGTAAATAATCTCAGTACAAAGTTTTTGCCCTCTTGTTACTCGAACTTCTGGTGGATTCCTTCTTAAATGTTTTTATTAACCTTTCCTCTGAGTCCATGCTAAAATCTTTTTTTTTTTTATTAAGCATATGCATTTTTAAGCCCACACTAATCATTCTAGAATCAAAACTGTTACTCTTCCTTTGGTGGCCACGGTAGCTGCTAGAAACAAAAATAATGAAATTATAAGCATTTTTTTTTTCTTACTTTAAGGTTTCGGTCAAAATAACTAAACTCAAAGTTTCATATTAATCCTTAGTTTTTAATTCCCTAGCTTTCCGAGAAACCGTTCCTTGGCGGCTCTTCCAATGAAAACGCCAGCTTGAAAATATCAACTATTCAAAAGCTAAATTTACTGAAAATATGTGAGGGCATAGATAGAGAGCATGTCTTTTTGCTTAATACTGAGTACTTACGACTGGTAGGGAAATTCCAGTTGGCTTGAAGCTTGGTGAAAAGCTTGGCTTACCGCTCGGCAACCCCCTCGCTTTGACTATACTGCGAACTTTCCTCGCCATTTCACGATCTTCCATCTCCAGATAATGCAATACAGCTTGAGGATGATATTCCATCTCCGCCCAAGCGCATGCGGCCACCGCCGCGAGAAACAGCAAAGCTATCATTGACTTCATGTTGACGCGCCTAATCTGTGCTCTGGAAAACACGATGTGCAAAACGATGGGCGTGTTAGTTTATATAGAAAATGGTACGTGCTGGAGGGCGTCGTACGCATGCGTCGTGACTTTATAGGGACAAACACGCTCAAGGCGTATTTAAACAGCTTTAAAACTACGTGGGCCAAACGTTACGCTTGTTTATGAAGAAACTGAAGATCAACGTTAATTTACGAACTCTTTTGAAATTAAAGATTGTAAGTCAACATGTTGTTACCTCGGAACTTATTCTTTCGTTTCCCTCACACATTTTCTCGACAAGGCTTTGTGAAGGTTGTTTTAATTGTACGTGCGGCAGTGTAATTAATTTTTCCTGAACAAATTTAAAAAAACAACAGATTTTTTCCGTGAGGCTATGCATAGCGTGAAATGTATACGGAAATCTATTGTACATTTTCTTTTATTTCCAGCTTTCTCCTAACCCCATCTAGAAAAAAAAAGACCTTAGAATCTTGCTCGATAGTAGCCGTGATAAAGACTTACAGTTGTTGAATGGATGCACGTGTTAACCATAAATTTGACTTTAAGAACCACTTTAAATTATTCGGTAGGAAGAGAGCCGCTTTACGTAAGCGATTGCAAACTTCAAAAAAAGAGGAAATTATGTGTACTGTTGCGAGTTAAGGTGTATTTTGCTCAGTTTTTCTCGTCCTCTTACAGAAACTGACTTTGCGCAGTCGGAGGCTGCTTCAAAAAAATATGCAAGTATTCTCGGGATCTTCAAACACTTGTAATATTAAAAAAATATCTTCCTGTGATTGAATGCTTTGAGTCAAGTTAAAGGAAATAAGATCATGAACACACACCTCGAAAAACTCGTCATCTTTTTTGCCGTTCGTCATCTTCAACTCAACCACTGCTCTTATTTCTTCATAGTACATATTTTGATCTTTTTGTCCATTAAAACAGGACACGCCTTGTACGCCCTAGTTTTGGCCCTGGTATGATTTGCATTAAAGAATTATGTTCCATGTTCATAGTATTTTTTTATGATTAGTCTTTGTCGAAAATGAAAGGTGATAAACATCGCGTTCATCACGCCTTCAGTGCATATAACATATAGAATCCGAGACAAATTCAAGTTACAATATCTTCTCCACGAAAATCAGGGCTGTAGCAAGAGAAAAATTATGACTGAGACTATGCCCATGGTTAAATTTTCTAACTAGGTATTTGGGGTGTTTATGATAACGAAAAACAACAAAAATGAAAAACAATGACTGAGCCAAGTACCTCGACTTGCCTTTTACTAGCTAACAGTTGTTAAAAGAAGAAGAGGTTTCACTGCTTGTCAATTTCCTGCTTGTTTTGTGTTCATTGAAAATGTTAAGCATCTGAGTTCATTACAAAGCTTTTGTGATATTTTAGTTTGCCATATGAGTAATTTTGAAACCTTTACAAACCAGATAAACTGTAAGAATCTTTTTATTTTCCATGACAATTAGTCTTCGCTACGTGGGTGCTGAAAAATAATTTAAATTCTACGAAAATATGCTCAAATCCGCATAACAATAAATTACAAAAACCTGAAAACTACAAACACCAACATTGCAGCCGAAGAGTCAAAATAACGGAGGCTAAAAATGGTAAGACTTAAATGCGTCTATTAAGTCATGGTAGATAAGCTTTTAAAAGCAGATAAGTGTTGAAATCCACGCCAGTGAAAGGTATTTACCAAGAAAATACTTAAGTAATCTGCCTTCCAACATGGAAAACGTGTACCGTTTCACAGTCACTTTGACAATGTTATGACGTGATTTATTATCAATAAGAGGACAGACGCATAAAAAAACTGACGTCAATTTGCTAATTTTTAGTTAAATTACGCTTGTTCAAATTTGTGATTTTAGCCACTTTTCGTGGAAGACTGAGGTCAAGTAAATATTGCTTCTGATTAGGAGTTTTAGATTTTCTTGCGTTAGCGGTATTATTACCCTTTTCAATAGCGAAGACAAACTTACACCACTAAATACTCTACTCTACTCTGTCTTCCGAGCAACATGGAAGCCAAAAGCAACAGCTAGGACGAATCTCGAAAGCGAGAGTAATATATTTGCAAAAACAACGATTGTTTGCCAAAAACACTTAAGGGTTACTGGCGTAATTTATAAAAGTATTTGTTTACAATTTTCTCTTGTTATAATAAACAAGCAGGAACACTCCAGGCTAGCTTTGAACAAAGCCTATCGTCCGGTGAAGTAATAACACAATAACAGAAGCGCGCGAAGCAAGCGCTCATTGATTACGCTTTTGTGTTTTAGTAAGTTTTACTTACCTAGGTGAACAAATATTGAATTACAGAGACTTACGTATTCAGCAACGCTTAATTAACAAGCCCGCGAGTTTGGGTTGAAGTTTTGTCAATACAGACGCATACCGTTCGAATAAAATTGTCTCATTTTCGTAGCGTTTTAAAATTTTCCTCTTTCGAAATAAAAAAAAAGCTCTTTTGTATTTTAAGCGATTCGTTACGTGTAAGACGTTCTGAGTCCTGTCAAATATTCAAAGCCTTTTATAGGGAATTTCAAGAAATTTCCGTTTTGGCTTACGGTGCATGTGAGACCTAAGGAGATCTTTGGTTTCTAACTAGTGTTTTATCGGAAGGTTTAATAAACAAAAGAAGAGGCCTACAAGAGCATTATAAATCATGGGGGGTTTATTGGCCTTCCCTAGCAAAATAACAACGTAAAATTGCACAATTCTACGTATTAAGAGGACGTGAACAAAATCAACTTAATTTTCTAAAATTAGAGTTCACAAATGTCATTACATATATATTTTGCGCTTGAGCGAGTTACGCACCGAACAGATCGAAACTTGATGTTAACAAATGATTTTCAATCCCAGAGTCGTCTTCTGCGTCGACGAACGGTCATAAGCTTCCGTAATTTTGCCAGAGAGTTCCCAATCTGCAGGAATAATCTTGTTTTGTTCTCACTGAAATGTTTTGAGATGGAAATCAGTGGGAAAAAAAGAAGAAAACAAAAATTCCGACAGTTTAACCGCTCGTAGTGGGTGCAAGGTTGATGTCTATTAAGCCATACCGATAAATATAATGAGTAAGTATGTAAACTGAGCAGACTTGAAGATATCCGACCAATTTAAAAACGTGACTTTTCCTCCGTTGGTGTCCCCTTAACTTATCCTTCATATCTCAGATAGTTTATTATAATCCTGATGCAGATAAAGGTACTTCAAATCTTGAGTATGATTTAATGTGTGTAAGTCTGACTTCTTAGTGACAACAAGTAACATATATGTTCTCTTTTTTCTGCGCAAAACCAAATAAATTATTTAAAATTGCGACTTTGCAAGAAGACTAAGCTACAAGTTTGAACTTTACCAATTTTCTTAACAGTAGAAAAGATAAAAACTCTACATAAAAGAACATAATCAAGTAGTTAGTTATCTATTTAGACAGAATTTAGAGAGGTTTCTTTGCTACCTTATTTGTGTTAGTTTTGAAAAGATTTCATATCTTTCCGTGTTTTCGGGTTGCTTTTTCTTCCACATCTGTGCCCATCTAGTACGCTCTCTTTTGTTCTCGACAGCACACTTAATTTTGCGTTGAACACTAACGAAGCAAAGCTGTCCAAACAATTGTTTAGCAACACCATTTGTTCTTGACAGCCTTAAAATCAGGCCGGGGTCTGTCGATTCTATATAAGAGGCATTCGCTGTCTCAAAATTACAGTGTCATTTGCACGCATCTCGAAGCCAAAATGAAGACTTTCACATCTCTTCTCCTCCTCAGCGCCTTAGCAGCTTACGTGTCCTCCAGTAAAATGGAATTCCACAGAACTGTGTTTGATTTCTTGGACGAGCGACATGACGAGAGAATGGCTCAGGTTCTGAGAGACCAGGGTTTGCCGGAAAATACTCTGGTTGCCCGCGATCATGACAAAGAAATACCAGACTGGATGGTAAGTCGATAACAAAGTCTTTACTTGATATCTCCCTTCTTGCGTAATAGCAGTTTTAACAAGTTAACTTTGGCAGCAATGACGAATTTGACTGTTCGTAAATAATTCGCGACATGATTTAAAATTTGGTTAAATAAAAAGAGGCGTTTGTGGGTGTTAGAAGTTTTTTGTCACCCGTGCACAATTATTTTTCATCGTTAGGTTTAAGATTTGCCTTTTTTATATCTGTTTGAAGTTATTTATGTCGCTGAGTTCGATTCAGAGGTTATGTTTGTCGTTGGTCTCGAATCACTTTACGTTAGATTCAAAATTATTTTTGCATCTGGGCTGCAAGGACGGACAAGTTACATTGTCACAGCTCTGTTCAGACCTATTTCTTGAATGTTACGCTTCTTTAAAAATTACTACCGTAGGTCATTTAGGCTTTGAAAGTTCTTTTCAGTGACACGAGGATTGGTGGTTTTAAAGTTATTTTCGTTGCGGGCACGTCTAGACTTCAAATTACCCTGTATTTGCTAATCTCTCGAGCATTTGGAGACACCCCGGCCGCACTCGTAGTCGGTTATCTGGGATCTACAGGGTTTTCGAAGGACTCACTTTTTTTTTTCGAAAATTGAGAAATTTTGTGAATGGCTCAGACCCATGTAGTTCTAAGGTTGCAGTTAACGTAACCGTGCTACGCCCTTTCAATATTTAGGGTCACCCGAGTGATAGAGTAAAAATCCATGTATAAGAAAAAAAGGTTTACTGTCAAATTAGGGTACCTAGGTAGGTTCTTAATCAGGTTCTTAATTTTTGTTAAAAAAAGATGTAGACACGAGTGTGGCCTTTATACTGAATCGTTCACAGTACCGTATTGTGGTCTTATAACACTGCCAGTGGTTTGGTTAGTTTTTATTACCTTTTTTGTATCGCATGCTTTGTACTTAATTACATTTGAAAAAAAGTCCTATATTTTGAAAATAAGATATTTGGGCCTAGAATGGTTCTTGTGTGAAGGGCGCTTAACAGGGAAATTTTAGACCAACAGTTTCTTAAATTTTAGGTTGTTATACGCGGGCTTTTACTGTATTTTTGCAGCTTAATCGGAATCTGAAGCGCTTATACTAATGAGGCAAATATCATAAACAAAGATTCATTGATTCACTCTGTGAATTGAAAATGTAATAGTTGTCATGCTGATTGCACAAAATTTCCCCGACAGAAACCTTGCAGAATACAAAGAGAGGCCTGTTGGCACAAGGCTGGAGAAGATGCTTGTAAACGGCTGGAATGCATTGACAGCTTCATTAAATGCGTCAAGGAACACCACCCCACGCCAATTCCTTCACCTTCTCCGTTACAGGTAAGGATCGGACCATTATGTTTTTTTAAGGCGGTGGAGGAGCTGGGTACCCTCGGTGCCAGAGATTTTTCTTGCGCGGTTTCCGGTGTCGGTCATGTCTCTATTGTGACCCGCACGAAAAACTTCTACCCAGGGTACCAGAAGATTTTCTGGCGGCTTCGCCGCTCGTTCCAGCGAAGCAAAGTATTTCCGTCCGCCTTGCACGAGAAAAAACCTCTGGTACCCAGGGTAGGAGCTGGGCAATTTCCCCAAAAAATTCCTGCGCAGTAAAAACTACGAAAAAAAAAATTTCTTGCAAGGGGAGCCATAACCAAGAAAAAAACAAACAATCAACCAAGCAAATAATTTCTACTACCCAGGTCCTATTTGCGGTGTTATACAAATTCTTGGACAAGCTACTGTTCACTAAAAAAAATCCCGTCCAACCTAAGGGTGAGTTTCATGCCCCAGAAGATTGCCCATATAGCCCCCCCCCCCCCCTCCCCCCTCTTCAAAAAATAACGGTCCGTCCCCAAACACATATCGTTACCAAAATCGCCTAAACAGCCACAATCTACCGTAAATGAATGGTCTTGTGTTTGTAACTCACTGAAATTAGTCCACTTGAGACCTGTCAGTATCAGCCAATATTCAGGGTCACTAAAGCGACCAAGCAAAATCAAACAGCAAAACAGAAAGCAAAACCAAGCCAACGCATAGCAAAAGAAATACAAATGAGATGGACTTGCAATGAAACAAGTATGCCAGGTCTTTATTCCTATCGAAAACCCTTCATAGGCCGATTTCAATGAATTCAATTGTATCTGTGTTTGTTTTTCTTGTAGATTGGTTGTGTTGCGCTGCTTAAAATGTGCCGGGAACACAGTCCGAGCTGTGCTGGTAAATTGTGTTGCTTCGTTCGTATCAAGAGGTGCTTTGATTTTGCGGAGGAACAAATAAAGAAGGCGTGAGTCCTCGAGGGTAAATAATGTCACACTGTTTCCATGGCAACGGATAGTAAGATATCGATCAAGATGACGTGCAATCAGGCTCCTTTTTTTTCTTCATCCATATATATTAATGTATCTCGTAGGCATTGTGATCAAAGAGCCAACTAAAGAGAAAAATCATTCGGACTTGGCCAGAGGGCTTATCGGCCTCGTTCACTTTGAGAGATATGGGAATGAAATTAGACAGAAACTTAGAAAACCTGACTGACATTTGGCCATTTTAGAAACATTGCTCATCGTTCCGCCGCTTTAGTTCCAAAAAGAAAAAAAGACTGGGCCTGTCCGGGAGTCGAACCCGGGACCTCTCGCACCCAAAGCGAGAATCATGCCACTAGACCAACAGGCCATTTTTGGTTAGTAAGGCTAAATATAACGCCCGGTACCTGCTACAGGAAGAGTGCGAAAACAATTTTTAGTTTAAAATCTTAAGATTAATCTGTTGAAGTAAAGAATTGGTTCATGTTTAGTGTGCGTATATCGAGTAATGGATGCGCGAGGAAAGTTGCGAGAGCACGACAGAAGCGAAATAGTTGTTCGAGGCTCAGCTAAAATGAAACTGCATAAGTCATGTAAATAGAGATTTTTACCATGAAATCTCAATAGGAATTAGGTAGGACCAGCGTGTGCCCTATATATGTTGCAGCACTCTTTATACCAAGTTCCATGGCTTTTTAGTCCCACCAGTCGCCAAAAAAGTTATTGAGCCAGCAAGAGACCACCACCACTTTTGGGAAACAGCGGAGCCAAGGAGTGATGACAACAGGTTCTCTGATGATAAGTAGATTAGACACCTACGTCGAAATGAGCAGTCCTGCCTGGCCTGTTGGTCCTCCTTCTTTCGGTGACAGATGTCCCTGGCTCCGCCGACTCCTGGACATGCCCCTTATTGGTAACCTTATTTAAGATTTCCCAAACTATGTTCTTGTTGCATCCATCAAAAGCTGGCACCTACTTGCTTTTTTAAATTCCTCTCTTCCTTCTGTTGGTCACCTCATGTCCGGAAAGTGAGGGACAAATTAAATAAGCGAAAAACAAAATTTGCTTTAATTTGATTTGTAGCTTTCAAAAGGTGATTCGGATTTTAACCTTTAGAGGTCGTAAAAAATTCCACAATTCCTTCTTTAGCCCGTAACTCTTTAGGTAAATTGTTCCATTCTTTTCCTGCCGCAAATTTAAATATAGATTGCCCCATAGCAGATTTTAAATCAGGCAGGCGAATTTCTCGGGTATCTCTTAAGGACCTGCCACAAAGTTCTGATCTGAAATTCATATAACTCTGAAGTTGCGTAGGATAACGGTGGTTATTAACAATTTCAAACACTAGCTGAAGACGCATTAAGATTATTCTCAAAGCTTTATTCTGTAACCGTTCCAAAAAATCGGAATTCTTCCTCAGGAAGAATTCCGATTTTTTGAATTCTGCGCGATGTAGTGCAGGATCCTCATATGGTGGAAACGTAATCTAAAACAGGTAAAATAGTGACTTAATATAATATATCTTCAAAGGGATAGCTGAGCCCTAAAAAGACGAAAATCTATTTAACAATTTAAAGGAGTTCAGCACGGTATTTTGAGTTATTTTGACCACATTCAAAATTACCTTTAAATGGTAGGAAACCTGAAAATAACAGTTTAATAAGATAGAAAAACACCAAAGAGATAATGATAAACCACAAAGGAACAGGGATGGCTAAAGATGGAGAAGATTAACACGGATTAAAAACGACGAATTTGAAAAATTGACGCTAAACTTTTCAATATGCGCAAACCGTGACGTAGCTCCGTTAAGGCAGACTGTGGAAGCGACGTAAGATATGTGACTGTTCCAAGATAACGATGCATCAACTATCACACCAAAGTACTTAAAAGATCTCTTCTGGTTGAGAATCGAATCACCGCAGAATATAGATATCTACGGTTTAAACCAGACGCGCTACATCGCTTGGGCGCGAGACACCTCTAAAGGTATAGGGGAACCTTAAATCTGATGATAATTAACTTACGACTTACGTTATATGACGTGGGTCACACGATGGTGATAACGATGCTAAACTGTGACATTGAACTCCCTCGAAAAGCTTAGCATAGAAATCGAGGAATAGGAACGATTGTTACCCCTAGTAACTCATTGCTCAGTTACGACTGGACAGCAGTCAGATATCAGAAGTTAGCATTTTTCATCATGTAATGAATTACGCTTGTTCTCGTTTTATGTAAACTTATGTGCACGAGCTGTCGTTCTGATATTTGTATGCTTTCAATTTATTTATATGAGTGAGGCAATATAACAATTGCGGCTTTTACTTTCATTACAAGTTTTCTTTCGTTTCGTTTGATTTTTACTCAATTTTATTTCACCTTCGTAGATCCGTTAATTCCTCGATTTCCGGCTCTCAGGCCTGGTGCATCATCAGCGTCATTAACTTTGGGAACTTAAACCTTTCTTATTTTCAGATTTTCTTTTCTGCTATATTACAGCCACAAACCTCGTTATTTTTCGTCTATAAACTCGCAGTGATTCATACGCTATCAGATTTCGTTTTCGTTTTCGTTTCGTGTTTTTTTTTCTCTTTGCTCTACCGACTGAGATCATTAATTGATAAGCTTCGTTGACTGAGTTGCTCGGTAACGGATATCTCTTTCGGATCTATTTTCGAAATTGGCAAACTGTGCCAAACTCAGTAATCAAGAATCAATTAGATTCTTTGAAACGATGTCTCTAAAAATAAACGAGATTGCTGGTAAGCTTAATTAAAATCGTTATTTCTTGACCATATCAGTCCTATCCTATGTTCTCGATGTCTAAAACATTTCTTCACAATAGTCAATAAATTGCATCTGAGAAATATACTTTCTAACAAGAAATTTAATGGGGCATGGTAATTTTGCCAAGTAAAGAAAGCCTAAAACGGCTCAAACAACAACGACTAAATTATCCATCAAAGAACATTATAAAAGGTTAAAATAAAGAATCAAAATCAATATTTGATGGCAAACAAAGGTCAAACGCGTCATTCATAAAATGAAAATCAGTTTTTATTGTACAGAGGATCCGGAAAACTCAAAAGAAAGCCACCACAAAAAAATAGTGAGTTACACTCAACCTCGTTCCCAGGGTCTCTCATCTTACCGTCCCCTGGAGCGAGCGAAGAGAGACCCTGGTTGGGTCTGGTCACGTGCCACTTTGACAACTGAGAACATCAGGGAGGGGTCCTCTGTAATCAGCAGTTTGTCGCGTTGAGCTTTGTCGCGCGCTGCGACCGCCACTTTACCCGCGGGGTTTATCAATACTTAGTTTTCAGGCTGAAATTTCGAATAATATCTGTTCCAACGTTTACCTAAAGGTTAAGCAAGTCTGTCTCGAGGCAATTTAGTGGTCGTGATTTTCAGTGTTGCCGTCTTACCCACTGGATTTATGGAAAGTCATTCATATTTCAACTGTGGACGTCGAGCAGCGCAATTTCATCCCGTAGTAATTGTTGTTTCTCCTTTGAATGCACTCGATCAAATTGATGCAAAAAAACATAAGAACGTCTCTAGGAAAACGTATAGCTTTCTCAAAGTAAAGCTACGGCAGTCTCTGAAGAAAAGCTGGACGAAAATAAATATGATATTCGTGCAACGCACTGTGCTTGCAGACAGTTCTAATCAAATAGCCGGGCCCGGCGTCACCTGCGGCGTCACAACATAGAATGCAAGTAAGCAATATGTTCACGGAATATTTTAATCTTTGTCCCTGGAGAGCCAATACTTAGAGCCTTAAAACATATCTTGCAATGGAAACGAACCTAACCAACGTATAAGCACGGCATGGCAAATTACAGAGGTGTCAAACTCTGAGAAGCGACATGCAGTTAACAGCGGAAACCATGCAGACCTACGACCTCTAAAAATATGCTGTAACATAATCAAACGACTCCGCTCTACTTATAATTTCCATTTCTTCTAATAACACGGCACAAAAAATGTCCCTCAGAAACACGCTTGAAGCAAAGAAAGGTCGAGAGATCGAGAATTAAATGAAAATGTGCACAATTCTCTCGAACCGTTGGTGTCACGTACACTAATTTATTAACGACACAATAAAAATTAAATTTTTCTTTTTCTAGCCTCGTTTCGTTCGAAGATAAATCCATTTTATCAGCAACGACGGCGAAATGTATACCGCGACAAGTTCACTGTATTTAAATCCTTCGCGCTCGGCAAAGTTCGGGGCGCCGACGGCGCGGTGAAACTTCAATAAATCTTTTCACCCTTTCGCTCCTTTCGAAGTGACTTTGGCTTTCAGTGATCATTTAAAAGGCCCTTAATTCTCTAAAATTATTTAATCGCCGGTAACAAGACCTACACTTCATTCTGAGGTAAAGATGAGCCAAACATCTTCCGGCATACACAGCCTCGGCTGCGGTGTGTAATTCTCCATTCGCCTTCGTGAGGAGATTTTTACAATATGTAACGTCCTTCACTAACCATGCAACCATCAGCGACATGGATTTCCGCTATCAGATGATGGATAAGTTTTCCTTGGCGTTTGCAGAATATTACCGCCGGACATTGCCGCAGAACATCATATCGTTCTTGGTTTACTTTGGTGGCAACACTTCCCGAACTCCCGTAGGCTAAGTATAGACAAAATTCCTACTAGGCCGCCCATCCCTACAATAATTTAATTGTCACCTCCCAGATTCTGGGAGGCACGTGACCAGACCCAACCAGGGTCTCTCTTCGTTCGCTCCAGGGAGCGGTAAGATGAGAGACCCTGGGAACGAGGTTGAGTTACACTGCACTTCTTGAACAAGAACTAATGCTCTCTGGGCATACAGTAGCTACATTTTTTAGTATCTTATGCGAGTGCATAGAAAAAAAATTGGTTTTACACTGTAAGATTTTCAAGAAGAATTGGTGTTCTTGGCTGAGCATCGTTGTCCTGACATTGGCCTCTCTTTGAAATTTATTCTAGAATCTGATTGGCTCAAAATCACTATGGTTTATGAAGTCCTCATAAACAGATGACCTGTTAAAAAGACACACTTGACTGGTTCATTTAGCACAACTAAGATCGAGGATTCTACTGAGCGCACTGCGTGAAAGCCAAAATATTCTAGAGTATTCTGGACTCGAATATGTGATTGTGACGCAATACAATCCTAGAGTATTCAAGCCGCACACAACACGTGACGTACACCTGAAATATTCGTGTCGAATATGGTGGAATACGTTCCGTTCATAATCGTTCGAGGATTTTCGTTTAAGTATACCACACATCTGTCATAATCCTAGAGTATGATGGCGAACCCTTTGTAAAAAGAACTTTATAAAAGAAGGTAACAGTTCGGGTGCATAGCATTCTCCTGGAAGCAAAACTTAGACTATGAATTCAAAGTATATGCGATCTGCGCGTGTATACGTTTATCCTGGAATACGTGATCTTAACGCCAAAGCTATAGAATTCTAGAGTATTCATGGCGTGTACAACCGTGACGTGGACCTGGAAAATTCTTATCGAATATGGACATACGCAGGAGCACGACCGTGTATTCGTTTCGTTGACCAGAACAATTGTACTTTTTTAGTTCATGTTGTCGGCGCAGCGCATGTGTTTTGCTTGAGTCAAGAAATTTACACGCTTTGTTGTAACTTCGAATTCCACTCATTCGGTTTTGACCGACGATTTTGGGATAATCACTACAAAGCGATTTCTCTTTGTGTGACCCGTCTCGTCTGAAATGGTTAACACAGCACGAAACCACAAATTGGACACTACGGGATACGTAAAGTTCCACCAAGTTAAACTGACTAGAGACACACAGGCGTAAACCTGCGCAAAGTTTGGTTAGTAAGAGGAATCAAGTTCGTTTCGGAGAAGTTTTGGTGTATTCAGTGGAGAAAGTCCCGAGACCTTCAGACAGATATCTTTTCTCTGTGGGATGAGTTTAACTCCGGAGCCCGCAGGGCAACGAAACTCCTAAATAACGGCCCAATAGCTTCCTCAGTCGACTCCCTGCCATCATATCAACGCTGCATTACGCTTGAACAAGAAATCACAAAATATATTACGGAAAACACTTTAATCAGATTTTTTCCTCGAGGTTACTTTTGAAACGAAATTGACCTTAAATGTGTTTCGAAACGACTTGTAACGAAATGAGAGAAACGACCAACATGAGCATTATGAGTGTCCGACCTTCAACAAGCACGGATCAGCGGTTTTCCACATTAGATACCAGGTTCTCTCGATTCTCGCGCCATTTTTTGGGCGTCCTTTTTGAAAGGTGTGAAATGTTGAAGCTTGCATCGATCTCTTGTCTCGTGTACCGGTTAACGAAAATTGCGTGACCAAGGTCGACTAAAAGATACACCGGTCAACCAAAAGATAACGTGACAACTAGATGGCTTAATTTAATTTCCAAAAAAATAATTTTTTCGGGATTGCAAGTTGCGGAATTTTTATTATGTTCATGGGCCAGTTGGGTCACTTAGGCCATCTGAGGTTGTTAGGCCAGCTGGGATATAGATTTCTGGGCCGACTGGGCCAGCTGGGTCATTTGGACTAGTTGGGTCATTTGGGGCAAGTAGGTCATTTGGGTCAGCTGAAAGGACATTTCACCGGCATGCTTTGCGCGCCTAGTCGAACCATATTATCAACGCATATCTCACGTGACCTTATCATTCCTGCATACGCAAGTGGAGAGCGTTCCGAAGGCGATGGAGATTGTTGAAGGAAATTGCGCTCCCTTTTCGAACTCAAACGTTCTCTACATTCATTGTGTCGACTCCAATGTTAGATTCGAGTACTCTTTTAACGAAGCAGCTTCTCTGAACCTAATAACCATACTTGGACACGTAAGTTTTCCATCTGATCTGCGATCAAGACGGCTTGTGTTGTTCCTCTGCTCCAGCGAAGTAATGGATACTTTGAAGGATAAAAAGTCTCCAGTGGTATGGCGAGTGAAAGCAAGTTGTTTTTTCGAGGTGAGCTGACTATTGGTGCTCTTAATACCCTTCCTTATGTAGAAGTGGGATGAATGTCTTCTCTTGCGCGCGAGGGAACTCTCCTTATGTTTGCGGACTTAAAACCCTTACCAATCGCGAACCTTACTAACGTCCACGAACAATATAATTGCTGTGGTCCTTTGATTTTCAAATTTCTTTTACAGTATCTAATTCAAGATTTTCCATATTGTGGCTCGAATTATTTAGAGAGTTCGAATTCATGTTTGTTATGTTGCATTTAGGTATATACGTTTGCCATTCCTTTACTCTTCAGTAAAATTGTTGTCTATATTTGCAGATGGATGAAGGAAAGACAGTGGTTTTGATAAGCAAAATACAACTTTTGGATAATCAAAGCTTGGTAGCAGCACCTTTATGTCCACGAAATGATTATGGCAGCAATGACATCCCTGAAATGCCATGACTCGATTGCGATTCTGTGAGGTGTAATTGCAGTAAATTTCCTTTGTTGGGCAATGTGATCATACACAGTGTGGACATTTTTTCTCGAAATGTTAGGACTGAAGTGGATGAAGATGAGGACACTGGTAATGTATCTGATGATGCCCTGCCAGCTCCAGTTGATAATGGCAATGATGACAATTTAGATCCAGCAATCACACTTTACACAGAGTATATAAAATTGAAGGGCTGTACTTACCATGATCACTTTCAAGAAGTGCTCAAGGCTTGCGAGTTAAGGCTGCAGGCCAGTAATGAGATACACTTAAGGCTCTTCTATGAACCAGCAAATGTTGCAGATGAGAATGCTGTTGTGGCTCAAGTGTTACAAGATCAAGACTGGGTGCAAATTGGTTACATACCAGGAAAAAAAGTACAAAAAGTTCTTGATGCACTCCAATCGACATCCATCAAAGTTATCAAGATTAAGAAAATAGAACATTCTTACATTTGGTCCATTAGTGCATTTAAATATATTCCGACATTGATAGTCACTAAAGAGGGGCGTTGGCCAAGGGACAATGAAAACTATAGCTACAACGACTGATGTTATTGTAAACAGATTCCATCACTAGAGGGTAGTGCTGATTGTTTACTTGTCAAGATTTTTATTTCAGGCATGCAAGAATGTTTATCCACATGTAAAGGAAGTTCAGCCACTTGTCATTACCATAATTTTATAATCATGAAAATTGCTTTTTGGCCTGACAAAAAACATTGGGGCAGCTCAAATATGAAAAGTGTGGGGATGCTTGTTCAAAAATTTGAATTAAACCCCTAAAGGAGACCAAGCTGGGTGTGACTCTAACTTTATTCAACCTCTTAAGGATACCACTCCGAACAGAAAAGGCTCAAATGCAGTTTGCTGTTCAGGAAAGGAGCCTGCTCTAGTGGACTGTTGGAAATCAAGCCAAAAAATGGAAATGAGAGTGTTCTTTAATCATTTTTTCTCTGAGTGAACCCTAAAAGATACTCTGACAGGTACAAGTAGTGGTGTTTTGTCATGAACACCCTAAGTTTGACAAGAATCCTTTGTTTATACCCCTAAGCAAGTTGATGAGCATCCCCAACCTTTTCATAAGGGAGTACCCCCTGGGCAAAAAAAAAAAATTGTTATTACTCTCCTTTGGTTCACATTCTCTTGAATAGCCAGAGAGATACAGCAAACCAATCAAGCTTTTAAACTGACAGAAACACTCAAACTACATGTAGAAAGTATTCATATTCGTAATTCTTTAATGGTACATACATGTATGGTGTACCACCATTATGTAAATTACATTTTGTAAATACTGTACTTGACATAAGCAAACTTCTGCCATCTCCTCCAGTCACTTAGTATGGAATTGAACAATGTGGCTTACTACTGAGATTGTAAAGAATGCACAGCTAATGTAATCCAGTGTAGAAGGTAACTTATTAACATCATCTTGTGGTATCTAAGACCCACTTTCTGTTTCTTCACAACATGAACGTAAATGGACTCCAAATTTTTGCTCTCAATTCAACCAATTCACCAAATTGACTTCTTAAAACCTGCAACCAGTTTTTACATACATGTACCGGTACCTTGTGCTACAGATGTATGTATTTCTAGTAAAACATGTAAACATACATTTTGTACAATAATATTAATAAGTTGTTTACTAACTTGCCTTGCAGGAGATCAATTAATAAATAGCAAAACAATGATCGTTGTTTCATCATGTACAATACTGTACATGACACATACCAACCATTAACTAAAGAGGTTTCAGTGAACACTTACTAAATTTTTGGAAATTCTCTTTATACAGTTTTTGTACAAAGAATTTTCTTCTGGTCTTATTGTATGAGTTTTTCACTGATTTCTAGAAATTACTACTCAATAAGTAAAACACAAAACAAGCCATTTAACTCTATTGGTTTAGCTCCATGTGATGGGGCACTGGTGGTTGTCCCAAAATAGGCTTATGCAAACGTTGCCGAATGGAGCCTCGATGTCGCGCAGATAGGAAGGCTCTCCCTGGAACAAAAATGGAGCCATCTTCTCTTTGATTGATCCGCAAACGGTGAAGTCGCAGAGGGTGATGAGCCGGTTCAACATCATCATCTATTTGTGGGCATTCATCAAAAGATGGATAGTTGTCTTCGCCTCTAAATCTTTCATTTAGGGTGAAGAAGTAGAATGGGAGACTGTGGTCCATTCTCTTGCAGAATTCCCTGAAACAAAATACCCAGTTACAAGTAAGACAAACAGTTTCAGACTTTTGAAAAATATTCTGTGCAATGACAGAGAGACACTGGACCTTTAGTTTGCAGCATGCATTTCTTAATTGGACTCTAGGATCAATTTGGCAATTTTAGTCATGTGCAAAATTCAATTTGAAAAAAATGCATTATCAAACATTGGAATTTGCACAATTTAGAGACATTGTGACAAAATTCAATATTGCATTGGCTACATATGAATGCCAATCGACCAAATTTACTTTTTGGAAACATACAGAACTATAAAGCAAAGAAGTACACTAACAGTATTACACCATTTTTCTGCAGTGTTACTTAAGTGTTGATACACATACCTGACTAGTTTTTGCCACATCTCTTTGAACTGCTTGAGGGAGAAAAGCATTCCAAGGTAGCGGTGAGCAATGCTGAAAAAGGTTTCCAGGTCATCTGTTCCCCCTGCCCTGGGATGCTCTGCATAGCCAATCTCCCAATTTTGTCGCCGGTGGAGTTCCTGACTTTCTATGTTCGAAGTCATCTCTATAAGGGTTTCTCTGGAGAAACCTCTGATGCAGTCAACTGGTCTAAATGTAAAAATAATGAAAGGTCTTTTACATTGCATCTAGGTTTTTGCTGATGGAATATATGAAAATAGCATTATAGCCATACTCAAACCAATCAGTCTAGTCTTGAAATCATACCTATACATTATTTATTTGTAGAACTCCAATTTTGATTAAAGAAGATATGGAAAACATTTTGAAATAAAACTAAACGCTATAACATGACATTTCAATGTTATCTTGTTGACATTATCAAATTCAGATTTTAGTCGTTCAGTTCAGATATCTACTAGCTTAGGTGTTAAGGAGTCACAAAATATGTCAAGAACAATGTGACCTAATTAAACTCTTGTGTCCTAATAGAGTCCACTTATGTGTTCAAATTTGATATTTTTTCTTTGACTAGCAACAATTCATACATCAGGCATTCCAGCCTCACTTCTCCAAGACTTTGAATTGCTTGTGCAGATTTATGTAATTCCAATTCAATCTAAAATTTCGTGTACATTTATTACAATTCATTCCAAAAAAAAGGTACTGGTTTATCTAAATCTACATCCAAAGTTATTCAAAAATTTCGAGATGTTTATACAAGTGATTTTACATAAGTAATATTAATCAATCATTTTGTACTAACTTGTTGATGTCAATGGATCTGAAGTCATAGTTCTCAACATGCCATGGCATCCATTCATCCAAGATGTAGTTTAGTATCTGGTAGTTGTACTTGCAACGCTGTAGCTGACTGAGACCTCTACCATCAGTGGCTTCGTGCCACTGTGTTAGGACTTCAATGTGACGAGCCTCTTGGTGATGTGCACTGCGACGAAGTGAGGAAACAACATGAGTTGATATCAGCCTTTCCGCATCAACAAGGGATTGTTTCCTCTTTCCAATGAGTGCTGCGTGAGTAAGTCCACTGAAAATCAACAGTCGATTAATATTTAGACCATTTAATGGATGCCATGTATATTAACAGTAATTTTACTTTTGGGTGAACCCTGGCTAGCCAAAGATCTCTAGGGCACTAGAATGGCAACTCAACCATAGCTCATAACTCATGTTGTATGTTCAAGTTTACAAAAAGGAGAACCACACTTGAGAAAACTGCAAATTAAATAGCAAAAACTCAAACAGAATAAATGTACTTTCAGTTTAGGAAAAAGAAGCTGTTGAAAGAACAAGAAAACACTGTTTCAAATGAAAATATACCTTTGATAAAATTTTTTCGCTAAAACAAATCTAGACTTTATTTGAAGCATTTGGGCGAAGAAATTTTTGAATTTGGTTGAATCCTCGATTTTCTATGCCCTTTCAAAGTCGCGATTAAGTGTTTCACGACCGCGTTTTAGGGAGTCTGGGGCGGCGGTACCTGATGACGTCTACCCAGGAACCAAACACAATAGCGCCTCAGTCAACTCACTGTATTTGCTCGAGAAAATAGAATGCAAAACTAATCGTTCCGATGTATTTTGGGACTAAAACGTCCAAGTTTTGTCTCAGAATCATTTCTTTTTCGTCACTGGAGTCAGAGTTAAGTTTCGATTCGGAAGGCTCCGAAATAAACTTCGATCGAGCACGTTCGACAACTGTGAACTCACTGCTTAGAGCTTTGAGAGCAATTTGCAATATTTCAAGCGACGACGGGGAAGACGTCTTTGCGGACGAGCTGCTTGTATATTAGGAATGGAAAGCTAGATACGAAGTGGAGGAGCAGGCAAACGAACAGGAGGAAAGAAAACTCAAGGACTGCTTTGGATGGTAATTTCGTCAACTAAACATAAGATTCCCACGCGTGTTTATAGCCCGTTTACATTTGTCCTTACCGAGAATGTATTTTGTCAAGGTTCTGTTAAATCCAGTTTGTGTTTTACTTTCAGTTGAATGCTTCATGTTTATAAGAGCGACGTACGTGTTGCAGTTTTCGAGACTTGATGACCTCCAAAACATTGGCTTCGATCGATTGAAAATCGTATTGTTTGGACCTGTATTTTTGAAGCTGCGGGAAGCAAGGCGGAAGGAAACATTTCATACAATTACCGATTTCACATTGTCACACGTTTTAAGTCATAACTCCAAATAACCAATGTAAATTGTTCTCAAAGTTTGCAGTGAAATTCGTCGGATAAGCGAAAAGGATGTGTTCCCTAAGCGGTCCGCAGATAATGTTACGCGGTCATATTTTCGACGCTATTGCACAGAATCTTTGTCACACTGCTGATTTCCAAACCTTCGAAAAACTCTGTGAGTCTAACAATTTTGTTATCATGTAATTCTAGAGGATTAATCTTCGACTTTCATCTAAATCGAAAGAGAAATAAGTGTTGGTTAGCGGCGTACAGTTGCGATCTATTTACGTATCAGTATAACGCTTCTTGATCATGACCGGATCACACAACTTTGCCGGTTATGTTATAAATACTGCGGGATTGGAAGATATAGGCTGTCGGTGGTATTTCTACAAATTGCTGGTTAGTTTTAAGCAGAAAATTTATGAAAACAGCGTTCGAAAGTCTGCGGAACAAATTCCAGTGAGAGTTCTTCAATGGTTCTCACAGATTCAGTTCGCTTGTTTCGGTTCGACAAAATCAACCATCGTTTACGTCTTTATTGCACCATTAGCCGATCATCGCCAGTAACTTGTACAGTATACCTTTCTTTAAATCTGGAATATTGCTGCAACAGCCGATAGCACCTCTGGAAGGCGTTTCTGCGCACTTTTCGAATGTGTATTGCACCATCCTGAAGGAGATGAGAGGAAATGAGATATCCAACCTTCCTGGGTAGACGTCACAAGAGCCGCTGGACCCATTCTCCTCAAACTCGGTCGTGAAACAAAATGGCGGTGTTTTGGAGCTATTTTCGAGATTTCGTCGTGGCACAGAAAAGCGAGGATTTAACGGAATCCAAAAATTTTTTCGCAGAACTATTTCAAATAATAAGTAGATTCGTTCTAGCGAAAAAAAAATTTTGGGGTTAGGTGCACTTTAAAGGTACCTGAGAGAATCCATAAGGACATCATCAAATGCCTCAAAATTCAGAGAAGGATCTCTGCCCTGTCTGATGCTGCTTGCTGCGCGACGAAACAGATGGTTGTGGTCACCACGATCATGTCTCTCCTGGCCAGTCACAGGATCAATTTCTGGTATATAGAGATAAGTGGAAAAGTCCACTTCTCTTTCTTTCCAGTAGTCAATGGTTGCCCTAAATTTGAATGTGGCAACAATTGAACGAAGTTTGTCCAATAGTGATTCTGGTGTGTCACGCCTGAATGGATATGGGCTGTACCCAGTTGGAACAAGCTTGCCACGCACAAAGGTCACCACATCTTCCAGTGACATTCTCTCATCACCATATCTGAGGTCATGAATCTGGGATATAACATCATGTGGTATATCTGTGTATGGCAACCTTGTCAGTGGTTTCCCATCTGGATCAACTAAATGAATTGGGAAAAACAAAAAATTCATTGCATTCATATATGTTAGAAGAAAAAGACAAGACAAATTACCATTAATTATTCATCTATGCAATTTCCATTGTTGATGACGTACAGCACCTTAACAAAAGTTGCTTACTTGAAATATTGGTTTAAGTGACGAAATGGGATCTTACAACTTAACGCTTACACGGAATCAGAGTGAAATAAGAATTCATCTGGACACAAGTAGTGTGTTTTAGAAATCAAAGAATAGTGTAATATTTAGGTAAATACAGTATAACATTTCAGAACAGTCTTTGACCAAGACACTGGCTTTGATTCGTTAAAAAAAAAACACTCACCACCAATCAGTTCAAGTTTATCAAGGAGCGTTTTCTTGCTGCATTTGCTGACACTTTCTTTAGCATCATGAATTATCTGCCAGAGATGCAAAGGCCGTGTCTCACCTTGAGACCTCAAAGAGCAGAACTCTCCATCAGTGACAGTACCTTGGGCAAAAAAAAATCATACAGAGAAATTACTTTTCACCATTCATATAGCCTATTTTCTAGGAAAAAAGAACTTACCTTTTTCAGGTAAAAAGTAGTAGAAAATATACTCAAAGATAAGGCTCAAAAATAATGCCAGTAATCTGTTATAGCTTGCCGTATAATGCTGCTTTTCCCAGAGAGAAAAAGGTTTATACAACTTCATCAGCTTACCTGTAAGGTATAAATCCCGTTTCTTCATCTCCTGTTTAAGATCCTTGGTCTAATGAACTGATCCCTCAGAGTTCTGCATGGCACATAGCAAACTGGTAGGGCATATGGTTTTTTTGCTCTCCTCTCGTCTGACAGCATCAGCACAAGTACATGCGTTGCTGCTGTTCTTTTCTTTTTAAAGATGCTTCTCAAATAGACAAAGCTACTTGTTGCCAGGATGTGGATCGTGGGGAGAATGGCATCAGCTTGGGTAATATCAGCAAGGCTAGCAAGTGCATTTTCGAAGTTCTGATGTAGCTCTTGAGATTGTTGCAATAGGATCTGGTACTCTACCACTTCCCAGTTAGCTTCCTTCAGGGTTTCCTCTGGGCAGTTTGCCTGTCTACTTTTTTTCTCAAAGTGGTCTGATGCCTCTTTAAAGCTTTTATCCAAGAAGATTATGTCATCTGTGAAGGCATCAAGAACTCTTGGAAGGACCTCCTTCACCTCAGCTGCATTTCTTGATTTAAGCCTGTGCATGTCAGCCATCCTCTCCTCGTATTCGTCTCTTAATGCCTCCAGCTTACCATCTCCGAGATCCTCATCCCCATTCCAAACCTTTTTCTGGGATTCCATGATGCAACTCTTGATGTCTGTTGCATCAATCTTGATCCAAAAGCGACCATTTGGATTGGATGACTTGAGTAGATCAACAGCAGCAAGCTGCATTTAAGACAACAAACCATTATTTCTCTAAACATTTGTCAAACATACAATGGTATTTATTTGAAAATAAATGAATGTTCCCCATTTGCACATGTCACAATCTGAAGTGCAAACCCTGATAATGGTGACACAACTAAAAATTCCAGGTTTTATCAATATTGATGTTGTTACATAATGATGTACATAATGTACATAATCATGTTAAAAAACTGTCCTAAGAAAATACTCATGCTGATTGGTTAAAAATCGTGTTTCTATAACTCACTAGAAACATAGAATTTGCATGAGCTGTTGACGTAATGATTGCGTGAGCAAAGAGAATTTACATTTTGATAATCAAAGTTAACAAGTTGTTTTCCTGTTTTCGTTGTGGTGTTTCATAAAAGAAATAGAAAACATGTTCTCCATGTTTCAATTGAGTTATATAAGCACTCATGAAAGTTTGGGAGAACTCGAAAAAGGTGCGGAAACACCCGCCTGCGGCTCATGTTCACACAGCATTTCTTGTTCTCCAAAACTTCCACTCGTTTCTATAACTTGATAGAAGCACTGTACATGTTTTCTATTTCTTAACTGATGTTGCTAGTAAGCTGCTAAAGTACAATACTTGTGATAACTTTCCTATTACATCAGTCATTTTACCTGCAAACGAGGTTCCATTGTAAAAAGTGAATCACTGTCATGTCTCCACTGTGTCGTCTTACTCACACAGGCAACATTTACCCTGGCCTTAGATCACAAAAGAGAGAATGTGAGGATTTTTAGAGTGTTTTAGAAAGAGATCCAATCCTCAAGTTAATAAACTCCTCTTTTAATCTCTATTGTTAATTAGAACGAATTGTATTAATCATAACCCAGATCACACATGCACCATTCCTTTGAAGAAGTACGACACAGTTAAACACTGTCATACTGCAGTTAAACACGATAAATCATTTTGAATCATTCTAAAACCGTAAGAATGTTTAGTAATTTTTGGTTGGCATGGGGCTCTGTCACAGTTTCAATATGGTAAAATCAATCTTGAGCTTAACAGTCTAAGTGTTTATATGTGCAATATGATAGGAAACAAAGCCAAAAGTTATAAACAAACATGGAAAGAGATGCTATACCTTATCTGGCCTTCCTACATCTTCTTTCTTCATTCCACTCCACATTGGTCCAGCAAACAGTCTCTTGAAACGCTCTGGGAACTCTGTACCCATAGTCTGCAACCACAACTTATAGTCCTCAGGCAATGTTATCTGAAAACAATGAAAAGAAATCTCAGCAATCAGGTTTAAAAAGAAACATCGCCACAAACATTATAAGATAATAATTGTTACATATGAGTGATTCATGAAAATAAATCAATACCAACCCAGTAAAGGTCACTGGAAATTCTTAGTGATAGTATACAAGAAAGGGCAGCACTTAAGTCAAAATGATCTGTGTCAGGGGTATAAGTATTTTCTGAAACACAAAATTGCTACATCCATATTTTTGCTGATCTAACTTCAGATCAAGTATGTTTGGATCCAGACATCTTGTTAACTGTTTCAGCTTGTAGTAATTAAATAGATCTAAGTTAATGTACACATAAACCTGTTCAATTCCAGAAGAGAAAAATTACCTGCATGACATTTGAACAGCTGAAGAACTCAATCTGATATTCAATCAGACCAAATGGCATCCTTTCAAAATCCAATTTGGGCTTTCCGTCAGGTCCCCAGATGCACCTGCTCCATTTGGAAATCAAGTTTGGTTTACCGCTGTCCTGCAAGAGTTTCATTGCATTTAATGATGTGCTTGCAAAGGACAATGGATTGCTTATAATGCCCCTATGCACAGCAGCAGTAAGAAACATGTCATCGAGAAGCTTCTCTGTGTTTGAGGGATTCAGCTTTTCTACAAACTGGTTGATAAATCTGGACAACAGTTCATAATTGCAAGATTTCAACCTGTCAGTTAATAGTTCAAATATTTTGTCTTCTGGGATGTTGGCAAGTGCCTTGCTGACCACTGCAATCAACTGTTTTGCTGATAGGCTGTCCAACTTTTGAAGAATGTCAGGATGTACATTTTCTAATTCATCATCACTGGATGGGAGTGCTGTAACACCAAGATAACTGTCCACTGACAGACCATAATCATCCTCCACACTACAAAGCAATACAGGTTAACTGTTTAGAGGTTTTGCAAGTATCTGGTTTTCTATTGCAATAGGCCATTTTACAGTTGCATGCTTGGCTACCTGGCCATGAATGCAAGCGAGGCTGGAGGTGACCTTGCTTTGATACTGACCTCTCCGCTTTTCTCTTGTAGATGCCAACTAATTAGCATAAAAACAACTTGATTTACACAACAAAAGTAGCAAGGCCTGTATCAAAACAAGGTCACCTCCAGCCTTGCTGCCGTTCAAAGGTCAGGTCATTAAGCAGACAACTGTAAAATGGCCTATTGAGCTAGCAAAACACCCAGATTGTTAGATGAGCATTGTAAATAGTAAACATTGCAATTTACCCATAATTTGAGTGAACAAGAACTTTTATTTTCTATTCAATTACTTAATAATGTATTATTCTCTGTTGCGTTAAATATTAAAAGAATATATATTGCATCTTTGTATAAATTAATGAAAGAACTTTAAAAATACTATAAGTAAATGAACTTCAGCATTAATATTCTTAAACTATCCTTCCCTACCATGATTACTTTGTTTCAGTTAGTGCTAAAAAATATCCATATCGATACACTTATGTATAAAATTAATCATATTCTGAAATTGTTTATTGATATATACATCTTCCACTGTCAGGAAACATTAACAAAAATATGTTTCACGTGAGATTGCTCAGTATGTTGATTACATGTATATTCAGGTTAATATTATTGTTATTACAGGAGTTGTATTGCAGCATTATTAAGGCTTCTAGTTTGCAACTCTATTTTGATGTTGCCAAGAATGCTTCAATCTCATCCTTTTGTGGATGAGCATCCATGACAGTTTCCTGCATGTCTGCTGTTATCTTGTCATCTATTTTTATAAAAGCAAGCCTGTATTCTTCGGGTGTAAGGCCACAAGCAGCAATAGCGTGCAGGCTTACCGCTGTTGGAAGTTTCTTAAGAAAAACTACCAATTTGTTAAGTGTCAGAACTGTACCAGTCCCAGTATCCTGTAAGCTTGCCATGGCTTCCTGGACAGCTTTACTGTTTGGCCTTCTTGTCGAGGAGTAGCTTCGTACCACTCTTCGTGCACATACAAACGGTCCAGGTAGACGCAGAATTCTGTTTTGGATATCCTCACTAAGAACTCCCACCTTCAGTCCCATTGATGACCTTTGCAATCATTTAATTCACCAAGAAATGGTTCAACTCACCGACCAATGGTTTAGTGTAGTGCAAACTGATTTAATGCAGACACAAATAGTGCAGTACGAGGTCAAGTCATTCGTGCAAACAGCAAATAGCTTAACTTAATGTTGAGCTGTTCAGTCATAGAAGGAATGGTCCAGTGTAATTAGAAATGATTGAACGAAATTAAAAGTGATTTAGCGTGGCACGAAACGAAACAGCCTTCTTTGCGCGCCGAACCGCAAAAAATACAACAGTGAAGTGGACAAGCCAAGATTGAAATGGATCAGTCAATGTGGGGTCTGACGTAATACGTATACCGTCATATTTGGCGTCAAATTAGCAGAGTGAATGAGCGTGACACGGGTCACACCGACTCGGCGAGCTTGGCCAAGCGTGTTGCGGACAACGTCGGTAAGTTTGCTTCTTTTTATTTCATTTTGCAACGCATTTCTGTCCAGAAGATATGTCTTTGAGAGTGCCAGAGGGAACCTAAAAATTATGACAATATTTATGAGATCAGATAGGATATTATATCAAGGTCAAAGAAGGTTAAAGTCACGAGCCTGAACTCAAAGGAAATGGTGACACCTCCAGTTTACTCACCTTTGTTCTTTGTCTTGTTTCAGATTTAAATTTTTTGGACTATTTTCCACTATGGTACGGATTTTGCTCTATATTTTAACGCCATGTTTTAAATTAACAATGTTGATTGTATAGATATATGCTCAGGCAATTCGATTACATCAAAACGATTGTCGTCGGAAATAGTGTAACAAACAACTGAGCCGCCTACTCACCTCTTTGCTGATCTTTATCTGAAATATGCAGGGGCGTAGCGTGAGATTTTGAAGGTGTACGCACAGCGCGCAAATACTAGGGGGGTCTGGGGGCATGCTCCCCCAGAAAATTTTGAAATTTAGGGTCTCGGAAATGCCATTTCCAACTATTTCCGCGGAAATTCTTTATAAATAAATGCGACGGAAAATGCCGTAGTTGGTTGTTTATTTTACCTATCTTTAGAGTTTTCCGTAACCTACAACAAAAAATGGGGTAAGAAAATGGTAAAAACAGGGCAAGACGTGCACTCTTTAGACGGGCGAACTCTGTTATAACATCATCAATGTCAACGTCCTTGTGCTTGGAAATGTGCAAAATTGCTAAAGAGCTCAATCTCCCATCTGCCATGGTACTTCGTAAGGGCGTTTCCGATCTCTTCATACTGCTGAAACTACGCTCAGCAGTGCAAGCAATCTCATTCCCAGAGTCTCCGTTCCCCTTGACCAGCGGTTGGAAAACAAGAGTTCTGGGAGCAATCATTTTGAAATAACCGACTTCTGCCCATCCGGTTTCACTGCGCAGTCTGCATCTATGGCGCACGCCTGAAATGGTTGCTTCTAGAGCTCTCGTTTCCGACCGCTGGTCAAGGGGCACGGAGACTGGGAACGAGATTGCAGTGATACAGGTACGTCAACAATGTTGTCACAGCAACATAAACTCCGGGATAGAATTGAGGGTTGTCATGATCAAGAGTCTCAACCAAAGTCTTTGGCTTCACAATACCATCCATTCCACTCCACTTTTGCCTCTATCTTTTGACCTCGGATTTGAATTCGCCCTCAGAGATGTCCATGTCACTGCCGAAGTAGCAGTAGATATCATTAACGGTTCTTTCTGTTAGCTCAGTGAGCTTCGCTGGAATATAGAATTAAAGCTAAAAGGGTGTTGGCTTCCTAAAACAACTAGAGAGTGAACAAGTCTAGGAAGCCAAATAACGTTTCTTGTCGTTTATGGATTAATTAAAAGGTACTGGGAAAACAAACACACAGGCCAGTATAATTCGAAATTTAAAAATCTGTCCTATTTTATCGTAACTTTGACAAATGCTATAAGGGAATAAAACTTTTTTTTTCCAGATTTCAACTGTACGCACGGGCGTACGTGCGTATATGGATGCTACGCCCCTGATATGTGGTACTTGGCGATGCTTTGAATGAAAACTTTATTCACTTTACTCTAACAGTTGATTGTCGTTAAGATACCTTGGTTCTTGGGCAGTCGCTTTATAGGAAAAAACTAGTGAATTTTGAGAGGGTTGGTGTGCACATTTTTTTTTTGTACACTACTAATTGTCGCGCACGTGTTTTTCTTTTATCATTTTCTAGGATATTTCTTAACACTATTTTTCTTTGCCGGAAATTTTTCTTTTGCGAATTCCAACTATGAATTTCTTATTTTACGACGACTGCAGAAATTCTTGTGCGCTCATGGGGCTAAATTTTTATCGTCAATAAGCGGACAGACACTAGAATGTATAATTTATAATTTATAATTTATTGACAATTTGTTATCAGTTTTTCATGCGTCTGTCCTGTTATTGATCATGAATTTCCTCATAACATTGTCCACAGGTAGTTTGACAATGTTATGACGAAATTCATTGTCAATAACAGGACTAGTTTTTTCCTATAAAGCGGCTGCCCAAGAACCAAGGTATCTTAACGACAATCAACTGTTAGAGTAACGTGAATAAAGTTTTCATTCAAAGCATCGCCAAGTACCACATATTTCAGATAAAGATCAGCAACGAGGTGAGTAGGCGGCTCAGTTGTTTGTTACACTATTTCCGACGACAATCGTTTTGATGTAATCGAATTGCCTGAGCATATATCTATACAATCAACGTTGTTAATTTAAAACATGGCGTTAAAATATAGAGCAAAATCCGTACCATAGTGGAAAATAGTCCAAAAAATTTAAATCTGAAACAAGACAAAGAACAAAGGTGAGTAAACTGGAGGTGTCACCATTTCCTTTGAGTTCAGGCTCGTGACTTTAACCTTCTTTGACCTCGATATAATATCCTATCTGATCTCATAAATATTGTCATAATTTCTAGGTTCCCTCTGGCACTCTCAAAGACATATCTTCTGGACAGAAATGCGTTGCAAAATGAAATAAAAAGAAGCAAACTTACCGACGTTGTCCGCAACACGCTTGGCCAAGCTCGCCGAGTCGGTGTGACCCGTGTCACGCTCATTCACTCTGCTAATTTGACGCCAAATATGACGGTATACGTATTACGTCAGACCCCACATTGACTGATCCATTTCAATCTTGGCTTGTCCACTTCACTGTTGTATTTTTTGCGGTTCGGCGCGCAAAGAAGGCTGTTTCGTTTCGTGCCACGCTAAATCACTTTTAATTTCGTTCAATCATTTCTAATTACACTGGACCATTCCTTCTATGACTGAACAGCTCAACATTAAGTTAAGCTATTTGCTGTTTGCACGAATGACTTGACCTCGTACTGCACTATTTGTGTCTGCATTAAATCAGTTTGCACTACACTAAACCATTGGTCGGTGAGTTGAACCATTTCTTGGTGAATTAAATGATTTGTCGATTACTTCAACCGTCCCACCATTGATTACACCATTTGAAACAGAACACTTGACCGTTTGTTGTCAGACCTGATCATTCTACGTGTCGTACTCACATGGATTCTCATTTAAATAAACTGATCCTTATTAGTTTGCTCCATTTTGATATCGGTGACTGAACCATTTCTAAATTGTCTAAATCATTTACTGTTTCAGTAGACCGTTTAACACAAGAGCACCTAACTATTTGTATTTAGACAGTGTCATTTGTCAATCATTTATTCCATTTCGCAAACCATCACTAAACCATTTATGTTTGGTCTGTGCCGTTTAATAATCTTGTATTTTTGGTGGTGACGGCCGCCCATAGTCTTGTACGTACGAGTAAGTTAAGCTTAAGTTTCCAGGGTAAAGTTCAGTTGTAATGTTTGCTTAAGATGTATGGAATTGCCTCTGGTTCTAAATGTTTCTTTATCAAGCAGAAGTTATACATTGGAAGTAAATGTAACCTTGATTTCAAGAGGGACAGCAATGGGAATGATGGTGAATTAAACCATTAAATCAAACTACTGTGTAAAATTTACTGATTGATTTATTATGATATTTTCCTTAGCACTCCAAGCTTGATTTGAGGTTTCCCAGTGTGAATTTACACATAAACTTAACTAACCTTTTATGCCTATTGTATTTTAATCATAGGATGAAGTAAAATTGGTAATGCCTTACATGTATGTATAATCCCTGGCCTCCTTATTTGAAGAAAAAAAGGAAAACCTGTGAGGAAGAACCCTGGCTTACAAGATACATGTATGTATTAATGACTATTTAGGTGGCCATGGAGACTTTTTAAGATTTATTTTTGTAAGAGCTTTTGAAAAATTATATTGGCAAGTAAATGTTGGCATTTCACTAGTCAGTCTCTATATATTTTATATATAAACAAGGTGATTTGCATATCTGTTTTCAGAGTGCTCAGTAGTAAACTAGAGCGTGATTATAACAGATGACGAACTGAGCAACTGTAGATCTAACTTGACATTTTATTACTATTTAGTTTCGTAGTACACAGCTTGTGTGCAGCACTCATGAGATAAAATTGCCAAATGCGAATTTACATATCATTACACTGATTTGAAATACACATGCAACCGTTGGAAATATGATAGCTACAATAAGTGAACACTTTTACAAAAAAAAGAAAAATTGGAAATTATAGATAAACACTTACTATTGTGTAACAACAGAAGCTTTAAAAGTTAAAATTTAGCATTTTTCCAGAAGAATTTGTTTGCATGTCTACATGAAGTTATCAGTTCATTCCATTTATTCAGAGAGGCTAACTCAGGTTTACAAATAATAAAGTACTTCTCCCACAGGCGTAGGTTACATCGATTTGAAGTGGGGTTACATGGGGCAGCCTGCAAGTGACTTTGACAATAAATCAAAGTTCAAAGTCCCTTGAAAGATTTTAAAGCAAGCTGCCCCATATAACCCCACTTCAAATCAATGTAACCTATGCCTCTGGGAGAAGTACCTTTGTAACCTGAGTTAGCCTCTCTGAACAAACAGAATGAACTGATTAGATAACTTCATGTAGACATGCAAACAAATTCCTCCTGAAAAATGTTAAATTTTAAACTTTAAATTTTAAATCTTCTCTTGTATTTCAATAATAACAGAGTTTATTCCTAATTTCTAGCTTTCCTTTGTTTTGTAAAAGCATTCGCTTATTGTAGCTATCACATTTCCAATGGTCGCTTGTGTATTTCAAATTAGTGTAATGATGTAAATTCCCATTTGGCAATTTTTATCTGATGAGTACTGCACACAAGTTGTGTAGTACAAAACTAAATAGTAGTAAAATGTCAAGTCAAATCTACATTTGATCAGTTCGTCATCTGTTATTTTATATATGCATTATATTAAGGTACATGTAAACCCTGTTTCATTGATGACCACTACAAATTTCAAGACAATTTGTTATAGTAATGTCAAACTACAGTGAAACTTTGATATAATGAAGTGCCAAGGAATTGGCAAAGTATGTTCACTATAAGAGGGTTTTGTATCAAGGTTCTTTTCTGTATAGTCTACTATTACTGGGGCCATGAAAATCATTCGTTATACTGAGGACCTCGTTATATAGAGGCTCGTTAAATCGAGGTTCCACTGTACTAACCATATTCCTTCCAAAGGTAAATATTGAAAATTGAGTTTTATTACTCATTTAGGTTATTAGCCTCAGGAGGAATTTGTTTGCATGTCTACATGAAGTTATCTAATCAGTTCATTCTGTTTGTTCAGAGTGACTATTGGCCACTCATTTCAGGTTAAGAGCTGAAAGTTCAGAACAATATTGAATTTGATACTCAAATTTTGATTGGATTAATTAATGCATAAAAAGTTTGCACCATATCTAGCAAAAAATGAAAGACTTCTAGAGCTTGCCTACCTTTGTCAGTACAAAATGAAACATAATCTGTAACCTTGAACATTGTTGCTCTAATCGTTTTTAATGTTTTTAAGCCCACAAACTCTGGCCCTCACATCCTTTCATACTTTGTTTGCACTGTAAACTCGATTAATGTGCAACACAACTCTCTCTTCTCTCAAAGGCATCTTAAGTATGTTTTTGCATGCACTAGAAACCCAGGTGCTTACAGTGTAGCTTTCCAAATGTGACTGTAAAACGTTTTGGTCATCAATCCTGTCAACACTTAGTGTTGATCTCAGGTCTTGGTTTGAATTTTCAGCTCTTTGTCTTGAGGTTACCCTATATCTTTCAGAGTGTCTTGCACCCACGCCATTTAGCATGTCTAATTAAAGCCAATAAAGCTGGCTATCAATCCACACGTACATGTATACCAAGAATTTGGAAATAAAATGAATTATCAAATTTTTCAGGGTTTCTCTGTGCGAGCATCTAAATCACTTTTTGAAAGCTAAGTCAAAGTGAGTCTGCCTCAAATTTTGGACAGTAGCTAGTTTATCATCCATGTCTGTTAATTTTTATTTTGAAATATTTTTTCTCTGAGAGTGAGTTTTTGAATGATCACTCCACCATTCTTTAGTCCTGTTTTGGAAATGTTCTGTAACTTTTTACTGCGATTGAATATGGCAACACACAGGCAATTTTTTTAGAGTTTTGTGTCCAGAAACTGAGAAACAAATTAAATTAACAAGAAACAAAGTTCACTTTGACTTGTACATGTAGCTTTCAAAATGTGATAATAATAATAATAATAATAATAATAATAATAATAATAATAATAATTTGGACGCCTGCACTAAAATGTCTAGAAAAATTTGGCAATTCATTTTATTTGAAAGTCCTTGGTATAGTTTGATAGCCAGCTCTATAAGTTTTAATTTGATATGGGGTTTATATACAATGTCTACAGATTAAATCGGATGCACTACATCCCTTTTGTGTGAGACACCTCTAAAGGTTTATGGTAATGTTAAGAGGGTTCCAATTGTTGAACCAAATAATAATGATGTTGGAGTGGTTTTCAATTGAGTGTCGTAAAACCAAAACCAAAACCAAAACCAAAACCAATTACTTACCGATCAGACTTCTCAGCTAATCTCGAACTGTAGTAAAACCAAAACCAAAACCAAAACCAAAGTTAATTGTCTAATTACACTCAACTGAAAACCGCTCTAAATATGCAAAGCAGCAATTCAATAATTCATCCCTAATTCTCTTTCGTAACATAGCAGCATCTAGTTCTAAAGTTTGCATACAAAATGTAAGTGTTTTTTTAGACTGCTTCTCAGATGGTTCCGAACTTCTGCTTTTTCATAATAAAGTGTGTCGTTTAGAATACCTTAAAACCTCACGTATGCCTCAGTATTCAAACATGAACACGTTTCATACTTGCATGAGTCTCGAGCTCGTGTTCCAGTCGGACGCTTCGGAACACTAGCGTGTTGTCTGAATGAACTACGCGGTAGCGTATATTACCTGCATAAAACCCGTTCTTGACGACGCAATACATCTTTGGCTGTGAAAAATGTGACATAACTTTCATATTCACAGCGTGCGATTCTCGAAAATTAGAGCATACTTGACGTATTTATTAGTATTCGAAGACATTCACGTCAGAAGTGGCGTCGTGCATCGCGTGTTCCAGTCGCAAACTCTCGAACAACTGAGAGTGTTCGAGTCATAAATGATCGCTATATCTTCGAAGAACATCTAATGCAACATTAATCTACCAAAACGTGGCCCGTATGATTTATCGAACACTTCGAGTCATTCACGAGTGTTAAATTTGAATACGGAAAAACAGGCCGGATTCCTCTAGAATATTCCAGGTGTATTTCGAGTCAGCCGTAACAGAAAGTTGAATTTCTACTCAAGTTTTAAAAGAGATGTAAGCAGATCTGAGTACCTAGAACAAGTAAAGAACCTCAAAGATAGACAAGCTTTGGCAAAACTCCGATCGGGTAATCATAATCTTAGAATTGAATCTGGGCGACACTGTACTCCTAAATTACCTGAAACTCTTACTTTGCATATGAAGCACTACAAATAAGAGAACTTTGTAACCCTAGAACTTAAAATGAAGAATCTTGTTATTAACTATTTTTATTTTTCTTCCTGGTTGCTGTTGTAATTTGTTTCGTTTTTTGAATTTTTATTTAGCGATTCTGCATTTAGGTAACACCATCTATATGGGAATACCAATAAATTGTTGCTGTTGTTGTGGTAATCGAATACGTCAGAACATTGAGGCATACGCGGCGTGCGCCGATCCGTATTCGAGCGAATTCGGGCCCGAATATTTGGCTTTTCGCGCAGTGGCGAACCTTCAAAACCAGGCACTCGCGACAAAACGATCCTTAAAACAGCGAAATTCAAGCTGAAAGATAACTTTGTAATCTATTACAAAACGTTATAGCAAGTCAGAATGCTGTCGCGGGTGACACATGTACGAAATTCAAGGCTTTTCATTGCATTGCTGATTTCCGTCGTTGTCACCGTGTCAGTCATCATTTCCTTTTTGCAGAAAAGCGACTTGTATCATCGCGGCATTTCACCTGGTACACCGCAAGATGCTCCACAGAACGTTGCCCTCACCATCAACAAACAGTCGTTTAGCCCGGCGGCTGTAAAGGAAGTTGCGCTCACCATCAACAAAGAGTCATTTAGCCCAGCTGCAAAAGTTCGTTTCTCAACAGCTAAAGAAGTCACTCTTCCACACCGAACCTATTTAATATCCCGTACACGATGCACCCAAACATTATTCCTTCTGATTTTGGTTGCAACTGCTCCAGACAATATTGATAGAAGGAAAGTTATTCGGAAAACATGGGCAAGCGATCCATCAATAAACATAAGATGGAAAACAATGTTTCTTGTCGGTCAAGCGAAAGACAGTACACAGGAGGAATATTTAAAAGCTGAGAACTTGATGTACAATGACTTAGCAAGAGGAGCACAGAGAGACACTTATCAAAATCTAACACTGAAGACACAAATGGGTCTGGAATGGGCGGCAAAATATTGCGACTTTCAGTTTGTAATGAAAACAGACGACGATGTCTTTGTCAATCCTTACAGACTGATGGACTATCTAGGAAACCCCGACACACCTAAAACTGAGCTGTATCTCGGATACGTGAGGTACAATGGGAAACCTCACCGTAAGGGAAAGTATGCAGTGTCCGTAGAAGAGTACAATAAAACCAGATATCCTGCCTTTTGTGGCGGCGTAGGCATCGTGCTATCGTCAGACCTTGTCCTGAAAATGGTGCAAATGTTTGATGCCAAGAAACCTTTGAAGCTTGAAGACGTGTACATAGGTACATTAGTGGAAAGGCTGGGAGTGAAAGATGTGCGACACCATCAAGGATTTCGTCCTTTGCAGTATGGGCCATGCAAATATTTCTCGGATACTATTGCTTATCATCAAGCCTCGATAAATTGCATGGAGAAATTGTTTAATCAAGCGATGAAAGAAAGACTTGAAGATGAAATTAAAAAATCCAAGAGTATGAAAACTGAGGAAAACAAACAACTATATAGTAATACCTCCGGTCAACTATGAATACCGGCAGTCAGAGACACTTAATCACCCGAATTTCAGCTCCTAGTATCGTCTCAATTGGGCCTGGCCGGCGAATTTGATGGAAAACCTCGTGTTTGGGTGAAGCAAACGGAAAATAATTGGTGGCAGACTTTGACACAACGCTCTCAAACATGGTTAACAAAGTGTGGCATCAAACCGAGGCCCTTAAACCCTTAGTCTCGTTTAAAACTCGATCACTTCAGCAGCTAATGTTTGCCTCTCTCATTTTGTTTACTTTCTGAATCAGTATGTAAATATAGCGAGTTTTTCTAAGTCGATTTATGTTCGAAGGAAGCAATTATACTTTACCCCTGTGGCAGAAATGGGCTTCAAATGCGCTTATAATCAAAACGCCCGACAAATTGCCCGTGAGGTTGTTGTATGCCTAAACGAACAAGAAAAGACAAGTACTGAACCAAAATCTGTAGTGGTCCCTTTTATTTCATTAGTCAGTCTCTATATATTTTATATATAAACAAGGTGATTTGCATATCTCTTTTCAGAGTGCTCAGTAGTAAACTAGAGCGTGATTATAACAGATGACGCACTGAGCAACTGTAGATCTGACTTGACATTTTATTACTATTTAGTTTCGTAGTACACAGCTTGTGTGCAGCACTCATGAGATAAAATTGCCAAATGCGAATTTACATCATTACACTGATTTGAAATACACATGCAACCGTTGGAAATATGATTGTCTAATTACTTTCGACACTCAACTGAAAACCGCTCTAAATATGCAAGGCAGCAATTCAATAATTCATCCCTAATTCTCTTTCGTAACATAGCAGCATCTAGTTCTAAAGTTTGCATACAAAATGTAAGTGTTTTTTTAGACTGCTTCTCAGATGGTTCCGAACTTCTGCTTTTTCATAATAAAGTGTGTCGTTTAGAATACCTTAAAACCTCACGTATGCCTCAGTATTCAAACATGAACACGTTTCATACTTGCATGAGTCTCGAGCTCGTGTTCCAGTCGGACGCTTCGGAACACTAGCGTGTTGTCTGAATGAACTACGCGGTAGCGTATATTACCTGCATAAAACCCGTTCTTGACGACGCAATACATCTTTGGCTGTGAAAAATGTGACATAACTTTCATATTCATAGCGTGCGATTCTCGAAAATTAGAGCATACTTGACGTATTCATTAGTATTCGAAGACATTCACGTCAGAAGTGGCGTCGTGCATCGCGTGTTCCAGTCGCAAACTCTCGAACAACTGAGAGTATTCGAAAATGTTCGAGTCATAAATGATCGCTATATCTTCGAAGAACATCTAATGCAACATTAATCTACCAAAACGTGGCCCGTATGATTTATCGAACACTTCGAGTCATTCACGAGTATTAAATTTGAATACGGAAAAACAGGCCGGATTCCTCTAGAATATTCCAGGTGTATTTCGAGTCAGCCGTAACAGAAAGTTGAATTTCTACTCAAGTTTTAAAAGAGATGTAAGCAGATCTGAGTACCTAGAACAAGTAAAGAACCTCAAACATGGACAAGCTTTGGCAAAACTCCGATCTGGTAATCATAATCTTAGAATTGAATCTGGGCGACACTGTACTCCTAAATTACCTGAAACTCTTAGAATTTGTCAGTACTGCTGTTCTAACCAAATTGAGAATGAAATGCATTTCTTATTTCATTGTGACCGATACAATAATATTAGACAACAAGTCACAGATGACATCATCAAGAAATATCCAAAATTTGATTCCTTTAATAACACAGAGAAAACAATATTTCTATTTAACAATGCTGATACTTTTATTTGTAAAAAACTAGGTTACTTTACATATGAAGCACTACAAATAAGAGAACTTTGTAACCCTAGAACTTAAAATGAAGAATCTTGTAACTAACTATTTTTATTTTTCTTCCTGGTTGCTGTTGTAATTTGTTTCGTTTTTTGAATTTTTATTTAGCGATTCTGCATTTAGGTAACACCATCTATATGGGAATACCAATAAATTGTTGTTGTTGTTGTTGTTGCTGTTGTTGTGGAAATCGAATACGTCAGAACATTGCGGCATACGCGGCGTGCGCCGATCCGTATTCGAGCGAATTCGGGCCCGAATATTTGGCTTTTCGCGCAGTGGCGAACCTTCAAAACCAGGCGCTCGCGACAAAACGATCCTTAAAGCAGCGAAATTCAAGCTGAAAGATAACTTTGTAATCTATTACAAAACGTTATAGCAAGTCAGAATGCTGTCGCGGGTGACACATGTACGAAACTCAAGGCTTTTCATTGCATTGCTGATTTCCGTCGTTGTCACCGTGTCAGTCATCATTTCCTTTTTGCAGAAAAGCGACTTGTATCATCGCGGCATTTCACCTGGTACACCGCAAGATGCTCCACAGAACGTTGCCCTCGCCATCAACAAACAGTCGTTTAGCCCGGCGGCTGTAAAGGAAGTTGCGCTCACCATCAACAAAGAGTCATTTAGCCCGGCTGCAAAAGTTCCATTCTCAACAGCTAAAGAAGTCACTCTTCCACACCGAACCTATTTAATATCCCGTACACGATGCACCCAAACATTATTCCTTCTGATTTTGGTTGCAACTGCTCCAGACAATATTGATAGAAGGAAAGTTATTCGGAAAACATGGGCAAGCGATCCATCAATAAACATAAGATGGAAAACAATGTTTCTTGTCGGTCAAGCGAAAGACAGTACACAGGAGGAATATTTAAAAGCTGAAAACTTGATGTACAATGACTTAGCAAGAGGAGCAGAGAGAGACACTTATCAAAATCTAACACTGAAGATACAAATGGGTCTGGAATGGGCGGCAAAATATTGCGACTTTCAGTTTGTAATGAAAACAGACGACGATGTCTTTGTCAATCCTTACAGACTAATGGACTATCTAGGAAATCCCGACACACCTAAAACTAAGCTGTATCTCGGATTCGTGAGGCGGAGTGTGGTACCTCTTCGGCAAGGAAAGTATGGAGTGTCCGTGGAAGAGTACAATAAAGCCAGATATCCTGCCTTTTGTGGCGGCGTAGGCTACGTGCTATCGTCAGACCTTGTCCTGAAAATGGTGCAAATGTTTGATGCCAAGAAACCTTTGAAGCTTGAAGACGTGTACATAGGTACATTAGTGGAAAGGCTGGGAGTGACAGATGTGCGACACCATCAAGGATTTCGTCCTTGGCAGTATGGGCCATGCAAATATTTCTCGGACACTATCGCTTATCATCAAGCCTCGATAAATTGCATCGAGGAAATGTTTAATCAAGCGATGAAAGAAAGACTGGAAGATGAAATTAAAAAATCCAAGAGTATGAAGACTGAGGAAAACAAACAACTATATAGTAATATCTCCGGTCAACTATGAATATAGGCAGTCAGAGACGCTTAATCACCCGAATTTCAGCTCCTAGTATCGTCTCAATTGGGCCTGGCCGGCGAATTTGATGGAAAACCTCGTATTTGGGTGAAGCAAACGGAAAATAATTGGTGGCAGACTTTGACACAACGCTCTCAAACATGGTTAACAAAGTGTTGCATCAAACTGAGGTCCTTAAACCCTTAGTCTCGTTTAAAACTCGATCACTTCAGCAGCTAATGTTTGCCTCTCTCATTTTTTTACCTTCTGAATCAGTATGTAAATATAGCGAGTTTTCCTAAGTCGATTTATGTTCGAAGGGAGCAATTATACTTTCCCCCTGCGGCAGAAATGGGCTTCAAATGCGCTTATAATCAAAACGCCCGACAAATTGCCCGTGAGGTTGTTGTATGCCTAAACGAACAAGAAAAGACAAGTACTGAACAAAAATCTGTAGTGGTCCCTTTTATTTCACTAGTCAGTCTCTATATATTTTATATATAAACAAGGTGATTTGCATATCTGTTTTTCGAGTGCTCAGTAGTAAACTAGAGCGTGATTATAACAGATGACGAACTGAGCAACTGTAGATCTGACTTGACATTTTATTATTTAGTTTCGTAGTACACAGCTTGTGTGTAGCACTCATGAGATAAAATTGCCAAATGCGAATTTACATCATGAACGCTTTTACAAAAACAAGGCAAATTGGAAATTATAGATAAACACTGTTACTATTGTGTAACAACAGAAGCTTTAAAAGTTAAAATTTAGCATTTTTCAGGAAGAATTTGTTTGCATGTCTACATGAAGTTATCAGTTCATTCCATTTATTCGGAGAGGCTAACTCAGGTTTACAAAGGTACTTCTCCCAGAGGCATAGGTTACATTGATTTGAAGTGGGGTTATATGGGGCAGCTTGCTTTAAAATCTTTCAAGTAACTTTGAACTTTGATTTATTGTCAAAGTCACTTGGAGGCTGCCCCATGTAACCCGCTTCAAATCGATGTAACCTACGCCTCTGGGAGAAGTACTTTATTATTTGTAAACCTGAGTTAGCCTCTCTGAACAAACAGAATGAACTTATTAGATAACTTCATGTAGACATGCAAACAAATTCCTCCTGAAAAATGTTAAATTTTAAACTTTAAATTTTAAATCTTCTCTTGTATTTCAATAATAACAGAGTTTATTCCTATATTCCAGCTTTCCTTTGTTTTGTAAAAGCATTCGCTTATTGTAGCTATCACATTTCCAATGGTCGCTTGTGTATTTCAAATTAGTGTAATGATGTAAATTCCCATTTGGCAATTTTTATCTGATGAGTACTGTACACAAGTTGTGTAGTACAAAACTAAATAGTAATAAAATGTCAAGTCAAATCTACATTTCATCAGTTCGTCATCTGTTATTTTATATCTACATTATATTAAGGTACATGTAAACCCTGTTTCATTGATGACCACTACAAATTTCAAGACAATTTGTTATTGTAATGTCAAACTACAGTGAAACTTTGATATAATGAAGTGCCAAGGAATTGGCAAAGTATGTTCACTATAACAGGGCAGTTGTATGGGCCCTATTTTATTTACTCTCTACGTGTCCCGTCTCTTTAACATTATTTCACAGCACCTCCCTTCCGTCCATGTTTATGCTGACGACACCCAGATTTACCTTTCCTTCCGACCTTGTTCTAGCCATTCGGAATTTAACGCTGTCTCTGTCATTGAAAAGTGCATCGCTGATGTCCGCTCTTGGTTTATTGTTAATCGTCTAATGATCAATGACGCGAAAACTGAATTTCTAATTATTGGCTCCCGTCAACAACTTGAAAAAACATCTATTGATTCTATTTTCATTGGCGACACTGTCATTAAACCGTTAGAAAGCGTCCGGAACCTTGGGGCCTGGTTCGATGCTCATATGCGAATGAATGTTCACATTGGCAAGATTTGTAGCAAGGCTTTTCGCGGACTATACAACATAAGACAGATCAGAAAATTCCTTACCGCGCAATCCACAAAGACACTGATCCACGCCTTTGTATCTTCGCACCTTGATTACTGCAATGCACTTCTATTTGGTCTACCTAAATACCAGATTGATCGTTTACAGAAAGTTCAGAATGCCGCGGCTAGAGTGATTTTTCGGATTGCGAAATTTGATCATATCACACCCGCTCTTATCGACTTACATTGGCTCCCAGTATCGTTTAGAGTTCAGTTTAAATTGCTTCTTCTTGTTTACAAGGCACTACACAACCAAAGTCCTTCCTACATAAATGATCTTTTATCCCTGAAACCAGCTACTAATTACGCTCTTCGTTCGTCTGCAAAATCTCTTCTGGTTGTTCCAAAAGTCAACTGCTCTACACTTGGGGATCGGGCCTTTGCTCATGCTGCACCTGTTTTATGGAACTCGCTGCCATTAACTATAAGAACAAGTAGCAGCCTCGCCATTTTCAAAAAGCAACTGAAAACATTTCTTTTTAAGAAAGCTTTTGACTTGTGGAAATAGTTTTAAAGTTTAGCATAGTTGTTGTAATAGTTTTAAAGTTTAGTGATTTCCATTTATTCATTTATTTTAACTTAATGTCAAGCCCTTTTGAGTATGTTTGCCTAGTTCTAGCGCTATACAAGTCTATTATTATTATTATTATTATTAACACCAATATGACCTTCATTCGCGCGTAAGGAACGTTTAAGAAAAACATTTACATATGCATTAACATTCAAAACCATCAAAAGAAAAACAATACCTTCATTTGACATTCATTGACTGTAAATGTATTTTCATTTTGGTCGAAAAAAAATTCGTTGTCACGAAACGACAATCATTTACACTTTACGACATTCAGTTTTCAACAAAAGACTTTCAATAACACAATTTGCATGAGAACTAACATTCAATTGCATTATTATGCAACCATATCCATGAAGGTAGCAATCTTGCATACAATCCTGTCAACACTTAGTGTTGATCTCAGGTCTTGGTTTGAATTTTCAGCTCTTTGTCTTGAGGTTACCCTATATCTTTCAGAGTGTCTTGCACCCACGCCATTTAGCATGTCTAATTAAAGCCAATAAAGCTGGCTATCAATCTACACGTACATGTATACCAAGGATTTGGAAATAAAATGAGTTATCGAATTTTTCAGGGTTTCTCTGTGCGAGCATCTAAATCACTTTTTGAAAGCTAAGTCAAAGTGAGTCTGCCTCAAATTTTGGACAGTAGCTAGTTTATCATCCATGTCTGTTAATTTTTATTTTGAAATATTTTTTCTCTGAGAGTGATTTTTGAATGATCACTCCACCATTCTTTAATCCTGTTTTGGAAATGTTCTGTAACTTTTTACTGCGATTGAATATGGCAACACACAGGCAATTTTTTTAGAGTTTTGTGTCCAGAAACTGAGAAACAAATTAAATTAACAAGAAACAAAGTTCACTTTGACTTGTACATGTAGCTTTCAAAATGTGATAATAATAATAATAATAATAATAATAATAATAATAATAATAATAATAACAATTTGGACGCCAGCACTAAAATGTCTAGAAAAATTTGGCAATTCATTTTATTTGAAAGTCCTTGGTATAGTTTGATAGCCAGCTCTATAAGTTTTAATTTGGTATGGGGTTTATATACAATGTCTACAGATTAAATCGGATGCACTACATCCCTTTTGTGTGAGACACCTCTAAAGGTTTATGGTAATGTTAAGAGGGTTCCAATTGTTGAACCAAATAATAATGATGTTAGAGTGGTTTTCAATTGAGTGTCGTAAAACCAAAACCAAAACCAAAACCAAAACCAAAACCAATTACTTACCGATCAGACTTCTCAGCTAATCTCGAACTGTAGTAAAACCAAAACCAAAACCAAAACCAAAGTTAATTGTCTAATTACACTCAACTGAAAACCGCTCTAAATATGCAAAGCAGCAATTCAATAATTCATCCCTAATTCTCTTTCGTAACATAGCAGCATCTAGTTCTAAAGTTTGCATACAAAATGTAAGTGTTTTTTTAGACTGCTTCTCAGATGGTTCCGAACTTCTGCTTTTTCATAATAAAGTGTGTCGTTTAGAATACCTTAAAACCTCACGTATGCCTCAGTATTCAAACATGAACACGTTTCATACTTGCATGAGTCTCGAGCTCGTGTTCCAGTCGGACGCTTCGGAACACTAGCGTGTTGTCTGAATGAACTACGCGGTAGCGTATATTACCTGCATAAAACCCGTTCTTGACGACGCAATACATCTTTGGCTGTGAAAAATGTGACATAACTTTCATATTCACAGCGTGCGATTCTCGAAAATTAGAGCATACTTGACGTATTTATTAGTATTCGAAGACATTCACGTCAGAAGTGGCGTCGTGCATCGCGTGTTCCAGTCGCAAACTCTCGAACAACTGAGAGTGTTCGAGTCATAAATGATCGCTATATCTTCGAAGAACATCTAATGCAACATTAATCTACCAAAACGTGGCCCGTATGATTTATCGAACACTTCGAGTCATTCACGAGTGTTAAATTTGAATACGGAAAAACAGGCCGGATTCCTCTAGAATATTCCAGGTGTATTTCGAGTCAGCCGTAACAGAAAGTTGAATTTCTACTCAAGTTTTAAAAGAGATGTAAGCAGATCTGAGTACCTAGAACAAGTAAAGAACCTCAAACATAGACAAGCTTTGGCAAAACTCCGATCTGGTAATCATAATCTTAGAATTGAATCTGGGCGACACTGTACTCCTAAATTACCTGAAACTCTTAGAATTTGTCAGTACTGCTGTTCTAACCAAATTGAGAATGAAATGCATTTCTTATTTCATTGTGACCGATACAATAATATTAGACAACAAGTCACAGATGACATCATCAAGAAATATCCAAAATTTGATTCCTTTAATAACACAGAGAAAACAATATTTCTATTTAACAATGCTGATACTTTTATTTGTAAAAAACTAGGTTACTTTACATATGAAGCACTACAAATAAGAGAACTTTGTAACCCTAGAACTTAAAATGAAGAATCTTGTAATTAACTATTTTTATTTTTCTTCCTGGTTGCTGTTGTAATTTGTTTCGTTTTTTGAATTTTTATTTAGCGATTCTGCATTTAGGTAACACCATCTATATGGGAATACCAATAAATTGTTGTTGTTGTTGTTGTTGCTGTTGTTGTGGTAATCGAATACGTCAGAACATTGTGGCATACGCGGCGTGCGCCGATCCGTATTCGAGCGAATTCGGGCCCGAATATTTGGCTTTTCGCGCAGTGGCGAACCTTCAAAACCAGGCGCTCGCGACAAACCGATCCTTAAAGCAGCGAAATTCAAGCTGAAATATAACTTTGTAATCTATTACAAAACGTTATAGCAAATCAGAATGCTGTCGCGGGTGACACATGTACGAAACTCAAGGCTTTTCATTGCATTGCTGATTTCCGTCGTTGTCACCGTGTCAGTCATCATTTCCTTTTTGCAGAAAAGCGACTTGTATCATCGCGGCATTTCACCTGGTACACCGCAAGATGCTCCACAGAACGTTGCCCTCGCCATCAACAAACAGTCGTTTAGCCCGGCGGCTGTAAAGGAAGTTGCGCTCACCATCAACAAAGAGTCATTTAGCCCGGCAGCAAAAGTTCCATTCTCAACAGCTAAAGAAGTCACTCTTCCACACCGAACCTATTTAATATCCCGTACACGATGCACACAAACATTATTCCTTCTGATTTTGGTTGCAACTGCTCCAGACAATATTGATAGAAGGAAAGTTATTCGGAAAACATGGGCAAGCGATCCATCAATAAACATAAGATGGAAAACAATGTTTCTTGTCGGTCAAGCGAAAGACAGTACACAGGAGGAATATTTAAAAGCTGAAAACTTGATGTACAATGACTTAGCAAGAGGAGCAGAGAGAGACACTTATCAAAATCTAACACTGAAGATACAAATGGGTCTGGAATGGGCGGCAATATATTGCGACTTTCAGTTTGTAATGAAAACAGACGACGATGTCTTTGTCAATCCTTACAGACTAATGGACTATCTAGGAAATCCCGACACACCTAAAACTAAGCTGTATCTCGGATTCGTGAGGCGGAGTGTGGTACCTCTTCGGCAAGGAAAGTATGGAGTGTCCGTGGAAGAGTACAATAAAACCAGATATCCTGCCTTTTGTGGCGGCGTAGGCTACGTGCTATCGTCAGACCTTGTCCTGAAAATGGTGCAAATGTTTGATGCCAAGAAACCTTTGAAGCTTGAAGACGTGTACATAGGTACATTAGTGGAAAGGCTGGGAGTGACAGATGTGCGACACCATCAAGGATTTCGTCCTTGGCAGTATGGGCCATGCAAATATTTCTCGGATACTATTGCTTATCATCAAGCCTCGATAAATTGCATCGAGGAATTGTTTAATCAAGCGATGAAAGAAAGACTGGAAGATGAAATTAAAAAATCCAAGAGTATGAAAACTGAGGAAAACAAACAACTATATAGTAATACCTCCGGTCAACTATGAATACCGGCAGTCAGAGACGCTTAATCACCCGAATTTCAGCTCCTAGTATCGTCTCAATTGGGCCTGGCCGGCGAATTTGATGGAAAACCTCGTGTTTGGGTGAAGCAAACGGAAAATAATTAGTGGCAGACTTTGACACAACGCTCTCAAACATGGTTAACAAAGTGTGGCATCAAACTGAGGCCCTTAAACCCTTAGCTCGTTTAAAACTGGATCACTTCAGCAGCTGATGTTTGCCTCTCTCATTTTGTTTACTTTCTGAATCAGTATGTAAATATAGCGAGTTTTTCTAAGTCGATTTATGTTCGAAGGAAGCAATTATACTTTCCCCCTGCGGCAGAAATGGGCTTCAAATGCGCTTATAATCAAAACGCCCGACAAATTGCCCGTGAGGTTGTTGTATGCCTAAACGAACAAGAAAAGACAAGTACTGAACCAAAATCTGTAGTGGTCCCTTTTATTTCACTAGTCAGTCTCTATATATTTTATATATAAACAAGGTGATTTGCATATCTCTTTTCAGAGTGCTCAGTAGTAAACTAGAGCGTGATTATAACAGATGACGAACTGAGCAAGTGTAGATCTGACTTGACATTTTATTACTATTTAGTTTCGTCGTACACAGCTTGTGTGCAGCACTCATGAGATAAAATTGCCAAATGCGAATTTACATCATTACACTGATTTGAAATACACATGCAACCGTTGCAAATATGATAGCTACAATAAGTGAACGCTTTTACAAAAAAAAAAGAAAATTGGAAATTATAGATAAACACTGTTACTATTGTGTAACAACAGAAGCTTTAAAAGTTAAAATTTAGCATTTTTCCGGACGAATTTGTTTCCATGTCTACATGAAGTTCTCAGTTCATCCCATTTATTCAGAGAGGCTAACTCAGGTTTACAAAGGTACTTCTCCCAGAGGCATAGGTTACATTGATTTGAAGTGGGGTTATATGGGGCAGCTTGCTTTAAAATCTTTCAAGTGACTTAGAACTTTGATTTATTGTCAAAGTCACTTGGAGGCTGCCCCATGTAACCCCGCTTGAAATCGATGTAACCTACGCCTCTGGGAGAAGTACTTTGTTATTTGTAAACCTGAGTTAGCCTCTCTGAACAAACAGAATGAACTTATTAGATAACTTCATGTAGACATGCAAACAAATTCCTCCTGAAAAATGTTAAATTTTAAACTTTAAATTTTAAATCTTCTCTTGTATTTCAATAATAACAGAGTTTATTCCTAATTTCCAGCTTTCCTTTGTTTTGTAAAAGCATTCGCTTATTGTAGCTATCACATTTCCAATGGTCGCTTGTGTATTTCAAATCAGTGTAATGATGTAAATTCCCATTTGGCAATTTTTATCTGATGAGTACTGCACACAAGTTGTGTAGTACAAAACTAAATAGTAATAAAATGTCAAGTCAAATCTACATTTCATCACTTCGTCATCTGTTATTTTATATATACATTATATTAAGGTACATGTAAACCCTGTTTCATTGATGACCACTACAAATTTCAAGACAATTTGCTATAGTAATGTCAAACTACAGTGAAACTCTGATATAATGAAGTGCCAAGGAATTGGCAAAGTATGTTCACTATAAGAGGGTTTTGTATCAAGGTTCTTTTCTGTATAGTCTACTATTACTGGGGCCATGAAAATCATTCGTTATACTGAGGACCTCGTTATATAGAGGCTCGTTAAATCGAGGTTCCACTGTACTAACCATATTCCTTCCAAAGGTAAATATTGAAAATTGAGTTTTATTACTCATTTAGGTTATTAGCCTTAGGAGGAATTTGTTTGCATGTCTACATGAAGTTATCTAATCAGTTCATTCTGTTTGTTCAGAGTAACTATTAGCCACTCATTTCAGGTTAAGAGCTGAAAGTTCAGAACAATATTGAATTTGATACTCAAATTTTGATTGGATTAATTAATGCATAAAAAGTTTGCACCATATCTAGCAAAAAATGAAAGACTTCTAGAGCTTGCCTACCTTTGTCAGTACAAAATGAAACATAATCTGTAACCTTGAACATTGTTGCTCTAATCGTTTTTAATGTTTTTAAGCCCACAAACTCTGGCCCTCACATCCTTTCATACTGTGTTTGCACTGTAAACTTGATTAATGTGCAACACAACTCTCTCTCCTCTCAAAGGCATCTTAAGTATGTTTTTGCATGCACTAGAAACCCAGGTGCTTACAGTGTAGCTTTCCAAATGTGACTGTAAAACGTTTTGGTCATCAATCCTGTCAACACTTAGTGTTGATCTCAGCTCTTGGTTTGAATTTTCAGCTCTTTGTCTTGAGGTTACCCTATATCTTTCAGAGTGTCTTGCACCCACGCCATTTAGCATGTCTAATTAAAGCCAATAAAGCTGGCTATCAATCTACACGTACATGTATACCAAGAATTTGGAAATAAAATGAGTTATCGAATTTTTCAGGGTTTCTCTGTGCGAGCATCTAAATCACTTTTTGAAAGCTAAGTCAAAGTGAGTCTGCCTCAAATTTTGGATAGTAGCTAGTTTATCATCCATGTCTGTTAATTTTTATTTTGAAATATTTTTTCTCTGAGAGTGATTTTTGAATGATCACTCCACCATTCTTTAATCCTGTTTTGGAAATGTTCTGTAACTTTTTACTGCGATTGAATATGGCAACACACAGGCAATTTTTTTAGAGTTTTGTGTCCAGAAACTGAGAAACAAATTAAATTAACAAGAAACAAAGTTCACTTTGACTTGTACATGTAGCTTTCAAAATGTGATGATAATAATAATAATAATAATAATAATAATAATAATAATAATAATAATAATAATAATAATAACAATTTGGACGCCAGCACTAAAATGTCTAGAAAAATTTGGCAATTCATTTTATTTGAAAGTCCTTGGTATAGTTTGATAGCCAGCTCTATAAGTTTTAATTTGATATGGGGTTTATATACAATGTCTACAGATTAAATCGGATGCACTACATCCCTTTTGTGTGAGACCCCTCTAAAGGTTTATGGTAATGTTAAGAGGGTTCCAATTGTTGAACCAAATAATAATGATGTTAGAGTGGTTTTCAATTGAGTGTCGTAAAACCAAAACCAAAACCAAAACCAAAACCAATTACTTACCGATCAGACTTCTCAGCTAATCTCGAACTGTAGTAAAACCAAAACCAAAACCAAAACCAAAGTTAATTGTCTAATTACACTCAACTGAAAACCGCTCTAAATATGCAAAGCAGCAATTCAATAATTCATCCCTAATTCTCTTTCGTAACATAGCAGCATCTAGTTCTAAAGTTTGCATACAAAATGTAAGTGTTTTTTTAGACTGCTTCTCAGATGGTTCCGAACTTCTGCTTTTTCATAATAAAGTGTGTCGTTTAGAATACCTTAAAACCTCACGTATGCCTCAGTATTCAAACATGAACACGTTTCATACTTGCATGAGTCTCGAGCTCGTGTTCCAGTCGGACGCTTCGGAACACTAGCGTGTTGTCTGAATGAACTACGCGGTAGCGTATATTACCTGCATAAAACCCGTTCTTGACGACGCAATACATCTTTGGCTGTGAAAAATGTGACATAACTTTCATATTCACAGCGTGCGATTCTCGAAAATTAGAGCATACTTGACGTATTTATTAGTATTCGAAGACATTCACGTCAGAAGTGGCGTCGTGCATCGCGTGTTCCAGTCGCAAACTCTCGAACAACTGAGAGTATTCGAAAATGTTCGAGTCATAAATGATCGCTATATCTTCGAAGAACATCTAATGCAACATTAATCTACCAAAACGTGGCCCGTATGATTTATCGAACACTTCGAGTCATTCACGAGTATTTAATTTGAATACGGAAAAACAGGCCGGATTCCTCTAGAATATTCCAGGTGTATTTCGAGTCAGCCGTAACAGAAAGTTGAATTTCTACTCAAGTTTTAAAAGAGATGTAAGCAGATCTGAGTACCTAGAACAAGTAAAGAACCTCAAACATAGACAAGCTTTGGCAAAACTCCGATCTGGTAATCATAATCTTAGAATTGAATCTGGGCGACACTGTACTCCTAAATTACCTGAAACTCTTAGAATTTGTCAGTACTGCTGTTCTAACCAAATTGAGAATGAAATGCATTTCTTATTTCATTGTGACCGATACAATAATATTAGACAACAAGTCAGAGATGACATTATCACGAAATATCCAAAATTTGATTCCTTTAATAACACAGAGAAAACAATATTTCTATTTAACAATGCTGATACTTTTATTTGTAAAAAACTAGGTTACTTTACATATGAAGCACTACAAATAAGAGAACTTTGTAACCCTAGAACTTAAAATGAAGAATCTTGTAATTAACTATTTTTATTTTTCTTCCTGGTTGCTGTTGTAATTTGTTTCGTTTTTTGAATTTTTATTTAGCGATTCTGCATTTAGGTAACACCATCTATATGGGAATACCAATAAATTGTTGTTGTTGTTGTTGTTGCTGTTGTTGTGGTAATCGAATACGTCAGAACATTGCGGCATACGCGGCGTGCGCCGATCCGTATTCGAGCGAATTCGGGCCCGAATATTTGGCTTTTCGCGCAGTGGCGAACCTTCAAAACCAGGCGCTCGCGACAAAACGATCCTTAAAACAGCGAAATTGAAGTTGAGATATAACTTTGTAATCTATTACAAAACGTTATAGCAAGTCAGAATGCTGTCGCGGGTGACACGTGTACGAAATTCAAGGCTTTTCATTGCATTGCTGATTTCCGTCGTTGTCACCGTGTCAGTCATCATTTCCTTTTTGCAGAAAAGCGACTTGTATCATCGCGGCATTTCACCTGGTACACCGCAAGATGCTCCACAGAACGTTGCCCTCGCCATCAACAAACAGTCGTTTAGCCCGGCGGCTGTAAAGGAAGTTGCGCTCACCATCAACAATAAGTCATTTAGCCCGGCAGCAAAAGTTCCATTCTCAACAGCTAAAGAAGTCACTCCTCCACACCGAACCTATTTAATATCCCGTACACGATACACCCAAACATTATTCCTTCTAATTTTGGTTGCAACTGCTCCAGACAATATTGATAGAAGGAAAGTTATTCGGAAAACATGGGCAAGCGATCCATCAATAAACATAAGATGGAAAACAATGTTTCTTGTCGGTCAAGCGAAAGACAGTACACAGGAGGAATATTTAAAAGCTGAAAACTTGATGTACAATGACTTAGCAAGAGGAGCACAGAGAGACACTTATCAAAATCTAACACTGAAGATACAAATGGGTCTGGAATGGGCGGCAATATATTGCGACTTTCAGTTTGTAATGAAAACAGACGACGATGTCTTTGTCAATCCTTACAGACTAATGGACTATCTAGGAAACCCCGACACACCTAAAACTAAGCTGTATCTCGGATTCGTGAGGCGGAGTGTGGTACCTCTTCGGCAAGGAAAGTATGGAGTGTCCGTGGAAGAGTACAATAAAACCAGATATCCTGCCTTTTGTGGCGGCGTAGGCTACGTGCTATCGTCAGACCTTGTCCTGAAAATGGTGCAAATGGCAAGAAACCTTTGAAGCTTGAAGACGTGTACATAGGTACATTAGTGGAAAGGCTGGGAGTGACAGATGTGCGACACCATCAAGGATTTCGTCCTTGGCAGTATGGGCCATGCAAATATTTCTCGGATACTATTGCTTATCATCAAGCCTCGATAAATTGCATCGAGGAATTGTTTAATCAAGCGATGAAAGAAAGACTGGAAGATGAAATTAAAAAATCCAAGAGTATGAAAACTGAGGAAAACAAACAACTATATAGTAATACCTCCGGACAACTATGAATACCGGCAGTCAGAGACGCTTAATCACCCGAATTTCAGCTCCTAGTATCGTCTCAATTGGGCCTGGCCGGCGAATTTGATGGAAAACCTCGTGTTTGGGTGAAGCAAACGGAAAATAATTGGTGGCAGACTTTGACACAACGCTCTCAAACATGGTTAACAAAGTGTGGCATCAAACTGAGGCCCTTAAACCCTTAGTCTCGTTTAAAACTCGATCACTTCAGCGGCTAATGTTTGCCTCTCTCATTTTGTTTACTTTCTGAATCAGTATGTAAATATAGCGAGTTTGCTCAAGTCGATTTATGTTCGAAGGAAGCAATTATACTTTCCCCCTGCGGCAGAAATGGGCTTCAAATGCGCTTATAATCAAAACGCCCGACAAATTGCCCGTGATCTGACTTGACATTTTATTACTATTTAGTTTGGTAGTACACAGCTTGTGTGCAGCACTCATGAGATAAAATTGCCAAATGCGAATTTACATCATTACACTGATTTGAAATACACATGCAACCGTTGCAAATATGATAGCTACAATAAGTGAACGCTTTTACAAAAAAAAGGAAAATTGGAAATTATAGATAAACACTGTTACTATTGTGTAACAACAGAAGCTTTAAAAGTTAAAATTTAGCATTTTTCCGGAAGAATTTGTTTGCATGTCTACATGAAGTTATCAGTTCATTCCATTTATTCAGAGAGGCTAACTCAGGTTTACAAAGGTACTTCTCCCAGAGGCATAGGTTACATTGATTTGAAGTGGGGTTATATGGGGCAGCTTGCTTTAAAATCTTTCAAGTGACTTTGAACTTTGATTTATTGTCAAAGTCACTTATATTATTTATATTAAGTGATGCAGGCGAGGAGATTAGTAGGTTCCAAAATTTCGTTGGGCTGTCATTTGAGCATGTAACTTAATAATTAATATGTATTTTAAAATTCTTGTTTTCGAGTTCTGGCAGAGAACGCCTCATTATGATTCTTAATGTTAATCACTTCGTTGCTCGGATGTCTTCTTTTCATTTAATAAGGCACGTGAGTTCGGGATTACCATAATTTCAACGCATGAATCTCGCACTGTAATAGATTAAAGTATAGTTTCAAGATGAGTAAAGGAAGTCTTTGGTACCATTTTACAATCTCGCTGGCGGGTAAGTCCCTCGTTAATCTTAGGCAAAAACAAGAAGGTTTGATTACTTTTTTAAATGAGAAGCAAATTCTTGGGCAATGCTCACAACCTGATTCGTTAAGGTTTTCCAACACTGAGCTACACAACAACTAGCTTGTTTGCGATTGGAATTTTTGGAAAGAAAGGCACTCTTACCATAAAATCACTGACTCGATTTTGCTTTCCTTAACACGATTACTTCATAATCACAGCCTCTCGTAAAAAAAAAAGAGATGAAAAGAACGAAAACACGAATGAAGTCACTCGCAGAAATATTAAATTATTGTGAATAATTGAAAACTAATCTCGTGGATGGCAGATTATCTGATTTTTCCGCTCCTGAGAGATAAAACTAACTGGCGATTTCCACAGGATGCGTTTGACAGATGGGCTACAATTCGAATTTATAGAAGCAGTTTTTCATGAAAAAAGGGACTCAGCAAAACGCTCTACAGATATGAGTTCCTTGGTGAGGCATTGGGAGAAAAAAAATTACGTCTTTTCCTCAGTTCTGTTTTATTTTTCCTTCACCGTAACTCTTTTAGCTTCTTGTTGAACCACGCATGTCTACCGGCAAGCATATTTTTATGCTCAGCCCAAAAACCCGCTGAAAGAAAAATCAAAGATTAAAACTTTGAAAGTTTTCGTCAGATGGCCTTTGAAGTAAACACTTGCGGTGATATCTGGTGAAATGGTCATCGACAATTAACTCGAAACATTGTTCTGACTGGTAATTTCAGTACATATTCCTCATTTATAATTAAAGAGTAAAAATGTATTTCACCTTAAGAGTAAAATATATGCAAACGAACGAACTTTTTATCCTGTGAAAGCTTTCGGTACAATTCTTATTCTGTGATAATCAGCGATTTCAGAACTATGTGCTTAGTTATTAATTTAAACCGACCACTGTATAGCAACAGAAACAAAAGCAAAAACCAAAACCACATGGAAAAATTATTAGTCGGTCTTGCTAGTAAAGTATTTTAACGCCTCCCTTTGTCATGTTTGTTTAGCTCTGTATTGTACAAGGCAAGCTCTCTGCTATGGTAAGTGGTCAGAAAGGTAATTGTCTATAGTGAAAATAGTTTTATGTTTAACTTCTTCTTTTAATGACCAGTCTTATTTAGTATTGTTTAAAATGGCCCATTCAACACAGATTTCAACCAAAACACGAATTTTTAATTATAGAATATGTAAACACAGGGCAAAAAATAATGAACCTTGCTTAATGATGATAACTATAATTGTAGAAAATGTATTCTTGGTAGTGGTTCGCAAAAAAAAAGGGAAATTATAAGGCAGGTGTTCCACAGGCGAAGTTGCAAATCCTTGAATAATGACTTGTATTTAAAACTGATCATTGGATAATGCAGTTCAAGAGTTTTCACTGGCTTAGCCATCATGGTACATGAGCAATTATACCATGTTCTGCGAATATAGTAAGCGTACGCGTTAGTTTTGAGGGCGTTTTTATTTTTATTTTATTTTTCTATTTTTGGGGGCGTTTGTAATAAATCAATTATTCCACTCGTGTTTGTTGGATATGATATGATTAAAGCCAACTCGGTTCCAGGCGCCTCGTTGGCTATCTATCACCTCATATCCAATGCGCGCTCTTGGATTCATTATTAACTGTTGGTTAGAAGAAATAATAATAATACTAATAATAATTTTTTTTTTGTATGCATAGGTCATTAAAACTCTTCACTAAAACTTCACATGATAATTGCTTCCAGCACAAAACTATTTACGATAACAATTTTATTAAAGTCGTTAAAAAAAGAAAGCAAAGTTTAGTTTTAATAATAATAATAATAATACAAATCAAACGCTGGTCTGATTGAAGTAAAATTGAATACAGATGGCTACACCTTCAAAACCAGTCGCGACAAAATTTATCTTAATTTAGGGAATTTTTGTTTGTTTGTTCAGCGTTTGATAGGAATCGACTACTTTTGTCACAATGTATCTCAATTACATTTTTTCCAGTTCTTTACAATTAGCTCAAAATATTTAGCACCCTATGATTGTTGATAGAAATAACAATTGAGCATCTCGATACCACTGATTTTTCAAAGTGGCTTCCTCCAGTTTCCCTCCTCCCGTACTGTTTTTGCCCCGCACGTAAATGACGAAAAACACTTGCACCGCCGGGCACTGAGTGACGCTATTTCAATGGCAAAGTGGTCTCTCCTAAACTTTTTGGATTGGTCTAACTTGCCAAATCTTGAAAGCATCAAGGCAAGAAGATAAAACCTGCTGGAGCAATAAAATCATTGGAATGTCACTTGAGACTGGAATAAATCAGTATTAAGAGTAGTATTGTGCCCAATCAAAGACTCTCAAAATATTATCTGTTGCTTACTCTGTTTGTAAGTGTACCGTAAATAATAAACATCACTGCATCGGTCCATCCTCATATTTTTACTTAGTGAAGTGTTTGAAAACGTCCACAGTGAGTCCACTGATTGACATGTTTTGAAGTTATCTGCTACATGTATTTAGGTTTATTTCGATAAATAGTTTAATTCTGTTTAATTCTTTTTCAAACAGCCTCGGGGAATGGAGTAACTTTGAGAGCAAAGACAAGTTACGTGGAGTACCATTTTAACACGACTTCGGCCTTCCTAGGAGCCATATTTCAACTTGAATTCTCCTCCACAAGTTGCAAGGGAGATTTAATACTTGTGACTAGTAGAGACAGATAACTTTTTCAAAATTTCTTTGGAAGAAGAAGATAAAGTCAATTTTTATTACAAACACGAAGATGGAGATTTCAACTTGCGAATATCTCCATCTCACAACAAAACGTTTTGCGATGGGCAAAGACACAATATTGAGGTTAAAAGATATGGAAAGATGGTCACTTACAGCACTGATGGTGGTGAGGAAATGCAGACTAAAGACACAAGTGTCAAAATAGCCATCTTTAGTAAACCAGATAAGATCACCCTCGGAGGGTCCAATGATAAGTTTGATGGCTGCATGTTCAGTGCATTGGTCCTTTTCCATGGGAAAACCGACTTAAGTAAGAATGTCAGCGTTAACATTATAGAGCGTTACCTCAAGAGGGATGCCAGGGTTCATTCTGCTGCTGTGTGTCCCGGAGCTTGCCCTAACTCTAAATCACCCGCAAAAGGTGATTATGAAATACGAGGTAAGCCATTAAGTATGTTGTAAAATGATGTAGCTGCCATAGAAGCGGTCTGTATAACCAATGACACATCATACCGAACTGTTCATAAATTCTTTCGATGAAATTACAAAGTTTAGTAGTATTTCCCTTGCATGAAAAGGTTTTTCGATCATTTTGCCTCCTCTCTACCAAGGATTTTAAGTGGAAACCATGCCAGCTTTAATTTAGTTCAAGACAGGTCGCTATGTTTTCACTAACAGTCCCATCTGAAGTCCTGCCACGTAGCTGGATGGGCCAGCCTCGATAAACCTGGTACTGAAGTCATGTGGACTTTTGTGCGAACACTGTCTGTACTCTAAAGATTGGCATCTTGTGGAAGATCTGAACATGTTTTCACCATGCATAGCCGGTTCAAGTCAGAACAATGTAGTTTTATCGGACCGACAGAGCTATGGAACACCAATTCCGGATTGAATATACAGAACGCGCAAAGCTCTTAGTACCTAAAAACTATTCAACATTGGTACCATTTTTGTTCCTATACATTTAGAATGTACACGTTCCAACACCGACATCTCCATGACAACGGACCGTGGTGTGATAGCCAGTCCCCAACCACAAGAATTAAGCCACATCAGTAGATGCGTATGGCGCATCACGGCCCCAGCTGAACATTGATTGAAGTTCACATTGCTCTTTTATAACATCAGCGGATTTGTGTCCTGTTTACGTTCTAAAAGTGAAGTCGTTGTCTATAACGGAATATCTTCTGCTTCGAATGTTCTTGAACGGTTCTGTTTCCCCAAATCGAATACAATGGTGTATACACGAGAACGTCAGATGATGGTCGACATGACTTTACCCGACAGCATCTACCTTGATTTCATTGGCGCTTATGAAGTCGTGAAAATGGACGAAGGTAACTCATATGATACCGTTGAAACTATCTACAACGGCCATCTTGAGGACAAGGGAAAGTAAGGTAGTTGTGTAACATGTCACCTGTTCTTTTCCGGATTACAATATTTATAGTTCAGAAACAAAATGCTTATTGTAGCATATTAATACGGAACCCAATAAAAATACATCAAAACAAAAAGTATAAACAGAAACAAAGACCAACGACGCGTAGTTCGGATCAAGTTTAGTGACCTTTTCCAATTAAAAGTGTGGTTTTGTATATACACCGTTCGTCCGTCATTGATGAACTAGCCCTTGTCGAGAGGTTATTTTGGCAGGTGGGACGCGTTTTAGTGGCCGTTGCTGTCGTAGAGAAATTAAAACAAGAGTGCATGTACGGGCTTTCCGCTGGGACCAAAAAAAAGTGGCCGCGTTAAAGAGAGGTGGCCATTATTAGATGTTTGACTGCAATTTAATGACAAAGGTTCTGAAAATGATTGAAACAATATGTCAATGAACATGGGTGCATGGTATGATGAAAAGTATAACTTTCTTATCTCTAACATCCAATCAACAAACAGGAACCTAACAAACATGTCTGGAATATTGACTAGTCCAGATTTTCCACACAATTACGGATTTGAACATGACTGTACCTGGATCATATCAGTACCAATAGGACATCACGTTCTTCTTTCATTCGATATGGGTGACTTCAACATTCATCCGTGTAACAAGAGCTGTGCCTGTGACTTTCTAGAAGTTCGAGCTGGAACAACTTCTAAAGGAAAGTTTATTGGAAAATTTTGCGGTGCTACCCCGCCCTCTCCTATTTATGTTAGCGGACGCGAAAGCTGGCTTCGTTTCGTAACGAACAAACTTACGAACAATAAAGGATTTCGCACAACGTATAAAGCCATCCGAAGCCTTGCAGGTAAATGCACGTATCAATATTTTGAGTCGCAATCTTCTCTCACATATATATGTCCAATAATAAGTCATTCTTCTTATCAATCTGTTGTTCATCAGCGATGTGTGAGTGCAATGATCGACTAAGACACATTATTTTTTGTACTTCAGCTAATGACGATACTTATTAAAAATAAGTGGTGCCTTGAACTTTAGAAAATGGATTTTTAGGCCTAGCCACGTTTACTGCTGTCAACGGATATCTGTGTGTCCCTTTATACCTAAATAAGAGGCAGTATCTTTCAGTCAAGCAAATCACTTCGAATCATCGTAAAATAAACCACTTGCATCTCTCAGAAAATGATTGTTTTTTACGCATTGGTGTTATGGAACAGTGACATTTTTATGTACAGCTATAAGCTTCCATGCACTTACTATAGCAATCACTAAATTAGATTCAATGCATTAGTCGTTGTTTCCTCTTTCTTCAGACGAATGCCCAAGGAACAGGACATTTACGGATCGTCGTGGGTATGTCCATAGCCCAAGGTTTGCTTTAGATTATCCAGGCAAGATGGAATGCATATGGAGAATTCGCGTTCCTAAGGAATACAGAGTTAGTTTTGTATTCTTAGCTCCGATCAATCTTGATCCAAACTGTACTGACGTTTTGGAAGTTAGAGATGGCCTAGATGTAACCAGTCCATTGCTGAATCGGTTCTGTGGCTCTACCAAGGCTCCGCCGAACATATTTTCAAGCGGAAGAGCATTGTTTGTACGGTTCAGGTCTGACAGCTATCTTCGTGGTTTCGATGGCTCAAACCCAGGATTTCGGGCCACATACTTTGCTACACGTGTCAAATCAGGTATGCTAAGCTGCTGTCTAGATTTAAAGTTTTTGCAGTTGGAAGGTCGACTGCATTATGAGTAGTAGTGGCTGTTGTTATGGAGAAAAGTTTTACTTACTTAGGTGATCAAATATTGAATAACAGAGACTTATGTAATCAGCAACGCGTAATAAACAAGCCCGCGAGTTTGGGTTGAAGTTTTTTCAATACAGACGCATACCGTTCGAATAAAATTGTCTCACTTTCGTAGCGTTTTTTAAAAATTTTCCTCTTTCGGAATAAAAAAGAAGTCTTTTGTGTTATAAGCGATTCGTTACGTGTAAGACGTTCTGAGCCCTGTCAAATATTCAAAGCCTTTTATAGGGAATTTCAAGAAATTTCCGTTTTGGCTTACGGTGCATGTAAGACGTAAGGAGATTTTTGGTTTCTAACTAGTGTTTTATCGGAAGGTTTAATAAACAAAAGAAGAGGCCTACAAGAGCATTACAAATCATGGGGGATTTATTGGCCTTCCCTAGCAAAATAACAACGTAAAATTGCAAAATTCTACGTATTAAGAGGACGTGAACAAAATCAACTTAATTTTCTAAAATTAGAGTTCACAAATGTCATTACATATATATTTTGCGCTTGAGCGAGTTACGCACCGAACCGATTGAAACTTGATATTAGCAAATTATTTTCAATCCCAGAGTCGTCCTCTGCGTCGACGAACGGTCATAAGCTCACGTAATTTTGCCAGAGAGTTCATAATCTGCAGGAATAATCTTGTTTTGTTCTCACTAAAATGTTTTGAGATGGAAATCAGTGGGAAAAAAGAAGAAAACAAAAACTCCGACAGCTTAGCCGCTCGTAGTGGGTGCAAGGTTGATGTCTATGAAGCCATACACAAATATAATGAGTAAGTATGTAAACTGAGCAGACTCGAAGATATCCGACCAATTTAAAAACGTTAATTTTCTTCCGTTGGTGTTCCCTTAACTTGTCCTTCATATCTCAGATAGTTTATTATAATCCTGATGCAGATAAAGGTACTTCAAATCTTGAGTATGATTTAATGTGTGTAAGTCTGACTTCTTAGTGACAACAAGTAACATATCTGTTCTCTTTTTTCTGCGCAAAACCAAATAGATTATTTGAAATTGCGACTTTGCGAGAAGACTAAGCTACAAGTTTGAACTTTACCAATTTTCTTGACAGTAGAAAAGATAAAAACTCTACATAAAAGAACATAATCAAGTTGTTAGTTATTTATTTAGACAGAATTTAGAGAGGTTTCTTTGTTACCTTATCTGTGTTAGTTTTGAAAAGATTTCATATCGTTCCGTGTTTTCGGGTTGCTTTTTCTTCCACATCTGTGTCCATCTAGGACGCTCTCTTTTGTTCTCGACAGCACACTTAATTTTGCGTTGAACACTAACGAAGCAAAGCTGTCCAAACACTTGTTTAGCAACACCATTTGTTCTTGACAGCCTCCAAATCAGGCCGGGGTCTGTCGATTCTATATAAGAGGCATTCGCTTTCTCAAAATTACAGTGTCATTTGCACGCATCTCGAAGCCAAAATGAAGACTTTCACATCTCTTCTCCTCCTCAGCGCCTTAGCAGCTTACGTGTCCTCCAATAAAATAGAATTTCACAGAGCCGTGTTGGATTTCTTGGACGAGCGACATGGCGAAAGAATGGCTCAGGTTCTGAGAGACCAGGGTTTGCCGGAAAATACTCTGGTTGCCCGCGATCATGACAAAGAAATACAAGACTGGATGATAAGTCGATAACAAAGTCTTTACTTGATATCTTCCTTCTTGCGTAATAGCAGTTTTAACAAGTTAACTTTGGCCGCAATGACGAATTTGACTGTTCGTAAATAATTGGCAACATGATTTTTAATTTGGTTTAATAAAAAGAGGTGTTTGTGGGTGTTAGAAGTTTTTTGCCACCCGTGTACAATTATTTTTCATGGTTAGGTTTAAGATTTGCCTTTTTTATATCTGTTTGAAGTTATTCATGTCACTGAGTGCGATTCAGAGGTTATGTTCGTCGTTGGTCTCGAATCACTTTACGTTAGATTCAAAATTATTTTTTCATCTGGGCTGCAAGGACGGACAAGTTACATTGTCCCAGCTCTGTTCAGACCTATTTCTTGAATGTTATGCTTCTTTAAAAATTACTACCGTAGGTCATTTAGGCTTTGAAAGTTCTTTTCAGTGACACGAGGATTGGTGGTTTTAAAGTTATTTTCGTTGCGGGCACGTCTAGACTTCAAATTACCCTGTATTTGCTAATCTCTCGAGCATTTGGAGACACCCCGGCCGCACTCGTAGTCGGTTATCTAGGATCTACAGGGTTTTCGAAGGACTCACTTTTTTTTTTCGAAAACTGAGAAATTTTGTGAGTGGCTCAGACCCATGTAGTTCTAAGGTTGCAGTTAACGTAACCGTGCTACGCCCTTTCAATATTTAGGGTCACCCAAGTCATAGAGTAAAAATCCGTGTATAAGAAAAAAAGGTTTACTGTCAAATTAGGGTACCTAGGTAGGTTCGTAATCAGGTTCTTAATTTTTGGTAAAAAAAATGTAGACATGAGTGTGGCCTTTATATTGAATCGTTCACAGTACCGTATTGTGGTCTTATAACACTGCCAGTGGTCTGGTTAGTTTTTATTACCTTTTTTGTATCGAATGCTTTGTACTTAATTATATTTTAAAAAAAGTCCTATATTTTGCAAATAAGATATTTGGGCCTAGAATGGTTCTTGTGTGAAGGGTGCTTAACAGGGAAATTTTAGACCGACAGTTTCTTAAATTTTAGGTTGTTATACGCGGGCTTTTGCTGTATTTTTGCAGCTTAATCGGAATCTGAAGCGCTTATACTAATGAGGCAAATATCATAAACAAAGATTCATTGATTCACTCTGTGAATTGAAAATGGAATAGTTCTGTCATGCTGATTGCACAAAATTTTCCCGACAGAAACCTTGCAAAATAAAAGGAGAGGCCTGTTGGCACAAGGCCGGAGAAGATGCTTGTAAACGGCTGGAATGCATTGACAACTTCATTAAATGCGTCAAGGAACACCACCCCACGCCAATTCCTTCACCTTCTCCGTTACAGGTAAGGATCGGACCATTATGTTTTTTTTAAGGCGCTGGGGGAGCTGGGTACCCTCGGTGCCAAAGATTTTTCTTGCGCGGTTTCCGGTGTCGGTCATGTCTCTATTGTGACCCGCACGAAAAACTTCTACCCAGGGTACCAGAAGATTTTCTGGCGGCTTCGCTGCTCGTTCCAGCGAAGCAAAGTATTTCCGTCCGCCTTGCGCGAGAAAAAACCTCTGGTACCCAAGGTAGGAGCTGGGCAATTTCCCAAAAAAATTCCTGCGCAGTAAAAACTACGAAAAAAAAAATCTTGTAAGGGAACCATAACCAAGAAAAAAACAAACAATCAACCAAGCAAATAATTTCTACTACCCAGGTCCTATTTGCGGTGTTATACAAATTCTTCGACAAGCTACTGTTCACTAAAAAAAAATCCCGTCCAACCTAAGGGTGAGTTTCACGCCCCAGAAGATTGCCCATATAGCCCCCCCCCCCCCCCCACCTCTTCAAAAAATAACGGTCCGTCCCCAAACACATATCGTTACCAAAATCGCCTAAACAGCCACAATCTACCGTAAATGAATGGTCTTGTGTTTGTAACTCACTGAAATTAGTCCACTTGAGGCCTGTCAGTATCAGCCAATATTCAGGGTCACTCAAGCGACCAAGCAAAATCAAACAGCGAAACAGAAAGCAAAACCAAACCAACGCATAGCAAAAGAAATACAAATAAGATGAACTTGCAATGAAACAAGTATGCCAGGTCTTTATTCCTATCGAAAACCCTTCATAGGCCGATTTCAATGAATTCAATTGTATCTGTGTTTGTTTTTCTTGTAGATTGGTTGTGTTGCGCTGCTTAAAATGTGCCGGGAACACAGTCCGAGCTGTGCTGGTAAATTGTGTTGCTTCGTTCGTATCAAGAGGTGCTTTGATTTTGCGGAGGAACAAATAAAGAAGGCGTGAGTCCTCGAGGGTAAATAATGTCACACTGTTTCCATGGCAACGGATAGTAAGATATCGATCAAGATGACGTGCAATCAGGCTCCTTTTTTTTCTTCATCCATATGTATTAATGTATCTCGTAGGCATTGTGATCAAAGAGCCAACTAAAGAGAAAAATCATTCGGACTTGGCCAGAGGGCTTATCGGCCTCGTTCACTTTGAGAGATATGGGAATGAAATTAGACAGAAACTTAGAAAACCTGACTGACATTTGGCCATTTCAGAAACATTGTTGATCGTTCCGCCGCTTTAGTTCCAAAAAGAAAAAAAGACTGGGTCTGTCCGGGAGTCGAACCCGGGACCTCTCGCACCCAAAGCGAGAATCATGCCACTAGACCAACGGGCCATTTTTGGTTAGTAAGGCTAAATATAACGCCCAGTACCTGCTACAGGAAGAGTGCGAAAACAATTTTTAGTTTAAAATCTTAAGATTAATCTGTTGAAGTAAAGAATTGGTTCATGTTTAGTGTGCGTATATCGAGTAATGGATGCGCGAGGAAAGTTGCGAGAGCACGACAGAAGCGAAATAGTTGTTCGAGGCTCAGCTAAAATGAAACTGCATAAGTCATGTAAATAGAGATTTTTACCATGAAATCTCAATAGGAATTAGGTAGGACCAGCGTGTGCCCTATATATGTTGTAGCACTCTTTATACCAAGTTCCATGGCTTTTTAGTCCCACCAGTCGCCAAAAAAGATATTGAGCCAGCAAGAGACCACCACCACTTTTGGGAAAAAGCGGAGCCAAGGAGTGATGACAACAGGTTCTCTGATGATTAGTAGATTAGACACCTACGTCGAAATGAGCAGTCCTGCCTGGCCTGTTGGTCCTCCTTCTTTCGGTGACAGATGTCCCTGGCTCCGCCGACTCCTGGACATGCCCCTTATTGGTAACCTTATTTAAGATTTCCCAAACTATGTTCTTGTTGCATCGATCAAAAGGAAGCTGGCATCTACTTGCTTTTTTAAATTCCTCTCTTCCTTCTGTTGGTCACCTCATGTCCGGAAAGTGAGGGACAAATTAAATAAGCGAAAAACAAAATTTGCTTTAATTTGATTTGTAGCTTTCAAAAGGTGATTCGGATTTTACATTTAGAGGTCGTAAAAAATTCGACAATTCGTTTTACTAGTCAAAATTCTTCGTAGCCAGCTATATAAACTTAAATTTGACATAGGGATGTAGGTAAAATAAAAAATAATGAATACTTTATTTATACTGTAAGAAATAGATCAGCTGAATTTAAATATAACGACAGCTGGTATAAACCTATGTGCAGTTGATAAAATATTTCAAATAGTTTTAGCAATAAAAAAATATTAAAAACTAAAAGGGAAAATTTGTTTACAACAAAAGCAACTCTTAACTAATTATAAATTCTACATTTATGCTGTATTCTGTCTTGCTCTAACAAATACTGGAATGCTTTTGACTTAAAAGTTCTCAGATTTAATATCTTTAGCCAGGAGCCATAATCGGGGACGGAGACCGTAAGCGCGCGCCATTTCAAGTATTGGGGCTGTCCCCATGATATGGGACAATAATTCTATTTTTAGAACAAATTGCGCCATCGTCTGCGGCACACGCGCGTACATGCTGCGAGGATTTCTGCGGATGTCGCGCGGGGGAAATGGCGTCCGAAATTCCCGAAATTTTTCATGTTTTTGGCCCACAACTCAAAGCGTTTACGTCTGTTGGAATTTTGCTTAATTAAGTATTTTCGTCGTAAGCTGCTCCAGTTTGAGTGAAGTAAGACCGTGTCGAATTTAGGTATGTTCCGCTTTAAGCTTATATGTATATCGCTGACCAAGTTGTGTTCCGACGGATGCTTTTTTACATGAGCTATACATTACCCCACTTTAAATTTCACATATGTTGAAGATTAACAGCTTTTCCATTACACAGCAAAAAACTGGCTGGATATATTTAGATATAGCAGAGCTTCAGGACTTCATGGTTTCCTAGCTCCTCTTACCACACGCTTGCGAGGAATTTGCCAGTCTATCGCGACCGAAAAGTAAAACAAAATAATTGCTAGTTTGAGTTTCGCCTGAATTGTAAGCAACGCTTGATGTTTCATCAAGGCCCAATAACTTTACGTCCGTAGATACTGCTCAGTTTCATTTGTGTAAAAATCCAGTAAATTCTCTGTTGTCGATAAATGAGAGCGCCCGCCGATGCGTGTTTTGTACAGTCAGTAAACATGATAAATTGGACTTCCGCCGCACTTTCGTGTGAAAGCGTACATCGAACTCAAACAATAACTCTATAGTTTTTAAATATGTTTAAGATTGATAAATATTTGAGAACATATTAAAAGCTAAGCTGGAAATATGTCAATAAAGCAGAAATAATCAGCAAAGTTACAATGACACTTTCTTTAATCAACTTCGAATAACGATTTCGATTTTGTTGATCGAGTTATCAAAACTCCTTGTCTATTTTCATTTTCGCAGTGTAAAACTTCACTATGCTTATGTTGAAGAAACACACATGATGTTAGTAGCCTTTTCTGCGTTCGTGAAATTTGTTGTAGCATCTCAGCACAAAAGATAACGAAAGAAATCTTTGTCAAGGTTTGTTGACAATTGAAAACACCGACTCGGACTTGAAAGTGCGCGAGCTGCACTATGCAAATGAGCTAATTGTACGCGTCAGAGTTTCCTTTCAAAAACTTTTACGAACTCACCCTGAAACTCACCAAGCAAGCAGAACTAATAAGAAACCATCAAAACAGGTTTTGGTTATGATTGACCATTGTCTGAGAAACTCACAAATTAACTCGATACCAGAGTATAGAGTTTTCTTGCTATATTCTTAAGTCAGAACAAACGCAAAAACATCCATGGATACGCGTAAGCTTACAACAAGCGCGAGCAGACCTTATTATTCATTCTCAGCGCGAGATTGAAGTCTTGCTTTCGACCCTGAAAAACCCACCTTTCCGTTAGCTCAGAGCATAAAACTACATATAAGCGCCCTGGTTCGTATTCCCTGCCTTATTCCCTGCCATCACGGTGAAAAATACGCAAGAGAATCTCGCAACTCTCACCATTTGATCACGCAACGTGACAGCATCCACGCGAGAGCCCCCGACATGTGCGTGGATCCGCGCGGATATATGACGTCAGGATGGCGTAATTTGTTCTAAAAATAGAAAAATTGTCCCATATCATAGGTGCGCGCGAATCCTAAGACTTACGGTCTCCGTCCCCGATTATGGCTCCCGCTTTAGCCCGTAATTCTTTAGGTAAATTGTTCCATTCTTTTCCTGCTGCAAATTTAAATGTAGACTGGCCCATAGCAGATTTTAAATCAGGCAGGCGAATTTCTCGGCTATCTCTTAATGACCTGCCACAAAGTTCTGATCTGAAATTCATATAACTCTGAAGTTGCGTAGGACAACGGTGGTTATTAACAATTTCAAACACTAGCTGAAGACGCATTAAGATTATTCTCAAAGCTTTATTCTGTAACCGTTCTAAAAAATCGGAATTCTTCCTAGTGCAGGATCCTCATATGGTGGAAACGTAATCTAAAACAGGTAAAATAGTGACTTAATATAATATATCTTCAAAGGGATAGCTGGGCCCTAAAAAGACGAAAATCTATTTAACAATTTAAAGGAGCTAAGCACGGTATTTTGAGTTATTTTGGCCACATTCAAAATTACCTTTAAATGGTAGGAAACCTGAAAATAACAGTTTAATAAGATAGAAAAACACCAAAGAGATAATGATAAACCATAAAGGAACAGGGATGGCTAAAGATGGAGAAGATTAACACGGATTAAAAACGACGAATTTGAAAAATTGACGCTAAACTTTTCAATATGCGCAAACCGTGACGTAGCTCCGTTAAGGCAGACTGTGGAAGCGACGTAAGATATGTGACTGTTCCAAGATAACGATGCATCAACTATCACACCAAAGTACAGTGGAACCCCGCTCTACGGACACCCCGATATTACGGACAGTTTCGTTTTCCCCGACGAAAAGCTCATATATTTTTTCTAAAATTAACCCGCTTATTACGGACACCCGTTAATACGGACAACGGACACTTTTCTGTGTCCCGAGCGACAAACTCTTATACATCGTCAACCCCGCTTTACGGACACTGTTTGTATCTGTGCATTGTCTATTGTCATTGTCATGATTATGTGCTAATTAGAGATTTTGTACCCTGGTCAAATTATGACAGATTTCGGCGGGTTAATACAATTTTATTACTAAATGAAACAGTGGCAAAATAGCATGATGCATTTGACCAGTTCTTTGTTCCGGTGCATTACCCAGTCTGCAGTCCTTATATAAAGTTTTCTGCCTGATACGCTTACACAAAAGTTTCACTTTCTTGGTCTTTTGCTACACTCCTTGCTTGTAGCCTTCTTCCTCTTTGACGTCTTATGCTTGCCACTATCACCATCGGCCTCCGTTCGTATTGCTGGGTTGTTGCCAACGTCTATTAATTGTTCAAGTAAATCCACGTGCTTCCTAGAACCGTCAAAAATATAAACACACGGTATTTCCATACCAAGGCCTCCACCCCGATTAACTGCTTTTCCACATACTTCACCTGATCCTCGATTAGTAGGCTTTGAAATAAAATGGGTGACTATACCAGTGCGGTTTTTGGTGTTTGCGAGGTGATATGGAATGTGGCCGATAACTCGCCTTTTAGTTAGCACAGCGACCACGTTTTTGTCCTCACCATTTCCCGGCTCTGGTTGCAAAGGCAAAATTTCACCGAGAGTGATACAGTTAATGATTTGTAATTTACAGTACAATTAAAACGTTTTGTTGCCGTACAAGTGTCGGCCTTAGTGTTTGTATCGATAAAACACGTGTCCCTGACTTTTTCCCGAGGACTCCGGTTAATACGGACACCCCGTTAATACGGACATTTTGGCATGTCCCCTTGGTGTCCGTATTAACGGGGTTCCACTGTACTTAAAAGATCTCTTCTGGTTTAGAATCGAATCACCGCAGAATATAGATATCTACGGTTTAAACCAGACGCGCTGCATCGCTTGGGCGCGAGACACCTCTAAAAGTATAGGGGAACCTTAAATCTGATGATAATTAACCTACGACTTACGTTATATGATGTGGGTCACACGATGGTGATAACGATGCTAAACTGTGAGATTGAACTCCCTCGAAAAGCTTAGCATAGAAATCGAGGAATAGGAACGATTGTTACCCCTAGTAACTCATTGCTCAGTTACAACTGGACAGCAGTCAGATATCAGAAGTTAGCATTTTTCACCATGTAATGAATTACGCTTGTTCTCGTTTTATGTAAACTTATGTGCACGAGCTGTCGTTCTGATACTTGTATGCTTTCAATTTATTTATATGAGTGAGACAATATAACAATTTTCGCTTTTACTTTCATTACAAGTTTTCTTTCGTTTCGTTTGATATTTACTCAATTTTATTTCACTTTTGTAGATCCGTTAATTCCTTGATTCCCGGCTCTCAGGCCTGGTGCATCATCAGCGTCATTAACTTTGGGAACTTAAACCTTTCTTATTTTCAGATTTTCTTTTCTGCTATATTACAGCCACAAACCTTGTTATTTTTAGTCTATAAACTGGCAGTGATTCATACGCTATCAGATTTCGTTTTCGTTTTCGTTTCGTCTTTTTTTTTCTCTTTGCTCTACCGACTGAAGTCATTAATTGATAAGTTTCGTTGACTGAGTGTCTCGGTAACGGATATCTCGCTCGGATCTCTTTTCAAAATTGACAGTAGTGTAGGACGCTCTTAGGGGCCCTAACCAACCAGGAGCCAGCAAAAAATCACGTGACAGGCTCTCGACCAATCAGATTGCAGCATTTGCTGACGAATTAAAAGTGGGCGTGGTTTGAAAAAATTGATGACGTCACAGGTGATGTCCAAATAAGGGTCATCAGCGATAGTGGTGAGTGGTGATTAAAAGATTAGTGGTGGAGCTGTTGTCATGTAGTGGCAAATGAGTTTTTATGATGGTGTGAGCAATTTTTAATGGTTGAAAAGGGGCCAATGAGCATCGCGCTGAAAAAACGGTGTGCTTGTGCGCCAAGGCGCTTCGAGCGCACAAAGGTCAATGTTTTTGAGAAGTGCCGTAGTCGTCAGTTGCTGGCGCGCGCGGTCAAAGTTCAGAGGTAGTCGAGCTCGCGCGCGTCAAGGTCAAAGTTCAGGGGTAGCCGAGCTCGCGCGCGTCAAGGTCAAAGTTCAGGGGTAGTCGTCAACTGCGCGGGCGCGTCAAGGATTTTTTGAGGAGTGCGTAGCGCGTAAAAGGTCTCAATTGACACGATTTAAATGTGAATTATAGTTTAATGATAAACTAACAAATGTTTTTACATTTGAGAAACGACGGATCTAATGTGAATAAATTTTTGTTTGTTATAAAAGTAACAAAATGGTTTTATACATTTGAGAAACGTCGGATCTAATGTGAATAAATTTTATTATAAAGTAACAAAATGTGAAATAATGGTTTTACATTTGAGAAACGTGGGATCATTGTCCGTTGATCAGGTGGGCTTCGGCGATTCCTCGGGGTGGTTCGTCGATCCATTGAAAAAACTTGCAGGTGCGCCTGGGGCACTTGAGATAGAGTCGGCCTGGGTTATTGACCGAGTGTGAGGTGGCCAATACCAGGGACTTGTTGCACAGACAACGGAAACGGGCTGGGTCTATTTTCTTGTAGCAGGGTTGGGTCTGTTCGGCAACGCGTTGCAAGTAGGCGCTCACTTCACTGGCTCCGCAGGTCACATAACACTTGGTGAAGAATCTGGAAGAGGGGCACCGGTAATACTCCCAGGTACTACCGTCGGGGGTTTGCACACTCCCGAATTGCATGGGCGCCCAACAACGCGGGTAGGTGTGATCTTGTTTTTTTCAGTTGGTCCAAGAACTGATCGGGGTTAAACTCCTCCAACACTTGCACTTCGGTGAATTCCCCTTTGTCGTCCACTTCTGGTGGCACTTCTACGAGGTTGTCTTTCCTGAACTTGTCGAGTCCTACTAATGACATCAGTCCTCCTTGAATGGCGGGTGGATGTGAGTCTATGAGCAAAAAAAAGAGTTAGTATCCCAGTCGAGTGTTTTCTCGTAGCAGTCTTTCCAGAACGTGCGTGGTTTTTCGCGCATTTTTGGGAGTCGGTCTTTGTCTTCGCCAGAAATGGTTACGTTTCATTTCACTTTTGACTTGTTGTCGTTTCTTTGAGAAGGCACTCCATGGTTCGGAGAAGCCTTTGAGAGGTACTGTGGTCCAACGCACGGAGTCGGGCGTGATCTCTTTGAGGAGTACGCGTTTTTTGAAACGTACTCGAGAGCGTGTTTTGAAGAGCCAACGGTCTAACGTATATTGTAGTTTACCTTCTTCTCTCTTGCGGATATCCAGTTTCAGTTTCTTGCGAGCGGCTTTTTTTTCTTGTCGGGATACTTGGCGGGGGAATAAGCTCCGTAGTCGATGTGACTGTCCGGTCCGAATTTACCGGACGGATCATTCGGGTCGATGTGAGGTACCTCTTTGGGTTCACCGAGGGAAGTCATGACACCTACGAGTGTCTACATGAAATAATGTGTGTGATTTGAAATTGCGTGGATCGATTATATTGCGTCTTTCGAGGACCAATAGTAGTAATAGTCGCTCATATGACCGGTAACCAATCAGGAGCCGAGAAAGACAATAGGCTATTGTTTGGAGAACAATGGATGCTATTGTTTTCCAAATCCAAGATGGCCGCCACAAATTTCAGCCAATCAGGAGCCGAATTAAGAACAATGGATGCTATTGTTTTCCAAATCCAAGATGGCCGCCACAAATTTCAGCCAGTCAGGAGCCGAATTAAGAATTCAAGATGGCGGCGCCCACGTCACGAAAGTCGGCCATGTTGGAAAACAGCCCACCATCCTCGACGGAGGACTGGGATCGGTCTCACGGATTTCCATGGCGACACAAATCACGCCAGGGTCACGCAAAAATTGTCATGCAACTTCAAACTCGATACTTACAGTGTCCTGTGGTCCTAAACGACAGAGGTCCGGTATTTAAAAACCAAACATCACACATTGTCAAATGTCACGAACTTTAATATCAACACTTTTTGACTAACATTAAAAGATATGACGTCATTACCATGTTGATCGAGTAAAAAGACCGGTTTCTATCGTCATCACACAATTTTTCAAATGAACTTTAATGTCCAAAACGTTTGCGCTAAAATTACAGAAAGCTGTTCATTGTGTCTCAGATAAGATAGCACCATCAAAAGAAATGGAACAGAAATAATTTTATCCAGCGTGAATGCAATCTTTGACGAGTAACGAATAATAAGCGAAGACAAAAATTTATAGGCTAAAAGGTGAGAAGAAAACACTACAATTGAAATGCGTCAAGTGAAAATGAATTGCTAATGGAAGATTGCAATAAAATCTAAACTCCTTGATCTCGACTGTTCCCTTGAGAAAAGCATCATTCAAAGGAATCTTGAACAAACAAAAGGCATTTTGGGCGACCATTGAAGCGGAATTAACATAATTAGTCAGAGATGAAACATGGAATAAATTAAAACCGAAAAGCACATGTTTAGAGGTTGAAATCATGATAGACTGTATTTTAACCCTTGAGAATAAAATCAAAGGAATTTCAAACAAACGTTTCGCGCTTGAAGTAAAGATTTAACTTCATTTACAAACACTGCAAATCGCTCCTAATTCAACAATTATAGTTGTCTAAGCGGGTTTCCAATAGCGCCAAAATAAATCACTTACATCAAACATAGTCCTTTCCTCCAAAGCGTCACACAACTAGCAATCGCTCAACTCCATAGCCACGAAGACAGGAAAGAATGTTACGCTTAGAAAAGAAGACGTGTGCTGAACGTTGTCACAAGTAAAATGAATTCTATCAAGACCGATTGACTTATAAACTCGTAAAACAAAACAAAAACAAAAACAAAGAGTCTGAGTCTTTGCAACGTTTATTGAATAATGATAATAAAAATAATAACATGAACTCCGAAAAAGAATTGATTACAATTTTTAACTCATTAAGTCTTGACCGTCGGTATTCCACAAAGTGTTGGGAACTAAACTCGTTTCCAGTTTCACAGACTCTTGGTCCCTGGCCCCAAAACGCACGATATTCTGCCCTAGTTTTCTTTGCTTTTGGTCATGAAGTCTTTGCCTGATCCGTTCCTTATTCTTGGCATAATAACTTCTCCAATACTCGTTGATCCGTTCCCTGTTGTTTTTACAGTATTGTCTTCGGTAATTTCTGATGTGCTCCTTGTTCTGTTGACAATAGGCTCTCTGGCTGCTGGCGAGTCGTTCCTTGTTTTTTTCATACCATCTTTTACAACGGGTTTTGAGAATCCCGACGTTCTCTGCACGATATCTCTTTTGTTGGGCCAGGATTCGCTGTTTGTTCTTGGCATAATATTTTTTGTGGTAGGCCTTTTTACAGACAACCCTCTGGTCTTTCCCTGACAGTTGATTGGAGCAATTCATCTTGCATGTGTAGCGTCTTACAAATAATGACTAAAAACCTGGAATCACACACTCTTATAAGAGTCACATGGCTAATTCAGGTCTTAACCTCTTCTTCTACTTCCTCTTCGTCATCATCGTCGGGGAGTAACTTCTTCCGCATTAGTCTGTTTAGCAGGAATTTTCGTTTTGCCACTGCCGACTCGGCCGCTTCGTCAAAATCCATGTCGTCTTCCTCAATAAAGCGTCGAAGAGTCTTCATGACTTTACGGTGTATTGCGTCGTGTTTGATACGGTGAGTCCATTTTAGACGCTCTAAGTAAGTCCTTCGTAGCCTTCTTCTACTTACAGGTAATAGGACGTTGAAAGCAGCATTTTCGGCATAGTTTTGGGATTTTCCCTTATCCAGGAACTGCTGGACTTCTTTCAGGTAGGTTTCTTTGACGTCTTCCCTGACGTTTTGACGTAGCGGACTCCACGGATCTGGTTCATCGTCGTCCGCTTCTTCTTCCTCTTCGGAGCTGCTACTATCCTCATCTTCTTCCTGTTCCTCTTCAGGCTCCTCTTCATCCACCTCTTCTTCCTCTCCAACGTTCTCATCATTGTTATCTTCCACGGGGCCAAAAATATCTGTTGAACGATCATCCATGATTCTCGTCGACCCTCACCCAAGACAACGTACTTCAAATGAGCCGAGTCGATTAAAATGATCTTTAATATACCATTTTGGGCAATGATCAGACATCCTCTCTCTTTCTTCGATGCCAGCGCGGGTATCCTTCGTGCGTCGTGAGGTGACTAAACACGCGTTTCCTGTCATCACTGGCGGGATGTAAATCCAGGACCGTGTACCCAAACGGTCGTTCGGTCACTTTTTGATACGCGTCCATCATGTCTTGCCAGCAAGTGGGAAAAGCTTGAAGCACTAAATTCTTCATCCCTAATTGATCTCTTGGATTTTTGAAGGCTACGATGTAGTGCGCGTTCCTGGAAATACTCTTGGCGTATTTCCCTGGAAACATGTCTTGGCACAAGTACAACACGGTGATATTTTGATGATGAGAGTGTTTGGTGAATAAGTCTAGCAACGCTTTGTCCTCACCTCCCTCTGCCATCAGATCGTCCAGTACGAGTAATCCACCCTTCGGAAACCATGACTTGAGATGGTCTGACTCTGGAATCCCTTCGTGAAATTGCACACCAGCGTCTTCCATGTCTCTAAATCCGTCTTGCCACGCCCCGTAGCAATAATGAATCGTAGTGGGAGGGTTTACAAACAATTCTTCCAAGTGATCCAAGAGTAACGATTCGGTAAAACAAGTCTTGCCACAACCAGAAGGGCCCACGATCAAAATACTGGAGGGTGTCTTGAACCGAAACGCTTCTCCCATTTCTATTCTACTAGGGATCCCATGGTGCTTTTCGGTAGGAAATGTGATATTTGGGACATCTCGTGTCTTTTCTGATCCACTGCGTTGACAACTATGTTTTTCGTGACGAATTCTTCTGTCTGCACGAGAGAATAGTCTATGACAATATCGACAATAAAGGGACATGACTCCTTGCTAGTTTGACTCAAAATAAATTGAGGCAGTTAATGCCTTAGTTTTATACATGATTAATGATCGAGTTGACGAGTGTGGTGGAGGTGGTGGGGGTGGTGGTGGTGATGGTGAATGTGGTGGTGGTGGTGAAGGTAGATGTGGTGGTGGTGGATGCGGTGGTGGTGGTGTAGGTAATGGATGTGGCTGTAGTGGTGAATGTGGTAGATGTGGCGGTAGTGGTGGTGGCGGTGGTGGCGGTGGTGGCGGCGGTGGTGGTAAATGTGGTGGTTGTATAGGTGGTGGTGGTGGTGGCGGTGGATGTGGTGGTGGTGGCGGTGGTAAATGTGGTGGTGGTGTAGGTGGTGGTAGTGGTGGATGCGGTGGTGGTGTAGGTGGTGGTGGTGGATGCGGTGGTGGCGGTGTAGGTGGTGGATGTGGTGGTGGTGGTGGTGGTGAATGTGGTGGATGTGGCGGTGGTGGTGGTAAATGTGGTGGATGTGGCGGTGCTGGTGGTGGTGGTAAATTTGGTGGTGGTGTAAGTGGTGGTGGTGGTGTAGGTGGTGGATGTGGCTGTGGTGGTGAATGTGGTGGATGCGGCGTGGTGGTGCATTTGGTGGTGATATAGGAGGTGGTGGTGGTAAATGTGGTGGTTGTGATGGTGCATGTGGTGGTGCTGGTGAATGTGGTAATGGTGAATGTGGTGGTGGTGGCGGTGGTAGCGGTGGTGGTGTAGGTGGTGGTGGATGTGTTGGTGGATGTGGTGGTGGTAAATGTGGTGGTGATGGTGGTGGCGGTGGTGGTGGATGTGGTGGTCGTAAATGTGGTGGTGGTGGTGGTAAATGTGGTGGTAGTGGATGAGGTGGTGGTGGTGTCGTAAAAGATGGTATGAAAAAAACAAGGAACGACTCGCCAGCAGCCAGAGAGCCTATTGTCAACAGAACAAGGAGCACATCAGAAATTACCGAAGACAATACTGTAAAAACAACAGGGAACGGATCAACGAGTATTGGAGAAGTTATTATGCCAAGAATAAGGAACGGATCAGGCAAAGACTTCATGACCAAAAGCAAAGAAAACTAGGGCAGAATATCGTGCGTTTTGGGGCCAGGGACCAAGAGTCTGTGAAACTGGAAACGAGTTTAGTTCCCAACACTTTGTGGAATACCGACGGTCAAGACTTAATGAGTTAAAAATTGTAATCAATTCTTTTTCGGAGTTCATGTTATTATTTTTATTATCATTATTCAATAAACGTTGCAAAGACTCAGACTCTTTGTTTTTGTTTTTGTTTTGTTTTACGAGTTTATAAGTCAATCGGTCTTGATAGAATTCATTTTACTTGTGACAACGTTCAGCACACGTCTTCTTTTCTAAGCGTAACATTCTTTCCTGTCTTCGTGGCTATGGAGTTGAGCGATTGCTAGTTGTGTGACGCTTTGGAGGAAAGGACTATGTTTGATGTAAGTGATTTATTTTGGCGCTATTGGAAACCCGCTTAGACAACTATAATTGTTGAATTAGGAGCGATTTGCAGTGTTTGTAAATGAAGTTAAATCTTTACTTCAAGCGCGAAACGTTTGTTTGAAATTCCTTTGATTTTATTCTCAAGGGTTAAAATACAGTCTATCATGATTTCAACCTCTAAACATGTGCTTTTCGGTTTTAATTTATTCCATGTTTCATCTCTGACTAATTATGTTAATTCCGCTTCAATGGTCGCCCAAAATGCCTTTTGTTTGTTCAAGATTCCTTTGAATGATGCTTTTCTCAAGGGAACAGTCGAGATCAAGGAGTTTAGATTTTATTGCAATCTTCCATTAGCAATTCATTTTCACTTGACGCATTTCAATTGTAGTGTTTTCTTCTCACCTTTTAGCCTATAAATTTTTGTCTTCGCTTATTATTCGTTACTCGTCAAAGATTGCATTCACGCTGGATAAAATTATTTCTGTTCCATTTCTTTTGATGGTGCTATCTTATCTGAGACACAATGAACAGCTTTCTGTAATTTTAGCGCAAACGTTTTGGACATTAAAGTTCATTTGAAAAATTGTGTGATGACGATAGAAACCGGTCTTTTTACTCGATCAACATGGTAATGACGTCATATCTTTTAATGTTAGTCAAAAAGTGTTGATATTAAAGTTCGTGACATTTGACAATGTGTGATGTTTGGTTTTTAAATACCGGACCTCTGTCGTTTAGGACCACAGGACACTGTAAGTATCGAGTTTGAAGTTGCATGACAATTTTTGCGTGACCCTGGCGTGATTTGTGTCGCCATGGAAATCCGTGAGACCGATCCCAGTCCTCCGTCGAGGATGGTGGGCTGTTTTCCAACATGGCCGACTTTCGTGACGTGGGCGCCGCCATCTTGAATTCTTAATTCGGCTCCTGATTGGCTGAAATTTGTGGCGGCCATCTTGGATTTGGAAAACAATAGCATCCATTGTTCTTAATTCGGCTCCTGATTGGCTGAAATTTGTGGCGGCCATCTTGGATTTGGAAAACAATAGCATCCATTGTTCTCCAAACAATAGCCTATTGTCTTTCTCGGCTCCTGATTGGTTACCGGTCATATGAGCGACTATTACTACTATTGGTCCTCGAAAGACGCAATATAATCGATCCACGCAATTTCAAATCACACACATTATTTCATGTAGACACTCGTAGGTGTCATGACTTCCCTCGGTGAACCCAAAGAGGTACCTCACATCGACCCGAATGATCCGTCCGGTAAATTCGGACCGGACAGTCACATCGACTACGGAGCTTATTCCCCCGCCAAGTATCCCGACAAGAAAAAAAAGCCGCTCGCAAGAAACTGAAACTGGATATCCGCAAGAGAGAAGAAGGTAAACTACAATATACGTTAGACCGTTGGCTCTTCAAAACACGCTCTCGAGTACGTTTCAAAAAACGCGTACTCCTCAAAGAGATCACGCCCGACTCCGTGCGTTGGACCACAGTACCTCTCAAAGGCTTCTCCGAACCATGGAGTGCCTTCTCAAAGAAACGACAACAAGTCAAAAGTGAAATGAAACGTAACCATTTCTGGCGAAGACAAAGACCGACTCCCAAAAATGCGCGAAAAACCACGCACGTTCTGGAAAGACTGCTACGAGAAAACACTCGACTGGGATACTAACTCTTTTTTTTGCTCATAGACTCACATCCACCCGCCATTCAAGGAGGACTGATGTCATTAGTAGGACTCGACAAGTTCAGGAAAGACAACCTCGTAGAAGTGCCACCAGAAGTGGACGACAAAGGGGAATTCACCGAAGTGCAAGTGTTGGAGGAGTTTAACCCCGATCAGTTCTTGGACCAACTGAAAAAAACAAGATCACACCTACCCGCGTTGTTGGGCGCCCATGCAATTCGGGAGTGTGCAAACCCCCGACGGTAGTACCTGGGAGTATTACCGGTGCCCCTCTTCCAGATTCTTCACCAAGTGTTATGTGACCTGCGGAGCCAGTGAAGTGAGCGCCTACTTGCAACGCGTTGCCGAACAGACCCAACCCTGCTACAAGAAAATAGACCCAGCCCGTTTCCGTTGTCTGTGCAACAAGTCCCTGGTATTGGCCACCTCACACTCGGTCAATAACCCAGGCCGACTCTATCTCAAGTGCCCCAGGCGCACCTGCAAGTTTTTTCAATGGATCGACGAACCACCCCGAGGAATCGCCGAAGCCCACCTGATCAACGGACAATGATCCCACGTTTCTCAAATGTAAAACCATTATTTCACATTTTGTTACTTTATAATAAAATTTATTCACATTAGATCCGACGTTTCTCAAATGTATAAAACCATTTTGTTACTTTTATAACAAACAAAAATTTATTCACATTAGATCCGTCGTTTCTCAAATGTAAAAACATTTGTTAGTTTATCATTAAACTATAATTCACATTTAAATCGTGTCAATTGAGACCTTTTACGCGCTACGCACTCCTCAAAAAATCCTTGACGCGCCCGCGCAGTTGACGACTACCCCTGAACTTTGACCTTGACGCGCGCGAGCTCGGCTACCCCTGAACTTTGACCTTGACGCGCGCGAGCTCGACTACCCCTGAACTTTGACCTTGACGCGCGCGAGCTCGACTACCTCTGAACTTTGACCGCGCGCGCCAGCAACTGACGACTACGGCACTTCTCAAAAACATTGACCTTTGTGCGCTCGAAGCGCCTTGGCGCACAAGCACACCGTTTTTTCAGCGCGATGCTCATTGGCCCCTTTTCAACCATTAAAAATTGCTCACACCATCATAAAAACTCATTTGCCACTACATGACAACAGCTCCACCACTAATCTTTTAATCACCACTCACCACTATCGCTGATGACCCTTATTTGGACATCACCTGTGACGTCATCAATTTTTTCAAACCACGCCCACTTTTAATTCGTCAGCAAATGCTGCAATCTGATTGGTCGAGAGCCTGTCACGTGATTTTTTGCTGGCTCCTGGTTGGTTAGGGCCCCTAAGAGCGTCCTACACTACTATTGGGAAACTGTGCCAAACTCAGTAATCAAGAATCAATTAGATTCTTTGAAACGATGTCTCTAAAAATAAACGAATTGCTGGTAAGCTTAATTAAAATCGTTAATTCTTGACCATATCAGTCCTATCGTATCTTCTCGATGTCTAAAACATTTCTTCACAATAGTCAATAAATTGCATCTGAGAAATATACTTTCTAACAAGAAATTTAATGGGGCATGGTAGTTTTGCCAAGTAAAGAAAGCCTAAAACGGCTCAAACAACAACGACTAAATTATCCCTCAAAGAATGTCAAAAAGGTTAAAAAAAAAATGAAAATCAATATTTGATGGCAAACAAAGGTCAAACGCGTCATTCATAAAATGAAAATCAGTTTTTATTGTACAGAGGATCCGGAAAACTCAAAAGAAAGCCACCACAAAAAAATAGTGAGTTACACTGCACTTCGAATTCTTGAACAAGAAGAACTAATGCTGTCTGGGCATACAGTAGCTACATTTTTTAGTATCTTATGCGAGTGCATAGAAAAAAAATTGGTTTTACACTGTAAGATTTTCAAGAAGAATTGGTGTTCTTGGCTGAGCGTCGTTGTGCTGACATTGGCCTCTCTTTGAAATTTATTCTAGAATCTGATTGGCTCAAAATCACTATGGTTTATGAAGTCCCCATAAACAGATGGCCTGTTAAAAAGACACACTTGACTGGTTCATTTAGCACAACTAAGATCGAGGATTCTACTGAGCGCACTGCGTGAAAGCCAAAATATTCTAGAGTATTCTGGACTCGAATATGTGATTGTGACGCAATAGAATCCTAGAGTATTCAAGCCGCACCACACAACACGTGACGTACAATTGAAATATTCGTGTCAAATATGGTGGAATACGTTCTGTTCATAATCGTTCGAGGATTTTCGTTTAAGTATACCACACATCTGTCATAATCCCAGAGTATGATGGCGAACCCTTTGTAAAAAGAACTTTATAAAAGAAGGTAACAGTTCGGGTGCATAGCATTCTCCTGGAAGCAAAATTTAGACTATGAATTCAAAGTATATGCGATCTGCGCGTGTATACGTTTATCCTGGAATACGTGATCTTAACGCCAAAGCTATTGAATTCTAGAGTATTCATGGCGTGTACAACCGTGACGTGGACCTGGAAAATTCTTATCGAATATGGGCATACGCAGGAGCACGACCGTGTATTCGTTTCGTTGACCAGAACAATTGTACTTTTTTAGTTCATGTTGTCGGCGCAGCGCATGTGTTTTGCTTGAGTCAAGAAATTTACACGCTTTGTTGTAACTTCGAATTCCACTCATTCGGTTTTGACCGACGTTTTTGGGATAATCACTACAAAGCGATTTCTCTTTGTGTGACCCGTCTCGTCTGAAATGGTTAACACAGCACGAAACCACAAATTGGACACTACGGGATACGTAAAGTTCCACAAAGTTAAACTGACTACAGACACGTAAAGCTGCGCAAAGTTTGGTTAGTAAGAGGAATCAAGTTCGTTTCGGAGAAGTTTTGGTGTATTCGGTGGAGAAAGTCCCGAGACCTTCAGACAGATATCTTTTCTCTGTGGGATGAGTTTAACTCCGGAGCCCGCGGGGCAACGAAACTCCTAAATAACGGCCCAATAGCTTCCTCAGTCGACTCCCTGCCATCATATCAACATTGCATTACGCTTGAACAAGAAATCACAAAATATATTACGGAAAACACTTTAATCAGATTTTTTGCTCGAGGTTACTTTTGAAGCGAAATTGACCTTAAACGTGTTTCGAAACGACTTGTAACGAAATGAGAGAAACGACCAACATCAGCATTCTGAGTGTCCGACCTTCAACAAGCACGGATCAGCGGTTTTCCACATTAGATACCAAGTTCTCTCGATTGTCGCGCCATTTTTTTGGCGTCCTTTTTGAAAGGTGTGAAATCTTGAAGCTTGCACCGATCTCTTGGTCCTTTTTCACTGTTTAAAAACTCTACTTTGGCGGACACAATTCATTTTATCTTCACTTCTTCTCTGTGCACGATTTCAAGCAATTTTTGGTGGCATACAGCTGGTGAAAACATCGATACATACGGAGGTACGAGTCAACAACAACAGGTAAAACGTAAGCCATTGTTGTCTTCCCGGGTTGTCTTGTACGTACGAGTACCCTTGTAGAATCAGACACTATGTACAACATATGTAAATGCTATGCCAGTAAGCTATGTAAAATGTATGTTTTGGGTATTAGAAAACTATGTTAGCTGCCATATAGCTGCCTTATTGAAACTCTATTTTGTCTATATGTTTACTCTATGTATTTTAATAACAAATTCTATGTATTTGTTAGTCAAATGCAACCTTTCCATAGTCTATGTAAAAGCTATGTATTCAAATGAATATGGAAGTTAGTTGATGACACTGAAATGAAATAGCCTTTAAATAGCCTCTGCATATATTTGAAATACAACTTACATAGCTTTTACATAACACTTAAGTTTTCCAGGGTAAAGTTCAGTTGTAATGTTTGCTTAAGATGTATGGAATTGCCTCTGGTTGTAAATGTTTCTTTATCAAGCAGAAGTTATACATTGGAAGTAAATGTAACCTTGATTTCAAGAGGGACAGCAATGGGAATGATGGTGAATTAAGGCATTAAATCAAACTACTGTGTAAAATTTACTGATTGATTTATTATGATATTTTCCTTAGCACTGCAAGCTTGATTTGAGGTTTCCCAGTGTGGATTTACACATAAACTTAACTAACCTTTTATGCGTATTGTATTTTAATCATAGGATGAAGTAAAATTGGTAATGCCTTACATGTATGTATAATCCCTGGCCTCCTTATTTGAAGAAAAAAAGGAAAACCTGTGAGGAAGAACCCTGGCTTACAAGATACATGTATGTATTAATGACTATTTAGGGGGCCATGGAGACTTTTTAAGAATTATTTTTGTAAGAGCTTTTGAAAAATTGTATTGGCAAGTAAATTTTGGCATTTCACCAGTCAGTCTCTATATATTTTATATATAAACAAGGTGATTTGCATATCTGTTTTCAGAGTGCTCAGTAGTAAACTAGAGCGTGATTATAACAGATGACGAACTGAGCAACTGTAGATCTAACTTGACATTTTATTACCATTTAGTTTCGTAGTACACAACTTGTGTGCAGCACTCATGAGATAAAATTGCCAAATGCGAATTTACATCATTACATGGATTTGAAATACACATGCAACCGTTGGAAATGTGATAGCTACAATAAGTGAACGCTTTTACAAAAAAAAGGAAAATTGGAAATTATAGATAAACACTGTTACTATTGTGTAACAACAGAAGCTTTAAAAGTTAAAATTTAGCATTTTTCCGGAAGAATTTGTTTGCATGTCTACATGAAGTTATCAGTTCATTCCATTTATTCAGAGAGGCTAACTCAGGTTTACAAAGGTACTTCTCCCAGAGGCATAGGTTACATTGATTTGAAGTGGGGTTATATGGGGCAGCTTGCTTTAAAATCTTTCAACTGACTTTGAACTTTGATTTATTGTCAAAGTGACTTGAAGCCTCACCCATGTAACCCCGCTTCAAATCAATGGAACCTACGCCTCTGGGAGAAGTACTTTATTATTTGTAAACCCGAGTTAGCCTCTCTGAACAAACAGAATGAACTGATTAGATAACTTCATGTAGACATATAAACAAATTCCTCCTGAAAAATGTTAAATGTTTAATTTTAAATTTTAAATCTTCTCTTGTATTTCAATAATAACAGAGTTTATTCCTAATTTCCAGCTTTCCTTTGTTTTGTAAAAGCATTCGCTTATTGTAGCTATCACATTTCCAATGGTCGCTTGTGTATTTCAAATCAGTGTAATGATGTAAATTCCCATTTGACAATTTTTATCTGATGAGTACTGCACACAAGTTGTGTAGTACAAAACTAAATAGTAATAAAATGTCAAGTCAAATCTACATTTCATCAGTTCGTCATCTGTTATTTTATATATACATTATATTAAGGTACATGTAAACCCTGTTTCATTGATGACCACTACAAATTTCAAGACAATTTGCTATAGTAATGTCAAACTACAGTGAAACTTTGATATAATGAAGTGCCAAGGAATTGGCAAAGTATGTTCACTATAACAGGGTTTTGTATCAAGGTTCTTTTCTGTATAGTCTACTATTACTGGGGCTATGAAAATCATTCGTTATACTGAGGACCTCGTTATAGCTAGAGGCTCGTTAAATCGAGGTTCCACTGTACTAACCATATTCCTTCCAAAGGTAAATATTGAAAATTGAGTTTTATTACTCATTTAGGTTATTAGCCTTAGGAGGAATTTGTTTGCATGTCTACATGAAGTTATCTAATCAGTTCATTCTGTTTGTTCAGAGTGACTATTAGCCACTCATTTCAGGTTAAGAGCTGAAAGTTCAGAACAATATTGAATTTGATACTCAAATTTTGATTGGATTAATTAATGCATAAAAAGTTTGCACCATATCTAGCAAAAAATGAAAGACTTCTAGAGCTTGCCTACCTTTGTCAGTACAAAATGAAACATAATCTGTAACCTTGAACATTGTTGCTCTAATCGTTTTTAATGTTTTTAAGCCCACAAACTCTGGCCCTCACATCCTTTCATACTTTGTTTGCACTGTAAACTTGATTAATGTGCAAGACAACTCTCTTCTCTCAAAGGCATCTTAAGTATGTTTTTGCATGCACTAGAAACCCAGGTGCTTACAGTGTAGCTTTCCAAATGTGACTGTAAAACTTTTTGGTCATCAATCGTGTCAACACTTAGTGTTGATCCCAGGTCTTGGTTTGAATTTTCAGCTCTTTGTCTTGAGGTTACCCTATATCTTTCAGAGTGTCTTGCACCCACGCCATTTAGCATGTCTAATTAAAGCCAATAAAGCTGGCTATCAATCTACACGTACATGTATAGCAAGAATTTGGAAATAAAATGAATGATCAAATTTTTCAGGGTTTCTCTGCGCGAGCATCCAAATCACTTTTCGAAAGCTAAGTTAAAGTGAGTCTGCCTCAAATTTTGGACAGTAGCTAGTTTATCATCCATGTCTGTTAATTTTTATTTTGAAATATTTTTTTCTCTGAGAGTGATTTTTGAATGATCACTCCACCATTCTTTAATCCTGTTTTGGAAATGTTCTGTAACTTTTTACTGCGATTGAATATGGCAACACACAGGCAATTTTTTTAGTGTTTTGTGTCCAGAAACTGAGAAACAAATTAAATTAACAAGAAACAAAGTTCACTTTGACTTGTACATGTAGCTTTCAAAATGTGATAATAATAATAATGATTTGGAGGCCAGCACTAAAATGTCTAGAAAAATTTGGCAATTCATTTTATTTGAAAGTCCTTGGTATAGTTTGATAGCCAGCTCTATAAGTTTTAATTTGATATGGGGTTTACAAACAATGTCTACAGATTAAATCGGATGCACTACATCCCTTTTGTGTGAGACACCTCTAAAGGTATCTGGTAATGTTAAGAGGGTTCCAATTGTTGAACCAAATAATAATGATGTTAGAGTGGTTTTCAATTGAGTGTCGTAAAACCAAAACCAAAACCAAAACCAATTACTTACCGATTAGACTTCTCAGTTAATCTGGAAAGGTAGTAAAACCAAAACCAAAACCAAAACTAAAGTAATTGTCTAATTACTTTCGACACTCAACTGAAAACCGCTCTAAATATGCAAAGCAGCAATTCATTAATTCATCCCTAATTCTCTTTCGTAACATAGCAGCGTCTAGTTCTAAAGTTTGCATACAAAATGTAAGTGTTTTTTTAGACTGCTTCTCAGATGGTTCCGAACCTCTGCTTTTTCATAATATAGCAGCATCTAGTTAGAAAGTTGCATGCAAAATGTTATAGAAGTGGTTTTTTAGACTTTGCTTCTCAAATGCTTCATTATGCCTTTTCATAACACAGCAGCATCTAGTTATAAAGTTTGCAAAAAAAATGTTGTAGTGCTTTTTAAAGACTTTGCTTCTCAGATGGTTATGCTTTTTCATAACAAAGCAGCATCTAGATATAAAGTAAATGGATACAAAATGTTATAGTATTTTTTTAGGTTTTGCTTCTCAGATGGTTCGTTATACTTTTTCATAACATAGGGTCTTGGCAATGTAAATTCTTCCATAGTTTGATGAAAATAGACATACACGAACAAGTAACATAAGTTTTATTATTTCAGTATTAATAAAGTATTATTTGAAATGAAATGAAGATGTCATAACGGCAGTTGTTTCCTTTTTGTTGGGATAACATGCATATTGTCCTGGTAATTTTCTTTGTTTTGGGTGGGTTTTTTTAGGAATCCAAAGGAATTTAAAAGTGTGTTACACTCGGCAGTTTGAACACAGTTTGGGGGATATACAAGCTTTGGTATGGGTCCTCAGTACTTCACGTTGGCGTCGGTATTCAATCACGAATACGTTTCATACCCTGTCTATGAACTCTCAAGCTTGCAACTATTCTATGACACCATGGAAAATCATGTAAGAGGATTAGAATCTCTCGGACGGTCTCATGAGACTTATGGGGATCTCCTCGTTCCAATTGTTCTGGCAAAGTTACCCTCTGATATGCGAACAAATTTAGCTTGCGACCACGATGGTCCTGAATGGAAGTTCCAACAGTTAAGGGAATCCATCCTCAAAGAAATTCGAATCCTGGAAGTAGGCGTACACACATTCTCCAAAGGGTGCTTCTACAGGAGTTCCCCCTGCAGTCACCAACTCATTTCTCACTCAAACTGAAAGGAAGCCATCAGACCCTCCACGATTTAGACCACCAGGAACAAAGGGGAAATGTACATATTGTAAGGGCTCTCACCAAGCATACAACTGCAATGTGGTAACCGACTGTCAAGAAAGGTGGGCTATCGTCAAGGGAGGGAAACTCTGTTTTAACTGCCTGGGAAGCCACAAATCTACTGCCTGTCAATCACGATACCGATGCCATAAATGTCGAGGGAAGCATCACACCAGTCTCTGCACAGGACCACCACCTTTGACACCCAATGCCAACTTCCGAGGTACTAATCAACATCAAGCACCTAGTACTCCTAATACCAGACCCCAAGCCACAAATCAATGTGAACAACCACCAGCAGCTCATGTGCATGCCACTGTTGCACCAATACAACTCACACCTCCAACCAGTTTGGCACACTTGGGTCAGACTTCCTTGCTCAAGACAGCTATAGCTACAGTGTGCACAGATCACATTTGTTGTGAAGCCAACATTCTCTTTGATGAAGGGGCTCAACGTTCATTCATCACTCACACCCTAGCTAACCAACTGGGACTAGAAACCTCAGTAAAGGAAGATATTCATCTATCAGCCTTTGGAGGACAAACATCAGCTGTTAGACACCTTCCTCTGGCTACTGTAAACGTTGTGACAACTTCTGGTGAAAAAATCCCACTCCATGTTTTAGTGGTAGAGAAGATAGCTTCACCCCTTCAAACCCATATGCACCAAGGTATAGGAGACCTCCCTCACCTTAGAGGACTAAAACTTGCACATCCAATTACATCTGATGAGAGCTTTGAAGTTTCACTCGTTATTGGTGCAGATCATTACTGGGATTTGATTGAAGATCATGTTATCCGTGGACATGGACCAACAGCGGTTGCGTCAAAAATTGGTTATCTCCTTTCCGGACCATTACAAGCATCCTCGAGTCTCCCTTCAACTACTGTTGTGAACTTACCGCAAACCATGTCATCTACAAAGGAGGATGAACTTGACCTAGACAAATTTTGGTCTCTAGAAGCTATGGGCATCTCTCCACAATCAGAGAAGAATGATCATGAAGTTTTCCTGGAAAACTACATCAATACCTCAATCACAAGAAATCAAGATGGCAGTTTCAATGCAAAATTCCCCTGGAAGGAGGACTCCCCAATACTTCCAACAAATTACATCAAGTGTGAAAGGCGCACCCGTTCTACGGTTCGTCGTCTTGCTGCCACACCTCAACTCTTGACTACTTATGGGAACATCATAACTGAACACGAAGCACGCGGATTCATTGAGAGAGTTGATGATGCCCAGCCTACAGACAATGCGCACTATATCCCTCACCACCCAGTAAAGAAAGACTCCGCTACAACACCAATCAGAATTGTTTATGACTGCAGCTTCCACTCTTCACCTGACGCCCCTAGCCTGAATGATTGCCTTCTTGTTGGCCCCCCATTCCTTAACAGCATGTGTTCGATTCTTCTGCGGTTCCGTACCTTCACTTATGGCTTGTCAACAGACATCGAAAAGGCATTCCTCCATGTTGGCCTGAATGAAAGTGATAGAGACTTTACCAGATTTTCCTGGTTGTGTAACCCTGAGGATCCGGAAAGCAAGTTTCAAATCTACCGCTTCAAGACTGTTCTGTTTGGCTCTACCAGCTCCTCATTCATGTCGCATGCAACACTCCACCACCACCTGGACAACTACAACACACCTGTGGCTGAAGATATGAAGGAGAATATCTATGTTGACAATGTCATCTCAGGCTGCGATCAAGAACTAGAAGCTGTTGACTACTATAAGGAGGCACGGTCCATCATGAATGAAGCCCACTTCAACCTGCGCTCCTGGTCCTCAAATAGCTCATCACTCAGAGCACAAGCTGCAAAGGATGGTACCACTGATACAAATGACATTGTGAACATTCTTGGCTTGAAATGGGACCCTTCTACAGATACCCTTACTCTGACTTCAAGCAAAGACAAGCCCAAACAGCAGTTGGTCACCAAACGCAGTGTATTACAAGTCTCATCCAAGATCTACGATCCTGTAGGCCTCTTGTCTCCAGTAACCATAAGGGCCAAATTGCTGATCCAAGAATTGTGGCAACAACAGCTGGAGTGGGATGAGCCACTTTCACCTGAGCTGAGCAGCCGATGGCATGAAATTGCTGCCAGCATGAGGGAAGCAGCTACTATCACCTTCCCTAGACGCTTCTTCCCAAACTCTGAAGCACAGCCCACTGTACCCTACCTGCACGTATTTGCGGATGCCAGTCCTAAGGCCTATGGAGCTGTCTCCTATATCACCAGTGGCGATCAGTGCTCCCTAGTCATGGCTAAATCGAGAGTCGCCCCTTTAAAGAAGTTGACCTTACCACAGTTAGAGCTCATGGCTGCACTAAAGAGCGCCCTGGTACGGAGGCTTCTGGCAGCGACTTATTGGACTGACGAAGAGAGCTATTAAGAAGACACTTGGCAGAACATCTATCACCCTGACAGAACTTCAAACGTTCGCCGTCGAAGTAGAGGTCATTGTTAATGATCGCCCTATCACCTATGTATCAAGCGATTGTGCAGATAAAGAGCCCCTAACACCTTCTCATCTCTTAAATGGATGAAGAATCACTTCACTGCCTTACCCCATTGCTGATGATGATCCATTTGATCCCGACTATGGAAGTACCTCTGACATGAGGCAACGTGTAGCAGCACAAGCTCAGATCCTTCAACATTTCTGGAACAGATGGAGACACGAATACCTGACTTCTCTTCGTGAATTCCACAGAACCACTGGGACCAATGAGCAATCGATCAAGAAAGGAGACGTAGTGTTGGTCCATAACGAGGGTCCCAGATCGTCGTGGAAACTAGCAGTCGTAGAGGAAGTGATTAGAGGAGGTGATGGCCTTGTTCGGGCTGCGCACATACGTACAAGTACCGGATCCACCAACAGACCAGTCAATAAACTATATCCACTTGAAATAACTGCAAGTACCGCTGCCTCTAGACCTGTATCGCCTGACTGTCCTGAACAACAATCTACTACAGTCACATCATCCAGACCTAGACGAGCTGCAGCTGCTGAAGCCATGACGAGAATCGCAGATTGGACGAACAGCCTCCTCGCCCCCCCCCCCCCCCCCGGAGGATGTCATAGAGACTTAGAGACTATAATAAGTGAACATTCTAAGTACATTTTCTTACGCTATTTTATTGTTATTTGTAATCAAGCGAGTTGCGGTCAGCGGTTTCTGTTTACTTGATATGGTTCGTGTAACACACGCGAGAAACACATGGTTGTTTTCTGTATGCTTTCATGGCCGCCTTGAGAAACACTTATTCTCTGAATATACATAGTTTGAATGGAACTTTGTCGACTCCTCGAACACCACAGAACACTTGAAGTGTGTCGTTTAGAATACCTTAAAACCTCACGTATGCCTCAGTATTCAAACACGAACACGTTTCATAATTGCTTGAGTCTCGAGCTCGTGTTCCAGTCGGACGCTTCGGAACACTAGCGTGTTGTCTGAATGAACTACGCGGTAGCGTATATTACCTGCATAAAACCCGTTCTTGACGACGCAATACATCTTTGGCTGTGAAAAATGTGACATAACTTTCGTATTCATAGCGTGCGGTTCTCGAAAATTAGAGCACACTTGACGTATTCATTAGTATTCGAAGACATTCACGACAGAAGTGGCGTCGTGCATCGCGTGTTCCAGTCGCAAACTCTCAAACAACTAAGAGTATTCGAAAATGTTCGAGTCATAAATGATCGCTATATCTTCGAAGAACATCTAATGTAACATTAATCTACCAAAACGTGGCCCGTATGATTTATCGAACACTTCGAGTCGTTCACGAGTATTAAATTTGAATACGGAAAAACAGGCCGGATTTCTCTAGAATATTCCAGGTGTATTTCGAGTCAGCCGTAATCGAATACGTCAGAACATTGCGGCATACGTGACGTGCGCTGATCCGTATACACCGATTGCAAATATGGCGACGATGGCACCAAAGCGAGGCTTTTCGGTAGCAACCGTTGCTAAGGGCTGATCTCGTTTGTTTTCAAATATTAGTTTCCCGTCTATTAGAGTTTCTTGAGGCCGATTCCCAGTGTTTCTCTCTTCTGAGTTGAGAAATTTGAAAAAAATCCGATCAAAGTAAGGCAATTCTTTACCTTCAAAGAGTTTACAGTTTAGAAATTACGCATTGAATCCTGTTTTGTCGCGCTAGTGGCAAACGCTCGATTTCGTTGAAACGGTTGCGTACAGAATACATTCAGTATATAAACACAAGTGTTATTTTTCAATTCTTTGCATTCGACGCTTCATTAAAGCTTTAAAGTTGAAAACCGCGTTCTTAAATATCTAAAATTTGGGCTGAATAAGTGTCATTAAGTTTTTTCCAGCGTTAGAACATGCCTGATAACTGTTGCGTGCCACTGTGTTGTAAGAGTGGATATCGAGTAGGGCTGGACGGAGAAAAGATCACATACCACAGCCTTCCAACGGCTGATCCAGAAAGGCTTAAGGTATTTTTTCGATCTCTATTGATTTGATACACTTGCTGTTACATAAATTGTGGTAATTTTGTTTCACTTGTCTTATTTCATAGACTTGGCTTGTAAAGATTAAACGAGATGTCTCCACAACGTTCCAGATCACGAAGCGAACTAAGATCTGCTCGTTGCATTTCAAGCCAACTGATTTTCGGAAAGGCTTAACAGGTCGCCGAGTTTTAAAACATGATGCCGTTCCCTCAATTTTTCAATGGTCTGCACCATCTCCTAAGAGGAAATCGCCACGTAAGCGGTCACAACTCCCATCTTCATCGGCTGAAATGCCATCCTTCAGTAGCTTGAGTGAAGCAGACAGCGACACTTCCGCTCCGGATGAAATCGACAATTTACGCGCGCACATTGCGAAGTTAGAACAACAAGTCAATTCACTTGAGCTCGAAAATAAACAACTTTTGAAGAACGTCGACGAACTTCTCGAAAGCCAGTTTGGCATAGCACGATTTAAAGAGTCGGACTCTGATATCAATTTTTACACGGGATTTCCTAATTTCCAAACCCTTCTGGCTTGCGACAATTTTTTAAACCCAGGTGAGAATGGTTCTAACATTGTTTATGTTAACAGTGCGAAGGAAGACCTAGAGTTTTCATCATCAATTAATGCAGATGGCTTTTTGGGAAATAAACCCGGCCCACGTCGAAAACTTAGTACCCTAGACGAATTTTTCCTGGTGCTTGCGAGAATGAGACTTGGGTTATTTGAACTTGATTTAGCCCACAGATTCAGGATACATGTTTCTACAGTAAACAGGATTTGTATTTCCTGGATCAATTTTTTGTACTTAAAATTTGGCTTCCTTAACATCTGGCCAAACAGAGAGGCAATAGATAAAGCAATGCCCCAGTCATTCAGGGATAAGTATCCAAAGACAAGGATCATTATTGATGGAACAGAGATCAAATGTCAGACCCCTTCTTCCCTAGTTTTACACAGTGAAACCTATTCTTCGTACAAGAGCCATACAACATTTAAAAGTCTGATTGGTATCGCACCCAGTGGCCACATAACATTTATTTCCCAACTCTATGCAGGAAGTATTTCAGACAGGGAGCTCACAGTAAGGTCAGGGTTACTCAACTTGCCTTTTGATCAAGGTGATGTGGTGATGGCTGACAAGGGGTTTACCATTTCTGACCTGCTTGAACCTATTGGTGTTGGCCTGAATATCCCCCCATTTCTTGGTTTGCGAAGTCAACAGACCCCTTCAGAAGTTATTGCCACTCAAGAAATAGCTTCAGAAAGAATTCATGTGGAAAGAGCTATAAACAAAGTGAAAAACTTTCACATTTTTAATCAAGTCATTCCATTGTCTTTAGCTGGTAGTCTAAATCAAATGTGGACTGTTTGTGCCATGCTTACCAACATGCAAAATCCCATTATTACTTATATAGCCATCACTTTTAACATTAGTATATACCACACAAGTGAATAGTGCTTTTCACGTGCACTGATTGGTTCACTGTGGTGATTAACAAAGTACTATATACCTCTGAGCAACTAAAGAGAAACAAACTGTCTTTGCATGTCGCTGTGTTTACCAAAAGTGAGGTTTTGGTCTAGTAGTTATTCAACTTGTGTGATATACACTAAAGCACTGATTATTCACCTCAGTGTCAGTGAATGTGGTAGATATTTACCTCGCTGCTTTGCAGCTCGGTAAATATCCACCACTGTTCACCTCCACTTCAGTAAATAATTGTTAATTAACAAAACTATTTTGAGTAACGACAAAAAGAAAACTGGAAAAAAACATTGTAAATTATGTTAATGTGTGATTTCAGAAAATATAAATACCCACTCAATTGATTTTAGGGAAGTCAGTTGGCAGGGGTAGGGAGAGGGAGGAAAAGGCTCAAAAGCCAAAATATTTTATTTTTCAAGTGAAAGTGACAATTCCAGAGAATTTCAGGGCAAGGGGTTTTACCCGAAAAGCCTTCTATGGGGAGGTATCATGTTTTCTGGAACCACACAATAAATAATTGGTGGCTTATTACAGTGCAATTACTAGGTTTCATGTAAAAAGTGTAACATGATAATTTCTACTTAATTTCCACTGATGCTACTTGATGATGTTGCCACAACATTAACTGTGCCAGCTGTGCTTGCAGAACACGCTTCAGCTGGCAGTGCCTTGAAGAATTTAGCAAAGTACTTAAAAAAGAACTGTTCTAATTTTAACAACATGGCAGCAAAAAACTCAGCATCAAAATAGATATGTTCAATGACCATTCCCTGAAAGGTGTAGGTGACAAAGTCACACCACTTTGCCCCTGTTATCCCCATCTGCCCTTGGACCTGACAGTAGTATTTGTGGTTTTCCTTTAAAACCGGGAAATCATCTTTCATTTCCAAATGAAATTGACCATCACCAGCACATGCTGTCTCGGGTGTGACATTTCTATGTTTGTAAGGACATTTAATTTCAAGGATCCCATATGGGTTGTCCTCTGTCACATCAATAACTTTTGCATCTGGTGAGCAACCAAGGAATGGAAAAGCAGGGTTTACCACAAATCCCGATGGAAATGTTTTTACAGGATGCCCACTGTGCTTTAGATAGTTCTCATATTGCTCTAGGGCTTTACTTTCATACTCAATCCCGTGTTTCAAGGGTTCAGGTAAATTTCTCGAGTTGCTAGAGGTATTTCCGTCCCCAACAAGGCCCTTGAGAAAAGCATTACTGACAGATTTTCGACTTAAAATGTCTCCAAATGTCGAAGCTGTCAATCTGGGTCTCCTTTCACTCCACCATCGACTGTTATTTCGCTGTGACTGTGTTTCAGATTCGAGTGAATTAGCATCCTGTTCACTGATTCTTAGAGAATCATAAAATTGCTGATGTTCTGAAGTGCATTGTGTGACAATAAACAGGGGAAGATATAAAGATACTGGGAATGAACGATAATTTGTGATAGGTACAGTGTTGCTGTAACATTGCTTAGACAAATCAACATTGCATGTAACTTTGAAATTTCCTTCAGTGGGTGCCATTTGATAGCTAAGATATCCTCCCAAGGGTGCAGGCCCAGCTCTAGTGGGTACACTTTTACCCCCAGTATTCATGTACAAACTAAGCCCAAAGTTCTTGTTGATGTTTTGCAAATGGGCTTTGAAACTTTCAATCTCTATCTCACTTGGGGCTGCCTTAACTGCAGGATACAATGAACAGGCAATACCAGGTGAGGACTGTACAGAAGTGCTTCCTGACGCTGTTGTGCCTAGTTTGGGTTTTTTAAAGACCATATTCATCAATGGTTCTCATGAGATGCTCTTTCCTCTAGGCTTGTGCCACTGCTGGGGAAGGGAGGTGCACACCAAATCATCTGGGACTGATTTAGTTTTAGTCAAGTAATAGTGCGAAACAAGATACATTAGGCCTACCGCATGATTACAAAACCCAAGAGATCCAGCCACACAGGTGCACGATGATGCCAGGACATCAAAAGGTTGTTCAGTAGCAATTGCTAACTTGATTTTATGTGGGGATTCACTTTTCCGAAGGCTTCGATAGCAACGGGCCCTGAAGTAAAAGGTTTTGCTTTCTCTGTGGTGCTTGACTAAAACATTATGGAGATACCCTTCAATAAAAAAATTGACACCACGCTCAAACGGTTTCATGACCATGTAGTCAGGGGAATGCTGAATATTTTTACCAGAGTTTCTAATATACTTGACAATAGAATTGAAAGTGAAGGGGGGAAGGTCGTTCAGCATTTTGTCCATATCGTTCTCTTGGGGACAGAACCGAAATTTTTCTTCGTTCTCTCTAACAAGATCCGAATCACTCTTGCTGATTTGAAAAGGTGAAACAGCTTTCGCTTGATCGCCATGATCGTTTTCCCGATCGCCTGTTGCCACGGCAGGGGAATTTTTAAAGACTTCTTTTACTCTACAAAAGGAAGTGAATAAAGGACGCTTAACTTAAACTAGTAATCAGACGGACAGAAACAATGAAACGAACGTAAAATAAATTAGTTGAAAATTTATTGATTATCAACAGTCTCAATAATGCTTACTTTGCGACTAGCTGTGCCTTCACTTTTAATCCTTTGAGGCTCACATTTCTGCTGCGAAGAAGCTCTTTAAGTTCGTTTACATGTAAGTTCTCCACTGGTCTCTCCATGCTTATTTAGGAAACAAAAAACATACCGTAAAAGTCAATGAGGCATTTCAATAAACATCGCCATTGTGTTGTCGCCGCGAACTCAAATATGCATAACAATACAAATGCAACCGCTGCTTTTATAATAGCACTGACCTTTACAACTCCTCTCAGATGTAACTTGGTAATATTTCTTCGAATATCACTTCCAGAATGGGATTTTCTTTCCGTGTAGAAGCTGCAAAGATTTCTAAAACGTTTATAAATCGACTCGCATTTGCAAAGAAAACACAGAGTTGAGCCGCCTTAGCAACGGTTACTACCGAAAAGCCTCGCTTTGGTGCGATTGTCGCCATATTTGCGATCGGAGCGAATTCGGGCCCGAATATTTGGCTTTTCGCACAGCGGTGAACCTTCAAAACCAGGCACTCGCGACAAAACGATCCTTAAAACAGCGAAATTCAAGCTGAGATATAACTTTGTAATCTATTACAAAACGTTATAGCAAGTCAGAATGCTGTCGCGGGTGACAAATGTACGAAACTCAAGGCTTTTCATTGCGTTGCTGCTTTCCGTCGTTGTCACCGTGTCAGTCATCATTTCCTTTTTGCAGAAAAGCGACTTGTATCATCGCGGCATTTCACCTGGTACACCGCAAGATGCTCCACAGAACGTTGCCCTCGCCATAAACAAACAGTCGTTTAGCCCGGCGGCTGTAAAGGAAGTTGCGCTCACCATCAACAAAGAGTCATTTAGCCTGGCTGCAAAAGTTCCATTCTCAACAGCTAAAGAAGTCACTCTTCCACACCGAACCTATTTAATATCCCGTACACGATGCACCCAAACATTATTCCTTCTGATTTTGGTTGCAACTGCTCCAGACAATATTGATAGAAGGAAAGTTATCCGGAAAACATGGGCGAGCGATCCATCAATGAACATAAGATGGAAAACAATGTTTCTTGTCGGTCAAGCGAAAGACAGTACACAGGAGGAATATTTAAAAGCTGAGAACTTGATGTACAATGACTTAGCAAGAGGAGCACAGAGAGACACTTATCAAAATCTAACACTGAAGACACAAATGGGTCTGGAATGGGCGGCAAAATATTGCGACTTTCAGTTTGTAATGAAAACAGACGACGATGTCTTTGTCAATCCTTACAGACTAATGGACTATCTAGGAAACCCCGACACACCTAAAACTAAGTTGTATCTCGGACACGTGTGGCACAATGCGGAACCTCACCGTCAGGGAAAGTATGCAGTGTCCGTAGAAGAGTACAATAAAACCAGATATCCTGCCTTTTGTGGCGGCGTAGGCATCGTGCTATCGTCAGACCTTGTCCTGAAAATGGTGCAAATGTTTGATGCCAAGAAACCTTTGAAGCTTGAAGACGTGTACATAGGTACATTAGTGGAAAGGCTGGGAGTGACAGATGTGCGACACCATCAAGGATTTCGTCCTTTGCAGTTTGGGCCATGTAAATATTTCTCGGATACTATTGCTTATCATCAAGCCTCGATAAATTGCATGGAGAAATTGTTTAATCAAGCGATGAAAGAAAGACTGGAAGATGAAATTAAAAAATCCAAGGGTATGAAAACTGAGGAAAACAAACAACTATATAGTAATACCTCCGGTCAACTATGAATACCGGCAGTCAGAGACGCTTAATCACCCGAATTTCAGCTCCTAGTATCGTCTCAATTCGGCCTGGCCGGCGAATTTGATGGAAAACCTCGTATTTGGTTGAAGCAAACGGAAAATAATTGGTGGCAGACTTTGACACAACGCTCTCAAACATGGTTAACAAAGTGTGGCATCAAACTGAGGCCCTTAAACCCTGAGTATCGTTTAAAACTCGATCACTTCAGCAGCTAATGTTTGCCTCTCTCATTTTTTTCACTTTCTGAATCAGTATGTAAATATAGCGAGTTTTTCTAAGTCGATTTATGTTCGAAGGAAGCAATTATACTTTCCCCCTGAAGCAGAAATGGGCTTCAAATGCGCCTATAATCAAAACGCCCAACAAATAGCCCGTGAGGTTGTTGTATGCCTAAACGAACAAGAAAAGACAAGTACTGAACCAAAATCTGTAGTGGTCCCTTTTATTTCACTAGTCAGTCTCTATATATTTTATATATAAACAAGGTGATTTGCATATCTGTTTTCAGAGTGCTCAGTAGTAAACTAGAGCGTGATTATAACAGATGACGAACTGAGCAACTGTAGATCTGACTTGACATTTTATTACTATTTAGTTTCGTAGTACACAGCTTGTGTGCAGCACTCATGAGATAAAATTGCCAAATGCGAATTTACATCATTACACTGATTTGAAATACACATGCAACCGTTGGAAATATGATAGCTACAATAAGTGAATGCTTTTACAAAAAAAAAAGGAAAATTGGAAATTATAGATAAACACTGTTACTATTGTGTAACAACAGAAGCTTTAAAAGTTAAAATTTAGCATTTTTCCGGAAGAATTTGTTTGCATGTCTACATGAAGTTATCAGTTCATTCCATTTATTCAGAGAGGCTAACTCAGGTTTACAAAGGTACTTCTCCCAGAGGCATAGGTTACATTGATTTGAAGTGGGGTTATATGGGGCAGCTTGCTTTAAAATCTTTCAACTGACTTTGAACTTTGATTTATTGTCAAAGTGACTTGAAGGCTCACCCATGTAACCCCTCTTCAAATCAATGGAACCTACGCCTCTGGGAGAAGTACTTTATTATTTGTAAACCCGAGTTAGCCTCTCTGAACAAACAGAATGAACTGATTAGATAACTTCATGTAGACATGTAAACAAATTCCTCCTGAAAAATGTTAAATGTTAAATTTTAAATTTTAAATCTTCTCTTGTATTTCAATAATAACAGAGTTTATTCCTAATTTCCAGCTTTCCTTTGTTTTGTAAAAGCATTCGCTTATTGTAGCTATCACATTTCCAATGGTCGCTTGTGTATTTCAAATCAGTGTAATGATGTAAATTCCCATTTGACAATTTTTATCTGATGAGTACTGCACACAAGTTGTGTAGTACAAAACTAAATAGTAATAAAATGTCAAGTCAAATCTACATTTCATCAGTTCGTCATCTGTTATTTTATATATACATTATATTAAGGTGCATGTATACCCTGTTTCATTGATGACCACTACAAATTTCAAGACAATTTGCTATAGTAATGTCAAACCACAGTGAAATTTTGATATAATGAAGTGCCAAGGAATTGGCAAAGTATGTTCACTATAACAGGGTTTTGTATCAAGGTTCTTTTCTGTATAGTCTACTATTACTGGGGCCATGAAAATCATTCGTTATACTGAGGACCTCGTTATATAGAGGCTCGTTAAATCGAGGTTCCACTGTACTAACCATATTCCTTCCAAAGGTAAATATTGAAAATTGAGTTTTATTACTCATTTAGGTTATTAGCCTTAGGAGGAATTTGTTTGCATATCTACATGAAGTTATCTAATCAGTTCATTCTGTTTGTTCAGAGTGACTATTAGCCACTCATTTCAGGTTAAGAGCTGAAAGTTCAGAACAATATTGAATTTGATACTCAAATTTTGATTGGATTAATTAATGCATAAAAAGTTTGCACCATATCTAGCAAAAAATGAAAGGCTTCTAGAGCTTGCCTACCTTTGTCAGTGCAAAATGAAACATAATCTGTAACCTTGAACATTGTTGCTTGAATCGTTTTTAATGTTTTTAAGCCCACAAACTCTGGCCCTCACATCCTTTCATACTTTGTTTGCACTGTAAACTTGATTGATGTGGAACACAACTCTCTCTTCTCTCAAAGGCATCTTAAGTATGTTTTTGCATGCACTAGAAACCCAGGTGCTTACAGTGTAGCTTTCCAAATGTGACTGTAAAACTTTTTGGTCGTCAATCCTGTCAACACTTAGTGTTGATCTCAGGTCTTGGTTTGAATTTTCAGCTCTTTGTCTTGAGGTTACCCTATATCTTTCAGAGTGTCTTGCACCCACGACATTTAGCATGTCTAATTAAAGCCAATAAAGCTGGCTATCAATCTACACGTACATGTATACCAAGAATTTGGAAATAAAATGAATGATCAAATTTTTCAGGGTTTCTCTGCGCGAGCATCCAAATCACTTTTCGAAAGCTACCGTAAGTCAAAGTGAGTCTGCCTCAAATTTTGGACAGTAGCTAGTTTATCATCCATGTCTGTTAATTTTTATTTTGAAATATTTTTTCTCTGAGAGTGATTTTTGAATGATCACTCCACCATTCTTTAATCCTGTTTTGGAAATGTTCTGTAACTTTTTACTGCGATTGAATATGGCAACACACAGGCAATTTTTTTTAGTGTTTTGTGTCCAGAAACTGAGAAACAAATTAAATTAACAAGAAACAAAGTTCACTTTGACTTGTACATGTAGCTTTCAAAATGTGATAATAATAATAATAATGATTTGGAGGCCAGCACTAAAATGTCTAGAAAAATTTGGCAATTCATTTTATTTGAAAGTCCTTGGTATAGTTTGATAGCCAGCTCTATAAGTTTTAATTTGATATGGGGTTTACATACAATGTCTACAGATTAAATCGGATGCACTACATCCCTTTTGTGTGAGACACCTCTAAAGGTATATGGTAATGTTAAGAGGGTTCCAATTGTTGAACCAAATAATAATGATGTTAGGGTGGTTTTCAATTGAGTGTCGTAAAACCAAAACCAAAACCAAAACCAATTACTTACCGATTAGACTTCTCAGCTAATCTCGAACTGTAGTAAAACCAAAACCAAAACCAAAACTAAAGTAATTGTCTAATTACTTTCGACACTCAACTGAAAACCGCTCTAAATATGCAAAGCAGCAATTCATTAATTCATCCCTAATTCTCTTTCGTAACATAGCAGCGTCTAGTTCTAAAGTTTGCATACAAAATGTAAGTGTTTTTTTAGACTGCTTCTCAGATGGTTCCGAACCTCTGCTTTTTCATAATATAGCAGCATCTAGTTAGAAAGTTGCATGCAAAATGTTATAGAAGTGGTTTTTTAGACTTTGCTTCTCAAATGCCTCATTATGCCTTTTCATAACACAGCAGCATCTAGTTATAAAGTTTGCAAAAAAAATGTTGTAGTGTTTTTTAAAGACTTTGCTTCTCAGATGGTTATGCTTTTTCATAACAAAGCAGCATCTAGATATAAAGTAAATGGATACAAAATGTTATAGTATTTTTTTAGGTTTTGCTTCTCAGATGGTTCCTTACACTCTTTCATAACATAGGGTCTTGGCAATGTAAATTCTTCCATAGTTTGATGAAAATAAACATACACGAACAAGTAACACAAGTTTTATTATTTCAGTATTAATAAAGTATTATTTGAAATGAAATGAAGATGTCATAACGGCAGTTGTTTCCTTTTTGTTGGGATAACATGCATATTGTCCTGGTAATTGTCTTTGTTTTGGGTGGGTTTTTTTAGGAATCCAAAGGAATTTAAAAGTGTGTTACACTCGGCAGTTTGAAAACAGTTTGGGGGATATACAAGCTTTGGTATGGGTCCTCAGTACTTCACGTTGGCGTCGGTATTCAATCACGAATACGTTTCATACTTTACATGAGTCTCGTGTTCCAGTCGAACACTACAGAACACTTGAACTGTGTCGTTTAGAATACCTTAAAACCTCACGTATGCCTCAGTATTCAAACATGAACACGTTTCATACTTCGCATGAGTCTCGTGTTCCAGTCGAACACCACAGAACAATTCAAGTGTGTCGTTTAGAATACTTTAAAACCTCACGTATGCCTCAGTATTCAAACATGAACACGTTTCATACTTCGCGTGAGTCTCATGTTCCAGTCGAACACCACAGAACACTTGAAGTGTGTCGTTTAGAATACCTTAAAACCTCACGTATGCCTCAGTATTCAAACATGAACACGTTTCATACTTGCATGAGTCTCGAGCTCGTGTTCCAGTCGGACGCTTCGGAACACTAGCGTGTTGTCTGAATGAACTACGCGGTAGCGTATATTACATGTATGAATTCAAAGTATATGCGATCTGCGCGTGTATACGTTTATCCTGGAATACGTGATCTTAACGCCAAAGCTATTGAATTCTAGAGTATTCATGGCGTGTACAACCGTGACGTGGACCTGGAAAATTCTTATCGAATATGGGCATACGCAGGAGCACGACCGTGTATTCGTTTCGTTGACCAGAACAATTGTACTTTTTTAGTTCATGTTGTCGGCGCAGCGCATGTGTTTTGCTTGAGTCAAGAAATTTACACGCTTTGTTGTAACTTCGAATTCCACTCATTCGGTTTTGACCGACGTTTTTGGGATAATCACTACAAAGCGATTTCTCTTTGTGTGACCCGTCTCGTCTGAAATGGTTAACACAGCACGAAACCACAAATTGGACACTACGGGATACGTAAAGTTCCACAAAGTTAAACTGACTAGAGACACGTAAAGCTGCGCAAAGTTTGGTTAGTAAGAGGAATCAAGTTCGTTTCGGAGAAGTTTTGGTGTATTCGGTGGAGAAAGTCCCGAGACCTTCAGACAGATATCTTTTCTCTGTGGGATGAGTTTAACTCCGGAGCCCGCGGGGCAACGAAACTCCTAAATAACGGCCCAATAGCTTCCTCAGTCGACTCCCTGCCATCATATCAACATTGCATTACGCTTGAACAAGAAATCACAAAATGTATTACGGAAAACACTTTAATCAGATTTTTTGCTCGAGGTTACTTTTGAAACGAAATTGACCTTAAATGTGTTTCGAAACGACTTGTAACGAAATGAGAGAAACGACCAACATCAGCATTCTGAGTGTCCGACCTTCAACAAGCACGGATCAGCGGTTTTCCACATTAGATACCAGGTTCTCTCGATTGTCGCGCCATTTTTTTGGCGTCCTTTTTGAAAGGTGTGAAATGTTGAAGCTTGCACCGATCTCTTGGTCCTTTTCCACTGTTTAAAAACTCTACTTTGGCGGACAAAATTCATTTTATCTTCACTTCTTCTCTTGTACGATTTCAAGCAGTTTTTGGTGGCATACAGCTGGTGAAAACATCGATACATATGTCGTAGAGACTTAGAGACTATAATAAGTGAACATTCTAAGTACATTTTCTTACGCTATTTTATTGTTATTTGTAATCAAGCGAGTTGCGGTCAGCGGTTTCTGTTTACTTGATATGGTTCGTGTAACACACGCGAGAAACACATGGTTGTTTTCTGTATGCTTTCATGGCCGCCTTGAGAAACACTTATTCTCTGAATATACATAGTTTGAATGGAACTTTGTCGACTCCTTGATATTTCTTCATTGTAACTCTGTCTTCACGACATAATTTTGGTGCCGGGACCAGGATTTCAGGCCAAGAATGAGGGACAATCTACCCAAACACAGAGCTTCACGAGCGGGCTACAGAGCTCATCTAACACAAATTCTTCAGAAGGCTCCCACTCTCATGGCTAAGGAAACGCCAACAGAAGAAGACATTGTATCTCTGAACAACATTTTGGAACAGCTGGCATGAAAGAAGGAGAAAATTAAGGGTTTGGACGAAAAGATCGCCGCTCTACTCGAAGAACCAGACGAAATAGAGAAAGACATCTTCGAGACTGAAGTTATTCAGGATGAAATCGACGAAACATCCTCACAGATAAGTAACTTCCTTAATGTGTTATCTTCTAAGAAAACCCTAAACACTGTTTCCTCCGATACTGTGGGACAATCACTATCGTTACCTCATGGGAATGCATCAGTAGAAGTTGCCTCAGGAAGTCATGATTAACCCCCGCTAGAAACTTTAGAAACTTTACCCTCACCAGTGAATGGGCAATCGGAACCTCCACCCGTACCTCAAGGTGCCTCCAACGGAACTCAACAAGCCTCTTCCCAAGTTATTCACGTTCCCCTGAATATGCAACCACCGCAACAAAATCCACCTGGGAATACCTCGAATCCTTCACCTCACTCGTCAAGTAATCAAACTCCTAACCCTCACAATCACAGCAGTCGTCTTCCAAAGTTAAACTTACCAACCTTTTCTGGAAACCCACTACATTGGTTCACATTCTGGGATTCTTTCGAAGCAGCAGTCCACTCTAACACAGGCCTTGGTGGGGTACAAAAATTCACCTATCTTAAGGCTCGACTAATGGGTGATGCGTCGAGAGCTGTGGCTGGATTCCCCCTTACAAATAGCAATTATGAGCAAGCCGTAAACCTCTTAAGGGAACGTTTTGGGCAACCAAACAAAATCATCAGTGCGCACATGCAAGCTCTTCTGGATCTCCCGAACCCTGTCTATGAACTCTCAAGCTTGCAACTATTCTATGACACCATGGAAAATCATATAAGAGGATTAGAATCTCTCGGACGGTCTCATGAGACTTACGGGGATCTCCTCGTTCCAATTGTTCTGGGAAAGTTACCCTCTGATATGCGAACAAATTTGGCTCGCGACCACGATGGTCCTGAATGGAAGTTCCAACAGTTAAGGGAATCCATCCTCAAAGAAATTCGAATCCTGGAAATAGGCGTACACACAAATTCTCCAAAGGGTGCTCGTACAGGAGTTCCCCCTGCAGTCACCAACTCATTTCTCTCTCAAACTGAAAGGAAGCCATCAGACCCTCCACGATTTAGACCACCAGGAACAAAGGGGAAATGTACATATTGTAAGGGCTCTCACCAAGCATACAACTGCAATGTGGTAACCGACTGTCAAGAAAGGTGGGCTATCGCCAAGGGAGAGAAACTCTGCTTTAACTGCCTAGGAAGCCACAAATCTACTGCCTGTCAATCCCGATACCGATGCCATAAATGTCAAGGGAAGCATCACACCAGTCTCTGCACAGGACCACCACCTTTGACACCCCAATGCCAACTTCCGAGGTACTAATCAACATCAAGCACCTAGTACTCCTAATACCAGACCCCAAGCCACAAATCAATGTGAACAACCACCAGCAGCTCATGTGCATGCCACTGTTGTACCAATACAACTCACACCTCCAACCAGTTTGGCACACTTGGGTCAGACTTCCTTGCTCAAGACAGCTATAGCTACAGTGTGCACAGATCACATTTGTTGTGAAGCCAACATTCTCTTTGATGAAGGGGCTCAATGTTCATTCATCACTCACACCCTAGCTAACCAACTGGGACTAGAAACCTCAGTAAAGGAAGATATTCATCTATCAGCCTTTGGAGGACAAACATCAGCTGTTAGACACCTTCCTCTGGCTACTGTAAACGTTGTGACAACTTCTGGTGAAAAAACCCCACTCCATGTTTTAGTGGTAGAGAAGATAGCTACACCCCTTCAAACCCATATGCACCAAGGTATGGGAGACCTCCCTCACCTTAGAGGACTCAAACTTGCACATCCAATTACATCTGATGAGAGCTTTGAAGTTTCACTCCTTATTGGTGCGGATCACTACTGGGATTTGATTGAAGATCATGTTATCCGTGGACATGGACCAACAGCGGTTGCGTCAAAAATTGGTTATCTCCTTTCAGGACCATTACAAGCATCCTCGAGTCTCCCTTCAACTACTGTTGTGAACTTACTGCAAACCATGTCATCTACAAAGGAGGATGAACTTGACCTAGACAAATTTTGGTCTCTAGAAGCTATGGGCATCTCTCCACAATCAGAGAAGAATGATCATGAAGTTTTCCTGGAAAACTACATCAATACCTCAATCACAAGAAATCAAGATGGCAGTTTCAATGCAAAATTCCCCTGGAAGGAGGACTCCCCAATACTTCCAACAAATTACATCAAGTGTGAAAGGCACACCCGTTCTACGGTTCGTCGTCTTGCTGCCACACCTCAATTCTTGACTACTTATGGGAACATCATAACTGAACATGAAGCACGTGGATTCATTGAGAGAGTTGATGATGCCCAGCCTACAGACAATGTGCACTATATCCCTCACCACCCAGTAAAGAAAGACTCTGCTACAACACCAATCAGAATTGTTTATGACTGCAGCTTCCACTCTTCACCTGACGCCCCTAGCCTGAATGATTGCCTTCTTGTTGGCCCCCCATTCCTTAACAGCATGTGTTCGATTCTTCTGCGGTTCCGTGCCTTCACTTATGGCTTGTCAACAGACATCGAAAAGGCATTCCTCCATGTTGGCCTGAATGAAAGTGAGAGAGACTTTACCAGATTTTCCTGGTTATCTAACCCTGAGGATCCGGAAAGCAAGTTTCAAATCTACCGCTACAAGACTGTTCTGTTTGGCTCTACCAGCTCCCCATTCATGTTGCATGCAACACTCCACCACCACCTGGACAACTACAACACACCTGTGGCTGAAGATATGAAGGAGAATATCTATGTTGACAATGTCATCTCAGGCTGCGATCAAGAACCAGAAGCTGTTGACTACTATAAGGAGGCACGGTCCATCATGAATGAAGCCCACTTCAACCTGCGCTCCTGGTCCTCAAATAGCTCATCACTCAGAGCACAAGTTGCAAAGGATGGTACCGCTGATACAAATGACATTGTGAACATTCTTGGCTTGAAATGGGACCCTTCTACAGATACCCTTACTCTGACTTCAAGCAAAGACAAGCCCAAACAGCAGTTGGTCACCAAACGCAGTGTATTACAAGTCTCATCCAAGGTCTACGATCCTGTAGGGCTCTTGTCTCCAGTAACCATAAGGGCCAAATTGCTGATCCAAGAATTGTGGCAACAACAGCTGGAGTGGGATGAGCCACTTTCACCTGAGCTGAGCAGCCGATGGCATGAAATTGCTGCCAGCATGAGGGAAGCAGCTACTATCACCTTCCCTAGACGCTTCTTCCCAAACTCTGAAGCACAGCCCACTGTACCCTACCTGCACGTATTTGCGGATGCCAGTCCTAAGGCCTATGGAGCTGTCTCCTATATCACCAGTGGCGATCAGTGCTCCCTAGTCATGGCTGAATCGAGAGTCGCCCCTTTAAAGAAGTTGACCTTACCACAGTTAGAGCTCATGGCTGCACTAAAGAGCGCCCTGGTACGGAGGCTTCTGGCAGCGACTTATTGGACTGACGAAGAGAGCTATTAAGAAGACACTTGGCAGAACATCTATCACCCTGACAGAACTTCAAACGCTCGCCGTCGAAGTAGAGGTCATTCTTAATGATCGCCCTATCACCTATGTATGAAGTGATTGTGCAGATGAAGAGTCCCTAACACCTTCTCATCTCTTAAATGGATGAAGAATCACTTCACTGCCTTACCCCATTGCTGATGATGATCCATTTGATCCCGACTATGGAAGTACCTCTGACATGAGGCAACGTGTAGCAGCACAAGCTCAGATCCTCGAACGTTTCTGGAACAGATGGAGACACGAATACCTGACTTCTCTTCGTGAATTCCACAGAACCACTGGGACCAATGAGCAATCGATCAAGAAAGGAGACGTAGTGTTGGTCCATAACGAGGGTCCCAGATCGTCGTGGAAACTAGCAGTCGTAGAGGAAGTGATTAGAGGAGGTGATGGCCTTGTTCGGGCTGCGCACATACGTACAAGTACCGGATCCACCAACAGACCAGTCAATAAACTGTATCCACTTGAAATAACTTCAAGTACCGCTGCCTCTAGACCTGCATCGCCTGACTGTCCTGAACAACAATCTACTACAGTCACATCATCCAGACCTAGACGAGCTGCAGCTGCTGAAGCTATGACGAGAATCGCAGATTGGACGAACAGCCTCCTCGCCCCCCCGGAGGATGTCGTAGAGACTTAGAGACTATAATAAGTGAACATTCTAAGTACATTTTCTTACGCTATTTTATTGTTATTTGTAATCAAGCGAGTTGCGGTCAGCGGTTTCTGTTTACTTGATACGGTTCGTAAAACACACGCGAGAAACACATGGTTGTTTTCTGTATGCTTTCATGGCCGCCTTGAGAAACACTTATTCTCTGAATATACATAGTTTGAATGGAACTTTGTCGACTCCTCGAACACCACAGAACACTTGAAGTGTGTCGTTTAGAATACCTTAAAACCTCACGTATGCCTCAGTATTCAAACACGAGCACGTTTCATACTTGTATGAGTCTCGAGCTCGTGTTCCGGTCGGACGCTTCGGAACACTAGCGTGTTGTCTGAATGAACTACGCGGTAGCGTATATTACCTGCATAAAACCCGTTCTTGACGACGCAATACATCTTTGGCTGTGAAAAATGTGACATAACTTTCGTATTCATAGCGTCCGATTCTCGAAAATTAGAGCACACTTGACGTATTCATTAGTATTCGAAGAGATTCACGTCAGAAGTGGCGTCGTGCATCGCGTGTTCCAGTCGCAAACTCCCGAACAACTGAGAGTATTCGAAAATGTTGGAGTCATAAATGATCGCTATATGTTCGAAGAACATCGGATCAATTTTAGTTTCTGGGCAACCGAGGTCGAATCATGGTAATCGACGTCGATATCCATATCGACCTCCATTACTAATGAACCTCGGTTTGTCGTGTTCGATTTGTGGCAACTGAGCTCGAGAAGAATCTAGGACAGTATCGACTGATCGTGCTCGGTAGACAGACGAACCTCAGATCACAACTCGAGCTCAGTTGCCTCTGAGCTCATTGAGCAAGGGGTGCCGTTCTTTTCCGGGGGGGATCCGGGGCATGCTATTTGAACTCGATCTTTTCTTCGAGCTCGACTGAATTTTTATATCGAGCACGACTGGATTCGTGCTTGAACGTACTTTTCATCGAGCTCGATTGATAATGTTGTAATCGAGAGCGAAAGGGGGACTGGTGCGGAGGAATAAACGAAGCTCTCGCAAGGGGACTGGTATCAAGTGAGCTGCGGAGTAGACTGAGCTTTACCGAACTGCATCTTGTAAATGTACAAGAAGAGTCGAAGAAGGTAGGAAATTCTGGCATTTGTTTACCCTTTCTTAATCAGGTTACTTCTCGTAAAGGGTTTGCTACTTTTTTTATTCACATTAGACCTTTTTACCAAGTGGTTAGCAATTGTTTTTCTCACAGAATACCAGGCCAATTAGATTAACACTGAAAGCTTACACACTGCACATAATTTGGTAATATAAAATACGGAGGATGAGTATCATTGTCTAAGAATATAATGATTTTAGATGCTTGTTCATCGAAAAGGCTCTGGCAAGTGTGCTTTTTTGTCTGCCCGGCTGTTTTTGTTTTTCCCTGTGATAATTCGATTTTGTTTTTTTTTTTTGTTATTCCCTCTGATAATTCGATTTTCTGTTCTCTGTTTTTTTTAACTTTGTCAAATTCGCTACGCCAAATTTATACACGTTATTCTTTGTTTCATAATCAGCCTTAGTGAAAATTTGCTTAGTGAACGGGAAATCCCTGTGTAACTGCCTCTCTCCACCACCCAGACCGCCCTGTTCCACCACACATACAGGTAATTTATTTTAAGTAATATTAAAAAAAATCTGTTTTTCAGTCAGTGTTTTTTATTTATTTCAACCCTTCCTAGTCGTACTATTACACAGATTCATCTAAAACTTTCATGCCATAAATGCTGAGTAAGTTTTTCCAAACTTGACCTTTAAATGGCTGAACACAATTCTGTTTTATAGTTCTCATTTAAAATGGAACCTTTTCCTTAAGGCACACGTAGCATAAAACGGAACACTTCAAAATATATAGATTACGAAGCATGTGCCTTAATTCCGTGCACAAATATTTTTTTCCAGACTCTGTATAAGACCTTTGCTTTTGTACCCTTCGCAGCAAGAAAGCTTAACATTTAACTATTGTTCATGCTGATCTCAAGATGACAACAGCTTACTAAATTTGAATGTAAATTCTAAATCTACGATGAGTTGTCTGTACCATATTTATAGAAATTAATTTAAAGTCAGCCAACTTGGCTGAGTAAAAACATGTTAATCTAACTTTCTGAAAACTGGAAATTTCTTTGTTGGAAAGCAACTTAGCATTGGAGACAAGAAAAAAGCGTATACAACTTTTACATACAAAAACAAACTGAGGGAAAACTGACCTTGCAATTGTGTTTACTGGTATCTTATATGTAATATTTACTTGAAGCAGCCAAAAAATAGAGCTTTATTATTTACTGTTGCCAGTGCTGGAAATAATTTTCCTTTTTTAACAGGACATGTGTCCTTTCACATCTTCATTTAGTCAGAAAACTTATCATTTTTACCGGACATAAATTAGCATAATTTGATTAGTATAAACAATGATAGCATAGTGAATTTCATTAGCATAAACATTTACAACACAAATCATTCAAAACTTATGTTGAATGTTTTAGAAGCAAAGATATTTCACTATGTATTTCTGGAAGGACAGAACGTCTGAGAAAATAACCGTAACTGATCGTCGACACTGAGGAATGAGGAAATGTAGTCGTCATTGTGGCGTCTAAACCAGAGATTTTGGTGGCCAAAGATGAAATGTTAGCTGCGTTGGCAACCGTATTGGTCGCAATTTCGATCCCCTAAACAATGCATCTAACTCAATTTTATGGATGGACAATAACTTCAAAGAAAAAAGGCAAAATGTGTTCGATAAATGTCTGGACATTGTGTGTGATCATAATCCAAATTTGGTCGGACAAGGTCCAATGACGGACTGTTATTTCCAGCACTGGTTTCTCTTTTTTAATTGGTAAATGTAATTCCAAAAATCAAGGGAAAGGAAAAATTTCTTCCTTAATATTAACAATAAATCTTGTAAATAAAATTGAAAGCAAATTGTAATACATTTCAGACAAAACAATATAAATTTATGCGCAGATATTGGATTTCGCTCTTTGCTCCTTAGAACAATTCAATCACATGTGATTGCATATATGTTACTCCAATGTTTTTCACTGTTCTTTTTTTGATTTTTTTCTTTGAGAACCTGTTCTCTTATCCTTCTTCCTTTTCCTGACATTTGTTGTATGAGCTTGCTGTTCTTCCTTGACTCCTTTACCTTTCATTTCTTCTTCAACTTGTTCTTGCGCTTCTTTATGTTCTTGTGTTTCTTTGTTTTCTTGCACTTCTTTATTTTCTTGTACTTCTTTGTTTTCTTGCACTTCCTTGTTTTCTTGTTCTTCTTTGTTTTCTTGCACTTCGTTGTTTTCTTGCACTTCTTTGTTTTCTTGTGCTTCTTTGTTTTCTTCCACTTTGTTTTCTCGCGCTTCTTTGTTTTCTTGTGCTTCTTTGTTTTCTTGCACTTCTTTGTTTTCTTGTGCTTCTTTGTTGTCTTGTATGCAATCATCATCTTGGTTCACACCCTTCTTTACTTTTTTAGATTTTTTTATAGTTGTTTTAGAGGCTTTTCCTTTTTCACGTTTGGTTTCTCTGCTGGCATGCTTTTCCTTTCTTCTTTCCTTCATTCTTTCTTTTACTTTCCATTTTTTTCTGGGCTTTTCTTTTCGTGCTTCATCTGTTGATAATACACATATTCAAGTTCGTAAATGTAGTTGACTTCAGATATTTTGTTTTACATGTAGATTCACACACTTTCACTCTTGACAGAAGTTAAATTGCCTGTTTGCATTACTGTTAACAGCGTGGATTATAAAACCATAACAATTTGATATAGCATCTTCCTTGCAATAAGCTTCCCCCTTCTAATATGTGCTTCCCCATGAGTTTGTTTTTATTTATTTTATCATTCAGTGCCTCTGTTACAATAAGTGCCCCTTCCAATTAACACCTTCATGGCAAAAGTGACATTCAAGACACTGACTGTGACATACAAAAGACTGATTATACAGATGTCTGCTTTGATTAGACTGAAGTCAGCTTTCGTGTCTGAGCATAATGTTGAAGATCATTAATGTCAGGGCTCCTTTTGTTACAGTTGTTGAGTTAGAGAATTTTTGATTATCACTGACATAACTTGCATTGATTAATGTTACTGTATATTCATGTTCAAAAAGAAATTAGCATCTTGTCTCCAAAGGTTGCTCTCCATGAAGCCAATGAAAGTAATGTTGTGCTGGCCTGTCACTAAATGGAATCATTACAGGTTTAACATATGTTTTGCATTGGCCTGTCCCACCAGTATCAGCATAAAAATTAATAATAACTCAAATTTTTCTTACCAACAACTGTGGCAGACAATCTTTCTTCTTTGGGTTGAGGTACATTTCCCCTGAAGGAGACCTGCAAGTAAATATAGGGAAGGGAAGTGTGCTGCTCAAAGGACTCATGTGTAACTTGCTTTGGATGATGGAAACTCTAGCTGTTGTATCCATCATTTATGGCAAGTTACACATGAGTCCTTTGAGCAGTACACTTCCCTCCATATTTTAAACACTTTGTAGATGTCACTTGCATTAACCTGCATATTAGTGTTGTTGTTAATGTTAGAGTTACTGTTAGTGTTATAGGCAAGTACCAGCCATGTGACAACTACGGACTAAAAATAATCCCACACAAATATGCCTCTATCCCATTTTTCCTACTTTTTATGTATAACACACAACTCTTTCAAGTTTCTTTTAATTTTATGATATTCATTGTACCAAATGTTCATAAATTGTTTTTTTTCTGACACCGCAAAGATACAGTAAAGTCAATCTTCTCCAAGTATCGTGGCTCTAGAGAGCCTCGTCCCTGGAGAGATACAGTTAGAGTCAGTTTAGTATCGTGGCTCTAGAAAGCCTCGTCCCTGGAGAGATCCAGTAGAGTCAGTCTACTCCAAGTATCGTCGCTCTAGAGAGCCTCGTCCCTGGAGAGGTACAGTAGAGTCAATCTACTCCAAGTATTGTGGCTCTAAAGAGCCTCGTCCCTGGAGAGGTACAGTAGAGTCAGTTTACTCCAAGTATCGTGGCTCTAGAGAGCCTCGTCCCTGGAGAGATACAGTAGAGTCAGTCTACTCCAAGTATCGTCGCTCTAGAGAGCCTCGTCCCTGGAGAGATACAGTAGAGTCAGTCTACTCCAAGTATCGTGGCTCTAGAGAGCCTCGTCCCTGGAGAGGTACAGTAGAGTCAGTCTACTCCAAGTATTGTGGCTCTAGAGAGCCTCGTCCCTGGAGAGATACAGTAGAGTCAGTCTACTCCAAGTATCGTGGCTCAAGAGAGCCTCGTCCCTGGAGAGGTACAGTAGAGTCAGTCTACTCCAAGTATCGTGGCTCTAGAGAGCCTCGTCCCTGGAGAGATACAGTAGAGTCAGTCTACTCCAAGTATCGTGGCTCTAGAGAGCCTCGTTCCTGGAGAGATACAGTAGAGTCAATCTACTCCAAGTATCGTGGCTCAAGAGAGCCTCGTCCCTCGCGAGATAGAGTAGAGTCAGTTTACTCCAAGTATCGTGGCTCTAGAGAGCCTTGTCCCTGGAGAGATACAGTAGAGTCGGTCTACTCCAAGTGTCGTGGCTCTAGGGAGCCTCGTCCCTGGAGAGATACAGTAGAGTCAGTCTGCTCCAAGTATCGTGGCTCCAGAGAGCCTCGTCCTTGGAGAGATACAGTAGAGTCAGTGTACTCCAAGTATCGTGGCTCTAGAGAGCCTCGTCCCTGGAGAGATACAGTAGAGTCGGTCTACTCCAAGTATCGTCGCTCTAGAGAGCCTCGTCCCTGGAGAGGTACAGTAGAGTCAGTCTACTCCAAGTATCGTGGCTCTAGAGAGCCTCGTCCCTGGAGAGATACAGTAGAGTCAGTCTGCTCTAAGTATTGTGGCTCTAGAGAGCTTCGTCCCTGGAGAGATACAGTCGAGTCAGTCTACTCCAAGTGTTGTTGCTCTAGAGAGCCTCGTCCCTGGAGAGATACAGTAGAGTCAGTCTGCTCCAAGTGTAGTGGTTCTAGAGAGCCTCGTCCCTGGAGAGATAAAGTAGAGTCAGTCTACTCCAATTATGGTGGCTCTAGAGAGCCTCGTCCCTGGAGAGATACAGTAGAGTCGGTCTACTCCAAGTATCGTCGCTCTAGAGAGCCTCGTCCCTGGAGAGGTACAGTAGAGTCAGTCTACTCCAAGTATCGTGGCTCTAGAGAGCCTCGTCCCTGGAGAGATACAGTAGAGTCAGTCTGCTCTAAGTATTGTGGCTCTAGAGAGCTTCGTCCCTGGAGAGATACAGTCGAGTCAGTCTACTCCAAGTGTTGTTGCTCTAGAGAGCCTCGTCCCTGGAGAGATACAGTAGAGTCAGTCTGCTCCAAGTGTAGTGGTTCTAGAGAGCCTCGTCCCTGGAGAGATAAAGTAGAGTCAGTCTACTCCAATTATGGTGGCTCTAGAGAGCCTCGTCCCTGGAGAGATACAGTAGAGTCGGTCTACTCCAAGTATCGTGGCTCTAGAGAGCCTCGTCCCTGGAGAGATACAGTAGAGTCAGTCTGCTCCAAGTGTAGTGGTTCTAGAGAGCCTCGTCCCTGGAGAGATAAAGTAGAGTCAGTCTACTCCAATTATGGTGGCTCTAGAGAGCCTCGTCCCTGGAGAGATACAGTAGAGTCGGTCTACTCCAAGTATCGTGGCTCTAGAGAGCCTCGTCCCTGGAGAGATACAGTAGCGTCAGTGTACTCCAAGTATCGTGGCTCTAGAGAGCCTCGTCCCTGGAGAGATACAGTAGAGTCAGTCTGCTCTAAGTATGGTGGCTCTAGAGAGCCTCGTCCCTGGAGAGATACAGTAGAGTCAGTCTGCTCTAAGTATGGTGGCTCTAGAAAGCCTCGTCCCTGGAGAGATACAGTAGAGTCAGTGTACTCCAAGTATTGTGGCTCTAGAGAGCCTCGTCCCTGGAGAGATACAGTAGAGTCAGTCTGCTCTAAGTATGGTGGCTCTAGAAAGCCTCGTCCCTGGAGAGATACAGTAGAGTCAGTGTACTCCAAGTATCGTGGCTCTAGAGAGCCTCGTCCCTGGAGAGATACAGTAGAGTCAGTCTGCTCTAAGTATGGTGGCTCTAGAAAGCCTTGTCCCTGGAGAGATACAGTAGAGCCAGTCTACTCCAAGTATCGTGGCTCTAGAGAGCCTCGTCCCTGGAGAGATACAGTAGAGTCAGTTTACTCCAAGTATCGTGGCTCAAGAGAGCCTCGTCCCTGGAGAGATACAGTAGAGTCAGTTTACTCCAAGTATCGTGGCTCTAGAGAGCCTTGTCCCTGGAGAGATACAGTTAGAGTCGGTCTACTCCAAGTATCGTGACTCTATAGAGAGCCTCGTCCCTGGAGGGAAATGGTCAGTTGGTCAAGTGAAGTCAGTATAGTCAGTTTTAGGTCAGGTAAGGTCATTTTTGTCAGGCTTAAGAGCTCATAATGTCCAATAGCAAATTTACAATGATTACAATAGAAGAGTTGTGGTCATACAATCCTTACAATTCCCATTAAGTTACATAAACTTGTCTGTTGCCCGGCCATTATTACTGGTGAAATGCTTATTTTGTTTAATTTATACTTAAACATTTGTCAAAGTTCAGTTTAACAAAGATTTTTAAAATGTTGTTTTTAAGATTTTTTAAAATGTTATTTTAGAGTTTAGTTACCTTACCTTTTCTAGTTTTATTTTTCAGTTCAGTTTAACAAATATTTTTTCAATGTTGTTGAGTAATATTTTATAGTTTTAAGTTACTTCACCTTTAAACATCATAATAGTTTTATTTTTCATTTAGCTCCAGTGTTTCAGGAATTTTTACATGCATTATAGAGGCCTCTTGAGCAGACCTTACATATTTACATGAATATTTAGCTAATAGAGCTGCAAATATGAGGTTTTGACGTGTAATAATAGGCATAAGCTGTGCACCATCTTCCCAGTAGGATTTTACACCCCTAAAAATTACTCGCTATTCGTGTTAATATTCCCTACCTGGGTAGCCAGAAGTTCTTTGACATCCTCTTCTTCCTACATAGTTTTTAGAAATACAGGATTAAAACTGATATAAATCTCTCTTTTTTTTAAATAAGGTTCAACTTGTGAAACCAAAATACATGCATGAAACATATTTTGTTATATACCTCCCAAATCGGATACATTTCTGATTGGAGGAGGACGGGTCACGTGTCATGGGTCAAAACCCGCTAACTACCTTGGGCGAACAAAACTAATTAATTAAGGCCAAGACAACATGAAATTTTGCCTAACAGGGAATCAGTTCGAATCATTGAAACTGTGTCATATTTGTGCATCTGCTGCCGTCAAGGAAGTATTTTTTATTAAGAGATTTTTTTCCCGTCTTTTAGTTGAGAGGTAGAACAAAATACTTAGTGACTGACCCCAAAGGAAATGGTGAGTTTTGTTTCTTGTTGAACGCATTGTTCCCCTCGGCTTCGGCTTGGGGTCTATAAGGAACAAAACTCACCATCTCCAGTGGAGGGGGGAGTGGGTTACAATGAAGTGTTTGCAACAATCTTGAAAATGAAATTAGGGTAAGGAGTTTGTGTCCAATCAAAGGTTAAGTCAAAATGAAACTGCTTGCAAAGGAAAACCCATGTTGTTGAATTTTGATCACAGCCTTGTAGTATACCTCTCCAAGCCCATAAAGATTCTCCTTTCCTTAACATTTTGAAACCTCTTGACTATTTTAATCTATGACCATACCACAGCAACTCTTTTTCTTTTATTAGTACACTGGGGAGAGGGGGGGGGGGGGGGGAGGGGAGTGGGATTTCTGGGCTAGCTATCGACACTCATGCAGTCAGGTATTGTTTGATTTCTTTGGGGAAGCAAATTGCCATCCTCCCAGTACGATGGTGCCCATGTGTCTATGATCCAGTAAGAGATTAAATGAATCATCTTTCATGTTTATTCATACAGCTGTATTCCCCTTGCACTTGGGCCGTACTATATATACAGCAAATGATAAAAACAATTGGTCGTTTCGTTACAGCATGGACCTGCAGCTTGGCTAGGAAGAGTTAATAGTTATCTACAATATCCAAGTGCTCTTTTGATATATGAGCAGTATAAAATTACATTTAACTTGTACATCATGTTGTATAATTTATATTTCAATATGTACTACTTACTCTCTCGTATATATCCAGAACCTCTTGTTCTGTTATGGGATGTTCATGTAAAATCACTTCCTGTCTTCTTTGAAGGGTGAAGTGTAGTGGTAGAGCTTCAATCGAGCCTGCCCAGTCATACACTTCCTGTCATTCACATAGACCAAAACAGTATCTCAATATAAATATGTATAATATCAAACTAGTAACAAGTGCCAGCAGATTAAAAGGGCAAGGTAAAAAAAAAATGCGGTACATACATTTGATAAACTTTAAAAGTTGGAAACTCAAATGTGAAAGTGGCTAGAAGCAGAGCTTTGTTTTGCCACAGATTGAAGAGTTTTCAACTTTGACTAAAATGGTTATATCCCTGCATGTGTCTCTTCACACAAATTCTTTTACATTACTGTTCTGGGGGTTTGCTTAAAATACAAATAGTATTGCACATTATGTACATTAATTAAATTTACTGTAGTTTTTCAGTGTATACCTGGAACAAGGCAGTTCTTTTGAACTTGCGGTGAAATTTGAGGTTGCCAAAGCGAAGAATTATGATGTACCCCTTTTGAGGCTCTGGTGGCACACGATTGGCCCTATCCTCTCTTATCTAAGGAGTCGAAAAACATACTGTCATATTTAGTCATCGCATTTGGGGTACAAAATGATATTAGATACAAATGATATTACAAAAATTACTACTACAAATGCAATACATGTAGATAGAAAAAAATATTTCAAACAAAATTAACATATATACACCTTTGACCCAATTTTTTGGATTCTAAAGTAATGCTCCTCAATACAATCAATCAAAAACCAAAAATATCCTGTTTCATATGATTCCAACGATTGAAGAACTTTTATTTATCATGTGTAGCAGGCTTTTTTCCTAGTAAGTTTAGAGTTTGTGTTTGTGGCTGAATCAGTCATGTCAGTTTTTCAATCACCTGTACTTTATTGTTCCCTCCTTCCTAGAATGGCTTATTTCAGTATTTTGGTGACTAGTAGGCCAATTGAGCTGAGATGGCCGGCATATCATTATGTATACCTCGAGAGAAATACAGTTTTTAATATTTTTATTTGATACTCTGGGACATACTGTATGTGCTTTGGCATCACAGTCTTGATTCAAATGGCATTTCACTGGCGTGGACTGGTCCTTCTGATAAAGCAAAATAATTTAATCCATTTACAATGAACAGTTGTTGTGTTTTTGGTGGCATAAAAATAGTAACATTGACACAACACTCATGAGTTTTTGCAGAAATCTTTATACCTATATGTAATATATGCCAATTGATGTGAGTTGACACATGAATGTGTATACCTCAAGATAAATACATTGTTTATCAGTTTTATTTGAAACTCATTGCCTTACCCTGTAGGTTTTGACATCATAGTCCTCATCAGTATCATCATCTGATTTTCCTGGCATAGACTGTTCCTTCTGATAAAGCAAAAAAAGGAATGCATAATTATAGAATAAACAATTGTTGTGTTTTGCTGGAATTTATAAAATAGTAACATTAACACAACTGTGAATGTTTATATGTAATATAAAAATCACTGGATTAATAGTTTAGCATTTACCTTCTTGTCACTTGCAAGGGATTGCTTGAGTTCCAACTCCTGCTCTTCTCTTATTTGAACTCTTTCCCTGTCAGAAAAATGCTTTGTTATACCACATGCAGCAGATATAATTTGTCTGTTACACATCAAGAATGTAGAAGCACATTCCTGACTTAACAACAACAACAATAACCGACCCCTTTCAGACAGTTCATATCAGAGACTTGGCTGTTAATGTAACCTAAACAAGGAACACTACATGTCTTTGTGCTAAAGAAAAACCTTACACATTTTCAAGAAAGGACTGGGTGGGTGGAAAGACTGATGCTTTCAATGGAAGGAACAAAACTTGAACCCTGAGCACCCAAAATTTTTTTGAGAACATCACTTCTTTTGTGAGCTCAGGCAGAAATTTTTGGTAGAGATTTCAATAACAAGCATTGCTGTAATAGTGAAATGTTCCATATTAAAATACCTGGTGATCCCTTGGCTCTACTAAGACTAAATTAAACATGTCCTTGACTGCATATTAAAAGCCGTTATGTGTCTTTGTCATGATTAATGTCTCAAAATTTTGGCAAACAGGCACAATAAGTAAGCATGAGCTTAAACTTACCAGCAGGATTTATTTGGTATGCTTACTAGCAGATTTAGCAAGTATAGTGTGTGGTTTGCTACATGACCATTACTGTATTGTAATCTTACCATTCAGTTTTTAGGGCTTGTAGTGATGTTGTCCCTTGTGCTAGGGCATCCCTGACCTCATTAAAGGTGACATTTTTCAGGCTCTCGCCTATGTTAAAAGTTAAATTATGTAAAGGAAACCATACATGTGGAATTAACAACTTAAGCGACTTTCTGGTATTACTAAAAAGAAAAGCTATTAGCATATCATAGTAACTTGAAATGCATGTCCATTTTCCATGTAGCTATAATCTTGTGCAATCTGTTTTCAGCGTTGTGAAAACTGTTTTTTTTTTTAATTACATATTTCTTTGCATAATTTTCTGCTTGATTGTGTGGAAAATAACTTTCTGTATGTTAATGCACTCAAACTGAATTGTAAGTTAATGTAATTTATTACTAAAATGTGTAACTGCAACTCTTAACAGATGGCCATTGAAGGATAAGGTCACTCCAGAAAGCCTGTTGTCTTTGAACTCACCTATAGCAAGTAAACATTCAGCGTTTCCACCCACCGAAGTTTTAGCCCTTGAAGTGCCCGCTATCCTGAAGAAATTAGTCTTGAAAGATTGGCTTTGGAGGCTGCCATTTTGAAACTGTTTTGGCAGCCAGGCCAGGCATGTTTGGCTCAAAACAGTATGGCTCAAAGGCAGTTAAAAGGCTCTTCGGAAGCTACTTGGACGAAGTCTCCTGAACGGAATGAAAACACAAAAACACGGCCTGGCTGCTGCATACTGTTCCTGAATTTTGGGCTTCTTTGGAGATTAATTTCACAAGGAAAACCTGCACTTTAGAGGCTGAAACTTCGGTGCGTGGCTAACCCTAACCCTAACCTTTGACAGAAAAAAATACATTTTTTGGAGTGCCCTTCTCCTCTAAGTGCTACTCACTGAACACAATATGTATCGCATACCAATTATTTAATATTGATGAGAACTTACCAGAAAAACGTTCTACAAGGTTTGGCTTTGATGTTGTGGGTGACAAGATGAAGACCCCTGTTTCCTGGCTCTTGGAGCCAAATTTTTGTAACACTACCAAAAGAAATGTTATCACCAAAAATAAATCAGTTGACCAAGGTTTTTAAAAACAAATTATTTCCAGTCTCCTTTAGAAAGTTTACAAATGAATGTAAATTCTTGTTTCGTGTTTGTATTTGTCAAGTTCAGGGTTAACATGCACTTGGCATTACACCTTTTAGCAACCATTGGCACATTTCACATGCATTTCATTGCTGAAAATTATCATAAATATTAAACACATTTAAGAGACATCAATCCTTGCTCCTTTTTCCTATAATTCTACTCTATTCTAAATTAATTAAAACATTTCACTAACATGAAATTTAATAAATAGCAGTAAGCTTATTGAAAAATTAACTTACTCTTTACTTGATAAATACCTTGTCTGCCACTCTTAGATCCTGCTTTAGCGATCCAATAGTAGATGTTTTGAGCATTTCCCAGTAAGCTAAAAAATCTACAGAGAAGAAGAAGAAGAGATTGATATACAAGATGAAAATTCAACACCATTTTTTTTTTCTTACATTTTAGTGTCTCTTACATTTTCTTTGCTCAGTGATGCTTGATCATATGAATACACTTTGAAAACAACTACAGTGTAATGCCAGACTTTGCCGTTAACTGAGCTTGTGCACCCAAACATGGCAGATAGTTCCTGAATGAAATTTTCATTTACATGAAAGTCAACACTACAACTCCATGACATTTGAAAGCACAGGGTAGAATTTTTTGAATGACTTCTGTTGCAAGCCATTATTGCACACTTTAAAGTCTGTCAGGTCCTCTTGATTTTTGTTCATTGCCTGAAATTTTAATGTCATGTACACACAACAATATACAGTCATGTCTGTTTTGGATACTGTGATAATAGTACAACCCCCTAAAATGTGCAAAAAAAGGAATGTTTTTGTAACTTATTTTTTAAGGGCCACTTGCCTCACCTACCCAGCAATGGAGTTCATACGCTTCTTCAACCACCCCAGCACTACATTAATAGATTTCTGTTACTAACAGTCTCTTAGTATTGTGTGTCCAACAGACAAAAATAAATGACCTCTGAGGGCCACGTTTTTACCAGGAACTAGGATTTCGCATAATTGAAGCTCTTTTCCCAATATTCTAACCCTTCTAACCCCAGTAGTCCTCCATCTTAGACTCTCGACACAAAAAAAGAAATATCCATCTATCAATGAACTTAAAATTTAAAAAATGATGTTGTTGTTTATCACTTTCATCCAGGAATATGAATGACAAGTAACAGCAAGGGACAAATACATGTACATGTACCTTTGAACATGACGAATGTCATCTCCCTCTTTGAGGATGACCAAGACCATCAGCTGCTGATCAATCCTCCCTTGGTGGCACATCTGGAACCATTTACATGTAAGCAGATTTAAGTTAGCAAAAATCCAATGCTACATGTATGATAAATTTATATTTTAAATATGCATATTTTACATGGAGCTAGCCAAGAGGGTGTGCACAAACTTATTATTTGCAGGTCATTCTGAATAGCAACATCTTTTTTCAACATGAACAATGCCTGACCCAGTTGAAATTTTGTCCACATGACCAGTAACTGTACGGGAATAAATTATTGCGAATTATTCCAAAGGAAAAAGTTGTGCTTCGCCTACCCTCTTTGTAACATCGCTATAATGTCCAGTTTATTTGGATTACATAGTAAATGACTCTGCTTGTATGCTATATCGGTATTCTTAGCCATTTACCCTTAGCTTACACAGACCTATATTTATGTAGCCTGGCCCATGCAGATTTGATGGGGAATTAAAGTAACCACAACAGTGAGAATCTCGCGATACTTCAATTTTTTTTTCATGTTTATTGGTCTAAACTATCCTGAACCAAACATTGCATTCGAAAAATGAAAATTTAAAAAATCAGGCGCTGCGGTTCACATTCTCCAGACAAAACAGAATGTGATTGTTTCGTATTGTTTTTTCAGAGGACAGTAATTATGGTTATCCAAAAAAGGAATCCCTGCGCAAAGTTATTGCACTGCTTTGTAATCTGTTTGCTTAGTGACATTCACATTCCCTTTGCTGTTTTGGTTTTCTCAAACTCCCTGATATCACCCTGTTACGGTTGCACGTTTTCAATTTTTGGTGTGATGTTGGCTTATAAGACAACCACAACGAAAACACAGTCATCTAATTTTAAAGTATCATTTGGTCACAAACCTCGTCAAAAGAGAGATTTAAAAAAAATGGCAAGGGCTGGTGGAGATCGTCATTTGTCAGCTCTCTTTCGCATAAGAGTACCTCCTGCACCCTGTCCAGTTTGTGGGATGGCACTAAAGTAGCAATTTGAAATTATTAAATTGTAGCCTGTTAATGACAGTATATGATTTTGTAAAACAATAAAGACTAAGAGATAGTTTTTTATTGATTATCAGATCAAACAATTTAAAAAATGTTGTGCCCTCTTTAAACTGCCGTGTAAGAAAAAAACATTTTTATATCCTTCCACAAGAGGAATAAAATGGATCACTTGTCTTTTGAATTATGAAATGAATGAAGTCCTGACTTGTAAAAGGCTTATATAACTGACTGAGTTGTACCTTTCACGTATAAAATAAACTGATATGCTAATATACATGTATATTTCATTTTCTTTGATTAATTTTTGTTCCGTTCTTTAAAAAGTACATTGAACAGTATATTGCGATCAAAATTGAAGTAAAATTTAGCATACCTTTCCCATTTTTCAAATCCACTGCACCGAGAGGACACAGATTCTCCTCAATAGTCCCAGCTAAAAGTTGATTGCATGTAAATGACTTTATTTTTTTGTAAGAAAAAATACAGGGTCTCTACAGACATAATAGAGTTATATTTGTTTCAATTCTTATGACCATACTTGGAAAAAAAGTAGGCGATACAAAATTAATATTAAATGGTAGAATTTGAAAGAAAGAATAATTATGACATCTGTGTGAACTTAGAAATTACAATATACCTGTTTCAAGAGGTTCTGTGCTAGCTGATAGATAATCTAAATGTGGTAAGAGAAAACAATATCACTTAGAACAATGACATTATTAAAACATTTTTTTCATTGGTGTTAATTTAATTTTTTTATAACAATTTCAAAGTCTTTATTATAAATAGACACTCCTTGGAATTTAACCATGAAGAACCCCAAAAAGCTCACTTTTTTGTCTTCGCCCATAGCAAGTAAACATTCAGCAAACTGAAGTTTCAGCCTGTGAAGTGCCTGCTATCCTGATGAAGTTCGACTCGAAAGAAGTGACTCACAGGCTGTCATTTTGAACTGCACTTTTGAACAGGCTAAGTTTATGTGATGTCATTCCATCCGCAACTGACTTTGCATTCTTCAAAAGGCCAGCAAGATGTATTTTTTCCACGCGATTATCACCCATTTGGACAAAATCTCTTGTACTTGAAATCATGAAAACGTGGCGTGGCTGCTGAGTACTGTTCAAAATGGTGGCAGCGATGTCGAATTTTGGGCTCCATTGGAGATGAATTTCATAAGGAAAACTGGCACTTTAGAGGCTGAAACTTCGGTGAGTGGCTAAACTTAGTGCAAGGTTTTTATTAGCATTGACCAAAAAAAAAAAAATTTCTTGAGTGACCTTCTGTTTTAAACCACAACACAATTATTCCCACGAGATACCTTGCTGCTCATCAGGGTGTATTTCTACTATCTCCTCATCACTGTCTGCTGAAATGTATGAATAATCAATTCACATCTCATCATAATGACTACTTGTAACCATAGCCTTCCACTTTAGAAAATATATGTAGCCTTGAGCTAGGTTGGCAAACAAGTAATTTGTTGATTACTCCAAGGAATGACTTTTATGTGAAAGTCTTGCTACACTTATTTCAGATAAAAATTGTTATTTGTCAAGTAAATATACATTTTGTGTACACAGATCCATAAAATTTAAACAGAGTAAAAAAAATGCTGTTGTCATCGCATGTAAATCAACAAACAAGTCTCTGAGTAAATCGAACTTTACCAAATGAAAAGGCACATGCTTGAGCTGTAGGAGAGGTTGAATAAGGTTGGGTTGTGTTATATTTTCCCTCACGTGCGATTGGTCTTAACACGTCATTTGACTGAATCTGCCTCAGCTAAATCTGGTTAATATCTTAGTGATATTAACTAATTTTCACAACTGCACATGGAGCTCTTGGCATATAGCAGTGTACATGTTTAAGCCATTTATATTTGCTGGTGCCAGTGAATAAACGCTTAACTATGCAAGACAAATTTGGCATGATAACTATGGCTTCTTAACTCTCTTTATCACCCATGTATAGCTGGTTGATAATGGACATCTTAAGATCCATTTGAGTGGAAATTTTCCTAGCCGTGTAGGGTTGGCATTTAAATTAAAAAATAGCATTTTCTGGCACTTGCCATGCCTGTAATATATTGTATTGCCGAAACATGGTAGAAATTGAATCAGTAGAGGAGAAAATATGATAACTCTTTAAAGTTCAAGTGTCATATCTTCAAACATTAATAACTGAACAGTAACTTTTTTTTTTCTTTTTGGCTTTTTTTGTCCTTGTTATCATCTGATTGACATACTAAACCAACAAAACATAACAAAGTGAATGGAAAAGTAAGAAGGATCTCCTCACCACCCATAAAGAATGACCAGTCCTAAAACATTGAAAGTTCTTTTCAAAGTCCTAGGTCCTTGAAACCTAAACAATCCTTAAGCAGGCATTCATGTAAATCAGTTACGTATGTAGAATAAATAAATAAATAAAAGAAACATACATGTAGCATGACAGTTCCAGATCTTGACTCTTACCTCCCTTTCTTTGTGGTGCAGTCAAATTGATTGCTGTGGCTGAAGAGGGGAGCAGGGGTTGGGTCAGAGGTGCTGGTGCAGATGATTGAGTGACTGCCGGGGGTATTGTTGCAGTAGATGACAGTGTGACTGGTTGTGCAGATGAGGATGCAAACGTGGATGGCTGTGAGGCTGCGGGTGTTAACAAGGATGCAGATATGAATGGTTGTGTCAAGGATGGTTGTGTGACTGCGGGTGAAGATGATGGTCCAGATGTAGATGGCTGTGTGGTAGGAGGCGAGGTCAGAGCTGAGGTTGTTGCTGGAACAAAAGTAATAATATTCAAATTAAAAAATATACGTATCTCATATATAATTAATTGTATATGAAAGGAAAACTTACAGGTAAAACATTACACTACAGGTTTGTTTTGAAAGGGTCTAGTGGTCCTCTTGAACTGGCATACGAGCAAGTACTTGATAAAGCATGCTTGAATGATCAGCCTATATAAGGATGTCTAGTCAGTCAGTGTTTCATGCTCCTGAAGAGAGAGGACCACCAGGCCCTTTCAAAACAGATCTGTAGTGTAATTTGTTTCAATTTTTTCTTTCATAAACAATTAATGATATAGCTCCATGACTGTAGAGCACTCTGTGACTCAGTGATAAGGTTTTTACGTATCTTATATATATATCTCATAGATCTCATATAAATGCCCGAGGCCTTTCGAGTATGGATTGAGCACAGCGAGATCCATTTGAAAACTACATAAGGGCCAGTATTGCCCAGTACAGCTTAATAGCATTCAAAGTTAGCAAATATTGAATTTTTGAATTGCTGGCTTTTGAAAACAAGAATTACATGGCTCAGGACTGTTTCCATCAATGGGAAAACAATTTTTGGCAGCCATTTGGTAAGTTAGATGCATGCTTTAGTGTTGTAAATGGGAGATGTGAGATGGGATGCACTCTTCAAACAATCAGAGCAAGTGTTTCACTAAAATAACCCATTAGGTAACTACATGTTTTCTACAACTGAAATCATTTTTAATATTAATGTTAATAACACAAAGGCTTCTACAAACCTGGATTGGGTAGCAACAGGAAAATCTTTTTTTTCCTGCAACCGCCAAAGAGGTTCATTATTTGGGCACCATTTTGCATGCCAGTTGCCACCGTCTTCATGGCATGCCCTCGCTCATAGGAAGTAATAAATTCTAGACTGGATGAATGAAATATTGAGGACACAGTCAGTGCACCAACTATACCCAGTGATTTCCCCATACTATAATATAACTAATTTGGTGCTTGAAAGTTCAAGTCTTGAAAAAAAATTAATAACAGTAGTTTGCATGTTTTTGTTAAGTTAATAATTTAATGTTTATAAAACAGGGTTTTGCAGTTGTTTTGTATTAAATAATTGCTATTATCTTTTTAAAAAATCCAAATTTATAAAAGCCTGAAATATACTGTAACTTTGGTAATGGAACTGGATGGAACTTTTTTTAAACGTGTGAGTTGCAAGCTGAAGGGTTTTTTTAGTTTATTTCTTTTTCACTTTTCCTTGTTTCTTTGTTTTCCTTTTTTTCTTAAACATTTACCAAAAGGCAGCGTTTGCCGTTGAGATACGCTAGATGACTTAATAGCTGTATTCCCTTGCAACTTATTCATTATTACAGGGGGGACGCAGCGGTAAGGATCCACTCAGAGAATATGGCAAATATAACAATGGCCGCCCTTACTCGAAAGCAATCACGCAAAATACTAGTACTCATTTAACCTCTCAGACTACTCTTGCTCCCAAAGCTCTGTCACGTGACATCACGTCCTCTTTGCATAAGTCCACAAAAATATTAAGAAATAAGCAAGGTATTTTTTTCATAGATTTCTTAAGTATCTCGAAATGATATTTTTCGGTCTTCCATGGCGCGCGCCTTTTTTTTCTAAATTCCCTCGCAGGCCTCGCGCTAGGCTCGATTACCGGCCGCCGTTCGAGAAAGGATCCCGCGCTACTCCCCCAAACGTGGACCGGACTCGAGAAAACGGCGGAAGTCGAGCCTACAGTAGTCTCGCCCACAAGACAGGTAAACGAAGGCTCTTGCCCACTGATCGCCAATCTGGCAATTCTCAGTCTATAAGGCCACTCCCCACCCCATATCAAAACAGAGAGATTACAAAGAAAAATTCTGCCTCTATTTAAAGAAAGTATTCTCCTGAATATAAGAATTGCTATTTACCGGGATTGTTACATCGTGCTTGAGGGTTTTTGGAGGCTTTACCCGCATGTTTCACTAATGCTTGCGTCGCTGCTGGGCGCGCACAATGTTTTGGACATCGAGATCAAATCACTTTGACAAGTAACACTTTCACTGAATTGGGTTTATTAATCTATTGCTGGTTTTCAGTGTCACGCAATTCAAACTAGATCAAAATAAAAATCAAAACCCGGCAATAGATAAAGTCCAGATTCTGGGAAATGAAAGAATGTAAATATGCAAAGACTCTCGCAAACATTTTGGTCACAGCAATTTTTCTTATGCGAGATATGCGGAGAAATTTTATACCTAAATTTATAGAGATTTGTATGGAGACGCCGTGCTGGTGCCCATCGGTATGGGCACCAACATGGCGGCTGGAAACCAACAGAAACATCTGTCACTGAGTTTTGCTACAAAAGCGTGAATTTATCCCTCGAGGAACTCTAAAACGTTTAAATAATACTTTTTCTAAGACATGCACTGTTCAGATAGCCAAGTTCCCCGAAATAAGTAACTTTTAACCATCATGACATGTAAATGCCGCGTCACGCAAAAGCTTAGAAATTCAAGCGTAGTGTATCACAAAACCAAGAATCCATTAGGAGCGAAAATTTGTATGAATATTAGTTTTCAGCTGCTCTTTTACCTCATTTAAATTACAATTTCAGGAAGATCAATAACTTTGTAGTTCTAATTTTGGTGACGTCACGTGAAAACCAGCTATAGATACAAAAATAAAACTACATTAAATGCCGTTTAATCACGATTAGTCTCAATCTTCTGCATTCAACAAAATCACCCTTCGGCTTTCCTTTTGTCTGTTTTAAGAAACCCCGAAACACCAATCCAGTTGCACCCCGGTTATTCGCACTTGGTTCTTTCTAATTCCCTGTTATTTCAAAATCTAAACCATTTCCCTTGGATTTGCCCTTTGGTAATTTACTGTCGGCTATTTCCATTAATTCCTTTCGTTTCCCCTTTCGAAATAGCTGGGTTCCGCTGTATTTTAAAACTATAACATGTAGTGAAGTATGACTTTTTGCGGGAGCGTTCTTGCTGTGCAGTACTGTGAAGTACCTACAAACACATGTATTGCACCCAGAGCTAGTTAACCTAGTAAAAGTCAAACTCACCCACTAAGGTCTTTCCCGGCCAGTGATGGAAAGGTTCTGACAAGGATGTCGCCGATCTCAGTGTCTGTGTTGTTCTTTGTGAAAGAGATGTCACCAACACGCCTCGCGTTTGTAAGCCTGCTCATTTCGGCATTATTTGGCACTGCATTCCGTCTTTTTTCCAAAAAAATAACAGTCCTTTGGAATGCGCGATTACTATGACTCATTTTGTGGGATAAATCGCACACACGCAGCTTCAATCTCTTAGTAACTTTGATGTAAACACGAAAGCACACTGAAAGGCACGCTGCTCTAATTCGCACGCGTGTAGGTATTGTACCAATCGCACCCAGGGGACAAGAAAACTGATGCCACTTTCGATCACTTACGTGCTACAAAAGAATAATGAGCAGTAATTGGTTTTTTGAACTGACACTTTGCACCTTGATTCAGGAAACAAATCATGCTACAGGGAGTTTTTGCACTATCTGAAAACAGGAGCGAAAAGCAGGAATTTAAATTATTAGCGCGAGCGGGATTTCGTGTTTCGACGAAGTTGGGATGCGAGATTTACATGGGGAATAGGGCAGGATACGGGATTTCAATTCTTACTTGACTTCATAAATCGACCAGCGCAAAAACTGCTAACTGGACGGTAAAAATAAATTTGTTGTATTGTCGCTGGGGCGGTATGGCATTAACAAATGGATGCCGCTGTTTTCTTTGCTTTGTTGTCGAATTACCTGTTTCTTTCGATTTCCTATAGACGCTCTGGTTATTAAGTAAGACGCTCTTTTCCTGCCAAATTACGAACTGGCATAATCTTTGGGGGAATGTTTTTTAACGCAACCTAGATTTTCCGACAGTAGATGCACGTGAAGATTTTCCGCTACTTTTGACACTTTTTTGCAAAAAAAAGTGGTTTTTTTTTTTTTCTTTTGGTTACCGAAAGTTAGGTATACGATTTAGGTGCGGCATTTCATCCTTGTGAGAGCGTTTGCGCCAGCAAAAATGTGGGCACGTGACAATGAATAGCAGTGAGACACTGACTACTAATAATAGGTGAAAAGAAAAACAAGCACCATTTTCTTTGTGTGATTGTTTTCCGTAAATTTTTTGGCTATTTCGCTCAAATCAAACTAGGTCCTTCTTTAATTAAAGTTAAATTCGAAGCATTTAATAGGTCTGGAAATTACTTTTAAAAAAAATTCAGATAGACATGGCAGCTTCTCCGCGGACATCACAGTATGATACATAACAAGTCGTTTCATGCACTGCAGAAACAAAAGGCATTGTTTCTAAAACAAATGGGCATTCATCATGGGAGATGTCAATCTGTTGCGATACGCTTTGGCTAGAACTCAGAAAGTGGAAACAAGTAAAATTATAATATTCTTTTGGACTGCGCAGCACATGATCTGTTGCCACTTCATCTTCGCAACAAACTCTTTCGCGGATAATTTAATAGTTTTTCACAAGTGTTGATGTCACCCAAGCCGCTATGATTGAATTCAAGCTATTGTCAGTTATCAGTCTTCGACTGGGTTCTTTTGTGACGAAGAGTCTTCGTCACAATGGAAATAATAGTCTTTTGATCAGACACGCGCGCGGCTAAACGCATTGAAGCTCGGTAGTGACTGTCGGCCATTCCTCTACTAAGCGGCGGATTTTTCCAACATGTCTGGGTTAAGCAATTTTAACTGCGAGATTGTTAAAATTGTCAGAAATGGAGAAGAATCGGAAGGCTCAGAAGATGAAGTGGACCATAGTCTGCTATGCCCAATATGGTGAGAAATTCCAGCCTTACAACCTTTCTCTTGTTTTGCTGTTGTCGAAATTGTTTTGTTTTGATTTTAATTTGCCTTTTCGCGATATGTCCGTCCGACCGCTGCAAACACAGAGAGTACTGTATCTTTGCTTGGAAATGTCAAGTCGTAGTTTGTAGAGGTCTAGTGTTTTCAACGGCAACAGACTTGTACCATTGCTTAATTTTGAGGGTCAGGTTCGCGCTTCGTTCGTTCTGCATAATCAAAATTAGCCTGGGAACAGGCTCGCCTAATTTTTTTCCTGTCCTCGCCGGGAGCCTGTCCGCAGGCTATATCAAACTGTCCATATAAGAGGGTGAACAGGTCTCGGAGAGAGCGCAGATTGCGAACTTCAATGGTTAATTAGGGTAAATGCGAGACTGCGAGACGGCGTTTTTCTGTGCGAGCCCGAGACATTTTGGCGTTTTATACTGCGAGACCGAGATTTCAAAGTGTTGAGTGCGAGCGCGAGGAGTTCAGATTCTTCGAGCTCCAGATTTAGTTGATAGCTATAAGAATGAGTTAGAATGTGCTCAGGCCCGAGATTTGAATTGTGTGATACTAATCAAGTGTTTCGTCTTGTGGACGAGGGCGAGGGGATGTGAATGTGGGTAAATAAATACGCTGATCCATGGCCTTTTTTTTTTTTTGAAATCCCTCCATAAACAGACATTGCTCAAGACCGGAACCGCATTGTTTTACAACTTTTTACCACTTAGTTTATAAGAATATCGAGAACGAAATTTGCGACATTTTAAGAATAATTTAAGAATAGATCCGAGGCTGGTTTTTGACTTAATAGGTTATACGTTTCGATCGTTTGGGTCTACGAGCAGTCCCTCTTTCGCTTAGTCCGTCGTGCGTGACGCGATAGAATACCGCGAGAAAACAATGTCCGCGCGAAATCCTGGGGGCGAGGAGCGCACGACGGGCTAAGCGAAAGAGGGACTTCTCGTATTCTAGTCTTTTGTTCCTAAAATTCGATGTGATTTCGTAGGTTTTATTAACTTTATAGCATTATTTGGTTGTTGTGTTTGTCATAGCCTTGCCGTCCTTCTATTTCTTCTTCTCCTCCTCTATTTCAACATTCGATTCTCACTCCCTCTTTTGCCATTTTCTCCCAGCAAGGAGTTGATGAATGAGCCTGTCTCGTTGTCCTGTGGACATAGTGCATGCAAGGCCTGTTTACTGGAGAGTATCGCAAATCAAAGAAAAACCTGTCCCCTTTGCCGTGTGATTCTTGACGCCTCCAATTTAAATCCGAATATCGCTGTAAAAGCGATGATATCCAAAATTAATGTGCGCTGCACAAATGGCGGCTGCTCATGGACTGGGCAGCATAGCGATAAAGAAAGGCACTGTGACACCTGCCCGTTTATGTTAGTGGAGTGCCCAAATAGTTGTATCGGGAACCGACAGTGCTCTGCATTGGACGAGCACCTGGCGGCATGCCCTTATGAAAAGGTTTAATGCATGTTCTGTAGTGTGGGAGTGCCGAGATTTCATCTCGACGTTCACGTGGAAAACTGTGCGCAAGGCCCTCTGCTATGTCCGCTTCAGTGCGGAGAGAGATTACCGAGGTAAGTTTAACTGTACACTGGAGGCAAGGTCATTCTCATTTCTCGAAGCTAACTACGGATGTAATAAAAGTTAGAATAAAATGCTCAGTAAAAAATCTCTTTCAGACCAGACTGCGAATTAGTTCAAATATTTGACAAAAGTATCACGATAGCCGCTACTGGTGTTTTTACAATAACTGCAGAAATTCTCGCGCGCTGATTGGCTGATTTTCATTGTCAATATGCGGACAGACGCGTGATTTTTAATTTATACGATGCGTCAACGAGCGAGAGCGGACAATTTGACAATTTCTTATCGTAAAAAATAAATTGAAGTCAGTTTTTCATGCGTCGGTCCTATTATGGACAATGAATTTCGTCATAACATTGCTAAAGTAGTCTGCGGATCCAGGAGACGATAGCCGAATGGCTCCACAGCTACTTTGACCAAGTTCTGACGAAATTCTTAATCAGAAAAAGAACAGACGTATGAAAAACTGTCGTCAATTTGTTAAATTGAACAAATTCGTTTGCCTGTTTACAGATCACAGATCCACTTGCACCTCGGTGACTGTCCTAGGCGTGTAGTGAAATGTGATGTCAAGGGTTGCAACAATTATTACGCTCTTGGTGGTAAATGCGAACATGATCGTCAATACCAAGCATGTCATCAGGTGATGCTGAAGAACGAAGTGGAGAAATTAAAAAGCAAGATATTCAGCAAGGTACGTGACCTTAGGTTGGCTATAGATCATTTATTGAATCGACTCAGTGCCCCATTAATCTCTGTAAATGTCTAAGAATTATAATTTAGATATTTTACATGAGCAAATGTCTATGAAGGTTGAATTCAAATTCGGCTGTGATAACTTCCGTTAGGGTAATAGGCCTTTTGCAATAGTTGGTCAGGTGACGTGCTTTTCAAGAGAACGCACTGATTTAGTCACTGGCAATGCATGATGTTATCAAAATGGAAAGAACATTTACATATAAGCTAACATGCATATTTTCAGGTTTGGATTCCTTTAAGTTTCGTGGAAGTTCGAAATCAGAAGGATTTGTATGTGTACCATTGTTTAATTGGTCAAAACATGAGTGTTCTGGCTATTCAGACCACACTCTTTACTTTGCTGAAATCCATTTAGCTCTACATGTAGCTAAAAGTTTAGAAATTATGGATTTACATGTAGTAGCAGGGCAATATACGCCGGCTGATGATAAACCAGTCAATGAATATTGAAATGACTTAGGCCAGTTTATTTTAATGATTTATAGGCCGAAGAAAAAGTGGAAAGAATTCTCCGCAAAAGAAAGAGTTATAAGTGGACATTGAGTCTGGTTGACCTTCCGGCGGGCAAAAACGCGGCAAGTCCTCACTTCAGCTTTGACCGCAGTATGTTCAGATGCATTTGGTTGAGAACAGCCACGCCCCAAAAGATGGTTATAGAACAGCTGGTCTGTTCTACACCGCTCACTGTCTCGGCAAGGTAAGGCTCATTTTAGCCGAGTAGTGATTTATCTGCAAACAGACAGACAGACATACGTACAAACTTTATCGAAGCTCTCAAATTGCAAATTGACGCTTGAAGTTCTTGGGGCATGATGTGTGGTGCAAGGAAGGGGAGCAAACAAGTTCATAATTGTCCAAGTGGGCATTGACTAAATCAGTGTTTTTTTGTTCGAGTCTTACTATGAAATGGAACCATTTTATCTCGTGTAGTTGTGTACATTTTTAACTATACTCACGCATGTTTTTCTACCCTTCTCATCAAGTAATTATAAGGGGAACGATTGATTAAGTGAATAATGAAGTTTCTTTTTCTTTCACGTTCTGGTTGGCCATGATGCTAATAACTGCAACGGCATCTCAGTCAGTCGACGGCGATGTAATTATGTAGTTGTGTGTATTTGTAACTGAAGTACAACAAATTGTTTTTCAGATTCGCTTTAATTCGGGATGGCGACGTGCTGAAACGATTCGAAACGCGCTTTCCGGCAATTGTAACCGAAGGGAAGATGATCGGCGCTGAGGTGGACTTCGGTGATCTCATAAATGACCAAGAAGTAACGTTTAAGGTCACTATCGACATCTATAGCTACATTTAGTTATCTATACTAAGTATCTAAAGTAATCAAAAGTAATTGAGACACCAGACATTATAGTAGCTTACAAATATTGAAGTTACTGTTACGAAGGAAAGAAATGAATAGTTCATGTTTGCAGGATTGTCGTGATGCAAGGAACTGTTTCGGAGAAGATATTCTCCTTTGAAGCGAGAGAAATTAAAGAGGGGCAGCTGATTGGAAGAATTTCATCTGCCGATTTTTTTAACATTGTCCCAGACGGGAGAATGACTGTGAAATATGTAATGTCTTATTATACTTTAAAAGAGAATTAAGTAATGCTCCATATTGCGAATTACTAGGCTTAAAAAACTCGCGTCCATTCTTTGATGCAATCAGAAATAAAACCAAAACTGATCGTGACTGCTCTATAATTGATGCACTATCTGGATTATAGTCTTTTATCGTACGAAAAAGATTTCATCATGATTACCATTATCACTATTGTAAGAATGAAAATTAAGTTAATTGGTATTTGATTTGCCTTTTAAAATTAACATACCTGTCTGAAAAGTAAAATCCCGTTATAGTCACTTCAATGCTGGGCGTATGTGTTAAACTGAAGAAAAAATTGCCTGCTACTCTTACTTTTTAAATGCAATTATTAGTGAATAAAAGTTGTAATGATAAGTTTTGGTGTTAAATGGTGACTTAACTGGGCACTCTTTGCTTGGCATCTTCATTTACATTTACTTCTGATCAGATCAATGATAGGATCTTTCGCTCTTTTACCAGACATCATAATGTAACTACTCAGAAGGAAATACATGTATAGTACCTGTTGATTATGTTATTCGCGAGATCCTTGTTATCTCTCTTCCTTTCCGCTTCTTCCCCGGATTGTAGCCTCGCAACTCTCGACTGTGATTGGTTATGCGCCCACCCATTTGCAATTTATCGACGTGTGATAATGTAGATGTTCAATTACAGGTATCCAATCTGAACCACATCAAATCTGGTACCTAATTAGCGCCGCACTATATTCGCCTGTCAATTGTAAACTTAATGAGATCTCCATCTCTTGTCTCTGTACTGTTTAATGACACTAAAATTTTCACTACAATTAGTTTATCTCAAACTTTTTTGTAACCAAAACAATTAATTGGCAAGAGGACCGTGTAAAATACAATTCACATAGTAATTATTACCAACATTGCCGATTATGAAATTACGGCTGAACCTCCCGTAAGCGACAACCCAAAATGTCAAGCCTAAGCGATCGCTTACGGGAGGTGGTCTCTTATGAGAGTTTAGCCAATACTGGGTCAAAATTTGCTCTCAGGATATGAAAACTGCAGAGACTTAGCCCATGTGTCAAATGTCTTATGCATGTGAGAAGTCAATTTCAAGAAAAAAATCCGGTACTTGTACTATCCAGCAATCCCGCCAGGAATTCGATAATGTTACAACGCCTCATTATCCATTTTCGACTTGTATTCGTAAAAGCGTCAAAAGCAATGTTTCCGGACAAGACGATCGGCCAATCAACCAACTTAGCAAGTCTGTTGTTTATTCCCGCATTAGTTTTGTTAGTGGCCTGTAGAAAAGAACGTGCGATGTTTTTTTTTTTTTTATGCTTTTCTACTCTTAGTTGTTTTTTTTTAAGGAACCACTCCAATTAGTGTCCCGCGGATAAAATCTGCGAGATTCTCCTCGCTATGTAACGTAAATGAATACGTCAAAAGATCATACAAAATGAGGCATGAGAATTCTTTCTTTTACTTTGGAGCTATTGTTTTCTCTATTGTCTTGGGTTTTTTGTTTTGGGTTGTCAGTTGTTTTACGTCACTTGGGAGTTTCACAGGTTCACGCCGAACGTAAGCACAATAAAAGCCGCTAAAACATCTTCGTAGTGGCACTTCGCGCTAACTGCGAATAACGCTCTCGTGAGTGAGAAGTCATGAATCTGAATGAATGTATAGATTTGCAACGGGGTCCGTGTATGAACTTGATCCAGTTATTGCAACGACGTTTCCTGCTGGCCGATCCGCTTCGGTGTGCACAATGTGACGAGGACATGGTCTTAATACAGAGGAACGGCAATCATGTTGATGGATTTCATTGGTAAGGTTTTCTCTTAAATCAAAATTTGGATTCAGGGTGCATTTAGTGTAGGTTACGCTTAAGATCTTAGACATGGGCAGCCTTTAAAATTTCGCGGCATATTGGCGGGAGATTGGAGTTTTTGGCGTATAGCGGCGCGAACATTTATGTGCTAGTACTTGCGTATAAATGCTGAACGGGGCAAGGCGGATCGGCTTGATAACTATGGCTTCTTAACTTCTCTTTATCACTCATATCCTGCCCGATAACGGACATCTTACGATACATTTGCGTACAAGTTTTCCTAACTGCGTTGCCCGGAGAAGGCGTGTGACCAGGCGTGTGACGCGAACGTTAAATAGCCTTGGCGTATCTTCAGCGTGAAATTCTTGGCGGATTATTGATGGTAAATTTGTAGTCGAACCGAAAGACGAACACCGTCGGACAGTTAGCTACCCATTTGATTGAGAGAAGCGCTATTAATTTTGAAGGTTTTCCTAATCAACTCAACGGAAGGGAGCCTGGTTAACAAGACTATGATTATTCCAGTGCGCCTGCTGCATGAAAGGACTGAAAGCTATGCCTGTCTTTTTGTTAGACACGAATCGGTTCCTGTGAGGAAAAGTGAAGAAGACATCGACCATTCGAACTGTCACCCAAATTCATTTTGCCCCGACAAAAAAGGGTTTTATTATGTAAAAGTTGATGGTATACGGAGTGGTAACAAATTGATGAAAACGATATCCCAAATACGAGGATAAAATTTTTGTTAACTTTTTTGTCCCTTTAACTTCACTTAAATTTGCTGGTGTACATGATCCACTCATCCTCGAATCTTATTCGGCAATCTTCGGTTATCTTCGGACATCTCTTCGGAAAATGTTCGAAAACATGCGTCTGAAGTCCGGACAAAGTTTGGAAAAACTTCGAAAGACTTCGGATATCGCAAAAAACGTCGTCATGTGTTGCGAAAATTTTATGTAGTAATATCTTCTCAAATGAAAGTCATTTTTAACAATACAAAATGTTAAAAACAACGAAATTTTGAAGTTTATATCAAACACATGAAAGTACTGGTGAAATGAAACAGTTGATGACATCATTTATACCTGTGGTAGTTGTACAATTTCTCTGAACTGTGAATTTTATTTCCTCCACTTCCCAGGGGAAATTGTTTTTGGTGTCATTTCTGGCAAATATCTGTATCATCAGCGTTAAGTAACATTTAGAAAATCCAAAAATAGCTGCACATACTTAAATTTAATCTGGTACACGGGTTTTGCCCATTAAAAGTTGAAATTGCTCGATTGCCTATCGGATTTCCTCTTAATTGGTGCGCGCAAATCTAAATTGAACAGGTTGACCAATCAGCTTTTCCGTTGCTTGGCTGTCTGTCTTCTTTGAGAAATGCAAACGAGTATGCTGACTTTCTAATCTCCCTCAAATCCCTCATCGCTCGTATTGAACCTCCCCTCCCCCCCCCTTCCCCCCTACCCCCCCCTTAGGGGAAAACAGACCGCAGTTAACCAAAAAATAAGGTTCTCCGAATTATGTTCCTGTTTTCAAGATAGACTTTAGGCTAAGAGCAGCTGTTTCAAGGATGGGTTTAAATGTAAATGAAATTTAAAGCGCTTAGAACAGGCTGCCTTTTTACGACCCGTGAAAGACACATAGGATTGAAATCATGACAAACTCTGCAGAACTCTGTAAGGTATTATTGGGCGCTAATTAAAACACCATTATTCTCCACTAACGAAACAATGGCGTCATCTTTTCTTTTCTTATTAATAGGCGTTGCAGCGGCTGTAAGAAGAAAAGGAGCTTGCGAACCAACAGTCTTTTTGAGGAGTTTCCCCGCGTACCACTGGGAACGCTGCTCTTTACAATACACTATTTTGTCTCTGAAGATTCCCAACGACAAACAGCGCGGAGATTATCTCTCAACCCAGGGCTGGTCTCAAAAATTTACCGACGGCTGCAAGATGTGTGTTCTAGAGATCTGGATCGGAGGCCGTTCATACCTTTTGGAGGACCAGGCGCCGTAGTTAAGTGTGACGAGAGCAAGTTTAATCACAAGGCTAAGGTGAGATCGGTAGTTGAAATTCAAAACATTCAGAAAACAACGAGAGAAAAGCCAACCTACCTTGGCTAATTTCTCGAAGATATTAAAGGAAATCTAAGGTGGCTGGAAACTAGCACAGCAAAGACACATACATGTTAAGGTGGCTCCCTATAGTTTTACGATCGCACGCGCGCTTAGGACGAATTAAAAACTCAAGTAATCTGCGCGCACTCAAAGTAAAACGTCAGTGTTTTTCGATATTTTATGACGTCAACATGAGCACAAAAAGCAAAACTGACAGCGAATTTTCGCGCGTTTCCAACGGAAAAAATTCCGTTAGATTTGCCAGACTGGTAATAAATATTTACTTTAGTTGGAGCTCGTTTTTCAGCGAAATCTATCTGACCAGTTTTTCTGCAGCGGTAAAAGACATAAATTTGCAAACATCTAAAAAAACTGCCAGTATAAACCCTACTTTTTTCGTGCTTAAAATTCGTTTCCCGCCGTATTCCAAGTAAAGTAAAAATTTTGGAAAATTTCACCGAAGGAAATTCAAGGAAATCACAAATAAAGACATCAAAGCGGTAAACAACGCATTTGTTTGGGTGTCTATAATTCAACATTAAAAGCCAAGATTTAAACAGAGATGCTAGTACATTAACATATCAACCATGCTAATTACATTTAGTAAGTTTGAAAGGACTGGGTGTAAAAACGAATGCAAAAACAGCATTCAAAACATAACACTAGCGGGCGCAACGTGATAAATGAATACCCTATAGAGCCACCTTGAAGCATCCCGCGATGTTTAAACCGCCGGGTTCATCGACCAATAGAATCAAACGCTAACTGAACCTATCGTGCATGTATCATAAAACGTAAAGGAAGATGTTCAGCTTTAAATTATGCTAATGTGTTACAAAAAAACAATTTCTATTCTGGTCACGGAAAAAAAATGTCCAGTGAAAAATCTGTACGTCTCTTTTCAGTACAACCGAGGGAGAAGGGCGAGGGATGCCTGGGTATTTGGAATAGTCACCACCGAATTTAGTCCAGCACGGGGGTACTTCCAGGTTGTAGAGAGACGGGACATCGCCACGCTTGACCCCATAATCTCGAAGTGTATCCGACCAGGAACAGAAGTCAGCAGCGATGACTGGGCTGCATACAGAGACATGGCACGGCGTATAAATAACGTCGCAACGCACCGAGTCGTAGTACATGCTCGACACTTCGTTGATCCTGTCACTGTCCTGCTGGAATAGTCTTAAGCTGGAACAAAAAACACGTAGAGGTATTAGAAAAGCTGATCTTCAATCTTATCTCGACGAACGCATGTGGCGTCAGTGGAGAGGGGGGCATCACAGGCAAATTATGCAAAATTTTCTCGCAATTTTGCCCCCTCAATATGTAGTTACCGACGCAGCACTTTAAGTTGTAAGCTTTAAAGGTGATTTCCAGTCCGTGGTGTGCACTCTCGAGACTTTGTTTGCGCAAAAAAGGTGAATATTTCGCAACTACCTACCTGAATTAAACTGAAAGTTTCAATAAAACGCTAACCGCCATTATGGGTGCGAAGCTTTATGCTTCGTTCTTTCTCATATCACTTGATGAAACAACTTCGCAGCTGTGAAAATCAATGAAGCTGATGGGAAAATTTACCTCAAAGATAAGGTAAATGGCTCGTAGCGAATAACATCGATTCGCATTCCATCGACTGAGACTTATGTTTATAAATATTAATGTACTGAGACTGCGCATTACTGATTGGAAAGCATCTTTAAGGCCGTGGGGTACGCTTAGCCATGAATAATAAAATCGTAAGACCAAATTTTGCGTCATATTCGCCATTCATTAAAACTCTTATTTCTTGGCTGCTTCCGATGCGTTTGATCTCAAATTTTAAGAAGACATGGCGGAGGGATGTAAGTTTATGAACGTCGAGTTTAATTGCACTTCACGGTACTGCCGAATTGGACAAAACGCGATTTTGTGGCCAAGATTTAGGATGGAATATAAGAATGCACTTAACGAATTTGTATGAAAACGATCAGTCATAGTTAATCTCTAGCTTATCAAGACGGAAGCGGAGCGCTAAAATAGACCTTTCCCAATCTCGCTCTGGTGCTATTGTTCGTACGTACTGAAGTGGAATGCGGGAAAGGTCTTATAACTTTAAGCTTTATAACTTATGACTCTCTGCAGTGCCAGCTCATGAATTTCTATATCTGCGCTGAATTCTTTGACACAAAATTGTCGGAGAGTTGCAAACTTTGTACTTTCCGAATATCAACATCAGAAACACAAAATGAGTTGAAATGGACACGTTTGTATAGTAATTTTGAAGCATTGTAATATTTTAAGAAATCACTTGCTTTTATTTGTTTTCAACAAATATAGATTAATGGAACATTACCTATGAATACTCGAAGAAAAGAATTTTATTCAAATATTAAAATGCCAATTATGTACGCGCCCAAATTTTGTCAAGCCATGAATATCTCGTAAGCTTGTCAATGAATTGGTCGAACGTCGTGCATACGCTTTAGTACATGCATTATCACGAGCTTAAGATGCCTCTGCGCGGAACTTTTACTCATAGATCGCTCCCTCGCCCCCCCCCCCCCCCCCACCCCCCAACTAGGAGTTCATGCAGAATTGAATGTAGGTTGACACAGAATAACGTAAGCGGCATATGTCATTTTTTAATTCTATCAAGATTCCAAAATCTATTGCATATGCTTAGCTTAGCTTTCCAACACTGCCATTTACAGTTTTCAGAAAGTGAAATTTAGGTGTTTTTAAATAGCTAAGTTGGCTGACTTTGAATTGATTCGAATAAATAAGGTACAGATTACTTATCGTAGATTTAGAATTAACATTTAATTTTAGTAGGTTATGGTAATCTCGAGTTCAGCATGAACAATAGTTCGTTGTTAAGGTACATGCTCTGTATTCCACCATGTATTTTGAAGTGTTCAGTTTTGTGCTGCATGCACCTTTAGGAAAAGTGTCCATTTCAAATGAGGAAAGGAAATATAAAACAGACTTGCGTTTTGCCATGTGCCTTGCCTTGTAGTGGGGGAAGCAGTTACACAGGGTTGCCAGTTCATTAAGCAATTTTATCTAAAGGCTGATTATTAAAGTGTATGAATTGGGTATGGCTCGCCACAAGTTGCTCGAGATTTCCAAAAAGTTGCACGAAATTTCTCAAAAAGTTGCCCAAAAGTTGCTTTTTGTAACGAGAGTTGCGCAAAAGTTGCTAAAAATAGCAGAAACATTTTTTGTTTCGCTCTTCTTTTATTTGCTCTGATGCAAAAATATGCAATCTGTACAACAAAAGTAACATTTCGAAGCATTTTTGTGCAACTTTACGTTGTAACCAGCGTCGTTAAATAAATTTGTTCACATTACGTATGAGTAAATACTACGCATTAAAATCAAAATTTTTAATTTGTTTTTAAAACTTTTTAAAAAACGCTTTAAAAAATTAAAAAATAAAATTAGAAAACATTTTTAAAAAAGTAAAAAACTTTAAAAAAATTTTAATTTTTTTTTAAATTAAAGAAATTCACGGATTGTCTACTGAAACATTGTAAAATATGGAAGCATGGCCAATTGAAGCACTAAAAGCTGCTCCAATGTCTAGAAAACTAGAAATTACTCGGAATGCAAAAACTTGCTCGAAACAAAAAAAGTTGCTCGAAATACGAAAAGTTGCCAAGAAGTTGCCAAAAAGTTGCCGAGCAACTTGTGGCAAGCCCTAGAATTGGCCATAGCGGTGCTGAAAATTAAATTTTAAAAGGGAATATCACAAACAGCCGGGCAGATTTAAAAGCGCACTTGCTTTTCGGTTAACATGGAATTATATCCTTAGACACAATTATCCTCCGAATTTTACCAATATGTGTTAATTCAGTCTGATCCGCAGCTCACTTGGTATCAGTCCTTTTGCGAGAGCTTCTTTACTCCTCCGCACCAGTCCCCTTATTGAGCTTGAAAACAAATCGAACTCGATAAAAAATAAAATCCATTCGTGCTCGATACAATTTCGGCTTAATAAAAATTCAATCGAACTCGAACAAAGTGATCGAGCTCGATATAGCATCGTACGGATCCCCCCGGAAATGAACGGCCCCGCTTGCTCATCAAGCTCGAAAGTACCTGAGGTCGATTCGTGGATCAATTTTAGTTTCTGGGCAACCGAAGTCGAATCATGGTAATCGACATCGATATCCATATCGACCTCCATTACTAATCGACCTCAGTTCGTCGTGTTCGATTTGAGGCAATAGACCTCGAAAAGAATCAAGGACGGTATCGACTGATCGTGCTCGGTAGACGGACGAACCTCGGATCAAAAATTGAACTTGATCGTTTTCGAGCTCGATAAAGACGAGCGGCCGCTCTATTCCGGGGGGACAGGGCAGTAGCGGATCTAAATAAATCGAGTTCGGTCCAGCCAAGCCGAGCTCGGTTTAAGTCTAGTCGAGTTCGTCGAGCTCGCTCAGCTTCGTAGCTCGTCGAGCTCGGTTCAGTCTACTCGAGCTCGAATGAGAGGGACCTGGGACTAAAGGCAGATGCACGGGGAAGTTGCTGGAAAGAGCGAAAGTCTACACGTTTGCCGTAAATCTGGTATTCTGGCCCTATAAACGCAATTTAAAAGAGGACAGATCGCTCAAATGTAAAGAAAAGAAGACAAGGTAAGGAACTGCCTCTTGATATTTTACAGACGACAGTTTCGGGTTCTTAATTTTTCTTGAGAAACGAATAGTCTGTGCTCGTATGCAGCTCGCTCCAGTACAGTAAGCTTAATTTAAATTTTATAGCTTACTTTAAGGTTTGCACATGGTCAAGTAAGCCTTTTTTGCGAAAATCTTTGTGATAGTACATTATATACAGGTCACAACTCTCTGTAGAATAAGGTATACGACAATAATAAGTTGTCAGGTATTGTCCTTGGTCTAAAGAAGACTTGCAATGAACCATTGCCCTCTTGACATCCACCTACCCTCCCAGCCACCCCAGAATAGCTAATGACAAGTGTACAAAAAAGAGTAACACCCAGGGACAAGGTTCATATCTGCTGATAATGTTTATTGCTAACATACACTTATCAGTATAATATTTCTTGGGAAAATTTAAAAATAAAGGCTGGCACTAAGAAAGACTTAAATTTTTAGATGATTGGAGGTAATTCTGAATCACTGATTGGGGAGAAAAAATCATTATCGTAGTAAACATATTTCTCATCATTGATAAATTTGAATGAAATAAATTACTTACACCTTTTTAACTTTAACTTATGATGTAAAAAATGATTGACAGGCCTAGCACGACTCCCACTGTTTCGTGATAAACGGTCTTTGACCTTTAGAGTTTAGCTCTAACAAGTATGTCTTTCAGAGATTTTCCTCTCCTGTAGGAGATGAAAGGAGGGTCTCTGTATATTTCTCTAAGCAGAGGTTGATCTTGGATTAAATGCCATTTGCTCATTAAAATGCTTTTAAGATTGGGCACTGATGGATTATATTGTGTGACAAAAGGCAATGATCTCTTTTGCAATTTTGGTTTCTGTTGTAGTGCCGACTTCCTGTTTTTAAATTCGATTTCTGCGAGGACTTTGTTGACCAGTTTCTCTGGATAGCCTCGAACACGTAAATTTGATCTGAAATTTTTGATCTTTTCTTCAAAACTTGTTTTTGAAGAGTTTGTTCTCAGAAGCCTAAGTGCTTCACCTTTTATAAAACCTTTTTTCACACCTGGAGCGTGACAGGAAGAGAAATGCGTGTATTGAAATTTCTCAGTCGGCTTGAAGTGTGTGCAGATATCAAAGATTGAATCTTTGTTAAATCTCTCGCGTTTGAAGACAGTAGTGTCTAGGAAATTTATTTCCTTCTCTGATATTTCAGCCGTGAATTTAATGGTAGGATGGTGCCTGTTTGCTTCTGAAATAAACTCATCTATTTCCTCTCTGTTTGTGTTCCACAACGAGAACACGTCATCTATGTATCTCTTCCACTCAATGGGTTTTATCTTGCTTTTACCGATAATTTTAGATTCTACTGCGGACATAAAAATGTTCGCGAAAGCAACTGCCATTTTTGTCCCCATTGCGGTACCATGGGTTTGGAGATAGTTCCTTCCGTTGAAATGGAAGGAGTTCTCCTGAAGTATAAGTCTAAGCATGTTGCGGAGTGAATTTGTAGGAATGGGAGTGTTGTTCTTATAGAAGTCTTCGTATGCTATGCATACAGTGTTTATCCCTTCCTCTTGGGGGATATTGGTGTACAGGCTGGTAACATCCATTGAAACTAGAATCGTGTTTTGTTGGACTTTTGTCCTTTCTATAAAGTTAATGAAATCTGTGGTATCTTTGAAGTACGATTTTTGCGCTTTGGCAATAGGCTGGAGGATGTGGTCTATAAATGATGATATACGTTCTGTCGGACCTTCACAGCCCGAAATTATTGGTCTTCCAGTAAGAGTCGGTTTGTGAATCTTTGTTAGTGTGTAAAACACTGGTATGCGCGGTGGGTTAGGTGTTTGAGAAAGCCATTCTTTGGTCTTTGCGTCTATGTGACTTCCTAAATGGAGTTCATTAATTAAATCTTTGACCTTTTGCGAGGTCTCCTTCACCATTAGTGTTTCTAGGGGCATGTAGTTCTTTCTATTATCAAGTTGAGTTTGGCCCTCTGTTATCTTATCTTGTTTGTTCATAATGACCGTTGTGGATCCTTTGTCTGCCTTTTTGATAACTATTTCTGTGTTAGATTTCAAATCTTTCAGTGCTATACGTTCTTGGTAAGGCAGGTTATTTCGTGGCTTAGTAATCTCGATCTCAGCGAGTTGTACTTTAATTTCTTCTAAATATGTTTCAAGTGCAACTGATGGTTGAACTGGAGGTTCCCAGTTCGATTTAACGTGGAAGGGGTGCTGTTCACTATCTTTGTTGTTAAAAATGTATCGGAGACGCATTCGTCTCGCGAAATGTTTGAAGTCTAGAAGCAGTTGTTGCCTGACGCGATTCTTATCTGGAATCGGATTTTGGAGTGTTTGAGAGAGCTTGAGAGTCGTGCAGGCCTGTCAACCCCATTTTACACTAAAATTAAGTCTGTTTCTTTCTTTGATCAAGTCTAATGTAGAAACAAGAGCAAAGGTTGATAGTAGTTAGTGGTTGCCCATAAAGACTTGTTATCTTATCAAAACTTAAACCAAAACGTATTGTGACTTAATCACCCACTTTATTCACCTTTTCTGTTTAGCTACATGTACATGTATTGGTTTGGAGTTATTACCTGGTCTGTCTCCTTTATGATTAGCCAGGGTGATTACTTTGGTTTGGTTCTTATATATATGCACTCGAATGAAAACTGTTCTAGACTTAATTTTAATAATTAATGATTTAATTTTAATAAATTGTTGTCGCATATATACATAAACATTCAGAGAGACATTACAGCTAATTGCTACTTATAAATTACAGTAGTTTATTGAACAGACATATTAGTTTTAGAGCCAGCAATTCTGTTTAGTGTTGCTGATTATGATTCTATTAGGTTCACAGTCACTGTTAATGTTAGTGGTTTTGTTCATTGAGTTATTTCATAGTCTTGATCATCTAGTTTTATCATGTTTAAAAATAGGAATTTAAAGTAGTTTTAATTAGTGTTATTTGTTGCACTTGAACGTTGCAAGTTAAAGTTAAAAAGGTGTAAGTAATTTATTTCATTCAACTTTATCAATTATGAGAAATATGTTTACTACAATAATGATTTTTTCTCCCCAATAAGTGATTCAGAATTACCTCCAATCATCTAAAAATTTAAGTCTTTCTTAGTGCCAGCCTTTATTTTTAAATTTTCCCAAGAAATATTATACTGATAAGTGTATGTTAGCAATAAACATTATCAGCAGATATGAACCTTGTCCCTGGGTGTTACTCTTTTTTGTACACTTGTCATTAGCTATTCTGGGGTGGCTGGGAGGGTAGGTGGATGTCAAGAGGGCAATGATTCATTGCAAGTCTTCTTTGGACCAAGGACAATACCTGACAACTTATTATTGTCGTATACCTTATTCTACAGAGAGTTGTGACCTGTATATAATGTACTATCACAAAGATTTTCGCAAAAAAGGCTTACTTGACCATGTGTAAACCTTAAAGTAAGCTATAAAATTTAAATTAAGCCTACTGTACTGGAGCGAGCTGCATACGAGCACAGACTATTCATTTCTCAAGAAAAATTAAGAACCCGAAACTGTCGTCTGTAAAATATCAAAAGAGGCAGTTCCTTACCTTGTCTTCTTTTCTTTACATTTGAGCGATCTGTCCTCTTTTAAATTGCGTTTATAGGGCCAGAATACCAGATTTACGGCAAACGTGTAGACTTTCGCTCTTTCCAGCAACTTCCCCGTGCATCTGCCTTTAGTCCCAGGTCCCTCTCATTCGAGCTCGAGTAGACTGAACCGAGCTCGACGAGCTACGAAGCTGAGCGAGCTCGACGAACTCGACTAGACTTAAACCGAGCTCGGCTTGGCTGGACCGAACTCGATTTATTTAGATCCGCTACTGCCCTGTCCCCCCGGAATAGAGCGGCCGCTCGTCTTTATCGAGCTCGAAAACGATCAAGTTCAATTTTTGATCCGAGGTTCGTCCGTCTACCGAGCACGATCAGTCGATACCGTCCTTGATTCTTTTCGAGGTCTATTGCCTCAAATCGAACACGACGAACTGAGGTCGATTAGTAATGGAGGTCGATATGGATATCGATGTCGATTACCATGATTCGACTTCGGTTGCCCAGAAACTAAAATTGATCCCGATTCGTGATCCGAGGTTCGTCTGTCTACCGAGCACGATCAGTCGGTATAGCACTCGATTCTTTTGGAGCTCTATTACCGAAAAAAGGAACACGACGAAGTGAGGTCGATACACCGATTGCAAATATGGCGATGATGGCACCAAAGCGAGGCTTTTCGGTAGCAACCGTTGCTAAGGGCTGATCTCGTTTGTTTTCAAATATTAGTTTCCCGTCTATTAGAGTTTCTTGAGGCCGATTCCCAGTGTTTCTCTCTTCTGAGTTGAGGAATTTGAAAAAATCCGATCAAAGTAAGGCAATTCTTTACTTTCAAAGAGTTTACAGTTTAGAAATTACGCATTGAATCCTGTTTTGTCGCGCTAGTGGCAAACGCTCGATTTCGTTGAAACGGTTGCGTACAGAATACATTCAGTATATAAACACAAGTGTTATTTTTCAATTCTTTGCATTCGACGCTTCATTAAAGCTTTAAAGTTGAAAACCGCGTTCTTAAATATCTAAAATTTGGGCTGAATAAGTGTCATTAAGTTTTTTCCAGCGTTAGAACATGCCTGATAACTGTTGCGTGCCACTGTGTTGTAAGAGTGGATATCGAGTAGGGCTGGACGGGGAAAAGATCACATACCACAGCCTTCCAACGACTGATCCAGAAAGGCTTAAGGTATTTTTTCGATCTCTATTGATTTGATACACTTGCTGTTACATAAATTGTGGTAATTTTGTTTCACTTGTCTTATTTCATAGACTTGGCTTGTAAAGATTAAACGAGATGTCTCCACAACGTTCCAGATCACGAAGCGAACTAAGATCTGCTCGTTGCATTTCAAGCCAACTGATTTTCGGAAAGGCTTAACAGGTCGCCGAGTTTTAAAACATGATGCCGTTCCCTCAACTTTTCAATGGTCTGCACCATCTCCTAAGAGGAAATCGCCCCGTAAGCGGTCACAACTCCCATCTTCATCGGCTGAAATGCCATCCTTCAGTAGCTTGAGTGAAGCAGACAGCGATACTTCCGCTCCGGATGAAATCGACAATTTACGCGCGCACATTGCGAAGTTAGAACAACAAGTCAATTCACTTGAGCTCGAAAATAAACAACTTTTGAAGAACGTCGACGAACTTCTCGAAAGCCAGTTTGGCATAGCACGATTTAAAGAGTCGGACTCTGATATCAATTTTTACACGGGATTTCCTAATTTCCAAACCCTTCTGGCTTGCTACAATTTTTTAAACCCAGGTGAGAATGGTTCTAACATTGTTTATGTTAACAGTGCGAAGGAAGACCTAGAGTTTTCATCATCAATTAATGCAGATGGCTTTTTGGGAAATAAACCCGGCCCACGTCGAAAACTTAGTACCCTGGACGAATTTTTCCTGGTGCTTGCGAGAATGAGACTTGGGTTATTTGAACTTGATTTAGCCCACAGATTCAGGATACATGTTTCTACAGTAAACAGGATTTGTATTTCCTGGATCAATTTTTTGTACTTAAAATTTGGCTTCCTTAACATCTGGCCAAACAGAGAGGCAATAGATAAAGCAATGCCCCAGTCATTCAGGGATAAGTATCCAAAGACAAGGATCATTATTGATGGAACAGAGATCAAATGTCAGACCCCTTCTTCCCTAGTTTTACACAGTGAAACCTATTCTTCGTACAAGAGCCATACAACATTTAAAAGTCTGATTGGTATCGCACCCAGTGGCCAAATAACATTTATTTCCCAACTCTATGCAGGAAGTATTTCAGACAGGGAGCTCACAGTAAGGTCAGGGTTACTCAACTTGCCTTTTGATCAAGGTGATGTGGTGATGGCTGACAAGGGGTTTACCATTTCTGACTTGCTTGAACCTATTGGTGTTGGCCTGAATATCCCCCCATTTCTTGGTTTGCGAAGTCAACAGACCCCTTCAGAAGTTATTGCCACTCAAGAAATAGCTTCAGAAAGAATTCATGTGGAAAGAGCTATAAACAAAGTGAAAAACTTTCACATTTTTAATCAAGTCATTCCATTGTCTTTAGCTGGTAGTCTAAATCAAATGTGGACTGTTTGTGCCATGCTTACCAACATGCAAAATCCCATTATTACTTATATAGCCATCACTTTTAACATTAGTATATACCACACAAGTGAATAGTGCTTTTCACGTGCGCTGATTGGTTCACTGTGGTGATTAACAAAGTACTATATACCTCTGAGCAACTAAAGAAAAACAACCTGTCTTTGCATGTCGCTGTGTTTACCAAAAGTGAGGTTTTGGTCTAGTAGTTATTCAACTTGTGTGATATACACTAAAGCACTGATTATTCACCTCAGTGTCAGTGAATGTGGTAGATATTTACCTCGCTGCTTTGCAGCTCGGTAAATATCCACCACTGCCCGTACGAAACGAGCAGATCTGTTTATAGTCTGTTACAGATCTGCTGGCACATCTGTAGCAGATCTGCAGATAATCTACAGATGATCTACAGATTATCTGCAGATCATCTGCAGAATGTCTGCAGAATGTCTGTAGAGCGTCTGCAGCGATGATCTGCAACAAGTCTGCAAATTTGCAGACGCTCTGCAGACGAAATCAGCCTATCATGTTAAACAAAAAGCCCACAAAATGCACCAATCAAACAACGTTTATTTAAAAGATAGACAGAGGAGGTCGGTTTGTTATTCATCAAAAGTAAACAATTAATGTTGACAGATAAAGCAAATAATATCACTAGCAGGAATTTAAAGTATTTTCTTAGCGTGACATTTTCCACATATTCCAAATGAATAAAAAAAAACCTCGGGTAGCAAGCACTCCTTTCAAAAAATCTAGGCTTCACGTAGCCTGCGAGCAACAAGGGAACTTGCTCGCAGGCTAGGCTTCGCGTGCTTTTTTTGGTTCGCTTGGCAGGTTATTTACAGAAACGAGATCGGGTAAACTGGATACTAAGTGAGATTCATTTCCTTCTCGTCTGTGCTCGGCACCTGCTTGACATGAAGCCAGTTTAAAGGAACAAAAGAGGTAAGTCATAGAGTACATAAATAATGCACAACAGCAACCGCTTATCGAGTTTTTGTTCGCCTTATGTATCATTTTTTTCATTCGCTTCGTAGCTTACTTACATATATCAACAGATATCAAAAATATTTGTTTATTAGGTACTCGGTTCACGTTGCAGCATTCTACTGTGGCCTAAAGTCTATGGTGCACTAACCTTCGATCCCTGAACGGCTTGTTCCGAACATGTGTCACTAATATTCCAGCACACCAGGGCCGAGCGAAGACCGTAATTAAGAGAGGTCGCTACCAAGAGTTTACGGAACACTGACGGAATCCTGACCCGCACTGTTAACGCATACTGAGAAAGTACGCTTACACATTTGTAACAAGTTTAGATAGTGCACTGTATTCTAGTAGGTAGCAATAAAAGTAAAACCTAAAGCCAACTTGGCATATTCAGTTTTTACAGACCAGTCAAAAGATTATTCACGATATGCGACCAATGATTAAATGTTACTTTTAGTGTGACCTTTTCATAAGGTCGGTTTCTAAGTCACTGCAGTGAGTAAATCCAGATTTTTCAAGACATACAGTATTCTCAATAAATGAGTTTACTGTCAAGCGTTGTAGATTTCGTGTGTTCAACAGCACACATCCAAACACTCGGAATAAACATAATACACCCGCAAATAACTTGATTCACACACTGCTCTAAACAAAAACTAAACATGAGTTTAATCCATGCTGTGAGAAACTACTAACTCTTTGTAAATATTTTTAGTGATTCGACAAAATGTTTCATTCTCTTCGCTCAACTAATACTCGTTTGTTTACATTGTTCGATCGCATTATGAAAAAACTACATTTTTTTTTCCGTTCAACAACTTCTGCTATTGCTTCAATAAGCCCATTTTCTCGCAAAATGTTTTCTTCATTTTTTAAGTCCAAAATACAATAAGTATGTCACGTGGCAATTCGAGCACTGCAAGTTACTGAGTGAAGAATTATCTTGATATCTGTTTTTTGTTGGCACCAAAATGAAAAAAACTACTGAGGGAGTTTTATCGATGATTTAAGCATTTAGCCTCACATAAGTGTAATATCAATTTTGCACTTTTCAAGCCAAAGGAAGAAATAAATAACTTGGATACATATTGTTATATTATACTGATACTGAGAGAAAAACTGTGAGCTGTTTTCATTTCGTAGAGACGGTCACGGTCACAAAAATACAGGTACTTTGGTAGAACTTTCCATTCTTATTTAGTTACAGCTTATCTATACTTCCCTGAGTTTTTTTCTTTTGGCTGTTCCAACTTTGTTTGTTAAAATGCGGTTCATCTGGGATACGGAAAACTCCAGTTCGTTGAGAGTGACAAACCTCCCAACATACGCTTAAAAAAATAAAAATATATTAGTAAACTACATGTATGTATTACTTTTAAAAGTAGTCAGTTTATTATTATCGCAATTATAGCAATATGATTACAAAAATGCGACACATCATCTCTGATCATGTGTGTTTGTGTACGTATGTTTCTACAGGTTACTGCCTGATGCCCTTGCCCTTTAAAGTCTTCACCACATCTTGATTGAGAGCCTTACTAATGAAGCACACCCGCTTTGCTTGTCTGTGTTCGGGAGCCATGGGCAAGACTTGTTGCCAGAGTCTCCTCACTGAAGAAGGCTTCAATTAACAGCAAGTATAATTTCTTGGGGTCTTTATCGCATTGACTGTATGTGAATGGAGTTAAGTTTAGCTGAGGATATGTAGATTCCAGATCCTGGCACAAGTTCTTGCTTCCCAGGACCTGCAACGTAGTATTTTTTACTCTCATCTTGATTACCAGACGGCAAGTTCTCGAACCTAATCATTAAATTAAAATCGAACAGAACTGCTTAATACTAGCCTGTGCGTATATCACGAGTTTGATTGTACTACTAATACTACTAGACAGTTTGATTGTACTACTAATACTACTAGACGGTTTGATTGTAATACTAAATTGGTTATTAAATCGATTGTTGAACCTACCGAGTTGGAGTTAGTTTCCGCTGCCTTGTGAAGAGTCTACAAAAGAGTTGAATAGTTTTAGGTACAGAAAGTCAGAATAAAACCCAAAAATTTCCAACCTTCTTGTGTAAGTTGACTACATAACTAAAGTGCCACTCAGTCCTACTCCAGTTTGTTTCCAGAAATTTTATATTTTGTACATAAATATTTATAGGAAGCAACAGATAAAAGCTCACAGGCTTCATAAAGTCACATTTACCTCTATTTTGCGCTCCAAAATTAATTTATTCTACTTAAGAAATTGCATGGCTGGATTGCCTGTTCATTTCAAAAACTACCCATTCAAATGTTCCAAGCGTCCTGAACTGGTCTTTAAATGTTACTATTAACTACAGCTACGTATGTGCAATGTGCACGTAAATCTGCTCAAACAGTAAAAATCTGTAAATCGCGTCACCGTTACTCCAGACTTAGTTAATATGATTTCGGGAAGAATGCTGTGAATAAAATTGTTTCTCGATTTGCCGTTCACCTCTGATAATTAACCTGTTTTTTGAACGATCATCAGAGTTTAGTTAAACTGGAATGTTACATTAAAAGAGGTCTTAAAACAGTTGAAAAACCACCAACCTCCAGTCTTAATAATTTTCCCTGGGTGGGAGTATTTTTACTAGTCCTCCTTCCTTTCTTTCCCTCCTCCCAGTCAGCCATGGCGTCTAAGCCCTCGAAGATTTCTCCGGCATAATGTACCTGCGAAGCACTTGCGACGCTATATAAATCTTCTTCCGTCCAAAGAACTATAGCAAAAGCCATCTTTTTATGTCAAAAAGCAATTTCTTACAGACTGTCTTGTTTGCGCGCAAACTTTGAATGTGACACTTCAACTGAAAGGAATATCAGTGTCAGCAACATCTCCTACTCTTATTGGACGGTTCAAGTGTGACAGGTGTCGGGTATCAGCCAGGAGAATCTGTCATATTCGCAGCGGCCGATGAGATTTCACTTGTGGTTTTCTCTCTTTGTCGAGAACAGCAAATAAAGGTAAAGATAATTTGTACATTTATTTCATTTTCTTCATGGCTGCGATATACTTACATGTTTATACCCCCAAATTGAGGCATCACATTTCTTGTCACTAACAAACATGCCACTTAGGTCACCCGGTTATGCAAATCAGGGTCTGCGTTACTGATTCATTTTTGTAAGATAATGATGGTTTGAAACGTGATGTATTTCACCTCTGCCATTTCCGGGGCGTAGAAGACATCAAGATTTTAAGAATGTCTCCTTATGTTTTGAAGCTGTTGCAGGTATAAGAAAAATAATCATAGTACAGAAATTTAACCATCGTATTCCACTTTTCATGATTTATTCACGTGTTGACTTCAACTTTCGTATCGTTGTTCTATCAACACTGATATGTCGATCGATGAAATGCTTTTCCCTGAGCATTTGGAACTGGGAATTTAACACCAATGTGCCCTGCAGTGCTCTTAAATTTTATTGAAAGAATGTGTTAGGCATATGTGTCTAATCCCTATATAATAAGAATAAATTAAGGTCGAGAGTGTATTTATCATTTAATTTAAGTGTTCAACTGACGTATAACATTTGATTTACTAGCACGTTGTACGTAAGTGGCTGACCATTTCTGCCTCTTATTTACGCATTTTCAATGTTCGACTATCTTTTTATTCGTAGAATTGAACTATTTTATTCATCTCAAAACGAACCAGTCATGACTGATCCAACTAAGGTTTATACCGAAGTGACGATACAATGAATGGTCTATCGATCCGGTTTTTGGACTTCAACGTGTTGCAGATCATCTGCAGACGCTGCAGATATTCTGCAGATCTGTTGTTCGTCTGTTTTCGTCTGCAGTCTTAAAATCGGGAAGAGTTTTCAAGCTCAACGTCTGCAGCAGACTGAAAACAGACTCTGCAGACGATAAATTAGTCTGCAGTTGATCTGTTTTTGTCAAAACAGATCTGTTGCAGATCTGCTGCAGATCTGCTCGTTTCGTACGGGTGTTCACCTCCACTTCAGTAAATAATTGTTAATTAACAAAACTATTTTGAGTAACGACAAAAAGAAAACTGGAAAAAAACATTGTAAATTATGTTAATGTGTGATTTCAGAAAATATAAATACCCACTCAATTGATTTTAGGGAAGTCAGTTGGCAGGGGTAGGGAGAGGGAGGAAAAGGCTCAAAAGCAAAAATATTTTATTTTTCAAGTGAAAGTGACAATTCCAGAGAATTTCAGAGCAAGGGGTTTTACCCAAAAAGCCTTCTATGGGGAGGTATCATGTTTTCTGGAACCACACAATAAATAATTGGTGGCTTATTACAGTGCAATTACTAGGTTTCATGTAAAAAGTGTAACATGATAATTTCTACTTAATTTGCACTGATGCTACTTGATGATGTTGCCACAACATTAACTGTGCCAGCTGTGCTTGCAGAACACGCTTCAGCTGGCAGTGCCTTGAAGAATTTAGCAAAGTACTTAAAAAAGAACTGTTCTAATTTTAACAACATGGCAGCAAAAAACTCAGCATCAAAATAGATACGTTCGATGACCATTCCCTGAAAGGTGTAGGTGACAAAGTCACACCACTTTGCCCCTGTTATCCCCATCTGCCCTTGGACCTGACAGTAGTATTTGTGGTTTTCCTTTAAAACCGGGAAATCATCTTTCATTTCCAAATGAAATTGACCATCACCAGCACATGCTGTCTCGGGTGTGACATTTCTATGTTTGTAAGGACATTTAATTTCAAGGATCCCATATGGGTTGTCCTCTGTCACATCAATAACTTTTGCATCTGGTGAGCAACCAAGGAATGGAAAAGCAGGGTTTACCACAAATCCCGATGGAAATGTTCTTACAGGATGCCCACTGTGCTTTAGATAGTTCTCATATTGCTCCAGGGCTTTACTTTCATACTCAATCCCGTGTCTCAAGGGTTCAGGTAAATTTCTCGAGTTGCTAGAGGTAGTTCCATCCCCAACAAGGCCCTTGAGAAAAGCATTACTGACAGATTTTCGACTTAAAATGTCTCCAAATGTCGAAGCTGTCAATCTGGGTCTCCTTTCACTCCACCATCGACTGTTATTTTGCTGTGACTGTGTTTCAGATTCGAGTGAATTAGCATCCTGTTCACTGATTCTTAGAGAATCATAAAATTGCTGATGTTCTGAAGTGCATTGTGTGACAATAAACAGGGGAAGATATAAAGATACTGGGAATGAACGATAATTTGTGATTGGTACAGTGTTGCTGTAACATTGCTTAGACAAATCAACATTGCATGTAACTTTGAAATTTCCTTCAGTGGGTGCCATTTGATAGCTAAGATATCCTCCCAAGGGTGCAGGCCCAGCTCTAGTGGGTACACTTTTACCCCCAGTATTCATGTACAAACTAAGCCCAAAGTTCTTGTTGATGTTTTGCAAATGGGCTTTGAAACTTTCAATCTCTATCTCACTTGGGGCTGCCTTAACTGCAGGATACAATGAACAGGCAATACCAGGTGAGGACTGTACAGAAGTGCTTCCTGACGCTGTTGTGCCTAGTTTGGGTTTTTTAAAGACCATATTCATCAATGGTTCTCATGAGATGCTCTTTCCTCTAGGCTTGTGCCACTGCTGGGGAAGGGAGGTGCACACCAAATCATCTGGGACTGATTTAGTTTTAGTCAAGTAATAGTGCGAAACAAGATACATTAGGCCTACCGCATGATTACAAAACCCAAGAGATCCAGCCACACAGGTGCACGATGATGCCAGGACATCAAAAGGTTGTTCAGTAGCAATTGCTAACTTGATTTTATGTGGGGATTCACTTTTCCGAAGGCTTCGATAGCAACGGGCCCTGAAGTAAAAGGTTTTGCTTTCTCTGTGGTGCTTGACTAAAACATTATGGAGATACCCTTCAATAAAAAAATTGACACCACGCTCAAACGGTTTCATGACCATGTAGTCAGGGGAATGCTGAATATTTTTACCAGAGTTTCTAATATACTTGACAATAGAATTGAAAGTGAAGGGGGGAAGGTCGTTCAGCATTTTGTCCATATCGTTCTCTTGGGGACAGAACCGAAATTTTTCTTCGTTCTCTCTAACAAGATCCGAATCACTCTTGCTGATTTGAAAAGGTGAAACAGCTTTCGCTTGATCGCCATGATCGTTTTCCCGATCGCCTGTTGCCACGGCAGGGGAATTTTTAAAGACTTCTTTTACTCTACAAAAGGAAGTGAATAAAGGACGCTTAACTTAAACTAGTAATCAGACGGACAGAAACAATGAAACGAACGTAAAATAAATTAGTTGAAAATTTATTGATTATCAACAGTCTCAATAATGCTTACTTTGCGACTAGCTGTGCCTTCACTTTTAATCCTTTGAGGCTCACATTTCTGCTGCGAAGAAGCTCTTTAAGTTCGTTTACATGTAAGTTCTCCACTGGTCTCTCCATGCTTATTTAGGAAACAAAAAACATACAGTAAAAGTCAATGAGGCATTTCAATAAACATCGCCATTGTGTTGTCGCCGCGAACTCAAATATGCATAACAATACAAATGCAACCGCTGCTTTTATAATAGCACTGACCTTTACAACTCCTCTCAGATGTAACTTGCTAATATTTCTTCGAATATCTCTTCCAGAATGGGATTTTCTTTCCGTGTAGAAGCTGCAAAGATTTCTAAAACGTTTATAAATCGACTCGCCTTTGCAAAGAAAACACAGAGTTGAGCCGCCTTAGCAACGGTTACTACCGAAAAGCCTCGCTTTGGTGCGATTGTCGCCATATTTGCAATCGGAGTAATGTAGGTCGATATGGATATCGAGGTCGATTACCATGAAACTAAAATTGATCCCGTGCGCCGACCGTATTGGAGCGAATTCGGGCCCGAATATTTGGCCTTTCGCGCAGTGGCAAACCTTCAAAACCAGGCACTCGCGACAAAACGATCCTTAAAACAGCGAAATTCAAGCTGAGATATAACTTTGTAATCTATTACAAAACGTTATAGCAAGTCAGAATGCTGTCGCGGGTGACACATGTACGAAACTCAAGGCTTTTCATTGCGTTGCTGATTTCCGTCGTTGTCACCGTGTCAGTCATCATTTCCTTTTTGCAGAAAAGCGACTTGTATCATCGCGGCATTTCACCTGGTACACCGCAAGATGCTCCACAGAACGTTACCCTCGCCATAAACAACCAGTCGTTTAGCCTGGCGGCTGTAAAGGAAGTTGCGCTCACCATCAACAAAGAGTCATTTAGCCCGGCTGCAAAAGTTCCATTCTCAACAGCTAAAGAAGTCACTCTTCCACACCGAACCTATTTAATATCCCGTACACGATGCACCCAAACATTATTCCTTCTGATTTTGGTTGCAACTGCTCCAGACAATATTGATAGAAGGAAAGTTATTCGGAAAACATGGGCAAGCGATCCATCAATGAACATAAGATGGAAAACAATGTTTCTTGTCGGTCAAGGGAAAGACAGTACACAGGACGAATATTTAAAAGCTGAGAACTTGATGTACAATGACTTAGCAAGAGGAGCACAGAGAGACACTTATCAAAATCTAACACTGAAGACACAAATGGGTCTGGAATGGGCGGCAAAATATTGCGACTTTCAGTTTGTAATGAAAACAGACGACGATGTCTTTGTCAATCCTTACAGACTGATGGACTATCTAGGAAACTCCGACACACCTAAAACTAAGCTGTATCTCGGATTCGTGAGGCGGAGTGTGGTACCTGAGCGGGAAGGAAAGAATGCAGTGTCCGTGGAAGAGTACAATAAAACCAGATATCCTGCCTTTTGTGGCGGCGTAGGCTACGTGCTATCGTCAGACCTTGTCCTGAAAATGGTGCAAATGTTTGATGCCAAGAAACCTTTGAAGCTTGAAGACGTGTACATAGGTACATTAGTGGAAAGGCTGGGAGTGACAGATGTGCGACACCATCAAGGATTTCGTCCTTGGCAGTTTGGGCCATGCAAATATTTCTCGGATACTATTGCTTATCATAAAGCCTCGATAAATTGCATCGAGGAATTGTTTAATCAAGCGATGAAAGAAAGACTGGAAGATGAAATTAAAAAATCCAAAAGTATGAAAACTGAGGAAAACAAACAACTATATAGTAATACCTCCGGTCAACTATGAATACCGGCAGTCAGAGACGCTTAATCACCCGAATTTCAGCTCCTAGTATCGTCAGCTTTCCTTTGTTTTGTAAAAGCATTCGCTTATTGTAGGTATCACATTTCCAATGGTCGCTTGTGTATTTCAAATCAGTGTAATGATGTAAATTCCCATTTGGCAATTTTTATCTGATGAGTACTGCACACAAGTTGTGTAGTACAAAACTAAATAGTAATAAAATGTCAAGTCAAATCTACATTTGATCAGTTCGTCATCTGTTATTAAGTCGCGCAAAAAGTCTCTACCCAAAGAAGAGGATGCACTTGCAACTTATGTTGCTAACAAACAACTGGAACTGGTGAAGAGGGTAAATCTACTATTAGAAAATCAATTGTAGTTGCTGCAAGGAGACTAAAAGTGTCACCGTGTTTGTTTAGTTGATATTTAAAACATTATAGCATATGCTCTGACTAGCTTGCAAATATACATGTAACTTACAACCAAACAGTAAGACTATATAGTAGAGGTGTTGCATTTCATCCTGTTGAAAAGCCTTTTGTTTGATACAGAGCTAACTTCATTTGCTCAATGGTGTATTGTAACATATGCTATTAAAATTTAATTACAGGTCTGCAGAGAATGGAGGGAAATTGCCTTGATAACAAGAGAAAAAGTGTTTAAAGAGACAGAGCAAGGAGAGATTGACCTGTTTGATGTCAAGGTATGTTTTTTGTATTGCCCTAGTCTTCCATTTTCGCCAGTTACATACTTGTTCAGATAATGAACAGTCTAGCCATTTCCAGTGTTCTTGATTGCAAATTAGCAATCAGGAGTACATAGTGAAACATGTATACTATAATCTATTTTTTCTGAATTAAGTGATATTTATTTCAGTATGATTATGTTCAGTTTTAGATCACCCTGGGATTATGTCACAATGTTGTGAGAACTAAATAGTGGTACTGTTGTTGTTACCACATTTCAACATCTCTGTGAACCCTAAGCTATAAGCTGCACTTAATTTCAGTGAAGGATTTTTTGTTTCAAATACACCAACTCAAAGTTGATATTACTGCTGGGAATTTAGCAATCGCTCTCTTGTCTACAATGGTAAAAAACATTTTGCAAAACACTGAAATGCAAGAGTCACATGAAATCATTGCAACTCTTCTTCCACAAGAAAATCTATGCTATTTATACCACCAGGACAACATGTAGATGTTGCACATTTCTATATGCCCTATCGTTTGTAATAAGCCCCCCCCCCCCCCTCCCCCAAATCTTTTGAGGTAGTTGGTACATATATTAAGTGAAATTAAGTGTTGACATTTCATGTACACTTATTTAATCTGGTTCTTTTTTGTTATGTAGTCCAAAGAATGGGGTTTTTTGTTACGAGAACTATTTGGTAGCAGCCTTGGAACAGGTGATTATGGACATCTGTTAATTGATCATGCTCCAATGCTCATGAGACGCTTTCTGTCCATGACAGAATTTAGTCAGCAAGGCTTTGAGGCATCCCATAAGGACGAACGCCAGCTTTGGCTCAAAGCCTCAAGTCATGATCGCCATGGAGAAGCATCCTCAAGTGAGTTGACCTTCCATTATACAGTATATTCCCAGTCAGAAAACTGTTCATTTAAACACTGCCAACCTAGTTACTGTTTTTGTCTTGAATGCATTACATGTTAAATCCATTCCCCTTTATTCTTTTTTTCTTTTTGGCCAAATACCTGTTTTATTATTTTCCTTCTCCATTTTATTTCTATACTCCTTGGGTTATTTTATCCCTAGTGAAATGTCTCTTCATATTTGGCATGGTATCTGCCTCTCATACATGTATCTGTTAATTTTACAAGTGTGTCCATGTAATGTGCTATGCCTATGCCAATACATCTCAATGAAGCACATGAGAATCAATAATTATAAAGTGTATTACTTTTGTTTTCCTTTGCTTATATTCTCTTTTTCCGTTTAGTTTATATATTAACAAGTTTCCTGTTATGATCTGTGACATTGCAGTTGAACAAATGCTAGTGCATTTTTATACAGAGAGAATGTTGTTCATGCGTCTCTGTCTCCGAGAAGCATTAAAATCAATTGAAGGTACATGTAACTCATTAGATTGAAACAAAATTACTGGTTAGTGTTGATGTATAGAACTGTGATGGACTTTCCTTTGATGAATTTTTCTTCTGCCATGTGTATACATGCCTGTACCTAAACAGGTAAATGTTTTATAATCTCTTTACACACAACTCATGTCGGCAAATAGAATTAACATTAACTAAATTTTAAATTCAAATTTCAGCAAATACTCAAAACCAGAAGGACAAATTCACCTTCCATTTTGCTGGTTGTGGCTGGAAATCAAAGGATGTTTGCTGGGGTCTCGAGGACATCCACTGGATCAAGGTCATGGACCATCTCATGACACTGATGTTCGGGCAGGACTTTTTCGAGTACACCTCTGATGAAAAGAAGACATGCCGTGTGCAGGATGATTTCCAGCCAAAATTTAAATACAACAGAGAAGAGTGGCTCTGTGAATATGCCGACATGGCAACTGTCCCTGACAATGTGATCTCAGTTGAGAAAGGTCCATGTCTTGAAAAAGGTAACTGGTGTTGTTGAAGTATTAAGTGTGCCTGCAACTTTACCTTTGAAATAATGTTGGGTTGGTAGAGATTATAACTCCTAAAATAATAAATTAGTTGAACAGAATGATTGCAGCAGCACCTTCAATATTGATTTCATTTCGTATTATCAATATTTTGCAAGTCCCATGCTATGTTAACAATGGGGCTTTAGAATTTTCTGTCACGTGCCACTGTATTCCCTCTGAATCTAGATGCTGTTATGTTTTACATTTTGAGTTCACATAAAGCAGCAAGGTATGCACAAAAGTAAAGTAACATTCACTTGATGTTTCAGATGACATAGGTACGCAAACATTGTGTACGTCTTCAGAGGAAGATATGGGTGTTCCTCAAGAGCTGATTTCAACCAGTAATAATATAGTTACAATTTGTGATGAAGAATTGCTAAACGTTGGTGTTGATCAGGACAGGTTTGTTTTTTGTTTCCTTTGTCCTGTATTCATTGTCATAATCTGGATTTCTAGCAGCTTTATTTCCCAGACAATAACAATACAATGTAATTAGATCAGTCTTTTGAGATTTAAACTTTTCACTCCTGCAAAATCTCCTATTGATTATGCCAGAGAAAGTTTTGATAGAGTGTCCAAAGAACTTGTTATGTGTTTGCTTTAGTTAGAGGGATTTACTGCATCAAGTGATTTGCTTGCAGAACCCACACCAGGAGCGCAGGTCCATATACAGACATATGCCTGTTCGAACAGCTGAAATCTGGAAAAAATATATATTTTTTTATTTCCTGAATGCAGTTTTATAATCATTTTAAGCTGACAGATAATTTTTGTGCAGTATAAACGGCACAAGGACATTGGTATTGACAGCATTTAACAACAGAGTTTGCTCATCTGAAGGGTAGATGTCTGGCCCTTTGCTTGTAACCCACTTGATGGTGTCATGCTCTGTTGTACCCATTTTGTCCATAAACACTGTACCTTACTGGTAAAATTGGAGATGGGTAAAATAAACAACTTAATAGTGCATTTTCCATCGCATTTATTTACTGTATTTTATAAATATTCCCCCCCTCTCCTCCCCTAGTTTGGAGCACCCTCAGCACTCGAAATTTACTTCTTTTGGGTACACCTTAAAAGTCTCACACTACACCCCTGCACACCATTTTCATGACTAATTCAATAGAGACCAAAACAAGTATTCAAACTTTCTCGTGTGTTTGCGCATATTTTTCTGTTTAATTGTATTTGCTCCAAGGTTTGAATGGTTCTTTACATTGTTTACATTGACTGTTATACAGTGGTGAGGAAAATAATTATTACTGTGGTGTTATTCTTATGATACTCCAGAAAATGGATGTCCTAAATTAACTTTGTTATAATACTCCCTATCATTAGGGTTATAGCTGTGTTTCCACCACCACCCGCACTGGGCAAGATAGAGATTTTGGCAATGGACCTTGAGACTTTGGAGGATGGAAAGGAAGTGAATGATTCTGTGGTGGACTTGTTTTTGATGTAAGAGTTGCTTGAGGCTCATAGCCAACTTGCCTAAAGCAGTCTGGTGATGGGAGATTTTCAATGATACCTTGTCTTGTTATCATCGATCACTTAACCAATGACAATTTCCAGGAGATTTTAAGTGCAAGAATATTTTTGCTTTCATAAAATCACTGATATCTAAAGATGTTTTGGAAAAACTGGGCATAGATCGAGCAACATGGTCGAGAAGAGGACTCTTGTAGATACATCATCTTGATTTCTAAACTTACATTTTTATAAACTTCAGAGCTTTAGGGTATCATTTCTAGAATCAACCTTTATTCATGGCTAAGAAAGACAGCGACTGGCTTACTGATAAGTACTTGAAGATATCAAACTACTTTTATGTATTAATTCAAGAAATCTTTTCTCTTTAGGTATGCTGCCTCTGAACTTGACAAAGAATTGTTCGACAAGTGCCACATATTCAGTTCCTTTTTTTTCTCCAAGCTATCTCAAAGAGTACAGATAAGAGGAATCTCTGTTTTACCATGGTAAATGTGTACCATATCTTCAAGTTTCTTATGAATTTAAGTCCTTTAAAGTTGCTTAAGATTTTTAACTTCTAAGACTGTATTATTTTGATGGAACAAGCTCATCATGTAGTTGGGCTCTGCCAAAATTTTTTGTACTTTTATTTATCTATGGTATGTGTCTTGGAGCTGGTAACCTTTCTGGTGGGGACAGAAACTATATGTTCAAAGATGGTTATAATCTGGAAATTGGGACTTCAATAATGAGAGGAAAAGGTGATTGTTAGTATATCAATTTTTACCCTCTTTACAGTCCCGAGGACCGGCATGTAAGTGCCTCAAGCTTTGTTAGAAATGTGGACCTTTTCCAAAAGATGTTTATCTTCATACCTGTCTGCAGAAGGTACTTACTGTAAATGTTTGCAATTACTTGTAATGGAAGATGCTCAATATTTACTGTTCTTTCCTTAATCCGTTGGTTTGTTACTTTAATCTCAGAAAGCCATGTTGATATGTAAGGGTGTGAGTGTGAGTGTAACAATTTTCAACTGACCTTGGGCAGGCATTGACTCTCTTACCTGTACTTCCAAGGTTGCCAAGAATGTGCAAATGGCGTTAGATCTGGGCAATGAATCACCACGTTTGAATTGGTGTTTAAAATGATAATATTACAGTTTCTGTCACTATCTCCCCTTCGCCTCTGCCTTTAAATAGACAATTCTCTCTTTTCCTTTCAGCGGGCATTGGTTCTTGGCATTAATATATAACCTCCCCTCTTTGATTGGAAAAGGACAAATGGGAAAATATTTGCAAAGGTGAGTGGCATGTAAAATAGTCTATCTATACCTAAAGTGCTGGTTGAGGACACCCTCTGAAAGCAGACACCAAAATTAACTCCCTGTAAGGATATATCTTCCGTAATAAATATGTTTCATTTGAAGGGGCCCCTTGGCATAGCTGTTAAACTAATTGAGTGTCTGAAAAACTGTTTGCTCCATGCAAAGGCTGCAGTTGCAAGGCGCTGTGATAAGTTCTCTTTGTTACTCATAGAGCTCCAATTGTAATCATTGACTCGATCGTCTATGGTTCAGAGGATGGGTTTCATGGCTGTCCTTCATCAATAGACTGGGAAGCAGACCTGATCCGAAGGTAATCTTATTGAACTGCAGTGACAGTTCATGTACACGATGTAACATTTTCCATTGCTGTGGTATTACTAAAACCAATTACAGCCGCCTTTTTAATGCTGAACCTATGATTCTGATTTCCTTGCAGTTTCATAAGATGCGAGTGGTTGGCTAGAGGGAAGGGAGCAGAGGGAGTGGGTTCTTCTCCTAACTTCACGCCAGAGTCGATGCCCCTTTTTTATCCTAAGGTAAAAAGTGACTGTTAATTCATTGATCACTGCCCCCATTGCGACCCAAGTATTTTCTCGGGTTCTATGTTGTGCATTGATTAGAGGAAATGGTCATGAACAGATTTAAATGTTATTGTAGACCCACCTTTTTAAAATGTTGACTACTTTATTGAACTGTAAAGAAATTTTTAGTCGCAAGGTGAGGTGGAAGGGACGGAATGATGATGGTTTTAGGTTGTTTAATTTTCACTAATTGTAACATCCATGAAAATCGTTGGTCCCACAGGTGCCACAGCAGGAAAATGGATACGACTGTGGAGTATTTGTTATGTTGTTCTTTGAGGCATTTTTAAATCGCGAGGTAAGTCCGTGGTGGGCAAGAGCTGCGATAAAGAGTTTTGATGTCTTCTCGCCTTTTTCTTTTATAAATTTATTTATTTATTTTTTTGTTGTTGTTTATTTTTGATTTGATTTCAGTTTTGTTTTGTTTTTTTTTTGTTTTTTTCTAGAAACGGTTGATTATGAAAATGAAGTGAAATTAAAATAAAAACTCTTTCCTTAAATGAAATTAATCTCAAAGTAAACAAGTCTTGCTCTTATGGTACCCATAACTTTGAAACTGTTGACTGACTTTTACATCATATATCACTTAAGGATAAACTTGCTAGGTGCTGCTAATTTGCAAAGACAGTGCATTTTCTCCTTACTCGAGGGCATATTTGGTAACCAAGATGGCATTTTGGAAATAAATTTTTTGGTAACCATTCTTTTTTGTTGGGCTCCATACAATTACTATGCTAATCACTTTAGATCCACAAGTTTAACAGTCATACTCCAGACGTGACCAAAAAAATTAACACTTGATTGTTTTTTTTTCTTTTAGTTCCCTGTGAGAGACCTTCTGTCGCATGAAATCCTCCCTTGGTATAATCAAGGTGCAGCTCTGCCCATGCGAGAAAGAATGACAAATCTCATTCTGAGATTGGGAAATAGTCTTGTCTCCGAATAAGCTACATGTAAATAGTTAGGGTATAATCAAGGTGCTGCTCTGTCCATGAGAGAAAGAGTGACAGATCTCATTCTGAGATTGAGCCGAATAGTCTTGTCTCCGAACAAGCTGAATGTAAATAGTTGGGGTGAATCTTTATTATTATTATTATTATTGTAAGCCTCGTAACAGTGTTTTAGAGCTATTTTCACCTAAGCTTTGAAACAAAATGCAATAAACAGTTTTGATTGTGTAATCGTTCAAGTGATTTTATTTTGCTCGTCTTCACTTCTTTGTTTTGAATAAACATTTTGTGAACATGAACGTCAAGCATCGTTCCCTGTTTGAGGATGAATTTACCGAGCGAACACAACAATGTCTCTAATCTGATAAAACCCTACAACTACGTTCTCTTAAGGTGGCTCTATATAGTATTTCACAACGTTGTGGGTATTAAATGTGCATAAGTAATTTCTCCCTTGGCAAATGTTTACAACATAGCACTCGGTAGAAGGTCAATAATAAAAAACCTACAGCCTTAGGCTACGTATGGAAGACACTTTCAGAACCTAAATGTTGTTGCTATGGCAACTACTGATAGAAATGCTTGGCTTGTTTTTTTAACCTATCTGACTTCTAGACGGTGTTTCTAGGTTTCTACACGGTGAATTTTCTTTGTTTTGGGGGAAACACAGTTAACACACAAGGAGTTTCAACTGACAAAGCTACAAGAAAATCTGTACATAATTTTCGGAGGAATTCGCAATTTTCGTTTTTGACGCATATTACATTAATGTATGTATAAAATTTGATGATTTTTGCTTAACAGCGAGAAAAAGAAAAATCCTATCCTTGTGCCAATTTTCCAAAAAATTCACCGTCTGGAACGCGCTTAATATGCGTTTTAGATCACCCAAAGACCCCTGTATTTTCGTGACGTCATCAAAATAGAAATTCTTCAAGTTACGGTACTGCGCATGCTCACATTTCGCTTCTTTCGCACGTGCTAGTTGAAAATTAGTCGAGATGTAGAAGCTTATTTTTCCCCACTACGGCGAAAAGTATACCTAATAAGTGTTGCAATACTTATGGAAATGCGTTTTAACTTGTGGTTTCCTCCACTGCTTTGAAGTGCTCAACGATCTTGGCTAGAATACGGGTTGTTTTTGTCACTCGCGGGGCCTTGCTAGTTGCTGAAGATGGAGGTAGAGACAATACGCCAACAAGCCCTTTTGCTCCGAACTTCTCGAAAACATTCTTAAGATCTCGATATGAAATGCCACTTCCGGCTATTTTTTCAGCAATCTGTTGCTTGATGGGGAATTCCGCGTTTGTTGGATGATAAAGCGTTCCTCGGAACGTCTGCAGGAGTTCGTAGCGACGATCAAAGTATTTCATGTCGTTTTCTGCGTACTGTGTTGTTGACATGTTCTCTGTCAACATGTCCTCTGAAATGTTCAAACGGGAGTCGAAGACTATTCTTCTTAAAGCTCTAACATCCTCCATTGCATCGTGTGCGGGGAAAGGCTCATGGAAAAGTGTCTGATAAATGGATTGTTGATTTAATTTAACTGTGGAACCATCCGGTAAGACCAGAGAGGGATGTTTACGTTTGACCAAGTTCTTCATCACAGGGAGAGTTGTAATGAACTTTAAGGTTTAAATAACAAGGACGACAGCTTTGTAAAGGCTCTGTAATTCCTGGCTCAACGGGTCAACACAACTTAACTCGCGGTCGATTCTGACTACAGCGCTGGGCGACCAGGCCGTATTACATAATATCGTTACATCCTCCTCTTTCTTAAATACAACATGACACAAACTCCAAGTGGCAACAAATAAAACAATATCACGATTAAGTCTGTAAAATAAAGAATGAAAGATGTCCACAAAGGCAAATTTAAATGCCCTGCACAAAGTCCATCCTAACATAGTTCAAATGGAAAACACAACAAAGTTACAGTTCTGCTTGACTGCACCCCTCAGGGTGGGCAGTAGTCTTTGAAACGGATTGGGGTCCTAATTAAACGCCCTCTGGTGGATCTTCTTTCAGATGGCTGTGGGATCTCTGGCGGCCTTTGAGGGGTCCCTGGTCGCTCTGGAGTTGTGTGGGCAGGTAAAGGCGTGCCTGGCTGAACTGGGTCAATGACTCTCTGGGACTGGTCGTCCGACGGGAGTGGCTCATCTGGTTCCTCTACGTGGCTATCGATTGCAGGACTCTCTTGTGTCGCTATCAAATCCTTTCTGTTTCTCCTGTATCTCTTCCCTTCGATGACTACTTCATAGGATCTTGGCGCAACTTCCTGGAGACATGTTGCTTTCTTCCACAGCTTTGTTCGATCTTTTGGATCTGGCTTCATTCTTACTATATCTCCAGGTTTGAGCTCTTTTAGTAGTTTGGCCCCTCTGTTGTAGTAATGTGCTTGTTTCTGCCTTTTCTTTGTTATGAGTTTCTTGACAGGCTTTGGAAGTTTGGGTTTCAATAATCTTGCTGAGGTTGGGAGGAGAGTCCTGGTTCTCCTTCCCATCAGCCTCTGTACTGGGGAGGAATCGAGCCCTTCGGTTGGAGTGTTCCTCCAGTCGAGAAGAGCCAGGTAGGGATCTTTGTGGTCTAGCTTTGCTTTCTTGAGGATTCGTTTGGCCGTGTTAACTGCATTCTCGACTTTGCCGTTTGATCGAGCATGGTATGGAGAGGAAGTGATATGCTCGAAGTCCCATTCTTGAGAAAATGTTTTGAAATCTGATGAGGAGAATTGAGAACCATTATCACTTCTGACTGTGTTGGGGATGCCGTGCCTGGCAAACTGCGATTTCAGACTTGTAATTACTGACGAAGCTCTCGTATCGGACAGGGCTCGTAACTCAAAGAAGTTGGAGTAGTCATCCACTATAATGACATACTCTGTCTTATCCAGTGTAAACAGATCCACCGCAACCTTTGACCAGGGCCTGTCGGGTACTTTCTGTGGCATGAGGGGCTCTTTGGGTTGTTCCATGCGAAGTAAATTGCATGTCCCGCAGGAAGAGACACAGTCCTTGATGGCTGAAGTCATTCCAGGCCAATACAGGATTTCCCTTGCTCGCCGAAGGCAGCCCTCAATGCCAATGTGGCTTGCGTGGATTTTCTTTAGCATCTCAGATCTCATAGCTGCTGGCACTACGACTCTGTTCCCTCTGAAGAGTATTTCATCTTGTACTGTCAGTTCATCTCGGTAAGAGTAATATGCACGGATTTCTGAAGGGACTGCTTCTCTTCTCTCTGGCCACCCCAGCTCAATAGTCTGCTTCAGCTGCTGCAGGACTGCATCATCCTTTGTTTTCTGTTGAAATTCTGCGAGACGCTCTCTGGTCACAGCAAGATGTTTGGTCATGTCGACTTCCTCTACAGATCGAATGAATTCTAGTTCATTTTGTGAGATATGGTTTGGTAAGGGTAGGTATGCCCTGCTCAAGGTGTCTGCGATGTACATCTCTTGGCCTTTTTTGTAGACAACTTTAAGCTGGTTGTTCTGCAAGCGCATCATCATTCGCTGGAGTCTCTTTGGGGCTGTGAGTAGTGGTTTCTTTAGTATAGCCTCCAGGGGCTTGTGGTCAGTCTCGACGGTGACCTCTCGGCCGAACAGGTACTGATCAAACCGCTCGCACGCGTGTACAATCGCGAGAAGTTCCTTCTCAATCTGAGCATAATTTCTCTCTGAGGTTGTTAGCGCCCTTGATGCGAAAGCTACTGGCTGGCCCTCCTGCAACAGAGCGGCCCCAAGACCTGATTGAGATGCGTCGCACTGCAGGGTGACCTCTTTTGACACATCATAGTAGCGTAGCACGGGATGATTAGTGATGAGTTGCTTTACGTCTGTAAAGGCTCTTTCGTGGACTTCATTCCAGTGCCATTCAACATGTTTGTCTTCTAGTCGCCTCAGTGGTTCCGTGACTGTGGACAAATGCGGCAAGAACTTTGAGAGGTAATTTGCCTTTCCCAGGAACCTCTTTACTGACTTTACATCAGTGGGCTTTGGCATCATCAGGATTGCCTCTACTTTCTTTGGGTCTGGTTTCAGTCCATCGGCTGTAAGCAAATGGCCGATGTAAGGTACTTCAGTAAGTCTCAAACGGACTTTGTCTTTGTTGAGGGTGAGATTTCTCTCTCTGGCTCTTTCAAGGACGATCCTTAGGTTCTTGTCATGATCTGAGGTGGCAGTCTCCATGTCGTCACCTTCTCCGTACACCAAAAGGTCATCAGCAATCACTGCAGTGCCTTTAATATCTCCAAAGGTATCATTCATCCTTTTCTGGAATTCCTCGGGTGCTGAGGAGATGCCAAAGGGCATGCGCAACCAGCGGTACCGACCAAATGGGGTATTAAAGGTCGTAAGTCTGCTGGAAGCGTCATCTAGCGGCACCTGCCAGAACCCACTTTTGGCATCAAGTACAGAGAACACCTTTGCTTTGCTTAGACTGGTGGCAACTTCTTCAACAGTAGGGAGAGGGTAGTGAGGCCGCTTGATGGCTCTGTTTAGATCTTTAGGATCGATACATATTCTGAGCTTGTTGGGCTTGACCACTGTAACCATACTTGATACCCAATCTGTTGCTTCGCTCACTGGGGCCAGGATGTTCTCATTTACCATTCTTTCCAATTCCAGTCTTAATGGCTCTCTTAGGGTAACAGGTACCTTGCGGGGTGGGTGTATCACTGGTTGTGCTGTTGGGTCGATCTCTATGTGGTAAGGGTCTGAGAGGCATCCAAGGCCTTCAAAAACATCTGCATACTCTGTCAAGAGGTCATCATCAATGACTGTCTTCAACGTTGATGGTGTAAACTGGCTGTCTTGAGTCACTGTATCCAAATGATGGAAGGAGTCTTTCACCAGCACTTTTAAGAAATTCAACCTTTGGCATGTTTCTGCACTCAGAAGTGGTCTCACATCTCCGTCAACAACTTGGAACTCAAGGACATGGGACGAGCCATCTCTCGTGCACTTGAGCTTGCACTTCCCCACTGGGTACATAACGGCTCCGTTGTACATGGTTAACTTGGCCTTGCTTTTCTCAATATAGAGGTCATCAGGATCTCCCATAACTTTTGCATAGTCCTTCAGTGGTAGAAGGTTACAGGTTGCTCCACAGTCAAGCTGGAATTTGACATATGCATTGTCGTTTACCATCATCGTCACAAACAACTGACTTGCAACTTTATCATTACTCTCGGTGTGCAGTGCTCCGATTTTGTGAGTGACCATGTCGATAGCGAATTCGTCTTCAGTATCATCTTCTATTTCAACCAGGTGGAGTCGTTTGCCTGTTTTCGGTGGTCTTGTTTCCCTTGTTTTGCACTTTATTGCAAAATGGTTTGCTAGACCACACTTCTGGCACTTTGAACCATATGCAGGGCAAAGATTCTTGTTTCTTGGATGTCTTCTGCCACAAAATTTGCAATCAATCACAGGTAATTTACTAGGCTGTTTTTCAGGCGGTTTCTCAGTGTTAATGGCACTAATTGATTCATCTGTTGTTTTGTCTGCTGCCATTTGCTTCAGTTGGATTTGAGTGAGCTCGGCTGACCTGACTTTCTCGGTTGCACTTTCCAAGGTTAGCTTTGCATCTCTCAGGAGTCGTTCTCTTACTGAGGAGTCTCGTATTCCAAAAACGATCCGATCGCGGATAAGCGACTCTTTGAGTGCTCCAAATTCACAAGTGTCCGCTAAGTTCTTCAATACAGTCACGTAGTGGTCGATGGACTCACCACTGTCTTGATTTCTCGAGAAAAAAACATAGCGTTCATAGATAGTGTTCTTCCTCGGGTTGCAAAACAGCTCGAACTTCTCCAAGACTTTTTCAATTTTGAGCTCGTCGCCTTCTTCATCCCACGTGAGCGTGTTGTAAACATCGACAGCCTCTTCGCCGATTACGGTAAGTAGAGTCGCGACACGTGTTGGTTCATCTTTCTGTGCTACGCCGGTTGCTATTTCATAATTACTCCATTTCTGTCTGAATTTCTTCCACTTCTGGGCTGTGTTCCCTTGCTGGAGTTGTAGAGGCTCCGGTGGAGGCAAACCAAATGAAGCGGCGGCCATGTTGGTTTTCTAGGTAAGCTTGTTCGGGTTTGTTAGTTCGTGGAGTTCACGAGTTCACGCGAATCTTTGTGTGTAAATCCAAGGTAACCACTCCTCTGACACCATGTAATGAACTTTAAGGTTTAAATAACAAGGACGACAGCTTTGTAAAGGCTCTGTAATTCCTGGCTCAACAGGTCAACACAATTTAACTCGTGGTCGATTCTGACTAAAGCGCTGGGCGACCAGGCCGTATTACATAATATCGTTACAAGAGTGTCAGAAAAGAAAACGTTAAGACAGGAAAGCTTTTCACAAAGTTGATGTCCACCTTGACGAATAAGAGTTGGATTATCGAAAACCTGAGAGTTGTGCCCGATTAAAACAGTATAAATATTATTATCGCTTTTCACACGCCTGACAGTTTTCTCCAAGTAGGTTAGAAAATTTTCGAGTGACTTTCCAAGTGACACAGTTTCGACTGGTTGATTGTTTTTGAACAGGGTCCTGACGCCTCTGACTGTTCGGACACTTAAATCATTTACCCTTGTAGCATGAATATCTACATCCCCCAAAGGTAATATATAGTCGTTGAAACAGTGCAAACCTGATTGATCAACTGCTGAAAGCTAGCATATTTCTGCGATTTTTCCAGACGTGTTTGTTTCAATATCGTAAATGATGAAATTGTGAACAGTATTTCTGTCACAGGGAAATTTTTCCGCCACTGGTCTGATCGTTAATTCAGGAATGCATGTTTCAAAGTTTTTCAGCTCCTCACTTGAAATTTTCAAATTGATGATGTCGAATTCTTGGATCAGTTAGGTAGAATTGTTTGGATCCAGGTTAAGTCCTATTCCACTTTGGTATGTGTTTCCTTCCTTAGCTTGTTTTTTACCATCAAGATTTAACTTCTGCTTATGTAGTTGAGCTCTTCGGCATTTGAAATTTAGGCTTTCAGTAAACAAATGGACTGCTGCCATAGGCTCCATTGCTTTTGATGATGCTGTATGATTGAGTTGGCAATTGTGTTGCTTGACTTGTTTTCCAGTCTTTTTTAGCATTTGTGCAAACCCTACAGGATTTTGTTCTTGTATTGTAATCCATAACCTTCCCATAAGTTAAACCCATGACTGCAGCATGACCAGTTGAAGAGTTATGCCCCTTTCCCCGTTTTTGCCAACCCATGTCATATGAGCAGGGAATATTGATGCAGCCTTGGTCATCTGCTTTTACACCCTTTCTGATGGCAGCATTTCTTTCTTCTGACATTGCAGTTTTGCAACTTTTCTTTGTTACTTGCTCTACTGCATGCCCAATCTCATTTTCTCTACTCTTGAAAGTTACTGGATTCATAGAGGGAATATTTAATGTACACAGTAAATTATTTAGGTGGGTTTCACCGATTCCTGTATGTAGACACCCAGGAACAGCTCTTGAGTTAACATCCTGACTGAGTGGACCTCTTTGACTGCTCCTGTGTTCACTGGAGGTCTTGACAACATTCTCTGTACCTCACACTGCACAGGTAACTGAGAACACTGAGCCTAACCCACATTTTTTTTCTACTTTTATGTTCCACAATGACAAATTGGCTGAAAATAAAGTGAATATATTGATACTCAGGAAGATCTGATACTTTATTCTGGCAGTGTGTTTTCTCCTTTAATTTGGAATAAATGTGTACAAGTAAATTTTTGCAAAAACTAACAACATTTCAAAATGCAGTGAATGCAATTTGTGGTCTGTGGCAAATTTACAACTGCTTGTTTGTTCCAAATTTATCAAAAACATAGGGAACTTGCCCAAAAATTTAAGGACCAACCCCCAGGCTTTTTATGGCTGATTGTATATGAGACGTTTTGTAATATATTGAAGATATACATGTATAATCAACCTCATAATTCTTTTTTGGAAACCTGTTAATTTTATAGCCTTAAAGCTGTGTGTACTTGCATTAAAACTGAGAATTCATTCTGACTTTTCTTTAGTGTTGATTTTCTTTAGGCAGAAAAATGTTTCTTCTCACCTGCTTTACAGTGTTGACAACATTTCAATGAACTTCTCAAAACATCCAAGTCCATAATTCTACTTCCATGTGGAATGCAATTTTCCTTCTTTGTTTGTTTCTGATAAAAATTTAAAACTTATACGTTTTAATGGTAATTATTAGGTTGTAACTGTAACAAAAAATGTTGGAATTTTAACATGAAATGTCAGAATGTTCAGGTATAATCATGTTGACAATTTGCTATGAGCTACCTGTGGTATAATACAAAAGTTCAAATTGAGAACTATTTCAGAGCAAAGAAAGTCTTGATGAAGCACTCGTCTTAAAACTTTTAGGGAATTGCTTGGTGCCACGTATAGCGAAAACAAGATTTAAACTACACCTGACTTAAACGAGTTTCTCTTTTCTTCGGTGGGGACCAATCTTCGACCATTCCTTGGAACTCCAATTTCCTCTTTGCCCTTCCACTTCATCCCACGAGTCCTGTCGTCCGTGTTTCCACTTTGAGCGGGTTTCTTTCTTGAGAAGCGACTCTTCTCGTCACGCAATGGTGGTTTTGTTTCCGGTGTCAGTTGCGCCTTTGCAGACTCTTCAGCTGTTTTCGGTGTTTCATCGCCCAGGGAACTCAAAGCGAAGCCTCCGACCATAAAAAGTACACCGTGACCACTCTGTGACTTCCTTCGCGTACGATCACGACCATCTTCTCTCTCTGATGTCGGCGCGATAAGTGCTGCGAATTGGCTTCTCAGCTTAACCACGTCAGGAGAACACGAAAGAAGTGTATTTTCAAACACATTTCTGGGCGTTTTTTGATGAACACTTGTTCTGGGCGAAAAGGATAGCGGTAAGTGGAACGCGACTCGCGATAAAAGTCTCGCCGCCATGTTTAGTTTTGTTTTTTTCTTTTCTTTTAAATACTCGCGCGCTCGCGGCATTCGCACCCATGCCTCGCGCGCCAAAAAAACTATATAGAGCCACCTTAAGAGAATTACAAAAGAAAAGTCGCAATTTGCAAAAAGTACTTGATCGTTTTAACAGTTGTCCGATTTTTATAAAATATTCGCGACCATAACTACGTAACTTTGATAATAGATAAAAACAATGATTATCAGGGTTCATCAACGGTACTCTCATCACATGTGGTGTGCAGAGAGGCATACGATTCAGTTACAATGGTTAGCCTTCTCACCTACATGTAAATACATGCAAATATTCAAGACGAAATTCAGATGGAGCGAGCGCAACACATTTAACAAAAAAACCCTACTCTTAAATCTTGATCATCCTCCAGTAGTAAAATAAAGGTAACTACAATGATGTCTTTGTGACAAAAAATCGAAAAGTAAGTTTTGCGTACTTTGAACACAGCGAGTAAAGACTTGGCCACCATACCAGTTCTACCTCTCGTGTACAGCGTCCTTCACCTTGACCAATTTCTATGACGGAACGGCTCGTCGGTTTTGAGTCCTGCTTCCTGGCTCTTGCCCTTGCGTAGGCCAATGCTGCTTCTGCTGGCATCTCTGACACGTCAAGAACCTCATCGCTGTTTCGGAACAACGCCCGGGGACGAAATTGCAGTATGTCTTGTTCCTCAAGCACCCGCTCAAAAGTTTCCTCATTGAAAATTTTGTATGAGAAGCGCCGCGCCTTTCTTTTAAAAATCGGCTGACGGAGGTGACGAACATCACGCACACTGTCCAGCATAGGGTTTCCTAGGCGATGGAGCATGTGAGCGAAGTAGTTCTGCGGTACTTGAAGGCAGTCAATATGGCACCATTTTCCTTTCGAGGAAAGAAAAAGTGTAAGTTCAAGCCGAACAGAAATAACGCATTGCGGGGTTGGCAGTTACCTGGATGATCTGGTACCAGTGATCCATTGATTCGCTCCACCAAGACCCCAAGCCATTTGAAATAATCTTCAAGTTCCTCGTCAGTGAGTGCGGCTGCTTTCGGCTGTTCGCACGGACCATCAGACTCGTCCAAAAATTGCACGAAGTCAATGTTTCTCTCTTGGTGCCTCAAAACAAAATGTTTTTTCAATGAAACACTTGTTTTAAACTTCTTTGCGCACAACTGACAGGGAACTGAAAAAGGCATTATTCTTTTCTCGCACGGTCCAAAAAGTCTTCACTTGGCAGTCCTCGAGGTTCTTCGTAGAAGTGCGTGGCGTGCGAAAGTCGGGAGTTAAAAGCGATAAAATTTCTCACTTCTCCGGAAACAACAAGCAGTTCGCGTTATTTACAAATTAAACAAAGTGCTTAGTCAATGACGCGTATCTGGGATATTGAACGTCGCAAACAGAAGGTAGGACAGTTGGAGTTCATTTGTGAGAATTACCGTTGATTTTGTCCTCTTCGATACAGTAGTCTCCTTTTTCTTCCTTGGTCCACTCATTTTCAACGCTCACAGTTCCTTCGTTGACTTTCTTTTCATTCATAGAGTGATCAACACATTCCACACTTTTCCTCATGTATTTCTTTCTTTGTTTCCTCATTTTTGATCTTTGACGCATCTCCTCGATGGAATGTCTCCTAAATTTTGACATCTCATATATCCTGAAGCAAAAAGGTTTAGGGCAAGAATCCACTCTCTCTCACTAAAATTGTGAAACGATTCGTGGTCAATCGGTGCGTTCTCTGATAAACATCGGTTACTTGAATGTGAATGACACTAGACTTCTTCTCACAATTGCCCGTGAAAGGCATCTTTTGTTTCGAAGAATAGCCTTTTTTTCCCTTGTCAAATGTGAAATTTTGACAGATAGGTAATTTCAAGTCGACGTCCGTAGGTGCTGGTAAAAATGTTGTGATTCTTTGCTTTGAGACGTTATTACTTTATTTTCGCAGTTTCGTTCTAATTAACTATGATTGAGTTACTTGTCGTCTCTTCATGAGCGGGAGCAACAAAAAAGTCATGATAGGAAAAGAAACCACAGCAGCGGCTCATTATGTTTTTGTGTTTTGTCAATTGATGTTAACAAAACATGTTTATAAAACATAAAGGTTGTTCGCGCGAAAAATTTCCAGTCGATAGTTTTTTTTAAAATTTTTTTCTGCAGTCAGATAATGAGTTACTTGTGTCAGAAATGAAAAAAAAAGGGGGGGTCACCGACTTCGTTCCAGAGATAAAGCGTTTGGAAAACTACCCTGATTTTGAAAAAATGGCCACACGTAATTCAGCATGGGCTACAGGGGTTTATAGTTAAAAATATTGAAGGTGAATCAACAGAGGCAAACGATCTTAGTCATATTTTGTAGAAGCGGATCTGCTGCGTAAATAATTCCAAATGTTACCAACGTTTTCACAAAACTTAAACCGTCGAGAGGCATTTGAAACCATCGCACAGATGAACGAAGAGCTAAAAAGAACGGAATTCGATGCTGCATTTTGTAAAAAATTCAAACTTCTAGTCGATAGATTTTCTTCATTTTTTCGCAAAACGCAGAAAATCGGTAGAGAAAATGATCCATCAAAAGAAAAATAGGGATCACCGAACGTCCAAGATCGTTGAATCCAGGAAAAGTTTCAGCAATGGCCATCTGCCCATCATTGTTCACTTTATTACTTAGCGCGCGCTTATTACTTAGCGCGCAACTATGAATACCGGCAGTCAGAGACGCTTAATCACCCGAATTTCAGCTCCTAGTATCGTCTCAATTCGGCCTGGCCGGCGAATTTGATGGAAAACCTCGTATTTGGGTGAAGCAAACGGAAAATAATTGGTGGCAGACTTTGACACAACGCTCTCAAACATGGTTAACAAAGTGTGGCATCAAACTGAGGCCCTTAAACCCTTAGTCTCGTTTAAAACTCGATCACTTCAGCAGCTAATGTTTGCCTCTCTCATTTTGTTCACTTTCTGAATCAGTATGTAAATATAGCGAGTTTGCTTAAGTCGATTTATGTTCGAAGGAAGCAATTATACTTTCCCCCTGCGGCAGAAATGGGCTTCAAATGCGCTTATAATCAAAACGCCCGACAAATTGCCCGTGAGGTTGTTGTATGCCTAAACGAACAAGAAAAGACAAGTACTGAACCAAAATCTGTAGTGGTCCCTTTTATTTCACTAGTCAGTCTCTATATACTTTATATATAAACAAGGTGATTTGCATATCTGTTTTCAGAGTGCTCAGTAGTAAACTAGAGCGTGATTATAACAGATGACGCACTCAGCAACTGTAGATCTGACTTGACATTTTATTACTCTTTAGTTTCGTAGTACACAGCTTGTGTGCAGCACTCATGAGATAAAATTGCCAAATGCGAATTTACATCATTACACGGATTTGAAATACACATGCAACCGTTGGAAATATTATAGCTACAATAAGTGAACGCTTTTACAAAAAAAAGGAAAATTGGAAATTATAGATAAACACTGTTACTATTGTGTAACAACAGAAGCTTTAAAAGTTAAAATTTAGCATTTTTCCGGAAGAATTTGTTTGCATGTCTACATGAAGTTATCAGTTCATTCCAATTATTCAGAGAGGCTAACTCAGGTTTACAAAGGTACTTCTCCCAGAGGCATAGGTTACATTGATTTGAAGTGGGGTTATATGGGGCAGCTTGCTTTAAAATCTTTCAAGTGACTTTGAACTTTGATTTATTGTCAAAGTCACTTGGAGGCTGTCCCATGTAACCCCGCTTGAAATCGATGTAACCTACGCCTCTGGGAGAAGTACTTTATTATTTGTAAACCCGAGTTAGCCTCTCTGAACAAACAGAATGAACTGATTAGATAACTTCATGTAGACATGCAAACAAATTCCTCCTGAAAAATGTTAAATTTTAAATTTTAAATCTTCTCTTGTATTTCAATAATAACAGAGTTTATTCCTAATTTCCAGCTTTCCTTTGTTTTGTAAAAACATTCGCTTATTGTAGCTATCACATTTCCAATGGTCGCTTGTGTATTTCAAATCAGTGTAATGATGTAAATTCCCATTTGGCAATTTTTATCTGATGAGTACTGCACACAAGATTTTCAGATTGTTTCAGATTTTTTTATTAATTGACACTATTTACAGGCATATTTCACTATCGCACACTATTAAGACACATCAATTAATAGAAACAATGCAATAAAGGAAGTAAAATGTGAATAACAAAAGTATTCGAAATAAACAAGTTAAATGAATAAATCATAATGCTGAAGAGTAATATTGAGTATTTAAAAGGTATAGTTTATATTGCTTATAAAAGGAAGTGTAGGGCAGTTTTTTAAATTCTGTTCAAATAATTTCCCAAAGTTTTGATGTAACAAAAGAGAAAGTAGAGGACCCATAGTTATTATTTACTTTTGGCCTATGAAAATTCAAATTCGCAGCAAATCTTGTATTGTAGGTATGGACTTCAGATGCCTGAGTAAGGGTTCTATGGAATATAATTGGAATGTTTGTTGAGTCATTTAAAATTTTATGAGTAAATAGAGCCACTTTTAATTTGTACACATTTTCAAATTTGAGAATTCCTAAAAGATTGTAATATGGTGAAGCATTTTCCCTGCTATAAGCAAAGAATATGCTTCGGACACATTTATTCTGCTTAGTTATGATTTTACGTAAATTAGTTTTACATGCACTACCCCAACTTATGATAGCATAGGATAAGTATGGATATATGAAAGAATAATACAATTGTTTCAATGTATGAAGATCAACAAAATATCTTAATTTATTATTAATGTGCTGGATCTGCGGTCCCCATTGTAAATTTTGATCCATATAAATACCTAAATACTTAATTTGACTTTTATGTGCAATGTTAGGAATATGTATATACGGTCTAAGTCTTGTAGATGAAATTATCATGTAATTAGTCTTGGTAAGATTTATAGATAGTTTGTTGATGATACAATATTTAAAAACTTATTTCAATTCCTCATTCATGACATACTCAAGCTGATGCAGATTATCACTTGCATAAAACATATTTGTATCATCAGCAAATATACGGAAGGATAGTTTTTTTGAGCAGTTAGGTAAGTCATTAATATAAAGCAGGAATAGAAGAGGACCCAAAGTTGATCCCTGTGGTATTCCACAAGTAATGGTTTCAGAACTAGATTGGATGCTACCAATCTTAACAAACTGAGTGCGATTATGTAGATAGTTTTCAAACCAGTTAAGGGTTATTCCTCGTATGCCATAGTGGTAGAGTTTAGTTAAAAGAATATTATGGTTCACAGTATCAAATGCTTTAGAAAAATCTAAAAAAACACCACAGGTAACCAGCTTTTTATCCATTGCCTGTTTGAGGGTGTCAGTGATCTCAAAAATGGCTTGCTCTGTTGAGTGCCCTTTCCTAAAACCAAACTGATATCTATACAGAATGTTGTGTTTTTCCAGAAAATCATATAGTTGATTATAAATTAATTTTTCAAGTACCTTACTGAAAGGTGAAAGAGTTGAAATGGGCCTATAGTTTCCTGGGTCAGTTACATCACCACTTTTGTAAACCGGAGTAACTTGAGAGACTTTCAAAATATTTGGTACAACACCAGTTTGTATTGATTGATTACAGATTTGGGTGAAAGGTACTGATAAGGGTTCAGCTGCTATTTTTATTAAATTATTAGGTATATCAATTGATGATTTGTTCTTATCTAATGTCTTAAACAAGTTTGAAACCTGGGTTTCTGTAACAGTGGACATAACAAAACTATTAGCTGGAGATGACGGGATATATTGTGTAGGGTTTTCAAAGCTATCTTCAATTCTGCTGGCCAAGCTTGGGCCAACATTGACAAAATGTTTATTAAACTGATCAGCAATATCTTCATTACTAGTGAAAGTCTTGTTGTTCCTTACTATTCTTTGAGGTGAGGTCTGTCCCTTTGTCTTCCTTTTAATTAAATTACTAATTATTTTCCATGTAGCCTTTAAGTTATTTTTACACAAGTCAAATTTTTTGCAAAAATAGGCTTTCTTACTAATGTCTTTGAGATGGTTTAATCGATTTGAGTATTTTTTAAATTCACAAATTTTGACTGGGTCATTGGATAGATAATGGGTTTTGTACATAGCATGTTTAGTTTTAATGGATTTGAGCGTTCCCTTTGAGATCCAAGGTTTTCTTAATTGCTTTTGTTTATTTCTAGACACTTGTTTTAGGGGTGCATGCTTATTGACAATTAATTTGAGTGTATTAATAGTTCTAGCTGTTGTTTCATGCAAATTATTACATTTACCAGAGATGAAGCAAGTTGTGTAGTACAAAACTAAATAGTAATAAAATGTCAAGTCAAATCTACATTTGATCAGTTCGTCATCTGTTATTTTGTATATACATTATATTAAGGTACATGTAAACCCTGTTTCATTGATGACCACTACAAATTTCAAGACAATTTGCTATAGTAATGTCAAACTACAGTGAAACTTTGATATAATGAAGTGCCAAGGAATTGGCAAAGTATGTTCACTATAACAGGGTTTTGTATCAAGGTTCTTTTCTGTATAGTCTACTATTACTGGGGCCATGAAAATCATTCGTTATACTGAGGACCTCGTTATATAGAGGCTCGTTAAATCGAGGTTCCACTGTACTAACCATGTTCCTTCCAAAGGTAAATATTGAAAATTGAGTTTTATTACTCATTTAGGTTATTAGCCTTAGGAGGAATTTGTTTGCATGTCTACATGAAGTTATCTAATCAGTTCATTCTGTTTGTTCAGAGTGACTATTAGCCACTCATTTCAGGTTAAGAGCTGAAAGTTCAGAACAATATTGAATTTGATACTCAAATTTTGATTGGATTAATTAATGCATAAAAAGTTTGCACCATAGCTAGCAAAAAATGAAAGGCTTCTAGAGCTTGCCTACCTTTGTCAGTGCAAAATGAAACATAATCTGTAACCTTGAACATTGTTGCTTGAATCGTTTTTAATGTTTTTAAGCCCACAAACTCTGGCCCTCACATCCTTTCATACTTTGTTTGCACTGTAAACTTGATTAATGTGCAACACAACTCTCTCTTCTCTCAAAGGCATCTTAAGTATGTTTTTGCATGCACTAGAAACCCAGGTGCTTACAGTGTAGCTTTCCAAATGTGACTGTAAAACTTTTTGGTCATCAATCGTGTCAACACTTAGTGCTGATCTCAGGCCTTGGTTTGAATTTTCAGCTCTTTGTCTTGAGGTTACCCTATATCTTTCAGAGTGTCTTGCACCCACGCCATTTAGCATGTCTAATTAAAGCCAATAAAGCTGGCTATCAATCTACACGTACATGTATAGCAAGAATTTGGAAATAAAATGAATGATCAAAATTTTCAGGGTTTCTCTGTGCGAGCATCGAAATCACTTTTTGAAAGCTAAGTCAAAGTGAGTCTGCCTCAAATTTTGGACAGTAGCTAGTTTATCATCCATGTCTGTTCATTTTTATTTTGAAATATTTTTTCCCTGAGAGTGATTTTTGAATGATCACTCCACCATTCTTTAATCCTGTTTTGGAAATGTTCTGTAACTTTTTACTGCGATTGAATATGGCAACACACAGGCAATTTTTTTTAGTGTTTTGTGTCCAGAAACTGAGAAACAAATTAAATTAACAAGAAACAAAGTTCACTTTGACTTGTACATGTAGCTTTCAAAATGTGATAATAATAATAATGATTTGGAGGCCAGCACTAAAATGTCTAGAAAAATTTGGCAATTCATTTTATTTGAAAGTCCTTGGTATAGTTTGATAGCCAGCTCTATAAGTTTTAATTTGATATGGGGTTTACATACAATGTCTACAGATTAAATCGGATGCACTACATCCCTTTTGTGTGAGACACCTCTAAAGGTATATGGTAATGTTAAGAGGGTTCCAATTGTTGAACCAAATAACAATGATGTTACTGAGTGGTTTTCAATTGAGTGTCGTAAAACCAAACCCAAAACCAAAACCAATTACTTACCGATTAGACTTCTCAGCTAATCTCGAAGTGTAGTAAGACCAAAACCAAAACCAAAACCAAAGTAACTGTCTAATTACTTTCGACACTTAACTGAAAACCGCTCCAAATATGCAAAGCAGCAATTCATTAATTCATCCCAAATTCTCTTTCGTAACATAGCAGCATCTAGTTCTAAAGTTTGCATACAAAATGTAAGTGTTTTTTTAGACTGCTTCTCAGATGGTTCCGAACTTCTGCTTTTTCATAATAAAGTGTGTCGTTTAGAATACCTTAAAACCTCTCGTATGCCTCAGTATTCAAACATGAACACGTTTCATACTTGCATGAGTCTTGAGCTCGTGTTCCAGTCGGACGCTTCGGAACACTAGCGTGTTGTCTGAATGAACTACGCGGTAGCGTATATTACCTGCATAAAACCCGTTCTTGACGACGCAATACATCTTTGGCTGTGAAAAATGTGACATAACTTTCATATTCATAGCGTGCGATTCTCGAAAATTAGAGCATACTTGACGTATTCATTAGTATTCGAAGACATTTACGTCAGAAGTAGCGTCGTGCATTGCGTGTTCCAGTCGCAAACTCTCGAACAACTGAGAGTATTCGAAAATGTTGGAGTCATAAATGATCGCTATATCTTCGAAGAACATCTAATGCAACATTAATCTACCAAAACGTGGCCCGTATGATTTATCGAACACTTCGAGTCATTCACGAGTATTAAATTTGAATACGGAAAAACAGGCCGGATTTCTCTAGAATATTCCAGGTGTATTTCGAGTCAGCCGTAATCGAATACGTCAGAACAATGCGGCATACGTGGCGTGCGCCGATCCGTATTGGAGCGAATTCGGGCCCGAATATTTGGCCTTTCGCGCAGTGGCAAACCTTCAAAACCAGGCACTCGCGACAAAACGATCCTTAAAACAGCGAAATTCAAGCTGAGATATAACTTTGTAATCTATTACAAAACGTTATAGCAAGTCAGAATGCTGTCGCGGGTGACACATGTACGAAACTCAAGGCTTTTCATTGCGTTGCTGATTTCCGTCGTTGTCACCGTGTCAGTCATCATTTCCTTTTTGCAGAAAAGCGACTTGTATCATCGCGGCATTTCACCTGGTACACCGCAAGATGCTCCACAGAACGTTACCCTCGCCATAAACAACCAGTCGTTTAGCCCGGCGGCTGTAAAGGAAGTTGCGCTCACCATCAACAAAGAGTCATTTAGCCCGGCTGCAAAAGTTCCATTCTCAACAGCTAAAGAAGTCACTCTTCCACACCGAACCTATTTAATATCCCGTACATGATGCACCCAAACATTATTCCTTCTGATTTTGGTTGCAACTGCTCCAGACAATATTGATAGAAGGAAAGTTATTCGGAAAACATGGGCAAGCGATCCATCAATGAACATAAGATGGAAAACAATGTTTCTTGTCGGTCAAGGGAAAGACAGTACACAGGACGAATATTTAAAAGCTGAGAACTTGATGTACAATGACTTAGCAAGAGGAGCACAGAGAGACACTTATCAAAATCTAACACTGAAGATACAAATGGGTCTGGAATGGGCGGCAAAATATTGCGACTTTCAGTTTGTAATGAAAACAGACGACGATGTCTTTGTCAATCCTTACAGACTGATGGACTATCTAGGAAACCCCGACACACCTAAAACTAAGCTGTATCTCGGATTCGTGAGGCGGAGTGTGGTACCTCAGCGGCAAGGAAAGTATGCAGTGTCCGTGGAAGAGTACAATAAAACCAGATATCCTGCCTTTTGTGGCGGCGTAGGCTACGTGCTATCGTCAGACCTTGTCCTGAAAATGGTGCAAATGTTTGATGCCAAGAAACCTTTGAAGCTTGAAGACGTGTACATAGGTACATTAGTGGAAAGGCTGGGAGTGACAAATGTGCGACACCATCAAGGATTTCGTCCTTGGCAGTATGGGCCATGCAAATATTTCTCGGATACTATTGCTTATCATCAAGCCTCGATAAATTGCATCGAGGAATTGTTTAATCAAGCGATGAAAGAAAGACTGGAAGATGAAATTAAAAAATCCAAGAGTATGAAAACTGAGGAAAAGTATATAGTAATATAGTAATACCTCCGGTCAACTATGAATACCGGCAGTCAGAGACGCTTAATCACCCGAATTTCAGCTCCTAGTATCGTCTCAATTCGGCCTGGCCGGCGAATTTGATGGAAAACCTCGTATTTGGGTGAAGCAAACGGAAAATAATTGGTGGCAGACTTTGACACAACGCTCTCAAACATGGTTAACAAAGTGTGGCATCAAACTGAGGCCCTTAAACCCTTAGTCTCGTTTAAAACTCGATCACTTCAGCAGCTAATGTTTGCCTCTCTCATTTTGTATACTTTCTGAATCAGTATGTAAATATAGCGAGTTTGCTTAAGTCGATTTATGTTCGAAGGAAGCAATTATACTTACCCCCTGCGGCAGAAATGGGCTTCAAATGCGCTTATAATCAAAACGCCCGACAAATTGCCCGTGAGGTTGTTGTATGCCTTAACGAACAAGAAAAGACAAGTACTGAACCAAAATCTGTAGTGGTCCCTTTTATTAATTCTACTCTAAGTTACCTGATAATTAGTTAGTTTTTCTACGTTTTTATTGCAAGATAGATGTTTGGCGGTATGTAGATTTATTGGTATGCTGGTTACGTAATCGTGCTAAATTAGAAGTGAATATTTAAGGAGTTTGTCCGTTTGGAGTTGTCACGCCACGGCATCTCCATGTTTGATCGCTTCATTCATGAAATTTTCCTTCGGTCAATTTCGTGCTATGCCTGATCAACCGCCAGAGACTGTATCCTTCCAACCACAGTCGCTAAACGTTTCTGATTCTGTCAGTTTTCGTGGGTTTTCGATGGGGTTTGTAAGTATTTTTAAATTCAGTTGTCGTTTTGCTTTTGATTATGCAACCCCTCGTTAAGCATTGGCTTAGTCAAGCCCCCACCTTGTAGTTTGTTTAGACGATGGCTTAAGGGTATGCAATACGAAGGATAATTGCCTTCGACAATTTTTTAAATGATTGGTGCATTCAAATAGGGCCGTTTATGTCTGATCAATAATCGAGATGCATGCCCCCTCTCAGTAATACCGGTACCACTGGTGTTTTCTTACTTGTACTAAGTTAGAAATTATTTTGTTTTTAATAAAGTGTATTATCGTTTGTCTCACGATGTATTCACTTGAGATCTAGATCGCGACGTTTCGACTGCTTACTGCTAGTCTCCTTCAGGCGATAAGGTCGACTGATTACACGGTATCATTTATATCACAAAGGTCGGCTGTGATTGGTGCATTTCGATCCTCCTATTGTTCCATTTTTCCGGCGAGTAGCTGTTCCCTCAGTGGTCCGCTGTTGTACCGTTCTCCTGTTGTTGTGTTTCTTGATCGTGGGCATCCCTGCTTCAGGAATTTAAATTCCACTATCCCTGTTGATGTTATTAGGGTGAAGTCTTATGTGAATAGCTTCCTTGACCCTACGTGTGTACCAGTGAGGATTTCGATCAATAAACTTGACCTCATTCCAGATAGGATAGTGGCCGGTTCTGTGGGTGTGTTCAGAAACGGCGGAGGTCTGGGTACGGGCGAGTCGTATATCCCTGTCGTGTTCTTTGATCCTCTCCTGCATAGATCTCCCTGTTTCCCCGATGTAGACTTTGCCACATTCACAGGGAATCCTGTAGACAACACCATCTTGTTTAGCCGGGTTGACGGTGTCCTTTGGTCGCACTAAGTGTGACCGAAGAGTCTTGTCGGACTTGAAGACGGTGCGAATGCCTTGTTGTTCTAGGCAGCGGCGGAGAGACTCCGAAACTCCTTGGACATAAGGTAAAACAGCGGTGGATTTAAATTCCGCGACGGGCTCTCTTCTTGGGGTTGTTCGTGCCTTTGTGATCTTCTGTACAAAAGAGGAGGGATATCCGTTAGAAACAAGTACAGATGACAGATGTTTCTTCTCTCCAGCGATTACTGATGGTTTGGTGACGAGACGTTTAGCCCGGTCGTACAGACACTTCACAATACCGCGCTTTACTGATTGAGGGTGGTGTGAATCATACGCTAGGTACTGATCGAGAATAACAGCAAGATCGCCTATTTCTCGACATGTCAGAGAACCTGATGGCCGCCTTACCACCCGTGTCTACAGCAAACCAACACATACTGATATTATTGCATCTACCACGATTATTATTTCGTCTACCACAATGAGTGACAACAACCTTTTCCTCGATATTTTGTTTTTGTTTTACTGCAGAGTGATTAGATAACAAAGTGATTATCAATCAAGAGTTCATTCTTGTATTTCGTTCAGCTGTTGAACTAAAACCAAGCGTAAAGTAAATATTTCGAAATTACCTTGGCGACAAACGATAACAGCCTAAACATGTTACACTGCATGAGGGGCAAAAAACTAAAGAATTTCACTTTGAAATTTCATTGTTGCGAAAAGTTCAGTGAAACGCTTGAAATTTGTGAAACTTTTTGTGAAACTTTTTGTGAAATCTTTTGCGGCATTTTTTGTGAAATTTTTTGTGAAATTTTTTGTAAAATCTTTTGTGAAATGCCCGTGTTATTGAAAGAACTTGAGCAGCGCTATACAGATGCTTTCGTAAAAAATCGAAGACTTCAAGCATTACACTGCATTTTCTGAGCACAATCGTGACTGCCTCATTTAAGGAAACTCACTTATTCCTAGACGTAATCCTAGACGCTGACACATACCACGCAAAAATGTCAACGCTAATTGATTCCGGACCGTACCAGCTGCTCAACAAAGATCCGACAGACCGCTTGACCCGGAAGCTATCTGAGAAGCTGCTAACCCTAAAACGGAGTGGACACATATCAGAGGCGGTTTATAATAAGATCAGACCCCGACACAAACAACCACCTAGGATCTATGGTTTGCCGAAGATCCACAAGGTCGACACACCGCTTAGGCCAATTGTGTCGTGTGTCAACACCTTTGCGTACGACCTGTCTGCTTTCTTGGCTAACGTATTATCTCCTCTTGCAGGTAACTCGAACTTCACAGTGAAGAACTCAACTGACTTCGCCTCCACCATCGCCAGTGAAGAGATCCAGGACCACGAGATCATGGTGTCTTTCGACGTAGAGTCACTGTTTACCAACGTACCGATCGAGGGCGCCGTACAAGCCGCGCTACAAAAAATGGAGAACGACGCAGGCCTGGCTGACCGCACGACACTTACACCAGTTCAAATCGCGGACCTCTTGAATTTCGTATTAAGATCTACGTACTTCCAGTACAACGGATCGATTTACGAACAACGAGACGGCACAGCCATGGGGAGCCCTGTATCCGCGGTTATTGTTAATCCCTACATGGAGATATTTGAAGAACAAGCAATAGAGTCCGCACCTTACAAGCCTAAGATCTGGAAACGCTACGTAGATGATACTTTCACCATCCTGGATCGGGATAGAGTTGACGTCTTCCTGCAACACCTGAACAGTCAACAACCATCAATCCGTTTCACCATGGAGATCGAGAACAACAACAAGATCGCCTTTCTCGACACGTCAGTTTACAGAGAACCTAATGGCCGCCTTACCACCAGTGTCTACAGGAAACCAACACATACTGATCAGTACCTAGCGTATGATTCACACCACCCTCAGTCAGTAAAGCGCGGTATTGTGAAGTGTCTGTACGACCGGGCTAAACGTCTCGTCACCAAACCATCAGTAATCGCTGGAGAGAAGAAACATCTGTCATCTGTACTTGTTTCTAACGGATATCCCTCCTCTTTTGTACAGAAGATCACAAAGGCACGAACAACCCCAAGAAGAGAGCCCGTCGCTGAATTTAAATCCACCGCTGTTTTACCTTATGTCCAAGGAGTTTCGGAGTCTCTCCGCCGCTGCCTAGAACAACAAGGCATTCGCACCGTCTTTAAGTCCGACACGACACTTCGGTCACACTTAGTGCGACCAAAGGACACCATCAACCCGGCTAAACAAGATGGTGTTGTCTACAGGATTCCCTGTGAGTGCGGCAAAGTCTACATCGGGGAAACAGGGAGATCTATGCAGGAGAGGATCAAAGAACACGACAGGGATATACGACTCGCCCGAACCCAGACCTCCGCCGTTTCTGAACACACCCACGAGACCGGCCACTATCCTATCTGGAATGAGGTCAAGTTTATTGATCGAGATCCTCACTGGTACACATGTAGGGTCAAGGAAGCTATTCACATAAGACTTCACCCTAACAACATCAACAGAGATAGTGGAATTGAAATTCCTGAAGCATGGATACCCACGATCAAGAAACACAACAACAGGAGAACGGTGCAACAACGGACCACTGAGGGAACAGCTACTCGCCGGAACAATGGAACAATAGGAAGATCGAAATGCACCAATCACAGCCGTCCTTTGTGATATAAATGATACCGTGCAATCAGTCGACCTTATCGCCTGAAGAAGACTAGCAGTAAGCAGTCGAAACGTCGCGATCTACATCTCAAGTGACTACATCGTGAGACAAACGATAATACACTTTATTATCACTTATTTTGTTTGTCAAATCTATCCAGCCTTGAAATTTTTCTTATGAAAACTTAAAAGCTCTTTTCAATATATCATAACGAAGTGAATTAATACACTCGAAGTATTTGGGTCAAAATGCTCACAATTTCTTGATGTTTTAATGTTTCTGACTCAAGTTTCTTACTCTGTTTTTACTGGCACTTGCTGCTGCGGTCGAAGGAAGGCGGCATATATCAAGTGTATTAAAGGAAAATGGTTTCTTCAATGGCATGATAAATAAGCCGAAATTTTATCACGCTTGCAGTGTATAATTACAATATTAATAAAGTACAATTTAAACAAAACTTTCGAATATGCATAAACGTGGAAATAATAAAAATAAGCTTGTAGTGCGGCAGGGAAGTATCTGAAAAATACAAATTATCAGCTCTGTATGGTCTGAGAATGAAAGAAAACGTGAAAATAATTGTTAATAAAAACATATTTGTATTAAGTGATGCAGGCGAGGAGATTAGTAGGTTCCAAAATTTCGTTGGGCTGTCATTTGAGCATGTAACTTAATAATTAATATGTATTTTAAAATTCTTGTTTTTGAGTTCTGGCAGAGAACGCCTCATTATAATTCTTAATGTCAGCTGGAAACATCTCTGGCGCCTAAGGACATTTGTCAATCACTTCGTTGCTCGGATGTCTTCTTTTTATTTAATAAGGCACGTGAGTTCGGGATTACCATAATTTCAACGCATGAATCTCGCACTGTAATAGATAAAAGTATAGTTTCAAGATGAGTAAAGGAAGTCTTTGGTACCATTTTACAATCTCGCTGGCGGGTAAGTCCCTCGTTAATCTTAGGCAAAAACAAGAAGGTTTGATCACTTTTTTAAATGAGAAGCAGATTCTTGGGCAATGCTCACAACCTGATTCGTTAAGGTTTTCCAACACTGAGCTACACAACAACTAGCTTGTTTGCGATTGGAATTTTTGGAAAGAAAGGCATTCTTACCATAAAATCACTGACTCGATTTTGCTTTCCTTAACACGATTACCTCATGATCACAGCCTCTCGTAAAAAAAAAAAAAAGATGAAAAGAACGAAAGCACGAATGAAGTCACTCGCAGAAATATTAAATTATTGTGAATAATTGAAAACTAATCTCGTGGATGGAGGATTATCTGATTTTTCCGCTCCTGAGAGGTAAAACTAACTGGCGATTTCCACAGGATGCGTTTGACAGATGGGCTACAATTCGAATTTATAAAAGCAGTTTTTCATGAAAAAAGGGACTCAGCAAAACGCTCTACAGATATGAGTTCCTTGGTGAGGCAATAGTGATTTTCTTTCTCTTTGCGCATTGGGAGAAAAAAATTACATCTTTTCCTCAGTTCTGTTTTATTTTTCCTTCACCGTAACTCTTTTAGCTTCTTGTTGAACCACGCATGTCTACCGGCAAGCATATTGTTATGCTCAGCCCAAAAACCCGCTGAAAGAAAAATCAAAGATTAAAACTTTGAACGTTTTCGTCAGATGGCCTTTGAAGTAAACACTTGCGGTGATATCTGGTGAAATGGTCATCGACAATTAACTCGAAACATTGTTCTGACTGGTAATTTCAGTACATATTCCTCATTTATAATTAAAGAGTAAAAATGTATTTCACCTTAAGAATAAAATATATGCAAACGAACGAACTTTTTATCCTGCGAAAGCTTTCGGTACAATTCTTATTCTGTGATAATCAGCGATTTCAGAACTATGTGCTCAGTTATTAATTTAAACCGACCACTGTATAGCAACAGAAACAAAAGCAAAAACCAAAACCACATGGAAAAATTATTAGTCGGTCTTGCTAGTACAGTATTTTAACGCCTCCCTTTGTCATGTTTGTTTAGCTCTGTATTGTACAAGGCAAGCTCTCTGCTATGGTAAGTGGTCAGAAAGGTAATTGTCTATAGTGAAAAGAGTTTTATGTTTAACTTCTTCTTTTAATGACCAGTCTTATTTAGTATTGTTTAAAATGACCCATTCAACACAGATTTCAACCAAAACACGAATTTTTAATTATAGAATATGTAAACACAGGGCAAAAAATAATGAACTTTGCTTAATGATGATAACTATAATTGTAGAAAATGTATTCTTGGTAGTGGTTCGCAAAGAAAAAAAAGGGAAATTATAAGGCAGGTGTTCCACAGGCGAAGTTGCAAATCCTTGAATAATGACTTGTATTTAAAACTGATCATTGGATAATGCAGTTCAAGAGTTTTCACTGACTTAGCCATCATGGTACATGAGCAATTATACCATGTTCTGCGAATATAGTAAGCGTACGCGTTAGTTTTGAGGGCGTTTTTATTTTTATTTTATTTTTCTATTTTTGGGGGCGTTTGTAATAAATCAATTATTCCACTCGTGCTTGTTGGATATGATATGATTAAAGCCAACTCGGTTCCAGGCGCCTCGTTGGCTATCTATCACCTCATATCCAATGCGCGCTCTTGTATTCATTATTAACTGTTGGTTAGAAGAAATAATAATAATACTAATAATAATTTCTTTTTTGTATGCATAGGTCATTAAAACTCTTTACTAAAACTTCACATGATAATTGCTTCCAGCACAAAACTATTTACGATAACAATTTTATTAAAGTCGTTAAAAAAAGAAAGCAAAGTTTAGTTTTAATAATAATAATAATAATAATAATAATAATACAAATTAAACGCTGGTCTGATTGAAGTAAAATTGAATACAGATGGCTACACCTTCAAAACCAGTCGCGACAAAATTTATCTTAATTTAGGGAATTTTTGTTTGTTTGTTCAGCGTTTGATAGGAATCGACTACTTTTGTCACAATGTATCTCAATTACATTTTTTCCAGTTCTTTACAATTAGCTCAAAATATTTAGTACCTTATGATTGTTGATAGAAATGACAATTGAGCATCTCGATACCACTGATTTTCCAAAGTGGCTTCCCCCAGTTTCCCTCCTCCCATACTGTTTTTGCCCCGCGCGTAAATGACGAAAAACACTTGCACCGCCGGGGACTGAGTGACGCTATTTCAATGGCAAAGTGGTCTCTCCTAAACTTTTTGGATTGGTCTAACTTGCCAAATCTTGAAAGCATCAAGGCAAGAAGATAAAACCTGCTGGAGCAATAAAATCATTGGAATGTCACTTGAGACTGGAATAAATCAGTATTAAGAGTAGTATTGTGCCCAATCAAAGACTCTCAAAATATTATCTGTTGCTTACTCTGTTTGTAGGTGTACCGTAAATAATAAACATCACTGCATCGGTCCATCCTCATATTTTTACTTAGTGAAGTGTTTGAAAACGTCCACAGTGAGTCCACTGATTGACATGTTTTGAAGTTATCTGCTACATGTATTTAGGTTTATTTCGATAAATAGTTTAATTCTGTTTAATTCTTTTTCAAACAGCCTCGGGGAATGGAGTAACTTTCAGAGCAAAGACAAGTTACGTGGAGTACCATTTCAACACGACTTCGGCCTTCCTAGGAGCCATATTTCAACTTGAATTCTCCTCCACAAGTTGCAAGGGAGATTTAATACTTGTGACTAGTAGAGACACAGATAACTTTTTCAAAATTTCTTTGGAAGAAGAAGATAAAGTCAATTTTTATTACAAACACGAAGATGGAGATTTCAACTTGCGCATATCTCCATCTCACAACAAAACGTTTTGCGATGGGCAAATACACAATATTGAGGTTAAAAGATATGGAAAGATGGTCACTTACAGCACTGATGGTGGTGAGGAAATGCAGACTAAAGACGCAAGTGTCAAAATAGCCATCTTTAGTAAACCAGATAAGATCACCCTCGGAGGGTCCAATGACAAGTTTGATGGCTGCATGTTCAGTGCATTGGTCCTTTTCCATGGGAAAACCGACTTAAGTAAGAATGTCAGCGTTAACATTATAGAGCGTTACCTCAAGAGGGATGCCAGGGTTCATTCTGCTGCTGTGTTTCCCGGAGCTTGCCCTAACTCTAAATCACCCGCAAAAGGTGATTATGAAATACGAGGTAAGCCATTAAGTATGTTGTAAAATGATGTAGCTGCCATAGAAGCGGTCCGTATAACCAATGACACATCATACCGAACTGTTCATAAATTCTTTCGATGAAATTACAAAGTTTAGTAGTATTTCCCTTGCATGAAAAGGTTTTTCGATCATTTTGCCTCCTCTCTACCAAGGATTTTAAGTGGAAACCATGCCAGCTTTAATTTAGTTCAAGACAGGTCGCTATGTTTTCACTAACAGTCCCATCTGAAGTCCTGCCACGTAGCTGGATGGGCCAGCCTCGATAAACCTGGTACTGAAGTCATGTGGACTTTTGTGCGAACACTGTCTGTACTCTAAAGATTGGCATCTTGTGGAAGATCTGAACATGTTTTCACCATGCATAGCCGGTTCAAGTCAGAACAATGTAGTTTTATCGGACCGACAGAGCTATGGAACACCAATTCCGGATTGAATATACAGAACGCGCAAAGCTCTTAGTACCTAAAAACTATTCAACATTGGTACCATTTTTGTTCCTATACATTTAGAATGTACACGTTCCAACACCGACATCTCCATGACAACGGACCGTGGTGTGATAGCCAGTCCCCAACCACAAGAATCAAGCCACATCAGTAGATGCGTATGGCGCATCACGGCCCCAACTGAACATTGATTGAAGTTCACATTGCTCTTTTATAACATCAGCGGATTTGTGTCCTGTTTACGTTCTAAAAGTGAAGTCGTTGTCTATAACGGAATATCTTCTGCTTCGAATGTTCTTGAACGGTTCTGTTTCCCCAAATCGAATACAGTGGTGTATACACGAGAACGTCAGATGATGGTCGACATGACTTTACCCGACAGCATCTACCTTGATTTCATTGGCGCTTATGAAGTCGTGAAAATGGACGAAGGTAACTCATATGATACCGCTGAAACTATCTACAACGGCCATCTTGAGGACAAGGGAAAGTAAAGTAGTTGTGTAACATGTCACCTGTTCTTTTCCGGATTACAATATTTATAGTTCAGAAACAAAATGCTTATTGTAGCATATTAATACGGAACCCAATAAAAATACATCAAAACAAAAAGTATAAACAGAAACAAAGACCAACGACGCGTAGTTCGGATCAAGTTTAGTGACCTTTTCCAATTAAAAGTGTGGTTTTGTATATACACCGTTCGTCCGTCATTGATGAACTAGCCCTTGTCGAGAGGTTATTTTGGCAGGTGGGACGCGTTTTAGTGGCCGTTGCTGTCGTAGAGAAATTAAAACAAGAGTGCATGTACGGGCTTTCCGCTGGGACCAAAAAAAAGTGGCCGCGTTAAAGAGAGGTGGCCATTATTAGAGGTTTGACTGCAATTTAATGACAAAGGTTCTGAAAATGATTGAAACAATATGTCAATGAACATGGGTGCATGGTATGATGAAAAGTATAACTTTCTTATCTCTAACATCCAATCAACAAACAGGAACCTAACAAACATGTCTGGAATATTGACTAGTCCAGATTTTCCACACAATTACGGATTTGAACATGACTGTACCTGGATCATATCAGTACCAATAGGACATCACATTCTTCTTTCATTCGATATGGGTGACTTCAACATTCATCCGTGTAACAAGAGCTGTGCCTGTGACTTTCTAGAAGTTCGAGCTGGAACAACTTCTAAAGAAAAGTTTATTGGAAAATTTTGCGGTGCTACCCCGCCCTCTCCTATTTATGTTAGCGGACGCGAAACCTGGCTTCGTTTCGTAACGAACAAACTTACGAACAATAAAGGATTTCGCACAACGTATAAAGCCATCCGAAGCCTTGCAGGTAAATGCACGTATCAATATTTTGAGTCGCAATCTTCTCTCACATATATATGTCCAATAATAAGTCATTCTTCTTATCAATCTGTTGTTCATCAGCGATGTGTGAGTGCAATGATCGACTAAGACACATTATTTTTTGTACTTCAGCTAATGACGATACTTATTAAAAATAAGTGGCGCCTTGAACTTTAGAAAATGGATTTTTAGGCCTAGCCACGTTTACTGCTGTCAACGGATATCTGTGTGTTTTACGTTTATACCTAAATGAGAGACAGTATCTTTCAGTCAAGCAAATCACTTCGAATCATCGTAAAATAAACCACTTGCATCTCTCAGAAAATGATTGTTTTTTACGCATTGGTTTTACATTTTTATGTACAGCTATAAGCTTCCATGCACTTACTATAGCAATTACTAAATTAGATTCAATGCATTAGTCGTTGTTTCCTCTTTCTTCAGACGAATGCCCAAGGAACAGGACATTTACGGATCGTCGTGGGTATGTCCATAGCCCAAGGTTTGCTTTAGATTATCCAGGCAAGATGGAATGCATATGGAGAATCCGCGTTCCTAAGGAATACAGAGTTAGTTTTTTATTCTTAGCTCCGATCAATCTTGATCCAAACTGTACTGACGTTTTGGAAGTTAGAGATGGCCTAGATGTAACCAGTCCATTGCTGAATCGGTACTGTGGCTCTACCAAGGCTCCGCCGAACATCTTTTCAAGCGGAAGAGCATTGTTTGTACGGTTCAAGTCTGACAGCTATCTTCGTGGTTTCGATGGCTTAAACCCAGGATTTCGGGCCACATACTTTGCTACAGGTGTCAAATCAGGTATGCTAAGCTGCTGTCTAGATTTAGAGTTTTTGCAGTTGGAAGGTCGACTGCATTATGAGTAGTAGTGGCTGTTGTTATGGAGAAAAGTTGCCTCCATCACCAGCGAAATATGTTTAACCGAGCACGATATAAGAATAGTTGTCCCTTTTGCATGACCGAGTCTAAAATTGGCTCCTGAGAAGTGTCGTAGACGCAAATAACCAAAGAGCCAAAGGGTTTGTATGGTAAAAACTGGTTCAACTCCAAGTATCGTACCTTTAATAGCCCTTTTCACTGTTAACTTTTCTCATTTGCATTACAATATAATTGAACATAATCTAGCGTGGATGTGAGGCAATTCGGGCTATTTTGTTGTTTCACCCCGAAATTGCCTGGCATCCACGTTGAAATACGTTGTAATGCAAATGAGAAAATCTTACCTTGAAAAGGGCTATTGCTTGTGATCCTTGAGCTACTTATATAGGGTCACCTAACCCCATCTTCCCACCTGCCCTCAGACTAAAAACTAATAGCTTTCTTACTTCTTGCAGGTGCAGCCTTCTTCAAGACAAGTTTATCCTTAATACCTCTGCTGGTTTTCCTTTTTAAATATTGTTGAACTATCGAAACAAAATTACTTCAGTTTTCATTTACAAAAATGTTAGTCGTAACACCTTTCATAAAAAGTTCATACATGGGCTCCAATAGCCTTGGGGAGTATACAGTGATAGAACTTCACTCAGCTGGTCGCAAGGACATGCAATGTCCAATAGAAAATCGAGCTTTGAACAATTAATGTACCGATCAAAATCGGAGATCAAAATTACAAATCGATAAATAAACACTTCAGTTCGTGAATAGTAACAGTCCGACGGAAAAGCAAATGACAGTCATTCAGTCAACCAGTCAGTCATTCAGTCAGTCCTTCATATCTCAGATAGTTTATTATAATCCTGATGCAGATAAAGGTACTTCAAATCTCGAGTATGATTTAATGTGTGTAAGTCTGTTTTTTTCTCTTTTTTCCCACTGATTTCCATCTCAAAACATTTTAGTCAGAACAAGGCGTGAGTCCTCGAGGATAAATAATGTTACACTGTTTCCATGGCAACGGATAGTAAGATATCGATCAAGATGACATGCAATCAGGCTCCTTTTTTTTCTTCATTCATATATATTAATGTATCTCGTAGGCATTGTAATCAATAAAGCAGAAAGAAACTGCATGACTGTCTTGAACAATATTCCAGTTTGTGCCCGCAGTATCCTCGGTAACTATTGGGACTGCTTACATTATATTTACACCACCGGGAGAGGGCACTCCCTATAATGGCCCATACGGGAAGGCTCTGCCTGAAAGGGGTACCTTTTTCAGGGTTCAGATGTATAAATGGGTAAGGATTTCACAAGCTGAGGTACATGGAAGGGTTTGGAAATCTGTCACTTAGTTATTTTAAAGAGCTTTGAAGACGCACCTTATGCCTGTATCATTTCATTTATTGGGTACCACATGAAAATAAAAAGAATTAAGACTTCCTTTTATGGCGATGTATTTATGGTACGTGAAAAGGGTTTTCAATTAAAGGCATACGAAAGGGGCAGCTGCTCTGGCAAAGTGGTATACAAAAGGGTAAAGGGTTGGACCTCGGAGCGGAGACTCATCCTGTAGATCTTTATATAGTAGCCCCCCTCCCCCCCCCCCCCCAGGGTATTCACCATCGGTCAAGATTCAATTAATTTCCCAATAGATCCACAGGCGACGACATCCTCTCACGGAAGTAATATATAGGGGATTAACCAAATACCGTTTCGCAGAGGGAGCCTTATTTCGCCTTATCGCAGCCCCCACCATCAAGTCCGGCCCTCTCAAGCTCGGGCCGGTTGAATCTGGGGGCTGCGAAACGGCGAAATTCGGCTCCCTCTTTGAAACAGTATTTGGTTAATCCCCTATATACTACTAACAACTTAAGGGAAATGGGGAGTGACACCAATTAGAAACAAGCGAGCCCGTTGTTATACCGCCCGAGCCGGGATGACTCGAGCGCCAAACAAGTGCGGGTGGCTGATGCGGGGCCGGAAAGAAAGCTGCGGAAAGCGTTGTTACGGGGCGTATTGCGGGCAGCACAACTACCAGCTGAAGAAAGGAATGAAAATACCAGAACCTTGCAGAGTTTGCGGAGTCGGTCTTCTGTGCGACTACCGTCTCTGCAAGCCCTGCGGCGGTAACGCGCTAAAACAACGTCTTATCCGCAAGCGTGAAAAAGCAAAAAAAATTTTTGAACTTGTTTTGCTCGAGCTGAAAGAAAGAAACACATCAGTTAGAGAAAGGTATCTTTGATTATAACGTAAGGCACTATGACTTACAACAATCAAGAAAGACTGGAAGAAGAACTCGCAAAAATCGATCCCGCGGTATTGCGTTATTTCGAGCAACTTCTTGCAGAAAACGCGCCAGCGGTAAGAAAGGTTGTCCAGAACGTGCTGGATGAACCAATTTCTCAAGAAACGCAGGCGCATCTGCAAAAGCCGCTTCTTCCGAAGCCTTACTAGCCAAGAGCCCCTCCACGCCAAAGAAAGTCGAGAAAAGCGCAAGAGCTTCTGAGGGAGTACGACCCCTTTCCTGCGCGGAAAACCCGAACAGTGACAGACTACCAGAAGGAGATTCTGGATCTGTTCGACGATGCAGAGAACGAAGGGGAAGAGAGTACAGGCCGGCGTTACATTCGATGGCGCTTCATCAGAGGTCTGGGAAGAAACCTAACACCAGACTTTATGGCGGATATACGCGAAAGAGTAAGCACGTCGTTCTATCTGAGGCACGTTTTCACGTACCAGTTGCGCAACATTGGGGATGGAACGGTGATCGTGTACTACTCGAACCCCAAGGGCTCACAGTGGTTTAACAAACTGGAAGACGCGGAAAAATGGCTTATCACCCAGGAAGAACTGCGTCTCGACAATGAAAGAGTTGAAAGGCCCAGCACTAAGTGGGTTTTTGAAAACTTTTTCAACGTTGACGTGAAGGTTGTGCTCGACAGGCAGCCGTTGGTGGGAACAGGTCCTTTGCCTGACTGGCTACGCAACCTTGCCCATAGCCGGGTGATGGTATCTTTGGACGTGTATAACGACAACCTGTGCCTATGGCGGTGCCTCGCTGTGCACCGAGGGGCGCGCACAGATCGTTGCACAAGAGTAGCCCAAAGACTGGCCCAGAGTTTCTACAAGCTCGAAGCTATTCCGCCAAACTTCAGGAAAACGTCTCTAGATGAGTTGGACAAGGTGGAAGCCCATCTGAACGAGGGCTCGCCCGTTTCATCTTGGCTCGGAATACGTGTCTACGAGCCTGAGCGTTTGGTAGGAGGTGAAGTGGTATGGCATCTCAGAATAAACCCTAACCCCAAAATCAAAAACATTTTGACGATAGGTGTCTACGAAGGCCACGCTTTCTTGATAAAAGACAACGCAAAGCTGGCGAAAACCTATGCATGCATCCATTGCGGCCAGAGATTCACACAACCTTGTCATCTGCAACGCCACCATCAAACCTGCAGCACGGGGAAAACGGTAATCTTTTGCCCGGGGACAAAAGTGGAAGCGCCCCTGACGGCCTTCGAGAAAGTGATGTACCCCCCGAAGGGCTCAGCATCGAACAAGCGATTCTGTGGTTGGAGCGAGAAGCGAAGCGCCGGGGAATCCACATCCACCACGCAATGTGCGGGCATGGGGGTGAGAGATGGCTAAAGCGGGGAAATGGAAAAATGAAGGCCTCTCCTGTTGACGGGTACAACCACGAAACGAGGACGGTGTTCCAATACCACGGCTGCTCCTACCACGGATGCCCAAAATGTTACCCGCGCAATCGAGGACAAATGATTCCGAATGGCGGTAAGACGGCCGAAGAACTGTACCAAGCCACCATGAACCGTACAGCATTTCTGCGGAAGATAGGCTACGAAGTAATCGAAGCGTGGTCTTGCGAGGTTGGGATTCTGAAGGGGGAACTCCCGAAGAAGGAAACGAAAACGTACCCGCACGCGATAATTTATGATTTCGAGTCGTATGGCGACAAAAACTACCGAAAAGAGCCGACAGGAGCGTTGACGATCGAAAACACCCACATCCCGATCTCAATCAGCATCGGCAACACCTTCGAAAGAAAGCCCACCCACATCTGCGAAAGAGACCCCGCGGAGTTGGTCCGAAAGTTCATGAAAGAGCTGGAGAGACGCGGGAAAAACATCCAGGACCAGGTACGCGCGGAGTTCGTTCCAGAAGACGTGCACCTGCTACCAAAAGAGCAGTGGGAAAAAATTCGCGAATGGTGCGACCAGGTACCAATATTGGGGTTCAACTCGGGCACCTATGACCTCAATCATGGCATGCCAGGGATCAGTTTTCACTATTTGCTCCGTGGGGCGATCGAGCGCGGCGCAGGCCTTTATAGCCCTGGCAGAGAGGCTTACGAAATGCTCAAAGGGGCGGTTGTTGGCGGACCGAGCCTGGTTTTCATAAGACGGCACCAGGCCGGTGTGACACGGATAAGGTCGCATCAGTTCGAAGAACCGCGTCTTTGCAAAAGATTCTCGGTTTCGACGCCAGCGCTCTCTATCTCTCGACCATGCTCAGAGAAATGCCTTGCGGGAAGGAGAAGGTCGTGCACTACGACGATGACCGCCAAGCGGAAGCGGCCGAAGTTCTGATTCGCCGGTTGAAAGCCGAGGAGTGGTTCGGCTTCGCCGAAGTTCGCATAGAGATCCGAGAACGTTTGCGACCAATGTTCGAGGAAATGTGCCCTTTCTTTTACAACAAACATGTTCCCGCCGAAGCTGTGTCGGAACACATGAAAGAGTACTTGGCGAGAACGGGCAGACAGCGCGGAGACGGGAGAAAGCTTGTAGGCGCTCTGTCCGCAGAACGGATGCTGGTGTACGCCCCTCTGCTGCGGTGGTACCTGAACCATGGGGCAGTTGTCACGAAGGTTTCCAGAACAATCGACTACAAACCGGGCAAGATCTTCACCTGGTTCGTGGAGCAGGTGACGGAGGCGCGCCGGACAGGAGACGTGAACAGAAGCAAGGCGCTGCTCGCCGAAGTGTTCAAACTGCTCGGAAACAGTGCGTACGGGAAAATCATCGAAGCGCTGGAGCGGCAAACGAACGTGATATACACGAAAGACGAGAAGGTTGTCGACAGAGCGCTGCGGAGCGCGTATTTTGAAGACCTCGACGAGATCGGGGAGGCCTACGAGCTGGAAAGCCGTAAGCCCCGGATCACGATCAGGCGGCCGTTCCAGATCGGAATCGCCGTCTACCAGCTGGCGAAGCTGCGGATGCTGGAATTCTACTACGACTTTCTCCACAAGTACGTCGACAGAAGAGATTTCGAGCTGATCCAGATGGACACGGACAGTAACTACATGGCAATCTCCGGTGAGTGGCTCGAAGACGTCGTCCGGCCAGAGCTGAAGCGAGAATTCGAGGCGGAGAAAGATCAGTGGCTGTCTTGGGACAAGTGGAGCGGTCGGACCCCAGGTCTCTTCAAGCTTGAGTGCGAGGGCAGCCGGATGATCGCGCTCTGCTCGAAGTGTTATGACGTCGACAAAGGAGAGGGCGAAAAAAAGAAGTTCAGCACGAAGGGGATGTCGAAGAAGCAGAACGAGATCACGTGGCAGCGGTTCGAGGAAGCGCTGGAAGGCAGCAAAGATATGGCAACCAACAGAGGTTTCAGGATGCGGGACGGGCAGATGGTCACTTACGAGCAGCAGAAGCTGGGGCTGAGCGCTTATTACGACAAGCGGTGGGTGCTGTCCGACGGGATACACACCGAACCAATCGAATATCACATCTAGTTCACGTCAGCCGGAGGAAGAGTAATGTTTGGAGGGACAACGAGCAGTTCTTCGCGCACGAAGCCGCGCTTGGGTCCGTCGCGCAGATAGTAGAGAACGGGTTGATCCGGTTTCGAAAAAGATCTTTCAATGCCGAAAACTTTCAAAGACCAGATTGGATCCGTGGCTCTTTTCACGTCCCGTTCAAGCTCGCCAGGCTGGTAGAGATAACGAACTTGGACAAGAGAGGGGAGGATTTTTTCGCTTTTTCCAACAGGCCTCGTGCAAGGTGTGGAAGGCCTCGCATAAACAGATTTTTCTTTGATGGCAACGGCGGGTTTCTTGCCGATAAGGCTTGTGACCTCGTTGTTCAAAGCCGAAACAACTTCAGGAAGTCTTTTCACCCAGGCCGTGGACCGCTTGCCTTCAGGGAGAAGCATTTCTACGGCGTACTGGTGGCCGAACAAGCGCTTAGCCAGAGTGCGGTTGAAACGTTCAACAATGGCCTGGTCGCGGTGAATGTCAACGCGCCCGCGCCGGATGTATGTTTTGTGCCTGTCCATCTCTTTCGTGACAGCGCCCATGAATTCGCGCCCGGGGTCAACCTGCAGCATTTCAGGCCATTCGAGAGGCGAGCGCTTGTAAGTCTTCTGAAAGGCCAGGGCGACCTCATCAGAATTTTTCGAAGTCAGGGGTTCGGCCTCTTTGTAGCGGCTGGCCACGTCGACAACGGTAAGAGCATAATTATAAACTTTGCGGCCTCGAGGGAGCTTGTCGTGCGGCAGAAAAAGAAGGTCCGCCTGATGGACCTTGTTGGGCGTGGGAACGTCGAATTTCGGCCGAGGAATTCGCTTCGGCGCGGGGAGGAATATCTGCCAGAGCGCTTGCCTGATCAGGCATTTTTTTGCGGTTTCTTCAGGTACCTTGGCTGCCTCGGCTAATTTTTTGATCGCGGTGATTCCTTTGCAGTAGCCCCCGGGGCCGTAGTAAATCTTCGCGAGTTTGGCGTCCATATAAGTAAGGTGTAAAAAAGTTTAAAGGAACCGGAAAGCCGCGTAGCCCAGAGCGAGAGTCCCGGCGCCCACGAACGCGAGTTCACCCTTTTTCTGCTGCTCGCTTGGCTGATAGAAATCAGAGAACTTGGGCTCCTTGGGGGGTACCATCTCTTCGTTGGGATGCGCCTGGTTGTAGAGTTTGAAGGCGTAGTCCGTGTTGGTGAAGTTCTCCTTGACCTGCTCCTTTGTTTGCGCGTTGGTCGCAATGCAGTCGAGAAGTTGTGTTCGGTCCCGCGTGTATTTGGCGTAAGCCGCTTGATAATCTTCGAGAGCTTTATCGTGGCGCTTTTTTTCTTCAAGCGCAGCTTTGTCGTCCCCGCCAAGCGCCCTCGCCAGATAATTGCCGCCGATAAAAGCCGTGGCGTTCAACACAGCCCCGCCAATCATGATCGCGATGCTCGCCATTGTATATGTTGTAAAATCTATTTTTAATTGTTCTCGTATGGCGGCGGCGGGGGTTCGAAGGGAGGAGGTGTTGGGCATTTCTCCAGTAGTGGGAATTCCTCAGTATCAAGATCCTCAAAAACGGAATCTTGTTCCTCAGAATCGGAGTCTTCATGGGTACTGCACTTAACCGCCCAAACAAAATCTATGACATCGACGGCGTAATGGGTTATCTTGAATGCAAAAAACAACAGCGCAGCCGTTGTGAAGGCTTTGATGGGGAAATAACAACGCGCCATTGCGTTATAATGATGTTTTTTTTTTCTAAACGCTGTTGGGGAGGATTTTCTGGTCCTCAAGGCACGTTTTGAGCGCAATGCTGCCAGCCATGACGGCGGTGAACTTCACGTAATTCATGACGCTGCTGCTGGGATCAGAAGTGAAATTCTCTTTCACAACCTTTTTTGCGACCCAGCCGAGACCCGCGGTTAATCCCGTGAGAGTTGCGGCGTCAATGACGGTCTTGACAAGCTTGTTGTCGGACATGGTGCGTTCGATATAAGAAAAGAACGAAAGTTTAAAACAAATTAATCTGTCTTCCCCGGGGACTCTTCTTCTTTTCTTCTTTGTTCTTCTTCTTCTTTTATTCTTATTATTTCTTTTTCTATTCTTCTTATTCTTCTCTTTTCTTCTGCGTCCTTATCAACAAATGGTTCTTTCAAAAGCTTGATGGTTGTGGCGGCAACTGTGTTGCCGATTTTTGTATATAGAAAGCAGATGCCAAAAACCGCGGCTGAATTGAATGCAAGTTTGGGAAAGTTAACTCCGAACATGTTGAAATATACTCTACTCGCAAAAGTTCAAATCATTTTTTTTATCCTTTTGGCCGAGTCGCGCGAGCAGGTTCTGGCTCGACACTCGCGGGCTCAGGCGCGGGCTCCGGCGTTTTGAATTTGTCGAACACGGACTTGGCCATTGCCTTGAGCTCTTCACGTTTGTAATAGATCCCGAGTAGGAAAACGCCTCCGCCAATAGCGATCCATTGGTTGGCGCTGAGGCTGCCGCTCTTTGGGCTTTCGCTCTTTGGGCTTTCACCTTCTGTAGTCGGGGCTGGCTCAGGGGCCTCTGTGGCGGCTTTCGCTTCCTTTTCCGCGTGATAAGCCTCAGCCACTTTCTTGTGTTCTTCCCATGCCAGTCGCGTTCTTTCAGCAACCATTTTTCCAGCAGCCACACGCTTGGGGTTTTTTACGCGCTGCGCGGTTGCAGTCGGAGTTGTCGCTTGCTGTGTGGCATCGACTGCAGGTGCTGCCCGGGCCTCGACCTGAGGCGCCGTGACCGCAGGTGTGCTCTCGGATTGTTCGGTTGACATTCTGAAGCGAACCGTATTCTAAGCAAATGAAAAAGTTTAATTGTTGCAATTTGTCAGCACTCCCTCAGCAGTTGTTTATGAATGCTGACCGGTTATTCCGAAGTTGCTGAGCTGGGTACTTCATCAACACCCTCAAGTGGAAAGCCGTTTTCATCACGAGAAGGGTGGCTCTGTTCCGGCAACTGTGGACTAAAATCAATATGTTTTGTGGTGATCATCGCCGCGTTGGCCGCAGCAAGAAACCGGCCGCACTTCAAAGCAGGGTTGCCGGCCAGATTGGAGAGCTCTTTGTTCAAGATGTAGTCGTTTCTGAGCTCTTTCTGATAAGTGTCGATGTCTTTGATTTTGACGGTCATTCCGACCACTTTGGCTGCAAGAAAAATAAAGCTGTCGATCACGCTTTCTGTTGTCTTGGAGCCCACGTACGTCTCGTAGCGTTTGGTGTATTTCTCGACCTCTTTGTCGCTCATGCGCTTCACCTGCTCGTGGGTAAGCTGCACTCCGATGGCCTCTTTGACTTTGTCTGTGGACACCAGCACGGCCAGCTGCTCGCGAAGAGTAGGAATGTCAGGTCCGGGGGCGGTTGGAACAAGGCCGCCTGCTGGACCACTCGACGGCTCGGGCTCGGTTTGAAGAAGGTTCATAACTTCTGATTAGGCGGCCTCTTCACCCATTGTTCAAGGCTATAAACAACTTTCATTTTTTTATTCAAATAACTTAACCCCGTAGGGGTGGCGAAGCGAGAAAACGAGATAAGAGAACTTTCGCTCTTTCAGCTTTGAAACCAGACTTTTGTACTCATCCGGGAAGAGCTCGCCGGCGTAATCATCGAAGATGGCTTTCGTGGTCCTGGCCGAGGGGGTGTAAAAGAGGACGATCGCCGCCACGTTCTCCCGGAAGGAAGATGTTATGCCGGTCAACTTCTGGGTCAGCACCCAAACGCTGATGCCCATATGCCGGGCAGAAAAGGCGAGATTCACCAGCTCGCCTGTACGCCCTTTCACGTCTTTGGAGGCCGCGCAGTCGTCGAGGATTATGAGCGTGTTGGTGCCCACGGAAAGCCATCTCACGAGCTTCAACCACTTTTCCACGGCGTGCTGCTCGCAGACAAGCACATCCATTCTTGGATCGTTTTCGCCAAGCCGGTGGTAGGTCTTGTTGTGCGTGACCGTCGAGCAGATGAGCACGATGTAATCGAACTTGCCCCGAAAAGGGCCGTAGAGCTGGTCCACCACGAACCTCGATTTGCCTGAATTGGTCGGACCCACGATGAGAGCGTTGAAGGGTATCTTGCTGGGGTGCATGTTCATATTCAATCCTGTACATCTACATGCTGTCTGTTCATAATATTCCACTGGGAGTCGGAGATGACGAATACGTGGCAGTTCACGTTGCCTGAGCCTTCGGCTTTCCTCTCGATTTCCAGCTGGACACCATCGGTACTGTTCACAAGGCGCTTCCCACTTCCGTGCATGTCTTGGTCCGCCATGGAGCGCATATCAATCAGAGGCCCGAAACTATCTCCGGTGTAAAACTTTGTCGCATCCATGTGCTCGGTTTTATTTTTTTCCTTCACGAAGAAGCGTTGCGCCTCTTCCCACATGTCCTTTCCTTCGACGCCGTTGTTGTAAATCATGTTGGGCGAGCTGTTGATCGTGACGCTGACTTTCGTCAGATCCGGGAAGATGTATTTTTCCGAATCTCTGGCTCCATCGGTATAAGGCTCTATGAAAAGTAGCAGGAGGGCTTTTATCGACCTTTTTTGGGCGTCGACTTTGATGTTCTTCCACGTTACGATGTCTTTTTTGAAGATCACCACTCTGGAACGCAACACGTTGTCATAGGCGAACTCTTTCCCGTTGGAGTAGGCGCTGTACGCCTCGTCCGCCAGAGTCTTGCTGCGGATCATTTCGTACTCCATCTGGATGTTGGTCAGCTTGTATTTCAGCTGGATTGTATCGGAGCCCTTGACCACATGTTCAGCTCCAGCAGGGGTTACTTCGAACGTGCGGTCGTTGAAAAGGGCCTGGGGGTAGAAAACGCCGTGATCGGTTAGGATCTGATGGTCTAGCCTGATCCGGTACTTGCTCCCGTACACCTCATTCAGCTTGTTTTCAGCTTCGACGCCCGAGGTTTTCTTGTCTTCCGCGCCTGAGCGGATCTTGCATAAGTCCTCGCTCTGAATCCCTTCGAGAATCCTGTTGTCTCGTTCTTCCTGCGAAAGGAAAAGGTCATCAAAGATTTTGTAGATGCCGTAGCCAACCGTGTCTTGCAGGGTAGTGCCTCCAAACTTTACGTGAAGCCTGTCAACGAGCGCTCGCGTGACGTTCTGGACAAGGAAGTTGTTGGCGTGCCCTCCAGAAAGGTCGATGTTAAAGACAAGCGCTAGCGAGCCCGGCACCAGAACCTCGTTCACGTTCAGCTTGGGCACCGAAACATACAGCGTATCGCCGGGGTTAGCTTCAGTGCGGGAAAAGGTGATCCGCTTGACCGCGCGCTCGGCCTGCATGGCTTGTAATGTTTTTTTGCTGTACGTTGCGCGAAGATTCTCTGGAACTGACATTGTATAACACTCCGGCGATAATTTCTAATTTAAAAAATAACAGGCTTGAAATATATTGCTATGGCGGAAGGCGGTCGCGAATTTGATTACGAAGACCCGGATCTTGATAAGAAGATCGACAACGACAATGACGCAACCCAAGCTTTTGAACCTGATGTGGTATCAACTCCCTACCAACCTGGCGCCCCCTACCACGAGGGTGAACAAACGGAAATGTCTTCTATGCGGCACGAGCAGTCCGGCCTGCCTGACACTTCTTATGCCGAGACATCATTTTTTGGAGAAGATATCCCTTTGCTTGAACCAGATTCGGAAAGGGAATTTATCATAGACCGGTTAAAAAGCGTATTTACCAACTTTAAAGAGAGTAGTTTTGCAATTATGAAAGGCACCAAAGGGAAAACCAAGGGTAAAATTGTTGCAGTAGGTAAGGGTGGAGGTGAGTACAAGATTATGAAAGATGACGGGATAAACTTCACGCAAAGTTTTTTAGACAGGTTTGTAGACAAAATTGGGCCAAGAGCTGCAGATGTCATTGTGGAAGACCGGGATACCATCAGAGAAATGAAACAAAGACAAAAAGAGGCAGAGAAACAACTACAACAGGCGGAAAAACTCGCTTCGCAAAGAGAAGAAGAAAAGAAAGAAATCAAAGTTCTGAGACGTAAAATCGAGCAAACCGATGCTCAGATTGATGCCATTCAGGATGAACATGGTTCGAATATTGAAAGTGAAACAGAGCTGCGTAGGCTGAAAGAACTGAAAAAGAACTATCAAAGAGATCTTGAAAACAAGAAAAAAGAGTTTGACTCGCTCACAAAAAAAGCAAGAAACATAGAAAAAGAACAAGAAAAGGTCAACAGACTCAGGGCCAGCATCGCAGCAAAAGAAAGTGAAACAAACGCCATGGAAGAAAGGCTCAATCAAACAAAACCGTTGGACGCCCTGAAAGAGCAGGAAAGCGAGCTGCAGCGCCAAAACGAGGAAGACCATGTGATCATCCAAGATGAGAATGCCTCGCCCTCTGAAAAAGAAGCCGCAGAAGGCAGAGTTGCAGAAAGAAACGAGAAGATCGCGCGTTTGCAAACTCAGATGGCGGAAAGGGAAAGGGGACGGCCTCTCTTGGAAAGGGTCAAAGAAATCTTCAAAAAATACGGCGTGACCTTGGCCGCTATTCTTCTCGCCGCTGGGACCACAATCGGCGCTGTCATCGGGGTCCTCACCAGAGGTTTGAAAGCCACCGGCAAAGCTTTGGGAAATGGCCTCAAAGATATTGCCGCGAAACTTGGTTCTCTGCTGCCCGGGCTGATTGGCTCGATTGTGAGCTTCCTTTTCAAAGCTGCCGGCCAAGTCGTTGGGTTTCTGGCCGAGCACACCTGGCTGCTAATTCTTGCCGCGGTGGCCTTTTTGTTCGAACAATATTTTAAGAAGCAGCGTTAACTTACCGCCAAGCCATTAACAGCAAAGCCGATAAACCAACTACACCGACAATGACAGCTGTTTTGTTAATTTCGTGTTGTGGTGTTTTATCTGGAGCCTCGGGCTCTATTTTTTCCGCCGGTGGCTGCGCTCGTTGAGTTTCGGACGAAGCTGGTTTTTTCGATTCGGCTGTTGCGGCCTTGTGTATCGAGTTGGACGGGTGGCTGTTGGGTGGGTTAATTTTTGACGGGCCGCCTGCCATTAGTTTGAGTCCAGCTTTCTTTGTCTCCGGGTTTACCTCGTTGTTCACTCCCAGTTTCATCCCAGAGACCGCCTGTTTCAGCTTGTTGTTGTAGCCGATTGTGCTTGCGGTGTTTATTATCATTCGCGCGGGCATGAGCCAGGCCATGGGGGCTACAGCGAGATTGAGCCTCACCTTCGCTTGATCCACCGTGAGCTGGTTCCTTTGCACGCTCGCGGCCAGGTCAGGCTGTGTGATCGCGCTTTCCATCAGCACCAGGAACTCGCTTTGGGCTTCTCTTGCTCGACCGCCCGAACCGAGAATGCTGCTGCGGACGTTGACTTGCGCGCCCGGGATGCAGTAAACGAAAGCCTCGATTGACTGGTTGATTCGCGCTAAGCCCGCCTGCGTCAAACCTGATGCTGTGTTTGGCGCGAACCAGTTCGATTGGGTATCAGAAGTGGCACCCGGCTCGATGTAATAAATCAAGTCCCCTTTTATCGCTTTCCCGCCTTCATCGCTGAATTTGTTCCATCCCGGGTATAGGTAGTCAGTTTTCGACGCGCCGCTCGCATAGACGTAAACGCTTCCCAGACCGAGGTTTGCCCCGTGCGCGAAGCGGAAATCACTCGAGGGGTCAAGGCCGAACTCGCTGCATAACCTTTTGTATGAAGCGACGTCGTAATGATTATTGTATTGGTTGAAAGGCGGGTCTCCTGGCAAAGCGCTCATGCTCTGAATTCCTCCTAGCTGGAACAAAATTCGCCTGACCGTGAAATACACGTGGAATTTGTAGAAAGCTCTTATCTGAGGGGGGAGATTCATCCCGCTGTCAAAGATTTCGCGAGAAACTCCGCAACCTTGTGTCGCGCAGAAAACCGCGAAGTTGAGCTGTTGCGGCCAATATTTCATGTCTGGCCCTCCTAACCAGTGTTTTGATTCGACTGCAGAAGTGTGCCTCAGTTTGGTTTCTTGAAATATTTCTCGGAATTTTGTTGTGAAATACTGGTCAGGCGTGACGTAGATTTGGATTGCGTCGTTGAATATTTTTTTCAAGCTTGGCGCTTTACCGTCGAAAGGTACCGCAGGGATGGGCAATGAAACTTTTGAGCCAAGCGGCGCCAGCTGGTAAGGAAAACCCCCGCTGTCTCCCAAACCAAGCGCTTCTTTCATCGGAGACGCTTTGAAACGAGCCTTCGCTTTCTTTGAAAAACACCTCAGCGGTTACGTTTTTTTTCTCGTCGATCATTGCTTGTGAAATGAACCGGCTTTTGTCCGCTTTTGGAAAGCGGTTTAAAAAGTTTGTCCACGCCTTTTTCTTCGCGGCATCTTCTTTTTTCAAAAACTTGAGATCATCAAACTCGGGATCTTGACCGATATTATCCCACCAATTCGGCATTGTATTTGAACACAATTTTATTTGTTGAATATAAAAATGGTTGTTCTCACTATTGTCACGCAACAGAACGGAGGGACAATATATTTTGAAAAACCGATACCGAAAGTGCATTTCATGAAACTCATTTCTTGCAGTTTGTACAACAGCTGGGACACTTTGAAGAAAGAAGGTTCGGCCTCCTTGGGAGATAGAAACAAAGATATAGCTTTGTCAGTTAGTAAATTACTCCCAGGGCATTATAATTTAGAAAGCATGGCAAAAGAAATAAAAGGTCTGTTCGCAAAATATAAATATGATCTTGTAACAGAAATAAATCAACCTGTTGGCCAGCTTGTAATCAAAAATTTTGGGGGAAAACCGATTGAACTTGATCGTGATTTAGCCAATTTGTTTAATATTAGGCGAAATTTGGGTTTTATGACATTCGTAAAACGGCTTACAGCTCCAACGACATATTTTATTCATTGTAATTTGATCGACACAGAACGGAATCTGTTCAATGGCAAAAGGTCAGATGTATTAGCCCTGTTTGATGTGAAAGGGAAACCTTATGAAAAGGTAAGCTACCAGGGTTCTCCGCAACAGGTTTTGCGAGACTGCTCTACAGGCGAGTTCGTAAATAGCATCACCATCAGCGTCAAAGATGAAAATGGTGAACTCTTTGATTTCAAGGGTTTTCCACTTCTTTTTGAATTAGAGTTAAATTAAATTTATATATATACAAAATGTCTTCGGCAAATCTGTTGCCTCCAAGTGCGCCGCCTGCCGAGAATGAAAGAAGAATCTATCCAAGCCTTCCCGAAATGACAAATGCCGAGAATTTCCGGCTAACCGAGATAAGCAGAATTGAAAAAGAAATATCTGCTGAGGTTGAGCATTACAGGCTTGTGTTGAAAAAATACAAAAAAGTCCGGAAAGCGCTTCACTATTCCCTGGTTTGCCTTGGCGCCTTCACAGCAGTTCTATCTTCTGGGGCTGTTGCAACATCACTTACTGGTGTTGGAATTGTCGTCGGCGCGCCTGTTGCCGGGATAGCCGCTTTATCTGGCGCAGTTTCCACTGGCCTGTCCGTTGTCAACAAGAAGCTTGAACGCAAAGTCAATAAACACTCGAGAATCCACTCTCTGGCTATTGCAAAACATGACTCGATTAACCTCGCCGTCTCACAGGCTCTTAATGATAATCAGGTTTCTGACACGGAGTTTCAACTGATCACACGTGAAATGCAGAAATATCGCCAGCTTAAAGAGACTTTACGCTCAAACTTTGCGCAAATACAAACAAATCCAATCCAGCCAGATATCGAAAAAATAAGAAACCAGGTTCGGGACCAGGTTCGGGAAGAATATAGAAAAAAACTTGCGGATTAAACAGCAGATTTGACCTAAATTTTGAGCGAAAAAACACAAAACTTTCTCTTAGTCTTATCAAAAACAGATGATTGCGTTACACCGCGTTACCTTCACGCGTGACGTTGCGTGACTGGGTTACGTTACTGTCACGCGTGACGTTGCGTGACAGGTCACACAAAAAAGCAAAAACCCTGTCGGGAGGTGCTCGTTGGCTGTTCTTTTGCCTAGCCCCGGGCTGACAAGGCGGCTGTCCCGTTTTACCTCCGGACGAGGTTTGAGGTCCCGAGGGTCCTCTGAACACCTCCCAGTCACCACTGGGCCGGGGCGGGTTCACCCGGGGTTGTCACCGTGGACGGTCTCACCCCATACCCCTGACAAGGGCCTGTACGTGCCGTATTAAAAATCAGAGGTGGCCACCCTCACATCCAAAAACACCATCATTTGATCGCTGATAAATAATAAAGTTACTCAAGCTATATACATTGATCCAGTCGCCGCTCCTATCACTTGTGGTGTTACTTCTCTGTCCTTCGCAGGTTTTCACACATACGCATGCGCTTTTGGGTGGCGAGATGATGTCATGCGCTTTTGGGTGGCGAGATGATGTCATGCCTGAGCTATATTTAGAGCTTTGCTGAATAAATTATATCCCAACAACAGTTCTGGAGGCCAAAATGATTGTGCTGTTCCACGCTATTTGCTTTATTTTCACGGAACTTTCTACGCCCGTTTGGCAGAAAGAGGTCAGATAGATAACATATCAAGTCGTTGAAGCCATGCGAGAAGCAGAGGAAACTTAAACAGGCTCGATCGAGGCCCTTGTTCAAGGAATATCACATGTTACGAGCGATTGAAGGCTGCGATCGAATCTTGCTATTTGCTCGTTTCCTCCTACTCGCTTCACTCCGGCAGCTTCTGTGGTGAAAAAATAACTTACAGCGCGTTGACTGAGCGTAATTTTTTGGTAAATTCTGTTCTGGTTCGCTATTTTCGGCCCAAACAAAAAAATCTTGAGTTGTCCGCCATGTTTTTCAGCACTCCTCGTCCAGGGGGCCTGGGGAATATTTGGTTCCAGTCTTTCTGAGAAAAAATGTCACGCAACTCGCAGATTTCAAAACAAAACTTTGCTTCGAACGAAGGTTAGTCGCCGCCTTTTTCGCTAACGCTCCCTGCCAAAAAGGAACCACTCGTGCCAATCATAACCTTCCGAGGAGCATACTTTAAAAAAATTCTTGTACTCAGGGGTGGCTTCAATGAAAGGAATTAACTCCATCGGAGGGTTAAGAGTCGCTTTATGAAGAGTTCCACTTTCGTAACAGGGGAAACAACATCCCTCGAAACGGCAGTTCGCATATTCAAAGCAAATTACCATCGGTACAATCTGCTGCCTGTATTGGCAGAAAGGCAGTTTTGAAATATGCCCGTTAACCTTATCCCAACCCGGTTTTGGAATATGCTTGTGTACCTTATCCCAGCCCATTTCCTTTTTTTCCTTAATTTTTATTGCGATGTACTCCTTGAGAATCATCTCGCGAAGCTCTGGAGGGAGATTTTGGATGGCCTCGGAAAGTCCGCAGCTTTCTTTCCGGCCCCACATCAGCCACCCGCACTTGTTTGGCGCTCGAGTCATCCCGGCTCGGGCGGTATAACAACGGGCTCGCTTGTTTCTAATTGGTGTCACTCCCCATTTCCCTTAAGTTGTTAGTGGTATATAGGGGATTAACCAAATACTGTTTCAAAGAGGGAGCCGAATTTCGCCGTTTCGCAGCCCCCAGATTCAACCGGCCCGAGTTTGAGAGGGCCGGACTTGATGGTGGGGGCTGCGATAAGGCGAAATAAGGCTCCCTCTGCGAAACGGTATTTGGTTAATCCCCTATATACTACTCACGGAAGATCTGCCGGATATTTTTTATTTGAAAGGAGGAGGGGAGGGAGTTAATGCCATTTCTCGTTCCTGAGAAATAACCAACTACTTTCAGTCTCCAAACAATGTATAAGCAGAATTTCTGTGCCCCCTTTGATTGACACAGTCGAACTCAGCTCGTCAAAGTCGACTACTGCAAGTTAAGTCGTGGGACTATTAAGAAAGCTCATCTGATTTTGACCCACGACCCGAGGTAACGTAAGATTTTCAAAATTGTTTCCCCTATTCTTCTAAAAAATCAGGAAAAGGTAACGATCTTTTGGCGCGACGAGATCAAAGTACAAAGTTGCAATGATGAGTTGGATTAATTATCAAATATACACCAAGATTTCGATTCTTTTCGTAAAACTATGGCATTTCGATGATACCCAATAAACTGTTAATTTCACTAATGCTTAGGTTTTGAATTGACTTGTCACACTTACACTCCGGACTCCGGCCTTCTACGAAAATTAAACCGATCAAATGCAACTGAAATGTGTCTCTTAAAATACCCAGTTATTGTAAAACCATGTTTTTTTTCTCACATCACTTTTTTTCCTTATATTTTAGTTACGTTACTTTTGTTCAAAATTGAATTAACAGGCGAATTGAAGAGCCAACTAAAGAGAAAAATCATTCGGACTTGGCCAGAGGGCTTATCGGCCTCGTTCACTTTGAGAGATATGGGAATGAAATTAGACAGAAACTTACAAAACCTGACTGACATTTGGCCATTTTAGAAACATTGTTCTCAAACTCATTAATAATTCATCAAGTTTAAACAAAGGAAATCATGACCGTGACGGTGTTTGGATATCTGATCTTAATTAGCATAGATTTTTACGATTTTAATTCTCCGTTTTCTCCTTAGTTTTAGTCTCGATTGAGAAGATATATCAAACACTCAAGACAGTGTTTGACCACATTTCCAAACACCTCGAAGTTCGTCAAAAATACTCCGCTGCGCGTCGTATTTTCAACTGTCTTCTCGGAGTTTGGAAATGTGGCCAAACACGGTCTTTCGTGTTTGATATATTACTTCATCGTTCCGCCGCTTTAGTTCCAAAAACAAAAAAAGACTGGGCCTGTCCGGGAGTCGAACCCGGGACCTCTCGCACCCAAAGCGAGAATCATGCCACTAGACCAACAAGCCATTTTTGATTAGTAAGGCTAAATATAACGCCCGGTACCTGCTACAGGAAGAGTGCGAAAACAATTTTTAGTTTAAAATCTTAAGATTAATCTTTTGAAGTAAAGAATTGATTCATGTTAAGTGTGCGTATATCGAGTAATGGATGCGCGAGGAAAGTTGGGAGAGCACGAGAGAAGCGAAATAGTTGTTTGAGGCGCAGCTAAAATGAAACTGCCAAAGTCATGTAAATAGAGATCTTTACCATGAAATCTCAATAGGAATTAGGTAGGACCAGCGTGTGCCCTATATATGTTGTAACACTCTTTATACCAAGTTCCATGGCTTTTTAGTCCCGCCAGTCACCAAAAAAGTTATTGAGCCAGCAAGAGACCACCACCACTTTTGGGAAAAAGCGGAGCCAAGGAGTGATGACAACAGGTTCTCTGATGATCAGTAGATTAGACACCTACGTCGAAATGAGCAGTCCTGCCTGGCCTGTTGGTCCTCCTTCTTTCGGTGACAGATGTCCCTGGCTCCGCCGACTCCTGGACATGCCCCTTATTGGTAACCTTATTTAAGATTTCCCAAACTATGTTCTTGTTGCATCGATCAAAAGGAAGCTGGCATCTACTTGCTTTTTTAAATTCCTCTCTTCCTTCTGTTGGTCACCTCATGTCCGGAAAGTGAGGGACAAATTAAATAAGCGAAAAACAAAATTTGCTTTAATTTGATTTGTAGCTTTCAAAAGGTGATTCGGATTTTACATTTAGAGGTCGTAAAAAATTCGACAATTCGTTTTACAAGTCAAAATTCTTCGTAGCCAGCTATATAAACTTAAATTTGACATAGGGATGTAGGTAAAATAAAAAATAATGAATACTTTATTTATACTGTAAGAAATAGATCAGCTGAATTTAAATATAACGACAGTTGGTATAAACCTATGTGCAGTTGATAAAATATTTCGAATAGTGTTAGCAATAAAAAAATATTAAAAACTAAAAGGGAAAATTTGTTTACAACAAAAGCAACTCTTAACTAATTATAAATTCTACATTTATGCTGTATTCTGTCTTGCTCTAACAAATACTGGAATGCTTTTGACTTAAAAGTTCTCAGATTTAATATCTTTAGCCAGGAGCCATAATCGGGGACGGAGACCGTAAGCGCGCGCCATTTCAAGTATTGGGGCTGTCCCCATGATATGGGACAATAATTCTATTTTTAGAACAAATTGCGCCATCGTCTGCGGCACACGCGCGTACATGCTGCGAGGATTTCTGCGGATGTCGCGCGGGGGAAATGGCGTCCGAAATTCCCGAAATTTTTCATGTTTTTGGCCCACAACTCAAAGCGTTTACGTCTGTTGGAATTTTGCTTAATTCAGTATTTTCGTCGTAAGCTGCTCCAGTTTGAGTGAAGTAAGACCGTGTCGAATTTAGGTATGTTCCGCTTTAAGCTTATATATATATCGCTGACCAAGTTGTGTTCCGACCGATGCTTTTTTACATGAGCTATACATTACCCCACTTTAAATTTCACATATGTTGAAGATTAACAGCTTTTCCATTACACAGCAAAAAACTAGCTGGATATATTCAGATATAGCAGAGCTTCAGGACTTCATGGTTTCCTAGCTCCTCTTACCACACGCTTGCGAGGAATTTGCCAGTCTATCGCGACCGAAAAGTAAAACAAAATAATTGCTAGTTTGAGTTTCGCCTGAATTGTAAGCAACGCTTGATGTTTCATCAAGGCCCAATAACTTTACGTCCGTAGATACTGCTCAGTTTCATTTGTGTAAAAATCCAGTAAATTCTCTGTTGTCGATGAATGAGAGCGCCCGCCGATGCGTGTTTTGTACAGTCAGTAAACATGATAAATTGGACTTCCGCCGCACTTTCGTGTGAAAGCGTACATCGAACTCAAACAATAACTCTATAGTTTTTAAATATGTTTAAGATTGATAAATATTTGAGAACATATTAAAACCTAAGCTGGAAATATGTGAATAAAGCAGAAATAATCAGCAAAGTTACAATGACACTTTCTTTAATCAACTTCGAATAACGATTTCGATTTTGTTGATCGAGTTATCAAAACTCCTTGTCTATTTTCATTTTCGCAGTGTAAAACTTCACTATGCTTATGTTGAAGAAACACACATGATGTTAGTAGCCTTTTCTGCGTTCGTGAAATTTGTTGTAGCATCTCAGCACAAAAGATAACGAAAGAAATCTTTGTCAAGGTTTGTTGACAATTGAAAACACCGACTCGGACTTGAAAGTGCGCGAGCTGCACTATGCAAATGAGCTAATTGACGCGTCAGACTTTCCTTTCAAAAACTTTTACGAACTCACCCTGAAACTCACCAAGCAAGCAGAACTAATAAGAAACCATCAAAACAGGTTTTGGTTATGATTGACCATTGTCTGAGAAACTCACAAATTAACTCGATACCAGAGTATAGAGTTTTCTTGCTATATTCTTAAGTCAGAACAAACGCAAAAACATCCATGGATACGCGTAAGCTTACAACAAGCGCGAGCAGACCTTATTATTCATTCTCAGCGCGAGATTGAAGTCTTGTTTTCGACCCTGAAAAACCCACCTTTCCGTTAGCTCAGAGCATAAAACTACATATCAGCGCCCTGGTTCGTATTCCCTGCCTTATTCCCTGCCATCACGGTGAAAAATACGCAAGAGAATCTCGCAACTCTCACCATTTGATCACGCAACGTGACAGCATCCACGCGAGAGCCCCCGACATGTGCGTGGATCCGCGCGGATATATGACGTCAGGATGGCGCAATTTGTTCTAAAAATAGAAAAATTGTCCCATATCATAGGTGCGCGCGGATCCTAAGACTTACGGTCTCCGTCCCCGATTATGGCTCCCGCTTTAGCCCGTAATTCTTTAGGTAAATTGTTCCATTCTTTTCCTGCTGCAAATTTAAATGTAGACTGGCCCATAGCAGATTTTAAATCAGGCAGGCGAATTTCTCGGCTATCTCTTAAGGACCTGCCACAAAGTTCTGATCTGAAATTCATATAACTCTGAAGTTGCGTAGGACAACGGTGGTTATTAACAATTTCAAACACTAGCTGAAGACGCATTAAGATTATTCTCAAAGCTTTATTCTGTAACCGTTCTAAGAAATCGGAATTCTTCCTAGTGCAGGATCCTCATATGGTGGAAACGTAATCTAAAACAGGTAAAATAGTGACTTAATATAATATATCTTCAAAGGGATAGCTGGGCCCTAAAAAGACGAAAATCTATTTAACAATTTAAAGGAGCTAAGCACGGTATTTTGAGTTATTTTGGCCACATTCAAAATTACCTTTAAATGGTAGGAAACCTGAAAATAACAGTTTAATAAGATAGAAAAACACCAAAGAGATAATGATAAACCATAAAGGAACAGGGATAGCTAAAGATGGAGAAGATTAACACGGATTAAAAACGACGAATTTGAAAAATTGACGCTAAACTTTTCAATATGCGCAAACCGTGACGTAGCTCCGTTAAGGCAGACTGTGGAAGCGACGTAAGATATGTGACTGTTCCAAGATAACGATGCATCAACTATCACACCAAAGTACAGTGGAACCCCGCTCTACGGACACCCCGATATTACGGACAGTTTCGTTTTCCCCGACGAAAAGCTCATATATTTTTTCTAAAATTAACCCGCTTATTACGGACACCCGTTAATACGGACAACGGACACTTTTCTGTGTCCCGAGCGACAAACTCTTATACATCGTCAACCCCGCTTTACGGACACTGTTTGTATCTGTGCATTGTCTATTGTCATTGTCATGATTATGTGCTAATTAGAGATTTTGTACCCTGGTCAAATTATGACAGATTTCGGCGGGTTAATACAATTTTATTACTAAATGAAACAGTGGCAAAATAGCATGATGCATTTGACCAGTTCTTTCTTCCGGTGCATTACCCAGTCTGCAGTCCTTATATAAAGTTTTCTGCCTGATACGCTTACACAAAAGTTTCACTTTCTTGGTCTTTTGCTACACTCCTTGCTTGTAGCCTTCTTCCTCTTTGACGTCTTATGCTTGCAACTATCACCATCGGCCTCCGTTCGTATTGCTGGGTTGTTGCCAACGTCTATTAATTGTTCAAATAAATCCACGTGCTTCCTAGGACCGTCAAAAATATAAACACACGGTATTTCCATACCAAGGCCTCCACCCCGATTAACTGCTTTTCCACATACTTCACCTGATCCTCGATTAGTAGGCTTTGAAATAAAATGGGTGACTATACCAGTGCGGTTTTTGGTGTTTGCGAGATGATATGGAATGTGGCCGATAACTCGACTTTTAGTTAGCACAGCGACCGCGTTTTTGTCCTCACCATTTCCCGGCTCTGGTTGCAAAGGCAAAATTTCACCGAGAGTGATACAGTTAGTGATTTGTAATTTACAGTACAATTAAAACGTTTTGTTGCCGTACAAGTGTCGGCCTTAGTGTTTGTATCGATAAAACACGTGTCCCTGACTTTTTCCCGAGAACCCCGGTTAATACGGACACCCCGTTAATACGGACACTTTGGCATGTCCCCTTGGTGTCCGTATTAACGGGGTTCCACTGTACTTAAAAGATCTCTTCTGGTTTAGAATCGAATCACCGCAGAATATAGATATCTACGGTTTAAACCAGACGCGCTGCATCGCTTGGGCGCGAGACACCTCTAAAGGTATAGGGGAACCTTAAATCTCATGATAATTCACTTACGACTTACGTTATATGATGTGGGTCACACGATGGTGATAACGATGCTAAACTGTGAGATTGAACTCCCTCGAAAAGCTTAGCATAGAAATCGAGGAATAGGAACGATTGTTACCCCTAGTAACTCATTGCTCAGTTACAACTGGACAGCAGTCAGATATCAGAAGTAAGCATTTTTCATCATGTAATGAATTACGCTTGTTCTCGTTTTATGTAAACTTATGTGCACGAGCTGTCGTTCTGATACTTGTATGCATTTAATTTATTTATATGAGTGAGGCAATATAACAATTGTGGCTTTTACTTCATTACAAGTTTTCTTTCGTTTCGTTTGATTTTTACTCAATTTTATTTCACCTTTGTAGATCCTTTAATTCCTTGATTCCCAGCTCTTAGGCCTGGTGCATCATCAGCGTCATTAACTTTGGGAACTTAAACCTTTCTTATTTTCAGATTTTCTTTTCTGCTATATTACAGCCACAAACCTTGTTATTTTTAGTCTATAAACTGGCAGGGATTCATACGCTATCAGATTTCGTTTTCGTTTTCGTTTCGTCTTTTTTTTTCTCTTTGCTCTACCGACTGAAATCATTAATTGATAAGTTTCGTTGACTGAGTTGCTCGGTAACGGATATCTCGCTCGGATCTCTTTTCGAAATTGACAGTAGTGTAGGACGCTCTTAGGGGACCTAACCAATCAGAAGCCAGCAAAAAATCACGTGACAGGCTCTCGACCAATCAGATTGCAGCATTTGCTGACGAATTAAAAGTGGGCGTGGTTTGAAAAAATTGATGACGTCACAGGTGATGTCCAAATAAGGGTCATCAGCGATATTGGTGAGTGGTGATTAAAAGATTAGTGGTGGAGCTGTTGTCATGTAGCGGCAAATGAGTTTTTATGAGGGTGTGAGCAATTTTTAATGGTTGAAAAGGGGCCAATGAGCATCGCGCTGAAAAAATGGTGTGCTTGTGCGCCAAGGCGCTTCGAGCGCACAAAGGTCAATGTGTTTGAGAAGTGCCGTAGTCGTCAGTTGCTGGCGCGCGCGGTCAAAGTTCAGGGGTAGTCGAGCTCGCACGCGTCAAGGTCAAAGTTCAGGGGTAGTCGAGCTCGCACGCGTCAAGGTCAAAGTTCAGGGGTAGCCGAGCTCGCGCGCGTCAAGGTCAAAGTTCAGGGGTAGTCGTCAGCTGCGCGCGCGCGTCACGGAGTTTTTGAGGAGTGCGTAGCGCGTAAAAGGTCTCAATTGACTCGATTGAATTATATTTTAATCATAAACTAACAAATATTTTTACATTTGAGAAACGACGGATCTAATGTGAATAAATTTTTGTTTGTTATAAAAGTAACAAAATGGTTTTATACATTTGAGAAACGTCGGATCTAATGTGAATAAATTTTATTATAAAGTAACAAAATGTGAAATAATGGTTTTACATTTGAGAAACGTGGGACCATTGTCCGTTGATCAGGTGGGCTTCGGCTATTTCTCGGGGTGGTTCGTCGATCCATTGAAAAAACTTGCAGGTGCGCTTGGGACAGTTGAGATAGAGTCGGCCTGGGTTATTGACCGAGTGTGAGGTGGCCAATACCAAGAACTTGTTGCACAGACAACGGAAACGGGCTGGGTCTATTTTCTTGTAGCAGGGGTGGGTCTGTTCGGCAACGCGTTGCAAGTAGGCGCTCACTTCACTGGCTCCGCAGGTCACATAACACTTGGTGAAGAATCTGGAAGAGGGGCACCGGTAATACTCCCAGGTACTACCGTCGGGGGTTTGCACACTCCCGAATTGCATGGGCGCCCAACAACGCGGGTAGGTGTGATCTTGTTTTTTTCAGTTGGTCCAAGAACTGATCGGGGTTAAACTCCTCCAACACTTGCACTTCGGTGAATTCCCCTTTGTCGTCCACTTCTGGTGGCACTTCTACGAGGTTGTCTTTCCTGAACTTGTCGAGTCCTACTAATGACATCAGTCCTCCTTGAATGGCGGGTGGATGTGAGTCTATGAGCAAAAAAAAGAGTTAGTATCCCAGTCGAGTGTTTTCTCGTAGCAGTCTTTCCAGAACGTGCGTGGTTTTTCGCGCATTTTTGGGAGTCGGTCTTTGTCTTCGCCAGAAATGGTTACGTTTCATTTCACTTTTGACTTGTTGTCGTTTCTTTGAGAAGGCACCCCATGGTTCAGAGAAGCCTTTGAGAGGTACTGTGGTCCAACGCACGGATACGGGCGTGATCTCTTTGAGGAGTACGCGTTTTTTGAAACGTACTCGAGAGCGTGTTTTGAAGAGCCAACGGTCTAACGTATATTGTAGTTTACCTTCTTCTCTCTTGCGGATATCCAGTTTCAGTTTCTTGCGAGCGCCTTTTTTTTTCTTGTCGGGATACTTGGCGGGGGAATAAGCTCCGTAGTCGATGTGACTGTCCGGTCCGAATTTACCGGACGGATCATTCGGGTCGATGTGAGGTACCTCTTTGGGTTCACCGAGGGAAGTCATGACACCTACGAGTGTCTATATGAAATAATGTGTGTGATTTGAAATTGCGTGGATCGATTATATTGCGTCTTTCGAGGACCAATAGTAGTAATAGTCGCTCATATGACCGGTAACCAATCAGGAGCCGAGAAAGACAATAGGCTATTGTTTGGAGAACAATGGATGCTATTGTTTTCCAAATCCAAGATGGCCGCCACAAATTTCAGCCAATCAGGAGCCGAATTAAGAATTCAAGATGGCGGCGCCCACGTCACGAAAGTCGGCCATGTTGGAAAACAGCCCACCAGCCTCGACGGAGGACTGGGATCGGTCTCACGGATTTCCATGGCGACACAAATCACGCCAGGGTCACGCAAAAATTGTCATGCAACTTCAAACTCGATACTTACAGTGTCCTGTGGTCCTAAACGACAGAGGTCCGGTATTTAAAAACCAAACATCACACATTGTCAAATGTCACGAACTTTAATATCAACACTTTTTGACGAACATTAAAAGATATGACGTCATTACCATGTTGATCGAGTAAAAAGACCGGTTTCTATCGTCATCACACAATTTTTCAAATGAACTTTAATGTCCAAAACGTTTGCGCTAAAATTACAGAAAGCTGTTCATTGTGTCTCAGATAAGATAGCACCATCAAAAGAAATGGAACAGAAATAATTTTATCCAGCGTGAATGCAATCTTTGACGAGTAACGAATAATAAGCGAAGACAAAAATTTATAGGCTAAAAGGTGAGAAGAAAACACTACAATTGAAATGCGTCAAGTGAAAATGAATTGCTAATGGCAGATTGCAATAAAATCTAAACTCCTTGATCTCGACTGTTCCCTTGAGAAAAGCATCATTCAAAGGAATCTTGAACAAACAAAAGGCATTTTGGGCGACCATTGAAGCGGAATTAACATAATTAGTCAGAGATGAAACATGGAATAAATTAAAACCGAAAAGCACATGTTTAGAGGTTGAAATCATGATAGACTGTATCTTAACCCTTGAGAATAAAATCAAAGGAATTTCAAACAAACGTTTCGCGCTTGAAGTAAAGATTTAACTTCATTTACAAACACTGCAAATCGCTCCTAATTCAACAATTATAGTTGTCTAAGCGGGTTTCCAATAGCGCCAAAATAAATCACTTACATCAAACATAGTCCTTTCCTCCAAAGCGTCACACAACTAGCAATCGCTCAACTCCATAGCCACGAAGACAGGAAAGAATGTTACGCTTAGAAAAGAAGACGTGTGCTGAACGTTGTCACAAGTAAAATGAATTCTATCAAGACCGATTGACTTATAAACTCGTAAAACAAAACAAAAACAAAACAAAAACAAAACAAAGAGTCTGAGTCTTTGCAACGTTTATGGAATAATGATAATAAAAATAATAACATGAACTCCGAAAAAGAATTGATTACAATTTTTAACTCATTAAGTCTTGACCGTCGGTATTCCACAAAGTGTTGGGAACTAAACTCGTTTCCAGTTTCACAGACTCTTGGTCCCTGGCCCCAAAACGCACGATATTCTGCCCTAGTTTTCTTTGCTTTTGGTCATGAAGTCTTTGCCTGATCCGTTCCTTATTCTTGGCATAATAACTTCTCCAATACTCGTTGATCCGTTCCCTGTTGTTTTTACAGTATTGTCTTCGGTAATTTCTGATGTGCTCCTTGTCCTGTTGACAATAGGCTCTCTGGCTGCTGGCGAGTCGTTCCTTGTTTTTTTCATACCATCTTTTACGACACCACCACCACCTCATCCACTACCACCACATTTACCACCACCACCACCACATTTACGACCACCACATCCACCACCACCGCCACCACCATCACCACCACATTTACCACCACCGCATCCACCAACACATCCACCAACACATCCACCACCACCTACACCACCACCGCTACCACCGCCACCACCACCACATTCACCATTACCACATTCACCAGCACCACCACATGCACCATCACAACCACCACATTCACCACCACCACCTCCTATATCACCACCAAATGCACCACCACGCCGCATCCACCACATTCACCACCACAGCCACATCCACCACCTACACCACCACCACCACTTACACCACCACCAAATTTACCACCACCACCACCACCGCCACATCCACCACATTTACCACCACCACCGCCACATCCACCACATTCACCACCACCACATCCACCACCTACACCACCACCACCGCATCCACCACTACCACCACCTACACCACCACCACATTTACCACCGCCACCACCACCACCACCTATACAACCACCACATTTACCACCACCGCCGCCACCACCGCCACCACCACTACCGCCACATCCACCACATTCACCACTACAGCCACATCCATTACCTACACCACCACCACCGCATCCACCACCACCACATCCACCTTCACCACCACCACCACCACCACCACCACCACATTCACCACCACCACATCCATTACCTGCACCACCACCACATTCACCATCACCACCACCACCACTGCCACCACCACCACCACCCCACCACCTCCACCACACTCGTCAACTCGATCATTAATCATGTATAAAACTAAGGCATTAACTGCCTCAATTTATTTTGAGTCAAACTAGCAAGGAGTCATGTCCCTTTATTGTCGATATTGTCATAGACTATTCTCTCGTGCAGACAGAAGAATTCGTCACGAAAAACATAGTTGTCAACGCAGTGGATCAGAAAAGACACGAGATGTCCCAAATATCACATTTCCTACCGAAAAGCACCATGGGATCCCTAGTAGAATAGAAATGGGAGAAGCGTTTCGGTTCAAGACACCCTCCAGTATTTTGATCGTGGGCCCTTCCGGTTGTGGCAAGACTTGTTTTACCGAATCGTTACTCTTGGATTACTTGGAAGAATTGTTTGTAAACCCTCCAACTACGATTCATTATTGCTACGGGGCGTGGCAAGACGGATTTAGAGACATGGAAGACGCTGGTGTGCAATTTCACGAAGGGATTCCAGAGTCAGACCATCTCAAGTCATGGTTTCCGAAGGGTGGATTACTCGTACTGGACGATCTGATGGCAGAGGGAGGTGAGGACAAAGCGTTGCTAGACTTATTCACCAAACACTCTCATCATCAAAATATCACCGTGTTGTACTTGTGCCAAGACATGTTTCCAGGGAAATACGCCAAGAGTATTTCCAGGAACGCGCACTACATCGTAGCCTTCAAAAATCCAAGAGATCAATTAGGGATGAAGAATTTACTGCTTCAAGCTTTTCCCACTTGCTGGCAAGACATGATGGACGCGTATCAAAAAGTGACCGAACGACCGTTTGGGTACACGGTCCTGGATTTACATCCCGCCAGTGATGACAGGAAACGCGTGTTTAGTCACCTCACGACGCACGAAGGATACCCGCGCTGGCATCGAAGAAAGAGAGAGGATGTCTGATCATTGCCCAAAATGGTATATTAAACATCATTTTAATCGACTCGGCTCATTTGAAGTACGTTGTCTTGGGTGAGGGTCGACGAGAATCATGGATGATCGTTCAACAGATATTTTTGGCCCCGTGGAAGATAACAATGATGAGAACGTTGAAGAGGAAGAAGAGGTGGATGAAGAGGAGCCTGAAGAGGAACAGGAAGAAGATGAGGATAGTAGCAGCTCCGAAGAGGAAGAAGAAGCGGACGACGATGAACCAGATCCTTGGAGTCCGCTACGTCAAAACGTCAGGGAAGACGTCAAAGAAACCTACCTGAAAGAAGTCCAGCAGTTCCTGGATAAGGGAAAATCCCAAAACTATGCCGAAAATGCTGCTTTCAACGTCCTATTACCTGTAAGTAGAAGAAGGCTACGAAGGACTTACTTAAAGCGTCTAAAATGGACTCACCGTATCAAACACGACGCAATACACCGTAAAGTCATGAAGACTCTTCGACGCTTTATTGAGGAAGACGACATGGATTTTGACGAAGCGGCCGAGTCGGCAGTGGCAAAACGAAAATTCCTGCTAAACAGACTAATGCGGAAGAAGTTACTCCCCGACGATGATGACGAAGAGGAAGTAGAAGAAGAGGTTAAGACCTGGTTTAGCCATGTGACTCTTATAAGAGTGTGTGATTCCAGGGTTTTAGTCATTATTTGTAAGACGCTACACATGCAAGATGAATTGCTCCAATCAACTGTCAGGGAAAGACCAGAGGGTTGTCTGTAAAAAGGCCTACCACAAAAAATATTATGCCAAGAACAAACAGCGAATCCTGGCCCAACAAAAGAGATATCGTGCAGAGAACGTCGGGAGTCTCAAAACCCGTTGTAAAAGATGGTATGAAAAAAACAAGGAACGACTCGCCAGCAGCCAGAGAGCCTATTGTCAACAGGACAAGGAGCACATCAGAAATTACCGAAGACAATACTGTAAAAACAACAGGGAACGGATCAACGAGTATTGGAGAAGTTATTATGCCAAGAATAAGGAACGGATCAGGCAAAGACTTCATGACCAAAAGCAAAGAAAACTAGGGCAGAATATCGTGCGTTTTGGGGCCAGGGACCAAGAGTCTGTGAAACTGGAAACGAGTTTAGTTCCCAACACTTTGTGGAATACCGACGGTCAAGACTTAATGAGTTAAAAATTGTAATCAATTCTTTTTCGGAGTTCATGTTATTATTTTTATTATCATTATTCCATAAACGTTGCAAAGACTCAGACTCTTTGTTTTGTTTTTGTTTTGTTTTTGTTTTGTTTTACGAGTTTATAAGTCAATCGGTCTTGATAGAATTCATTTTACTTGTGACAACGTTCAGCACACGTCTTCTTTTCTAAGCGTAACATTCTTTCCTGTCTTCGTGGCTATGGAGTTGAGCGATTGCTAGTTGTGTGACGCTTTGGAGGAAAGGACTATGTTTGATGTAAGTGATTTATTTTGGCGCTATTGGAAACCCGCTTAGACAACTATAATTGTTGAATTAGGAGCGATTTGCAGTGTTTGTAAATGAAGTTAAATCTTTACTTCAAGCGCGAAACGTTTGTTTGAAATTCCTTTGATTTTATTCTCAAGGGTTAAGATACAGTCTATCATGATTTCAACCTCTAAACATGTGCTTTTCGGTTTTAATTTATTCCATGTTTCATCTCTGACTAATTATGTTAATTCCGCTTCAATGGTCGCCCAAAATGCCTTTTGTTTGTTCAAGATTCCTTTGAATGATGCTTTTCTCAAGGGAACAGTCGAGATCAAGGAGTTTAGATTTTATTGCAATCTGCCATTAGCAATTCATTTTCACTTGACGCATTTCAATTGTAGTGTTTTCTTCTCACCTTTTAGCCTATAAATTTTTGTCTTCGCTTATTATTCGTTACTCGTCAAAGATTGCATTCACGCTGGATAAAATTATTTCTGTTCCATTTCTTTTGATGGTGCTATCTTATCTGAGACACAATGAACAGCTTTCTGTAATTTTAGCGCAAACGTTTTGGACATTAAAGTTCATTTGAAAAATTGTGTGATGACGATAGAAACCGGTCTTTTTACTCGATCAACATGGTAATGACGTCATATCTTTTAATGTTCGTCAAAAAGTGTTGATATTAAAGTTCGTGACATTTGACAATGTGTGATGTTTGGTTTTTAAATACCGGACCTCTGTCGTTTAGGACCACAGGACACTGTAAGTATCGAGTTTGAAGTTGCATGACAATTTTTGCGTGACCCTGGCGTGATTTGTGTCGCCATGGAAATCCGTGAGACCGATCCCAGTCCTCCGTCGAGGCTGGTGGGCTGTTTTCCAACATGGCCGACTTTCGTGACGTGGGCGCCGCCATCTTGAATTCTTAATTCGGCTCCTGATTGGCTGAAATTTGTGGCGGCCATCTTGGATTTGGAAAACAATAGCATCCATTGTTCTCCAAACAATAGCCTATTGTCTTTCTCGGCTCCTGATTGGTTACCGGTCATATGAGCGACTATTACTACTATTGGTCCTCGAAAGACGCAATATAATCGATCCACGCAATTTCAAATCACACACATTATTTCATATAGACACTCGTAGGTGTCATGACTTCCCTCGGTGAACCCAAAGAGGTACCTCACATCGACCCGAATGATCCGTCCGGTAAATTCGGACCGGACAGTCACATCGACTACGGAGCTTATTCCCCCGCCAAGTATCCCGACAAGAAAAAAAAAGGCGCTCGCAAGAAACTGAAACTGGATATCCGCAAGAGAGAAGAAGGTAAACTACAATATACGTTAGACCGTTGGCTCTTCAAAACACGCTCTCGAGTACGTTTCAAAAAACGCGTACTCCTCAAAGAGATCACGCCCGTATCCGTGCGTTGGACCACAGTACCTCTCAAAGGCTTCTCTGAACCATGGAGTGCCTTCTCAAAGAAACGACAACAAGTCAAAAGTGAAATGAAACGTAACCATTTCTGGCGAAGACAAAGACCGACTCCCAAAAATGCGCGAAAAACCACGCACGTTCTGGAAAGACTGCTACGAGAAAACACTCGACTGGGATACTAACTCTTTTTTTTGCTCATAGACTCACATCCACCCGCCATTCAAGGAGGACTGATGTCATTAGTAGGACTCGACAAGTTCAGGAAAGACAACCTCGTAGAAGTGCCACCAGAAGTGGACGACAAAGGGGAATTCACCGAAGTGCAAGTGTTGGAGGAGTTTAACCCCGATCAGTTCTTGGACCAACTGAAAAAAACAAGATCACACCTACCCGCGTTGTTGGGCGCCCATGCAATTCGGGAGTGTGCAAACCCCCGACGGTAGTACCTGGGAGTATTACCGGTGCCCCTCTTCCAGATTCTTCACCAAGTGTTATGTGACCTGCGGAGCCAGTGAAGTGAGCGCCTACTTGCAACGCGTTGCCGAACAGACCCACCCCTGCTACAAGAAAATAGACCCAGCCCGTTTCCGTTGTCTGTGCAACAAGTCCCTGGTATTGGCCACCTCACACTCGGTCAATAACCCAGGCCGACTCTATCTCAAGTGTCCCAAGCGCACCTGCAAGTTTTTTCAATGGATCGACGAACCACCCCGAGGAATCGCCGAAGCCCACCTGATCAACGGACAATGGTCCCACGTTTCTCAAATGTAAAACCATTATTTCACATTTTGTTACTTTATAATAAAATTTATTCACATTAGATCCGACGTTTCTCAAATGTATAAAACCATTTTGTTACTTTTATAACAAACAAAAATTTATTCCCATTAGATCCGTCGTTTCTCAAATGTAAAAACATTTGTTGGTTTATAATTAAAATATAATTCACATTTAAATCGTGTCAATTGAGACCTTTTACGCGCTACGCACTCCTCAAAAAATCCTTGACGCGCGCGCGCAGTTGACGACTACCCCTGAACTTTGACCTTGACGCGCGCGAGCTCGACTACCCCTGAACTTTGACCTTGACGCGCGCGAGCTCGACTACCCCTGAACTTTGACTGCGCGCGCCAGCAACTGACGACTACGGCACTTCTCAAACACATTGACCTTTGTGCGCTCGAAGCGCCTTGGCGCACAAGCACACCATTTTTTCAGCGCGATGCTCATTGGCCCCTTTTCAACCATTAAAAATTGCTCACACCATCATAAAACTCATTTGCCACTACATGACAACAACGCCACCACTAATCTTTTAATCACCACACACCACTATCGCTGATGACCCTTATTTGGACATCACCTGTGACGCCATCAATTTTTTCAAACCACGCCCACTTTTTAATTCGTCAGCAAATGCTGCAATCTGATTGGTCGAGAGCCTGTCACGTGATTTTTTGCTGGCTTCTGGTTGGTTAGGGCCCCTAAGAGCGTCCTACACTACTGTTGGCAAACTGTGCCAAACTCAGTAATCAAGAATCAATTAGATTCTTTCAAACGATGTCTCTAAAAATAAACGAAATTGCTGGCAAGCTTAATTAAAATCGTTAATTCTTGACCATATCAGTCCTATCGTATCTTCTCGATGTCTAAAACATTTCTTCACAATAGTCAATAAATTGCATCTGAGAAATATACTTTCAAACAAGAAATTTAATGGGGCATGGTAGTTTTGCCAAGTAAAGAAAGCCTAAAACGGCTCAAACAACAACGACTAAATTATCCATCAAAGAATATTAAAAAGGTTAAAAAAAAAAAATCAAAATCAATATTTGATGGCAAACAAAGGTCAAACGCGTCATTCATAAAATGAAAATCAGTTTTTATTGTACAGAGGATCCGGAAAACTCAAAAGAAAGCCACCACAAAAAAATAGTGAGTTACACTGCACTTCTTGAACAAGAACTAATGCTCTCTGGGCATACAGTAGCTACATTTTTTAGTATCTTATGCGAGTGCATAGAAAAAAAATTGGTTTTACACTGTAAGATTTTCAAGAAGAATTGGTGTTCTTGGCTGAGCGTCGTTGTGCTGACATTGGCCTCTCTTTGAAATTTATTCTAGAATCTGATTGACTCAAAATCACTATGGTTTATGAAGTCCCCATAAACAGATGGCCTGTTAAAAAGACACACTTGACTGGTTCATTTAGCACAACTAAGATCGAGGATTCTACTGAGCGCACTGCGTGAAAGCCAAAATATTCTAGAGTATTCTGGACTCGAATATGTGATTGTGACGCAATAGAATCCTAGAGTATTCAAGCCGCACCACACAACACGTGACGTACAATTGAAATATTCGTGTCAAATATGGTGGAATACGTTCTGTTCATAATCGTTCGAGGATTTTCGTTAAAGTATACCACACATCTGTCATAATCCCAGAGTATGATGGCGAACCCTTTGTAAAAAGATCTTTATAAAAGAAGGTAACAGTTCGGGTGCATAGCATTCTCCTGGAAGCAAAATTTAGACTATGAATTCAAAGTATATGCGATCTGCGCGTGTATACGTTTATCCTGGAATACGTGATCTTAACGCCAAAGCTATAGAAATCTAGAGTATTCATGGCGTGTACAACCGTGACGTGGACCTGGAAAATTCTTATCGAATATGGGCATACGCAGGAGCACGACCGTGTATTCGTTTCGTTGACCAGAACAATTGTACTTTTTTAGTTCATGTTATCGGCGCAGCGCATGTGTTTTGCTTGAGTCAAGAAATTTACACGCTTTGTTGTAACTTCGAATCCCACTCATTCGGTTTTGACCGACGTTTTTGGGATAATCACTACAAAGCGATTTCTCTTTGTGTGACCCGTCTCGTCTGAAATGGTTAACACAGCACGAAACCACAAATTGGACACTACGGGATACGTAAAGTTCCACAAAGTTAAACTGACTACAGACACGTAAAGCTGCGCAAAGTTTGGTTAGTAAGAGGAATCAAGTTCGTTGCGGAGAAGTTTTGGTGTATTCAGTGGAGAAAGTCCCGAGACCTTCAGACAGATATCTTTTCTCTGTGGGATGAGTTTAACTCCGGAGCCCGCGGGGCAACGAAACTCCTAAATAACGGCCCAATAGCTTCCTCAGTCGACTCCCTGCCATCATATCAACATTGCATTACGCTTGAACAAGAAATCACAAAATGTATTACGGAAAACACTTTAATCAGATTTTTTGCTCGAGGTTACTTTTGAAGCGAAATTGACCTTAAATGTGTTTCGAAACGACTTGTAACGAAATGAGAGAAACGACCAACATCAGCATTCTGAGTGTCCGACCTTCAACAAGCACGGATCAGCGGTTTTCCACATTAGATACCAAGTTCTCTCGATTGTCGCGCCATTTTTTTGGCGTCCTTTTTGAAAGGTGTGAAATGTTGAAGCTTGCACCGATCTCTTGGTCCTTTTTCACTGTTTAAAAACTCTACTTTGGCGGACACAATTCATTTTATCTTCACTTCTTCTCTGTGCACGATTTCAAGCAACTTTTGGTGGCATACAGCTGGTGAAAACATCGATACATACGGAGGTACGAGTCAACAAGAACAGGTAAAACGTAAGCCATTGTTGTCTTCCCGGGTTGTCTTGTACGTACGAGTACCCTTGTAGAATCAGACACTATGTACAACATATTTAAATGCTATGCCAGTAAGCTATGTAAAATGTATGTTTTGGGTATTAGAAAACTATGTTAGCTGCCATATAGCTGCCTTATTGAAACTCTATTTTGTCTATATGTTTACTCTATGTATTTTAATAACAAATTCTATGTATTTGTTAGTCAAATGCAACCTTTCCATAGTCTATGTAAAAGCTATGTATTCAAATGAATGTTGAAGTTAGTTGATGACACTGAAATGAAATAGCCTTTAAATAGCATCTGCATATATTTGAAATACAACTTACATAGCTTTTACATAACACTTAAGTTTTCCAGGGTAAAGTTCACTTGTAATGTTTGCTTAAGATGTATGGAATTGCCTCTGGTTGTAAATGTTTTTTTATCAAGCAGAAGTTATACATTGGAAGTAGATGTAACCTTGATTTCAAGAGGGACAGCAATGGGAATGATGGTGAATTAAAGCATTAAATCAAACTACTGTGTAAAATTTACTGATTGATTTATTATATTTTCCTTAGCACTGCAAGCTTGATTTGAGGTTTCCCAGTGTGGATTTACACATAAACTTAACTAACCTTTTATGCGTATTGTATTTTAATCATAGGATGAAGTAAAATTGGTAATGCCTTACATGTATGTATAATCCCTGGCCTCCTTATTTGAAGAAAAAAAGGAAAACCTGTGAGGAAGAACCCTGGCTTACAAGATACATGTATGTATTAATGACTATTTAGGGGGCCATGGAGACTTTTTAAGAATTATTTTTGTAAGAGCTTTTGAAAAATTGTATTGGCAAGTAAATTTTGGCATTTCACCAGTCAGTCTCTTTATATTTTATATACTAGGAGTTCTCAATGAGAAGTGAGTGCTGCCGTTAGTAGCGTGTTTGTATGTCAATATGACAATGGGAACTGCAACAAAAATATAACTTATTTTATTTCTTAAACAACATGGTTACATGTACTTTGAACCTATAAATGCTTGTAAGAGTAAAAAGGAACATATTCGTTTATTTCAACGCAACATGTAATGAACAGTGTTGTTTTGTATAGGTGAACTGTACTGTTTTGTATAGGTCAATATGCAATGAACAACGGGCCTTATCGTCTATAGGTGAACTAATCAGGACTATATATTTGGTCTGACAGTTTAAGTTACTTTCTTATTGTAGGTAAATACAATGTTTTTTTCAAGGCTAGTAACAGCTTGGTGTTGATCTTTAGAAGGATGAGTGACACTGCCTAACGCAACATGTAATGAACAAAGGGCCTTATCATGTATAGGTCAACTATAGCTTGTCAAGATGGAAATTGACTATATATTTGGTCGGACAATTTGGGTTACTGCTTTGGTACGCTTATTGTAGGTAACTACAATGTTGTTTAAGGCCAGTAACAGTTTAACGAAGTCATGCTTAGAAGGATCAGTCAGACCCTCTGTGTTAAACAATTGCGAGATGACTTTGTTAAAAAGTGTAAGAGACAACTTTTCCTTCTTTGGTGTGGTTAGGAAAAATACTTGAGCATAATACTGACTGGGACAAAAGTCTTTCATCTGTTGCATATTACAATTACTACAAGTAATAATGTCTGAGTTGTCATCATGTTCGATCTTCTTATTGCATTTTATACAGGCCACGTATGTGGACGTTGAAATTACACCTGCTACAGATCCTTCCACAGTTGCAGTGATAGAATCATCAGTTAATCTCGGTGCTAAAGCTAAAATATCAGTATGTGGCTCTGTTTGCTTAATGGCAGTGCCACTTTTGGCAGTATTTATGTATAGTTGCTTAGTAAGGGCATCTTTCTTTACTCGTACATTCTCAAAAATGTATGTCATGCCTTCTTCTACTTGCTCACAAAATTTCTCCCAAAATACTATCTTAGAGTAACCTTTTGTGTCTACAATTTGCCCTTCTAGCATTTTTAAAGTTCCTCTACTTGTCTGGAGTATTTTAGGTTCTAGTAGAGAAGTAACCTTTGCTTTGACTGTTATCAGTTGACCTGCAGCAATGGTTTTCAGCATTCCTAGGTCGAAGTTGCTGGGGATATCAACTTTTGGAAATGGTGATGCTGTAAGCTGTTGGACTTCGACATTAGCACTCATGAGCAAGTCATCTGTGTTGCTCTTTTGGTCTATGCGAAATCTTTTTATTTTCACAGGGCTGCCACCATCTTGTACTGACTGGAAAAGGTCTCTCTTGGCAGGGGCAAAACAAACTCCTCTTAAGTATTTTTCTTTTGACTGTACTTGAAAGTCGAAGAAGCTGTCTTCTTTTCTGGGAGATACATTGTGTGTGTAACCAATTATTTGACCAGGTTTCTCTGCAATGAAATAAAAACAACTTAAGCATCATTTCATTTTTTTGCTAAGTATTAAG